>NC_081424.1:0-600000 GCF_949786415.1 Peromyscus eremicus | reverse complement strand
TTTGTCCAAGTTAAAATAACATATTTTGACACTAACATTAGCAGCCTGGCTCCAGAGTCTATATCTTCAAACTTTTTTCAACATCTTAGCTTTCTATAATTGATTCAAGACACACAATTTGTTTGAAGTCATGATGTGTGCTAGTGAGTCATAGTGAAGGATGTGGTTGAATTCCACTGAACAGTAGGAAATTTTCCAGATTATCTTTTTAAATAAAACAATTGACAGAAGCCCATGTTATTGGAGGTGGGTGGTTTATCTATCTGTTCTCACACAGTGAAAAGTGACAGATTTGCATCTCC
This sequence comes from Peromyscus eremicus, assembly GCF_949786415.1. Classification (NCBI taxonomy): domain Eukaryota; kingdom Metazoa; phylum Chordata; class Mammalia; order Rodentia; family Cricetidae; genus Peromyscus; species Peromyscus eremicus. The sequence goes on along the minus strand of NC_081424.1, from coordinate 599,698 downwards.
ACACTACATCCTGATTTAATCTCAGAAAGAAAACAATTCTTTTGCTTTGGGATGGGTATTAATACCTTAAGAGGGTACTGTTTGAATATCAATAAATATAGAAGCATAGGTAATTAAAGGAAAAGGGACTTCATCTTTTTATGGGAAAGAAAAAACAGGTCCAGGGAGTTGAATGAGTATAGTTTGCTAAAGTTAGGATGTAATTAAAACCACTGATTGCCTTTTCAGAGCTCACTTTGAAGCTGGTCAATTCCTGTTATCTGTTGGAAATATAAGTATTTCAAAAGTGCGAGAGATGTGCTGCTGTCATTGGGCTTCCATTTTTAATAATACTTTTCTTTCTTTTTACTATTAATGGTAATGACAGAAAAAAGTGATAAAGAACCTGTGTCTGGACCATACAATTGTAGAAAGTAGTTCTTCTCACCTATTTCTGGGCTACAAAGGCCATGTATAGAAGTTAGCTGACAGAGACCAAGGAAAAGACAGAAGCAAACTTGCCACCCCTGAGAAAGTAGCTCAAGATTGCTAAACTCAGCCACAACCACTGTGCATTTCATGGAGAAATTCTTTTGAAGTAGAGAAGCTTATTAGGTCCTTTAAATTGTCCCTCTTTCTTGAATTAATATCGTGAGGAAGGCAATTCTAAGCCTCAGATTCTACAACAGACAGACAAGTCATTCAATCCTTACATCCTTTGTGTTTTCTATAGGTGGCCACTGACACCCTGGTGTTAAAGAATACATTTTTGTCATGCAATTCTTGCTGGGTTATTTGGCTGTAAACTGCTTTCTTTCCTTCCCTTTTGTATTTAAACACAGTCAAACCCCATGAGGTAAAGACTGAGCAGTTTCCATAATAAATTTCTTAACATAAAGTGATGCTGGAGTGTAGGTACTGCAGGAAACTTTGAATGAGTGTAGGTTTTGAATAAACGTGTGTTGTTGATACTGGCATGGCCATGACATGCTAAGGACTCCATGGCAAGATGGAAAAGCCCTACCACCATCCTAGAGGTTCAGAGAGATGGCAAAGTCTTCCTCAGGGAACTTAGTGCATCTTGACATGGTGTACAAAAAAATCTCCAGCAAAATTTTCCCTCCCCAGTTACTTAGGACCTGAAGATTGCTACTCTAGAGACTTCTACTGAGATTAGCTAACTCTCTCTTCTTGATCCAGCTATATGCCGTAAACGCTGCCATAAATATCTGTATGCAATAACCCTGTGTCCTTGTTCAGCAGTATGCAGTAACCCTACTTCTCTGTTCAACTCTACATAATGAACACACTGAGCATCTAGGGTGCTGAAAGTTCTCCAGCCAAGAGCCAAGGGCACCTTTTGGTGTGTCTGTCTGTCTGTCCCTTGCTGTCCCTATTTAGATCCAAGTTCCAGGAAGCTGTGCATGGATGTGGCACTAGTATGTTAACAGACCATGTGTTCCTATATATACTAGGGTTGATCTTATTTAAGTACAAGGGATTGAACTGCATTTTCAATAGTATTCTAATGCTGTTTCTCTCTTTTTATTTATTTGGTTTTGATGGTGTTACTTTTTGCTGAACTAAATTGACTTGATTAGTACTCTCAGGAAAGTCTTCTTCCTGCTCCTCCAGCCACCACAGCCCCTGGACCAAGACAGAACTAATCACCAAAGACTATCAGTCCATTGATGGCTCAGATTTTTGTCTCTTAAGAAATTGAGCACAGAACCACAAGAACTCTAACAATTTAGGGGCCAGGGGTTTGAGCTGAAAAGCCAAAGAAACAGTCTGATTTACTAGTGTGGCAAGTGAAAGCTAACAAGAAGCAGGCCCTAATAAAGAACCCAAACTCTGGAAATAAGGGAGATCTGGCCAAAAAGTAGTTGAAAAACCACATGGCTTCAGAAGAATGGAGGTAACAATCCTACTACTCTAAGGAGCATCAATTTCCTGGTCCCATCTTGGAAACCGTAACTTCTTCCTTCCACATTGGCAGCCAGATAGAACACGCCATCACAAGTGTTATGAGACATAGGAACCTCACCTGGAATGAGATAATTACATGCTTCAGATTTTTGAAAGTTCATCATGTTACTATATAAAGTCTATATTGGTATAGAACAAATTTATTAGCAATATAGTTAATTTGAGCTCTATTACCACAAAGGTGATCATTTCTTGAACAAGAAATGTACCTAACTTCAGGCTTGAGATAATGATGGCATGAATTCATATCTACAGAGAGCTCAGATTTATAAAATGGTCCCAGAACTTGATATGGTCTAAACTAAAATACATGCGACACTTTCAACATCAAGTATTCTAAACACACAGAGTTCTTCAAACACATACACACTGTCTCTCTGTCTGTCTCTGTCTCTGTCTCTTTCTCTCTCTCTCTCTTACACAAACACACACACACACACACACACACACACACACACACACACACACACACACTCCTATTTAAAGTGAGCAGCGCCACACAGTGGTTGAACAAGGAGTAACTACAGTTTTTCAGAAGCTCTAGCATTGGTTCCTCTGGAGATAGAGGTTTGTTTCTTTTTCTTTTTCCAGAATTTAGATGCAATGCAGTGTTATTTTTTGTGGAAACACAAACATTTTAATGTTTTTACTACTTAACTTCTTGGCCAGAAGAATTGTTGGCTAAATTTCAAACCTATTTACAGATAAAAATGTGAAAAGCAAAAAAGAAGAAATACTTGTCATATTTTACCACGTGTGGTTATGTTTATTATAACCAAATGCATTTCAAAAACCCCAGTGATTAAAAAAATACCATTGCCTGAGGGCTTTCCTTTTATCCCCTGACAAAGAGAACATTTTATTACTAAATTTAATCTCCTGAAAATCAAATTTTATAACTGAAAAATTGGCACAAACTAAAACATTGCTACATTTCTTTAATGCTATTACAGAGACTGCATTAACTAAGTGAAAGTAAAGTACAACTTCGATATTATACATTCCACTGCAGTTTGTCTCAGAACGTATTCTACATATGAAGTATAAAACAGGTGTGAAAATCACTTTTGCCAGGTCAGTACCAGAGGCATGACTTTTTCAGATCTCTAGAGAATGACGACCATAATTTCTAGAATGTATTCCATCTGTATCACATGTGATGTTCATCTTTTTTGAACAATGCTTGATCTCTTAATACTTCCTCTGATATCCTCAGTGAATAACCTTCCTAGCATTTCTCTATCTGTGAAGGGTTTTCAAGAGAACTCCAGTAGAATCACTGGTGTCTAAAGAGCCACTTGCTCATTATTTAACTTTTAAGCCTACTTGCTAGAGAAGAAATATGATTAGCGATGAGATGCAAAGTAACATGCAGTTAAAAAGAATGTGTTGCCAGGATCAGAAGCCCAGAGAACATCTGTGAATGACTAACAGAGCATAAAAGGAGAGATGGCCCTTGCACAGCCCAGGTGGCTCTGAGAGGTGCCAGTACTGGGGCTTCAGCACTTTAGTGTTCTGGATATCTCCAAAACATAAAGACAGGAAAATCCTTTTAAAAAAGAGGACATTGAAAAGTGTTATTTTATTTTATGCACGTGAGTGTTGTGCCTGAATGTGTGTCTGTGTACCCTGTGGGTGCCTGATGCCCAAGGAGGCTAGAAGATGGTGTGAGACACCTTGGTATTAGAAGTACAGACAATTGTGAACCTCTATGTGGGTGCTAGAAATCAAACCCTGCTCCTCTACAAGATCAATAAGTGTTCTTAACTGCTGAGCCAAACTCTCTCCAGCCCCATTTCTCTATTTCTAATGTTCTGGAATCTGAAGTCTCACCTAAAGTTAGTAAAAGATTTCTTTGCAAGATTGTCCTTCCTATGTAAACCAAGACAGAACCCATGCTACATAAAACCTGCTTTCTGAACTGCACTTTTACACATAAGACACTGCCAAGTATCAGAAAACAAAGGAGCTCTGGCTCTGCGAACATGCTGCTGGCTCTCTTAACTTGCTTCTCTTATTTATTTCACTACTTCCCCTAAACGCACAATATTGGATCTGACCCATAAGTGCTCTGTCGCTCTCTCCACTAACTAACCACTCATGGTGTTTCCACAGGTGCTCCACATTACTTGCCTGCTTCTTGGCAGAGCTACATCACCCAAGGGGGCAGAGAAAGTAACTTAAAACAATGTGTATGAATGTTTTACCTGCATACATGTCTGTCTACCACATGGGTGCATGGAGGCCATAAGAGGATATGGAATCCCCTGGAATTGGAGTTACAGATGGTTGTGAGCTACTATGTGGGTGCTGGGAATCAAATTAGTCCTCTGGAAGAGCAGCTGGTGCTCTATGTTGCTGAGCCATCTCTCCAGCCTCCATAAACATTTTCTCTCAATAAGAGTCATTACCATAATTGCGTGTGTATTCAAACTTGATTTAAAAAAAGTATCCTGGGTATGTACAGTCTAAAACAATTCCCTAATACTGTAGGGCTCCGAGTTCTAACTTTTTCAAAGCTGTTCTACCTTTTAAATAAATTTAAAACTTTAAAAACAAAACAAAACCAAATACAGAATCAATTAAATAGTCAAGGCATTCATTTGCAGGTAATCAGCAGCTGACACATTTATGTATTTATCCCATGTGGCCCGATGTGTTTGTATTTTGGCTGAATAATTAACATCCAGTTGGCTTTGCTCATCTCATAGCTTGTGCTCAATTGACTCAGCTATTCAATTTCCTCTGTTGGAGTCAGAGTGCCTCGAGGCTCAGACCATTTTATTTGTGCAACTAAACACAATTCTTGTTGTGTTACATTCAATTAAAGCACAGCAGTATGTAAGAGAAATATTTCACTTTAGAGGTATAAGCCAACCTTTGCTACTATAATTATTTTGCAACACACACAAACACACACGTACACAAGAAGAAAATACAAAACAAGAAGGCAAAATAGATGCAATTTTAAGGTTGAGGAATAAAATTAGAGAAGCAGAAATCTTGTTTTTTATTTATTTATTAAATCCATGCACTAAATATACCAACAAAATGTCATCTACAACAGATGCTCAGAAATACTAAATTTAAAATTTGTAAACATCAAAGAGTTCCAGTGGCCAGGCATTGTTGACCAGTATCTACGATCCCAGCACTCAGGAGGCAAAAGCAGGTAGATTTCTGTGTTCTAGGCTAGCCTAGTCTGCATAGTAAGTTCCAGGTTAGCCAAGACTACGCAATAAGACTATGTCTCAAAAAACAAAACAAACAACAAGAAGTCCAGTTTCTGAATCTTGTATCTGAATGTGGTAGGTGCATACAGCTGTATGCATATGTATGTACCTGTGTAGGTAAATGAGAGTTCATGTGGTGTATGGCCCAGGCACTTAGTTTAATCACAGCACGTTTGTTATTTTACTTATTTTTAATAATACCATTATGTAGAAATAATATGATTCCAGAACGACAGCCCAATGTAATTAATTTATCACTCTAAATGTTTTAATGACATAAGTTCCTGACTTTGCTTATTTAACTATACTGGCACACATAGCCTACAGTCACAATGGGGAAAGAATAAAATGCTCAGTCATAAATTTGCCACTTTTTCAGTCTCTATTGCTTTAGAATGATATTTTCAAAATAAAATTTCTATATTTTGTTTCAATTCATAACAATAAGGGCATTATTGTTACATAGCTGTTTATGCATGCACAGTGAATGATAAGGAGCAAGGGATTTGACCAAAGGCCCTCTGTCTTCTAGGCTGTCTCTGCAGAGCTCTCTTAGGTCTTGACTGGCTGTTGGCTTCTAGAAGAAAGTGGAGCATTGTCTGGGTGGTTCAGCCAACCTTGCCTCTGCCAGAGATAAGCTGAGGGTGCAGTGCTTTGGCCAGACAGGCATGTTTTTCAGACCTACCTTTCTCTGGTCAGGTTATTCATTATTGTCAGTCAGCCTCTACTATGTTGTCCTAACATGTGGATCATATGCTAAGGACATGTACATGACTCCCCATGTCTATATAAGCTGGTGGTCTCAGCTCTTATTGTCTGTCATACTGATTCTGGCAATCCATGGAGTCTTGGTGTGCTGCTGTTGTATTCTAAAGCCATAGTCAGTCCTTCTCCATTCTTCAGGCCAGAGTTGGGGCCATGGGGGAAGGTGCTTTAGTAAATAGCAGAGGGTCAGAATTGTTTAAAAACTTTCAAATTCAGTGCCTTCAGCTCTGTCTGGGAGGTCAGGATGAGGATGAGGGGTTTATGTTTCTGCCTTCTGTGTTCCTACGTGCAGCACTAAGGGCTTGGTACCCCCACAGAAAGCCCTCAAAGTACAAAGATAGCTCCTTACTTGTCTCATCCAGGCCCCATAACCTAGACTCTCAAGCCTAGTCTGTCAGTATTTATTACCTCCATTTGATGGTCCTTTGGACTGACTGAACTGCTGCCTTTGTCTGGGCTGTCAGTGCCACCATCCCTGGACAGTTCCTCCCTAGACCCAGCTAGGACTGATGTGGGGCCAAGTGAACACAAGCTGTTCCAGATGTCTCTACTCACCCCCGTATCTCTGTGATTACTGACAGGCTCATGCCTCAACAGGCAGAGGAGCCTAACTCTGCTTCTCTTATGACTGGAAGATAAACAAATGATCCTGAAAATCAGTGTGGGAGGGATGCGAGTGAAAGCAGGAGGGAAAATTCTATTTGGGGCTTAAAAGATGGTTAAGAAGAGTGAATACAGCTCTTGCAGAGGAGCCAAGTTTATTTCTCAACACTCATATTGGATGGCTCACAAGTGCCTAAAACTCCAGCCCTAGAGGATCCAACACTCTCCTTTGGCCTCTGAAGGCATCTGCACTCATGAGCACATCCGTACGCATAGACACACACATAAAGATGATCAGACATGAAATAAATCATTTAAAAAATCCACTACCCCCTCTAATGAAATATATACAAAAAACTAATGTTAATAATTGAATTAATTAACTATTCTCCTAAACACAGACTTATCTCCAGGTAAGCATTATTTAATTTTTTTTTTCTATTTGATTTTTAGAACAACTAAATATCACTCCAGGGTTGTACGTGTCAGGAATAATAAGGAAATTGGTTAAAAAAAAAAAAAAAAAAAGGAACTGTGGTGTACATTCAATGATCCCAGTGTTGGTCCTTGCTTTTTATTTTCAATCTGTCAGTTGAAACATCCCAGCTCTAGTCTATGATTTTAAGTATCTGCTAAAGAGCATCTTTAGACTCGACATGGGAAGCTGTTCTGTAAATTCCAAACATTTCACTGTTACCTGTAGAATACTAAGGTCTCAGCCATCATCTGTGTGAAGCCTGCTGAAGACACCTGCTTGGCTTTTTTGGCTCAAGTATGGGGTTTAGTTTTCTTTGTACACATACATTTTGTCTGCTGAGAGCTCTCTGGAAAAACTCTGGCAAAATGTTGCTTTTTTCCTTCAACATACCTACCCAAGGAACAGTCCCCTGTATTTCAGCAGTCCCGGTGAGTTATAGAAACACTAGATGTTGCTGTAGTTTGAAATAACAGATGAAGGACTACCTATACAATAGATGGTGCAAGTAACACATCCTAAAACTATTAGTATTTACTAGCAAAAAGGGGATCAGCCTTATGCAGTCAGTGAACTAAGTTAATAAATTAGCTTTTACCACCTAACAGTTTCTTTAAAAGGACAAATTTTAACCTCCCAATTAAAATTATATTAGTGCTTTCTGGAGGTGACTAGTTAAAGCAGGTATAATTATTGAAAAGTAATTTCATTTTTCCAGATGAAGCCTAAATTTTGATAGGACTTTTTCATTTTTTTACAGAATTTTTACAAAACAGCTAAGTTAGCAAACTATATACTATCACTCCTTAAATAATAAGTTATGTAAAAAGCTATATATGGATTATTGCTTCCTTCTATATAAGTCAGGGGTACATGAGTAACAAATGATTTCAGTAAATTATGAACCCTTCCCATAACTTTAGAATCTCTGCTCAAAGTGAGCTTTGCAAAGGAAGATGCAGCTTTCCCCCTTTCCGGAGTTTTCCTTTTTTTATTTAATTTTTTTTCCATTTTTCATTTCATTTTTGGAGCCTATTCCCTATGGTGGGATGACATGCTCAGCCTTGATGCATGGAGGAGGGGCTTGGTCCTGCCTCAACTTAATGTACCAGGCTTTGTTGTTACTCCACGGGAGGCCTTACCCTTTTGTAGGAGTGGATGGGGGTTGGTTTTAGGTGAAGATTGGGTATTAGAGGGAGGAGGGATGGGAGAAGGAGCTGTGGTTAGTATGTAAAATTTTTTTCATTTTACATATGAATCACAGTCCTCCATGCCTCCCCTTCTCCTGCTCCTTCCCCATCCCCACTCCTCAGAAAGGGTAAGGCCACCCCTGGGGAATCAACCAAATTTGGCATATTAAGATATCTCTTTACTCTCTATCTCTGTCCCTCCCCTAACTCAACCATCCCATTCCCTCTCCTCTCCCACCCCAGTTTACCCAGGAGATTTTTACCTATTTCCCCTTCTAGGGTGATCCATGCATCCCTTTTAGGGTCTGCCTTGTTACCTAGCTTCCCTGGGGGTGGTGGATTGTACTCTGATTATCCTTTGCTTTACATCTAATATCCACTTATGAGTGAGTACATACCATTTTTGTCTTTCTGGATCTGTGTTACCTCACTCAGGATGTTTTTTTTTTTTTTCTTGTTCCATCCATTTGCGTACAAATTTCATGATATCATTTTTTTCTTTACTATTGATTAATACTCCATTGTGTAAATGTACAGCATTTTCTTTATCCATTCTTCAGTTGAGGGGCATCTGGGTTGTTTCCAGGTTCTTCTGGCTGTTAGGAATAATGCTGCTATGAGCATAGTTGAGCAAGTGTCCTTCTGGTATGACTGAGCATCTTTTAGGTATATGCCCAAGAGTGGTATCACTGGGTCTTGAGATGGATGGATTCCCAATTTTCTGAGAAACCACCATACTGATTTACAAAGTGGTTGTACAAATTTGCACTCCTACCAGCAGTAGAGGAGTGTTCCTCTTGCTCCACCTCCTCTCCAACATAAGCTGTCATCAGTGTTTTTGATCATAGCCATTCTGACAGGTGTATGGTGGTATCTGGAGTTTTCTTTGCCTCATTGTCCTCCCCTGGAGGGGACCTTGAGGCACCCAGAGATATCTTGTTTTCTAAACTATATCTTCTGTCCTTCAAAATTGCCTACACATATGGTGTCAGGTAGCAGCCCTCAAAGATTATCACTTGAAATCACGAACACATTGAATGTTGAGAGATTGAGCTGGCATAGCCATGGAGCCTTCGCTCCTACATTCTAGTTTATTTGGCAAGAGAAGGTACTGTGCAGGCTATGGAAAGAGAAACCTGGACACCAACCCAGCCACAAACCCTCAACCTACAGTCTGTCTTGCTTGCAAGATGTGCTGGGTCAATTGTGGGAGTAGCCAATCAATATCTAGTTTCACTTGAGGTTCACACCACAAGAGGGGATTCATGTCCAACACTGCTTTCCTGGCCAGAAACCAGAGACTGGATAGGCCAGAAACCTAGGGTAGAATCAAACAGAAGAAATTTCCTGTAACAGAAACTCTACTGCTAACTTTCATGATGGATAGCAAATTATAGGAGCTGAAAGCAACCACCAGTCAACAGCTAATAAGGATATGAGACCCTCAGTTCTACAACCTCAAGTAACTGAATTCTGCCAATCATCAGTGATTTGGGAGGTCAGCCTGGAGCCTTATATAAAACCACTGCTGATGACTTACTTGTAACTAGGTAAGACTGTAATAACTCTGCTATCTGGTGATGAAACTTTGAGACAGTAAATACAGTAAGCTGCTAAGTTTGTTATGCTACAATAAAAAGCAAATACAATTCCAAAATTCCTTCCCCTATTTTTCAAGCACAATTATTCTCTCTCCCTACTTCTGTTTTCTTTCACTTCCACTCTTCCTTCCAACCTTTCTTCCTCCCTTTCTACTCTTCTTAACTCTTTTCCATTTCCTCCTCCTTTCTCCTCTTCTTTGTATTCTTTCTCATATCATAGATTTTTTCATTTTTTTTTCTGTCTTAAAGTATCTTTTTTTGAGGGCACTAGGCTAAGAGAAAAGCCACAGCCTTAATGTAATACCTTCCATCAGACAGTATAAATGGACTTTCCTTACTTAAAGGTTTTTGCATTTTCTTACTTCCACTTAGAATCCATAAATAGTTGGCATTTCCAATCTCCCTAAAGCCCACCTTTGTCAACTGACTCCTTTCTCTTACAACCTGCTACTTTTGTTTGTTTGTTTTTCTATGAGCTTGCTAAATGAAATAAATTAAAAATACTTACATTACTTTCTGGTTTGAATTAAAAGCCTAAAATTTCAACAAAAATATAAATTCCATTTAAAATGACAATTGTTATAATCCATTAATAGAATGAAGACATTCTATTATTTGAAAGAATAAGCTTGAGAACATAACATTATTCTCAGACAGTTTTTTGTTAAACTCATTAAAATCTACAAGGGACAATTATTCTCATTCTATTTATACATTTCCAGAGCAAAGAAGAAAGAGCAAATTTCTCAGGTTTTTAAAAATGCAATTACAGCCTTACATGGAATTTATATATATTAGAATAACCTTAATTCTAGAAGCTGGGCAAAAAAAAGATAAAAAGGAAACATAGATCAATTTCATTTATCAGTATGATATATAATCCCCATATGAGAAAACACTGAGTTTAATATGAATGTAAAAATCCTAAAATATTAGCAAAAATCACAAGTAAAGTAAAATAAAATCCCCTCACCACAAGTACTGCCATTGTTGTCTATCTAATAGTAGGATATGTTATGAATATGAAAATTTATCTTATATAAATAGACATAGACAGAAAGATTAAATCTTTATAAATATTAAAACTGTTTAATGATCTTTAACATGATTTTCATTAAATATCTCAAGCAGAATATATCATACTACCTTAATGTGGGGAAGGGATAGAAATACTTCCAACCAGTAATCACATTTCAGCAATATCATGCTTAACAATGGGACACTGAGGATCAAGACTATTAATAACCAGTGTCATCACACAAAGCAGTGAAAGTGGAAATAAAACCATTTAACATGAAAAGTTGTGAAAACCTCATATTAATTTGCAAATAATATGATTGTATACTGAAAAATATAAAAAAATTAATTGATAAAATATTTACATTAATGTATATGCTAATTTGAATGAGACTGGACTCATTTGTGTATTTTAATGTTTGGTTACCAGTTGGTGGACTGTTTAGAAAGGATTAGGAGGCTGGTTTTGTTGCGGGAGGTGTTTCAGTGGTAATGTAGGCTTTGAGGTTTTGAAAGCTCACTAGTTTTGCTCTCTCTCTCTCTGCTCCTGCCTGGGTATCAGGATGTAAGATCTTAGCTACTGCTTCAATGCCATGCCTGCCTGCCTGCCTGCCTGCTGGACTGCCATCTTTTCCCTTGCCATAATGACCATGAACTAACTCTCAGAAACTTTAAGCAAGCCCCCAGTTAATTGCTTTCTTTATATGTTGCCTTATGATGTCTCTTCACAGCAATAGAACAGTAACTAAGACAATGTATAAATAGATGTAGGGTAAGATAAAGCAGCATATAGGAGAACATATTTTAAATATCAATATTAATCAGTCATAGTATAATGGTTAATAACCTTAATCATAGTAAAAACACAAACCATAGTTAATGAACATGGAAAAATGATGTTGAAACACTTTTAGCAACAAAAGGACATTGCTTTCAGCTTTAACATGTTCTGTATGAATAAGAGATCAGCTATAAAACTATGCTTATCTGTAACTTTATAAATTACAAGTTGGTGAATATTTGTTCTTTTCTCTTTTCCTAAACATAGATTCTTTTCTCATACAATATAATCTAAATACAGTTTCCCCTCCATCTATTCCTCCTAGTTATTCACCACCTTCTCTCCCACCTGGATCCACTCCCTTTTTGTCTCTCATTGGAAAATAATAGGCTTTGAAGAGATTTATTATATTTTAATATAATAAGATGAAATATAGTAAAATGAAAAAAATTCATATTGAAATTGGATAACACAAGCAAACAGAAAAGTGAAAAAGCCCCAAGAGCAGGCACAAGCATCAGAGGTTCACTCACACATTCAGGAGTTCCATAAAAGTACTAAACTGAAAACTATAGTATATATGCAGAGGACCTGGTGAAGATCTATGTAGGCCCTATGCTTGCTGCTTCTGTCTCTGTTTTGCTCAGTTGTTTAGAGGACCTTGCTTTTCTCCATCCCCTTTGTTTCCCATAATCCTTCTGCATCCTCTTTCTCAGGATTCCCTGAACTCTGAGAGGAAGGATTTGATGTAGACATCTTGTTTAGAGATGTGTTTCAAGGTCTCTCTCTCTCTCTCTCTCTCTCTCTCTCTCTCTCTCTCTCTCTCTCTCTCTCTCTCTCTCATGTCTGGTTGTGGGTCTTTGTTTTTGTTCCCATCTGATGCAGGAGAAAGCCTCTCTGATGATGGCTGAATAACACAACATTTAAGAGCACAGCAGAACATCATTAGGAGTCATTTTATTTTTATTTCCATTCCACTATGTTTCCATACAGCCTCTCAAATGCCCTTCAAGTCTTGCTTTCTTTCCCCTATTTCCCTCCATTAATCACATCTCCCTTATCTCTTCTCACCTGATCCTCCCATTCTCTTTTCTATCTCCTCCTTCCTCCAACCCATAAAATCTGTTCTATTTCCCCCTCCCAGGGAAAGCCATGTGTCACCTCTAGTCCCTTCCTCTGCCTTTCCTCTCTGGCTCTACATATTTCACCTTTGCTATCATTTATTTAATGACTAGTATCCAGATACAAGCAGATACTGTATTTATCTTTCTGGGTCCAGGTTTCCTCACTAAGGATGATTTTTTTTTTAGTTACATCCATTTGACTGCAAATTTGATGATGACTTTTTTTTAAATAGCTGGGTAATAACTCAATTGTGTAAATGTACCACATTTTCTTTACCCATTCTTGTATTGAGGGACACCTGGGTTTGTTTCTAATTTCTAGCTATTATGAATAGAGCAGCAATGAATATGTTTGAGCAGTTTTTCTCTCGGTAAGATGAAGCATCCTTTGGGTATATGACCAAGAGTGATATAGCTGAATCATGAGATAGATTCACATCTGTCTGAGGAAATTCCACACTGATTTTTATAGTGGCTTCACAAGTTTGAAGTTCTACCTGTGATGGAGGAGTGTTTCCCTTTCTCCATATTCTAACAAACATGAACTGTCACTTGTATTGTTGACCTTAGTCATTCTGACAGAGGTAAGAATGTCTTTATTTCTTGATATCTAATGTATTTAGTTTTTTTAAAAATATATTTTGAATATTAGTCCTCTCTCAGATGTGGAGTTGTTAAAAAAACTTTCCAATTCTGTTGACTGCCTCTTTGATGACACTGTCCTTTGCATTATGGAAGCTTTTTAGTTTCATAAATTCCCATTTATTAATTGTTGATCTTAGGCATTAACAGTGTTCTGTTCAGAAAGTCTTCTCCTGTGCCAATGAGTTCAAGGCTGTTCCCCACTTTCTCTTCTATCAGATTCACTGTATCTAGTTTTATGTTAAGGTCTTTCATTCATTTGAAGTTGAGTTTTGTGCAGGGTAATAGGTATCTTAGTTTGGGTTTCTGTTGCTGTGAGAAGACGCCATGACCATGTTAACTCTTATAAAGGAAAATATTTAATTGGGAGTGGCTTACAGTTTCAGAGGTTTGCTCCATCATGGTGAGAGGCATATCAGTATGCATGCAGACATGGTATTGAAGAAGGAGTTGAGAGTTCTTTATCTTGATTTGCAGGCAGTAAAAGGAGACTGTGCCAAACTGGGTATAGTTTGAGCATATAAAACCTCCAGGGTCACCTCCACAGTGACACACTTTCTCCAACAAGGACACACTTCCTCCAACAAGGCCCTACCTCCTAATAGTGCCACTCCCTATGGGCCAAGCATATAAACACATGAGTCTATGGGGAACACACCTATTCAAACCGCTACAGTGAATATGGATCTATTCGGAGTCTTCTACATGCAGCCATCCCATTTGACCATTTGTTGAAGATGATATCTTCTTTCCAGTGTATTTCTGATTTCTTTACCAAAAATCAGTTGGTGTGTAGATTTATGTTTGAGCCTTCAATTTGATTCCATTGATCAACGTGTCTGTTTTTATGCCAATACCATGTTGGTTTTATTACTATAGCTTTGTAGCATTACTTGAGATCAGGAATGGAGAGATTTCCTGCTATTCTTTTATTCTTTAGGATTGCTACAGCTATCCTTGTGTGTTTGTGTGTGTGTCTGTGAGTGTGTATTTCCATATGAAGTTGAGAATTTCCTTTCAAGATCTGTGAAGAGTTGTTTTGGAATTTCGATGGGGATTGTGTAAAATCTGTGAATTGTTTTTGATATGATGAGAATTTTTTTTTCTGTTAATTCTACTGATTCGGGAGCATGGGAGATCTTTCCAACTTCTGATACCTTCTTTAATTTTTTCAAAGACTTGAAATTTTTCTTTATTCAGAAATTTTTATTTATTTTGAACATCAAACATAGATCTTCCTCTCATCCCTCCTCCTGGTCCCCCCAGTCTTCCCTTCAACTCACCTCTCATTCCCTCCTCTGAAAAGATAAGGTCTCTCATGAGGAGTCAGCAAAGCCTGGTACATTCAGTTGAGGCAGATCCAAGCCCCTACCCTGCATCAAGGCTATACAAGGTGTCCCACCATAGATAGTGGCCTCCAAAAAGATAGCTCATGCACCAGGGATAGATCATGATCCTACTTCCAGAGGATCCATTAAACAGACCAAGCTACACAACTGTTTCCCATATGCAGAGGGCCTAGTCCAGTTCCATGCAGGCTCCACAGCTATTGGTCTAAAATTCATGAGTTCCCATTAGTTTGGTTCAGTTGTCTCTATAGGTTTCCCCATCAATATCTTGATGCTCCTTGCTCATACAATCCCTCTTTCTTCTCTTCAACTGGACTCCTGGAGCTCAGCCTGGTGCTTGCCTGTGGATCTCTGCATCTGCTTCCATTATTACTGGATGAAGGCTCTATGATGACAGGGAATTCACCAATCTGATTACTGGGGTAGGCCAGCTCAGGCACCCTCTCCACTATTGCTAGTAGTTTAAGTTGGGGTCATTCTTGTGGATTACTGGGAACTTCCCTAGCACCAAGTTTCTCCATAACCCCATAATTATCTCCCTCAAGGTATCTATATCATTGCTCTCCCAGTCCATCAATGCAAATGTAACAGTCCTATTAAATAAGAAACACAGAGCCAAATGCAGAGTTAAAAGCCCAAGAGGTCAGAGCAGTAGCTAAGAGCTGAGACTAAAACACTTTCTTACTCCTTACTGCCACTGCCATCCTTCCCCTCAGAAGGAAACCTATTTCCTTTGTATTTGTCTTTTTATTGACTTTCTGTTCTGCCTTCTCATTGGTTGTAAACTCAAAAACATGACCTCCTCAACACTGCTTGTCTAAACAGACCTCAAGGTCTACAGTTGATATTGAGATTAAAGATGTGTGTCTCCATGCTGGTAGTGTCCCTGAACAAACAGAGATCTGCCTGTCATGGAATCAGGATTAAGGACATGTGCTACCACTGCCAGACTTCTGCTATGGCTTGCTATTAGCTCTGATGCCCAGGTAACTTTATTTATTAACATACAAATAAAATCACATTTCAGCACACAAAAATCACCATATTTCCCCTTCTATTTTAATAAAAAAGGAAAAAAGTTATAACCAATATAAGAAAAACTATATACAAAAAGTACAATAACTATGTACATAAATACAAGCAATAAATACCTAAACAATGTCTAGTCCATTTGCATTTGACAAATTCAGAGAAAATAATTACATTATCTACCCTATTTTTGGTAAGTCCAAAATGTACCTGATTCACTTTCTATCTTATATTACTTATATAACTTATATTACTAACAGAACTATCTTATAATGTCTTTCAAATTTATACACTTACACACCTCTTCAGTGAGTTTCTTTTCTGAAATCCTTAACAGGGAAAACTATAACTATCTAATCTTCAACTATGACTAACTAATCTTTAACTTCGTCAGAGACCCCAGAAGGAAATAATATTACCTAACAAAAATAAAAACACGAAGTACACACAAGCAGCTTCCAAAAAAAATTGTGAGTTGACAGAAATAGCCAGCTGCCTGGACAGTCACCTGAGGTTTCTCTGCAGTGTTGGGGCATCATCTTCAGTCTATAGGATTAGCATATCTGACAGACTCATTTGTGTAGTAGGATGTATACAAGATCAACAGTTCAACCTCACATTTGGTGAGAGCAGTCCATGTACCAGAAACACTTGAATTCCATTAGTGTCCTGTCATGATTCAGGATTTTAAATTCTGGAAATTGTTGATGTTTTTATTTTTTGAATTCAGATGTCCATTCTTATTGGCTTGTGTGTGTGGCTTCATCTTGGCATCCCATTCTTCTCCACATCCCTTTCTTCTCAGCTTGTGGGTGGCTTCAACTCTTTTATTAAATACCAGTCTACCATTGAGATGTTAGACTCCGTCAGCTTAGTTACTCTTTCAAGAATAACTGTTCCAGCTGCTGTTCCACTGCACATCAGAAGCCATCAGTCCACTGTCTGTTCAGCTGCCTTTGAAGAAAAGGGCACTGTACCTTTTCTGGATTGCAAAGGCCACTTCAGGGATGGTGCCATATTGTTCTAGCTTCAGAAGATGACTTTTGTTAAAGCCACAACCACACTTGTCTTGGCAAGAATTGGTAGTCCTTTGTTTCGTGTCCTGTCTGTCCATTTTGTCCTGTTTGTCAGCAGTTGATTCAAGGATGCTTTGTTGTCCAAGGGCTAACTTTTGCCACAAGGAAAGTTAACTCCATATGCAGTTTCTTCAATGTCCATATTTTCTCGGAAGTAGATTGGTACTGCCAGGAGCCAACATGTCTCATAGTCATAACAAAAAAGAAAAATTTTCTAAGTTATTAAAACATTTTAAATGCCATATTCTGTAGATCTCTGAAGGGTTCAAAGATGATCTGTCTATCTAAAATATATCTGCTCAATCTTGAAAACATACCTAATATGACTACAAGTTCTATTGTAATGTCTAAATACTAACTTTCATTTCTTTATATCCCAATAGTTGGTAATAATAACATTCAATGATCATCAAATTGCATTATATTGTTAAATGAATGGTATAAGTACAATATCTTGAACAAGATTAGAAATATACGTATAGCATTTTCTAACAATATCAATCTCAATATATATATATATATATAATTTGTATACAATATATAAAAATCCAATCCAATGTAAAGTATTTAAAACGAGTAATTGTCTTTTAAAAGTATACTCAATAATCTATCTATTTATCTATATCATATCTATATCTTCTCTTTATTTTCTGAATAGATTCAATAATCTACCTTCTATTCTATCACTTCCATGTATCTTTATTTAAGATTTAATTATTTATTATATATACAGTATTCTGCCTGCATGTGTCCCTACAGGCCAGAAGAGGGCACCAGATCTCATTACAAGTAGTTGAGCCACCATGTGGTTGCTGGGAATTGAACTCAGGACATCTGGAAGAACAGTCGGTGCTCTTAACCACTGAGCCACCTCTCCAACCCCTCTATGTATCTTTTTTTTAAAAAAACAAAACAAAACGAGAACCTTAAATTTAATCTCCTTTGCTTAGCCCTTTTCCTAACCCTTAACAACAACTTGTAACCAACCCTCCTAAACAATGAAAATTATCCCAGACCCCAAACCCATTAAAAGACAAAAAAAAAAAAAAACACCTGCCCCACACCACCTATTTGGGAATGTGGGCGTCATATTCTTAAATTGCTTCCTGCTGGATATGGGCGAAAGTATCTTTATTCTGAAAAGAAAAATTTTGGGTTAATTGTCAAATTATAGGAAAGGTAGCTATGTCCTTTGTTATCCAGTCTGTGCATAATGCCAAAGTTCAGGGTTCATCTCATGTCCTTATTGAAGTAGTCTTTGAAACTGGATCATCTCAGCTAGCCATCTCAAAATTGCTCTGAGTAGTTTCTTGTCCAAAGCTGATCTGTAGATGATGTTTGTCACCTTAGTGGTATTATTATTGTCCACATGGAATTATTGTTGTTGTGAGGCCCTATCTTCTTCCTGAAGATTTCAGTTGATGTTAGGCCTGGCTGTGATTTCCTGAAGAAAACTAATAAAGATTCGAACACAAAGACATGTATAGGCAGCTAATTGAAGCCTTTTTTCTAGAATTAGTTAGTACTATATATGACCATTAATATCTTAACAAAGTTTAAATATATATATATATATATATATTGTAAATTTTGATATAAAACTCATACTTTAAGAAAAGTTTAAAGAATCATAATGGAATCAAATAATTGAGATTAGTAGTAATAGAATAGTCCCTTAATTAATTTGGTTTTTCTGCTGTCCCATATCAGAAGATGGTTCTTTTTTCTGGCATGAAACAGGGAGTTTGCATTTTCCTTTTAACAACATGCTTGAGTTTAAAGAAGGAGAGAGCCATTCTCCAACAACAAAGCCAGCTTTAAATTTTAATTGAACTCGACTACAAGAAGACCAATACTGTTAAATTTCCTTAGAGAAGAGCAGAAACAAACATTTAGGAAGACTTATGAAACTTTATAGATGATATACCAATAGACCATTTTACTCTTTTTCTTGGGACATTTTTTTTCTAGATGATTTGTCCTTTTTCTTCAGATATCTCATTTGTCCAGTGTTCTTCAGATTCCTTAGCCCTCATTCTCTTGAAAGACAAAAACAAAAACCTTTCCCCAAGACTAAATTTGGGGAGGTTCCCTTTTGGCAAGTTATATCTGATTAAATGAAAAGGCATGTGTTAATGGTATAAGTTAGTTTAAATTGGATAGTCATGCTGGTTGATGAGCTATCACCTTTTCTAATTAAGAGGTCTCTCTTGTTCAAATTGAACCTTTATCAATTTTGATGGTATCCACAGCATATCTTCTCCTGTAGAAACAAAAGCAAAACCTCATCCCTAACATAACACATATCCTGGTTTCCATTCTGAGGTCAGCATATCCTTAAAGTATAAAGGTTGATTTAATTCTGTAGTTTTTTTCTATTATCCAATGTCTCTCTGCAGCTGTTGTTCCTTTCTCTTTAGCATTGAGAAAATTCAAAGTTAATAGAGCATTATGCAGTCTATTTCTGGTGTTTTTGTTACCCCTTTCTGTTTTTTTTTTTTTAGCATATCCTTTAAGTTCTGTTTGATCTTTCTATAACTGCTTGTCCTGTAGGATTAAGTGGTATACCTGTAATATGATTTATATTGTAATAAGCAAAAAACTGTTTCATTTTAACAGAGACATATGTTGGAGCATTGTCAGTTTTAATTTGTGCAGGTATACCCATGGTGGCCATAACTTCTAGCAAAGGAGTGATTATAGAATCAGCTTTTTCAGAACTCAAAGCAATTGCCCACTGAAATCCTGAATAAGTATCAATGGTATGGTGTACATATTTCAATTTTCCAAATTCTGCAAGGTGAAACACATCCATCTGCCAGATTTCATTTTTCTGAGTACCCTTTGGGTTACATCCTGCGGGTAATGGCGTCTGATCATAAAAGGAACAAATAGAACATTTCCTTGCAATTTCCTTGGCTTGTTGTCAGGTTATGGAAAAATCCTTTTTAAACCTTTACTATTGACATGATGTTTCTTTATGAAATTTTGAGGCCTCCAGCACATTTCCTATTAAAAATTTATCAATGTCATCATTACCTTGTGCTAGAGGGCCTGGCAGACCCATATGGGATTAGATGTGAGTTATACATAAAGGATGACTCCTTTTCCAGATTGTATCTTGTAACTGAATAAATAGTGATTTTAATTCTGACTCATCAGGGATAAATTCTGCAGTCTCAATATGTAGTACTACTCTTTCAGTATACTGAGAGTCAGTAATTATGTTGAGAGGTTCTGAAAAATCCATTAATACCAATAGAATAGCATACAATTCTGATTTTTGAACTGAATTATAAGGACTTTGAACCACTTTACTTAAATTTTCTGATTTGTAACCTGCCTTTCCTTGTTTGTTTGCATCTGTATAAAATGTAGGAACTCCAGATATGGGTTTTTTTTCCCATACAATTCAAGGCAAAATCCAATCAGCTCTCTTTATAAGATCAATTCTTTTGCTTTTGGGATATTTGCTGTTAATCTCTCCAAAAAAATTTACTGCAAGCTCTTTGCCAAGGTTCACTTACTACCAATAATTTTTCAGTGTTCTTCTTAGTTAAAGGTATGACAATTTCTGCTGGGTCTATTCCTGCTAATTGATGAAGTCTCAATTTTCCTTTCCAAATTAAGTCAGAGATTTTTCCACATAAGATTTTAATTTTTTATTTGGTTTATTTGCTAAAAATATCCATTCCAATATAATATCTTCCCTCTGCATTAATATTCATGTAGGAGAATGCCTAGAGGGTAAAACAACCAAAATGCAATCCTGCTATGGATCGATACGATCCACGTGTCCTTCATGTACTTTCTTTTCTACCAAGGCCAATTCTTTCTCAGCTTCAGGTGATAATTCTCTTGGACTATTTAAGTCCTTGTCACCTTCTAAGGTTTTGAACAAATTATTCAGTTCATTATTTTTTACCCCAAAAATAGTTTGTAGATGAGAAATGTCTCCAAATAATCTTTGAAAGTCATTAAGAGTCTGTAGTCGATCTCTCCTAATTTGCACCTTTTGTTGTCTAATTTTTTGTAGACCTATTTTATATCCTAAATAATTAATAGACTATCCTCTTTGTATCTTTTCGGGAGCAATTTGTAATCCCCAGCAAGGCAAAATTTTCTTTACCTTTCATTTGAGTCGGCTAGTAAAATATCATCCATATAATGATAAATTTTGGATTTACAGCTGGGTGGTGGTGGCACATGCCTTTAATCCCAGCACTTGGGAGGCAGAAGCAGGTGGATGTCTGTGAGTTTGAGGCCAGCCTGGTCTACAGAGCGAGATCTGGGAAAGGCACAAAGCTACACTTGTCTCGAAAAAAAGATTGGATTTAGCAATTTTTTTTGTATCACTTCCAATGGCTATTGTACAAAATATTGGCACAGGGTTGGGCTATTCAACATTCCCTGAGGAAGAATCCTCTTTTGAAGTCTCTTAACCAGTTGAGAATTATTATAAGAAGGCAAATTTTTCTCTGTCTTTTTCTTGTAAGGATATAGAAAAGAAACAGTCTTTTAAATCAATAACTATAAGAGGCCTTCCTTTAGGTAACAGAGTAGGCAAAGAAAATCCAGACTGTAGAGAGCCCATTGACTAAATTACTTTGTTAATTGCTCTAAGGTTGGTTACCATTCTCCATTTACCAGATTTCTTTTTAATAACAAATACAGGAGAATTCCAAGGGCTGGTTGACTCTTCAATATGCTGAGCATTTAACTGCTCTTCTACCAGCTCTTCTAAAGCATGGAGTTTCTCTGTTGTTAAAGGCTATTGATGAACCCATACAGGCTTGTCTGTTAACCATTTTAAAGGTAGAGCTGTTGGTGACTTTGGAAGATCATTAGTTGTTGTGCCCTGTTCTTGTATAATATGGATGGCTGGTGACCACTCATTAGAATAATACCTTCTAATATTTCTCTCAGAAACGTGTGCTAGTTTATGATTTGTTTCTGAGATTGGAGGGATGTTAATCTGAGTATTCCATTGTTGTAAACAGGTCTCGACCCCATAAGTTCATAGCTATGTTAGCCACATATGGTTTTAATTTTCCTCTCTGTCCTTCTGGACCTATACATTCAAGCCACCTTGCACTCTGTTTCACTTGAGATAATGTTCCAATTCCTAACAGCTGAACATTTACCTCCTAAAGAGGCCAAGTTGGATGCCAAAATTCTGGTGCATCAGTACCTGTGTCTACCAGATCAGACAACAAAACATCATTTATTTTTATTGTTAATTTTGGTCTTTGTTCATTTATAGAAGTTTGCAAAAAAATTTTCTTTATGGTTTCTCCTGAATATTCTGTTCTCTCTGTCTCAGCTGTTCCATCACCCCAGCAGCCTGGTTTATTCAAATAGGCATTTGGTTATTTAATTGCTCTGAGTAGGGGTTTCTATATGACTGCAGGAAAGGTCTGAACTCGATTTTCTGTGGGGGCCTGCCTAAGGCCCCTCTGGGAGTTTTCTGAGGACCGAGGCAAAGGATTACCTTGTCTGTCCCTTGCTGATCTACATTCATTGGTCCAATGTTTACGCTTACCACACTTTCTGCATATTCCAGAAGGAAGGGGCATTCTGTTGCCATTGTTCCTTGAAGAAACATTGTTTCTAGGAATGTCCTGTTTACAGTCCCTTTTGAAATAACCTTGCTTTCCACATCCAAAACATCTGACATTCCTCAAACCTCTTGAAATTGCTTCTCCTATCCACATTATCATCATGGCCATGAGCATCAACATTAAACATGTCTCTAATCCAATCTTCCAAGGGTGCAGATCTTGCCTTTAATGGCCCGATTATTCTCTTGCATACTGCATTTGTGTTCTCAAAAGTCAAAGATTCGATTATTATCTGGCTAGCTTCTGAATTCGGGACCATTCTATTTACTGCTGAAGTCAGTCTTTGTAAGAAATCTGTGAAGGATTATTTTGGGCCCTGTATAACTTTTGTGAATAACTCAGTTTTCTTTCCTGCTTCCTCAATTCTGTTTCATGCATTCATGGCTGCCCTTTGACTTAGAATTAGGGTTTAGTTATCATATAAACATTGTCTTTGTATTTTAGCATATAGGCCTTCTCCAAGAAGCTGATCCTGGGAGATTTCCACACCTCTAGCCCTCCACTGACTTTCTATGGTTTTAGTCTCATCTCTGAACCACATGCACCACTGCATCTGTGCCCCCAGTTCCAGGACAGCATTTACCAGCTCTTTCCAGTCCTGAGGAATAATCTTATTTCAAGTTGACCATTGAACATTTGCTTTACAAATGGGGAATGCATGCCATAAGATACTATTGCCTCCTTAAACCTTCTTAAATCTAACATTTCAATTGGAGTCCAATTATTTTGTATATTCACTTGACCAGGTAGCTGCTGTATGGTTACCAGATAAATTAAGTTTGACTGTTTGAAAACAGGCTTTCTTTCTGTAACCTTATAATCCAATCATGAAATAATTTCACCCTTAAATTCTTCTCTTTGAGTCTGAATTTTTCTATAATTCATTTTAACAGATTTTTCTAAAGCTTTTATCCTGGCACTTAAATTGACTATCTTTTCAAATTGTAAAATAAACATAAGTAAAGTAATAATATGCATAATTGATGTAATGTACATCCCATTAACATTAATCTTCTCATATAATTGTTCCATTTTCAGACTGCCTAAAGTTTTATCAAACAAAGACCAGTTTCCTTATATTATACAGATAATACCCATTTTTTTTTAATGTGGAAAAATTTTTCTCTTTTAAGTAGTTTTTCCTTTTAAAATATCTGATATCTTAATTGACTTACCAAGTCTGCATAGAACAGTAGAAATCTGAGGGAATTTCAAAACAGCTACCTAGCATCTGAGATGGGAATCCAAAAGGGGGGGGAAGAAAGAAAGAAAGACAGACAGAAAGAAAGACAGAAAGAAAGAAAGCATAGCCACACATTCTGGCTAAAACCTGAAATCCAGCCATGTGTTTCCACTTGATCCAATTCCAGCCTGAGCTGCAGCTTCCTTAAGCTCCAACCACGTGAATTGGTGATTCAGCCTCAAGCAGCTTCAGTCCAGTGCTGCTCTGACCATGAGCAGCTGGACCGGTAGCTCAGGACAAACCTAAGGCCTGTAAACTCTGGCCAAGTTGGGGCCGAGTCGAGGCCAAGTCGGTGCCGAGCCAGGCTAAGCTGGGCCAAGCTGGGCCAAGCCAGGCCTGTAACCACCAACAGTTTTTAATGAATTCTTGCCATGTGGGCACCAAATGTAGGTGTAATTCTAAATGGTCTTATTAAAAAAGAAACACAGAGCCAAATAAAGAGTTAAAAGCCCATATATAGAGCAGTAGCCAAGAGCTAAGACCACCTTATCTTACCATTCACTGCTGTCCTTCCTGTGAGAGAGAGACCTTCTTCCTGTGTCCTCCCTTTTTATTGCCTTTCTGTTCTGCCTTCTCCTTGGCTGTAAACCCAACCACATGACTTCCTTGTCACTGCCTGTCTCTATGGTTTTTTACTGAGATTAAAGGTTCAGGTTGCTGCTTGGCTATGTCCTTGAACACACAGAGATTCTGCCTGCCATGTGATTGGGATTAAGTGTCTGACACCAACACTGGATTTCTGCTAAATGGCTTGCTCTTAGCTCTGATCTCCAGGCAACTTATTAACATACAAATAAAATCACATTTCAGCACAAATAAAATATCACCATAATTCTCTATAAAAGCAAAAGTAAAAAGCAGATCACATACTTCCAACATATAATAGCACAAGATGTACAATACCATTCTAAAGAGGAGGAAAAGGAGCATAGTAAGGAAATAATGAACCAAAATAAGACAGAAAACCAGCTGGGCAAACTCCAAACTCTGCATCTCCATATCTGCTGTCAAAATGCTCTTCAGATTTCCAATTTCTTTCAGCTTTGTTGACTGAAGCACACTTTTTTCTCTTGGGTAGGTTCCACTCCCTGTTAGCAGCTTTCCTTGGAAGGTATCCTATGACTCTGGCAACTCCAACATCTTGAGATCTCCAAAGATATTCAGAGTTTCACCTTCACAGTTTCACACAATGGCCTTTCTAGGCCTACATACAAGGGCACCTCTGAAATATTTCTGACCTTAGCAGCTTTACTTAGCCATGGAGGGAGACTCCATAATCCTTTTCTTCTATCCTTGACTCTAAAGCTAGAACTATATGGCCAAGCTGACAAGCTCTACTGCCTGCTGCGACTGGGACACAGCCCCCTTGTTCAATTACATCTTCACCATCTTTATGTTTTTGATGATTTTCTTGACTGCCTAAACTTGACTATCCTGAAACTTTCTCTGTAGACAAGCCTAGCCTTGAACTCTGAAATCTGCCTGCCTCTGCCTCCTGAATGTTGGGATTAAAGGCATATTCTACCAAACTCAGCCCTAAACTTTTTGCTTAATTACTTTTCACAAGTTGGATGATTAGCACTGTCCCCAGCAGCGACACCCTACAGAGGCACAAAGAGGGCTTGGAGTTGAGCCTGCTGGCAGACCTCTTGTCTGCAGAGGCAGAGAGGGGCTTAGAGCGGCCTGGAACTCTCCATGCACTGAAGCTCCAGGGAGTCACCAAAACAACTGCCTACCACCTCCTCCTGCTTGTGCTCACTCTGCCGCCAGCCAAGGCATTCAACAGGACCTGCTTTGGAGCTATACCAATGCCTCCTGCTGGCTGAAAAGTGCTACTACACCCCTGAAACCATGGAAAGGTAAGATAGGCAAACCAGTGTCTTATCAAGTAAAAGTACTTGATAATTTTACACTTTAAAATTGACTAACAAATTTTGAGTAATTCTTGTAATATGGCTGACAACATTACCTCACAAAAATTTAAAAAACTTTTTGCCTGTATGATGAATTACATTTTCCTGGAAATATACAACCTTCCTAAGGCATATCTGGCCTGTACCATTTTGGCATTCATTGTAATAATTCACATAGTGTTCAAACACTGGTTTAATAATAAGAACAAAGATGAGTCATTATTGGGACTGATACAGGCTTCAAAAGATAGCAATGAAAGCTTACATAAAAAGATTCTCTCTCTGGAATCTGCTAACCAGGATTTACAGGTTTTCAGAGATAGCAATGAAGGCTTAAATAAAAAGATCCTTTTCTGGAATCTGCTAACCAGGATTTACATAAAATATTCTTTCTCTGGAATCTGCTAACCAGAATTTACAAAACAGGCTTGTACCCAAAATTGATTTTATTGATAATAAATATGAATATTTAATGGATAGAACTCTAACTCTCCAGAATGAAGTTGTGGCTACTCAGACACTATATAAGGAAGAAAGATTATCATCAATTGATAAGATAAGGTCCATGCAATTATGTGTTTCAGAAGAACATAAAAACTTCCATGATTCCATGAGAAATCTGGAATCCCTTGCAAGAGAGGAGGTTCACTCCCTAGAACAGACCCTAGGTGCTCATTTGCAAGCCCTGGAGGAAACTCTCAATAAACATGACAAGGGACCTAATAAGCAGAAGGGCAAGACCATACAGGTTGTAACATCTCCAAATGGCTCTCATACAATGGCTTATCCTGTTATCATCCATGAGAAGCCACCAGATGACACACACCCTGAGCCTTTTATGACATATACATTACAACCAATTTCATCAAGGGACTTTACAAATATAAAGGAAGCAGTAGTTACATATGGGATACACTCCACATACATAAGACAGATGTTAAATTTGTGGTCTACCTCACATAGAATCATTCCAGATGACTGGCATCAGTTAATTTCAGCTGTTTGAGAATATAGCCAGAAGTTACAATAGAAAATCTGAGCCGGGCGGTGGTGGCACACGCCTTTAATCCCAGCACTCGGGAGGCAGAGCCAGGTGGATCTCTGTGAGTTCGAGGCCAGCCTGGGCTACCAAGTGAGTCCCAGGAAAGGCGCAAAGCTGCACAGAGAAACCCTGTCTCGAAAAACCAAAAAAAAAAAAAAAAAGAAAAGAAAATCTGGTTGAGAGAAGAGGCAAAAAAATTTAGAACAACAAGGTAAATGCAAAGGTTTTGTGATCTCCCAAGATCAAATACTTGGTGAGGGATGTTTCACTGACAGGAATGTACAAGCCACTTATGATGAGCATACAATATCCCTATGCTGTACAGCAGATCTAAATGCTTGGGAAAAAAATTCCAGAACCTGGAAAACCAAATGAGGTATACACAAAGATATTTCAGGGACCACATGAACCCTTCACTGATTTTTTATAAAGGCTAACTAAACACAGCTATAACAAAAGCTGTGTCAGATAAAGAATTAAGAAAAGTATTAACTGAGTCCTTGGCATTTGACAATGCTAATGCAGAATGCAAAAGAATACTTACACCATTAAAGATCAGATCACCTCCTTTGGAAGAATGGATTCAATATACTAATAGTGTTGAGTCTCTCTCTCTGTATCTCTCTTTTTTTTTTTCGAGACAGGGTTTCTCTGTGTAGCATTGCGCCTTTCCTGGAACTCGCTTTGTAAACCAGGCTGACCTCGAACTCACAGAGATCTGCCGGCCTCTGCCTCCCAAGTACTGGGATTAAAGGCATGTGCCACCACCGCCCGGCGGTGTTGAGTCTCTTAACTACAGTAATGAGGCTTGGATAGGAGAGACAAATCCCAGAGGTGAAAGAAGGCCCCTTGGTACCAAATGTTTTAAATGTGGTACACCAGGTCATATAAGTAAAAACTGTACACGGGGTTCTCCTAGAAGTAATACTCCTCCTAGGAATAGCCTAAACAAGAGACTCCAACCACTTCCTGGATTATGTAGAAGATGTGGCAGAGACCGACATTGGAGCAGTCAGTGCACATCAATAATAGATATACGAGGCAACCCTTTACTGGTGGGAAACACCTCAGGGGGCCTTTTGTAGGCCCCAAAATCAAACATTGTATTAACATTCCCATCCACTGTGGAAGAAATTCCAATCCAGGACAACTGAATAAACCAATGCTTAATGTAAAAACCGATACTGCAATGGATGATAAAACAGCTCTGATAGATAAATCACAGTTTACAAAGAACACAATAAAACAAATATTTTGGCAGACTCCCATAAATGACCAAAGACCAACGCTTGGAATTCAAATTAATGGCCTGGTTCTGGAAGGCGTGGTAGACACAGGTGTGGATGTGATTATAATTACAACAAAATCATGGCATCTGAATTGGCCTCTTCAAGAGGTAGATGTCCAACTTTTAGAGATTGGTACCCTATCTCAGATAAAACAGAGTTTGAGATGGGTTGAATGCATAGGGCCAGAAGGACAGAGAGGTAGGCTATAGCCATATGTAGCAAATGCAGCAATAAATCTTTGGGGCTGAGATCTGTTACAACAATGGAATACCCAGATTAAAATTCCTATACTCTCAGAAAAGGAATACAGATCAATGCATGTTTCTAGGAATAATACCATAACATGCTATAAAAAACAGTCACCAACCATTCAGGCTGTACACAAACAGAGCACAACTGCTGTTGAACTCTCAGAAGTGC
Source organism: Peromyscus eremicus (assembly GCF_949786415.1). Taxonomy (NCBI): domain Eukaryota; kingdom Metazoa; phylum Chordata; class Mammalia; order Rodentia; family Cricetidae; genus Peromyscus; species Peromyscus eremicus. Next base: position 571,317 of record NC_081424.1, on the reverse strand, counting down.
TAACTGCCTTACCTTTAAAATGGCTAACTAATAAACCTGTCTGGGTGGGACAATGGCCTTTAGCAAAAGAGAAGCTACAAGCTTTAGAACAGTTGGTTGAAGAGCAGTTAAATGCTCAACACATTGAAGAATCTACCAGCCCTTGGAATTCTCCTGTATTTGTTATTTAAAAAAAGTCTGGTAATTGCAGAATGCTGACAGATCTGAGAGCTATTAATAAAATGATTCAGCCGATTGCTCCCTACAGACTGGAATGCCCTTGCCCTTTCTGCTACCCAAATAATGGCCTATAATAGTTATTGACTTAAAAGACTGTTTCTTTCCCATACCCTTACAGGAAAGTGATAGAGAAAAATTTGCCTTCACAGTACCTAATTATAACAATTCTCAGCCAGTGAAGAGATATCAATGGAAGGTGCTCCCACAGGGATTGTTAAACAGCCCTACCTTGTGCCAATACTTTGTGCAAAAACCATTGGAGATAATTCATGTAAAGTTTCCACAATCCATAATTTATCACTATATGGATGATATCCTATTAGCTGATCCAAAGTTAGACACATTAGAAAGCATGTTTGAAGAAGTAAAAAAAAGTTTTACCTCACTGAGGACTGCAAATTGCTCCTGAAAAAATACAAAGAGGAGATTCTATTATTTACTTAGGATATAAGATAGAGCTACAGAAAATTAGACCCCAAAAGGTACAACTAAGGAGAGATCTTGCTGTGGGATGTTCTGTATGGCAAATGTGTTGTTAATTAGTCAATAAATAAAACACTGATTGGCCATTGGCTAGGTAGGAAGTGTAGGCGGGACAAGAAGGAGAATAAAGCTGAGAAGTGGAAGGCTGAGTCAGAGAGACACTGCCAGCTGCCATGATGACAAACAGCATGTGAAGATGCCGGTAAGCCACAAGCCATGTGGCAAGGTATAGATGAATAGAAATGGATTAATTTAAGCTGTAAGAACAGTTAGCAAGAAGCCTGCCTCGGCCATACAGTTTGTAACCAATATAAGTCTCTGTGTTTACTTGGTTGGGTCTGAGGCTGTGGGACTGGCAGGTGAGAGAGATTTGTCCTGACTGTGGGCCAGGCAGGAAAACTTTAGCTACAAGTTCTATTGAAGACTCTTAATGATTTTCAAAAGTTGTTAGGATGCATTTCCAACTTACTGGGTATCATGGGAATACCCAAAGATGCACTACAAAATTTTGCTAATACTCTAGAAAGGGACAAAGAATTCAATAGTCCAAGAGAATTATCAGCCAAAGCTGAGAAGGAGTTGGCTCTAGTAGAAAAGACAATTCGAGAAGCACATGTGGATCATGTGGATCCAGAACTTAAATGCATTCTTGTCATATTCCCCTCCAGGCATTCCCCCACAGATATTTTGATGCAGAGGGAAGATATTATATTGGAATGGACATTCCTACCATGTAAACCAAATAAGAAATTAAAGACATATAGAAAAGATCTCTGATTTGATTCAAAAAGTTAAATTAAGACTTCACCAGTTGACAGGAATGGACCCAGCAGAAATTGTAGTACCTTTAACTAATGAGGAAATGTCATCACTATGGAAAGATAATGAATACTGGCAGAGAGCCTGCAGTAACTTTTTGGGAGAGATTAATAACCATTATCCCAAAAGCAAGAGAGTAGAATTCATAAAGAAGACTGAATGTGTCCTTCCTCATATTGTATAACAAAAGCCAATTTCTGGAGTCTTCACATTCTATACTGATTCAAATAAATCAGGGAAAGCAGGATACAAATCAGGAGACTTAAGTAAAGTGGTACAAAGTCCATACAACTCTGTACAAAAGGCAGAACTGTATGCCATTCTTATGGTACTAATGGACTTCACAGAACCAACCCCTTAATATAGTCACTGACTCTCAATATGCAGAGAGAGTTGTTTTACATATTGAAACTGCTGAATTTATTCCTGATAATACAGAATTAACTTCATTATTCATACAATTGCAGGAAATCATCAGAAAAAGGGAACATTATATATATATCACATATCAGATCACATACAGGTCTGCCAGGACCTCTAGCAAAAGGTAATGATGATATTGATCAGTTACTAATAGATAATGTGCTGAAATCCTCAGGATTTCATAGGAAACACCATGTAAATAGCAAAGGTTGAAGAAGGATTTCTCCATCACTTGGCAACAAGCTAAAGATATTGTGAAACAATGTCCTACTTGTTCCTACTATAACCAAACTCCATTGCCTGCAGGGAGCAATTCAAAAGGTATACAAAAAAAATGAAATTTGGCAGACGGATGTGTTTCATTTTGCAGAATTTGGAAGATTAAAGTATGTACACCATACCGTTGACACCTATTCAGGATTTCAGTGGGCAACTCCTATGAGTTCTGAAAAGGCTGATTCTGTGATTACACACCTATTAGAAGTTTTGACCATCATGGGAATACCTGTACAAATTAAGACAGACGATGCCCCAGTATATGTCTCCAATAAAATAAGACAGTTCTTTGCTTATTACAATATAAAGCATGTTACAGGTATACCACATAATCCCACAGGCCAAGCAGTCATAGAAAGATCCAATTGAACTTTAGTATATGCTAAATAAACAACAACAGGTAACAATGACTCCTAGAAATAGATAGCATAGTGCTTTATTAACCTTGAATTTTCTCAATGCTGATGAGAAAGGAACAACAGCTGCAGAGAGACATTGGACGACAGACAAAACTCCTGAGCTAAACCAATTGTTTTATTTCAAAGATGTTTTGACCTCAGAATGGAAACCTGGATATGTCCTTCACTGGGGAAGGGGTTTTGCTTTTGTTTCTGCAGGAGAAGAAAAGCTGTGGATACCAACAAAATTAATAAAAATTTAAGTTGAATAGGAGAAACCCCTTGATGAGAAGTAAAAGCTCATCCACCAATGTGACATCTCTACAAGTTGTAAGAAACATTTAACAATCCAAGGTTGGGGTATGGTTCTGTTTTTGTCTTTCCAGGACAATGGAAATACCCTTCTTCTAGAAATTATAAGGCCTTGTATATCCAGATGTTTACAGCAGTAAGAAAGAATCTATTGATACCAATCTACACAGGGTAAAATCTCACTATCTAGCATCTATATCTCTATCAATCTAGAAAAGTTGTGGTTCCAATTCAATTACAAACCAAGCTGGATTTGAAGATGGAATTGGCTCACTCCTTCTCTAAAACTAAGCGTATTGCTAAAAGAAAAGGTTGAGAGATTCTTCAGTCCCATATCAGAAAAGCCCAATAAAAAGGGACCATTATTTTCAAGATTTTAATTCTCTCCATGCTTACTCTTGAATTCTTGGAATCTTTTCTTACATGTCATGTCATCTTTAAATCCAACCTTTCCATTTTGATAAAAAGTAAATTTTTCCAATAGCAATCTTCAAAGTCTCCAGAAGGAAGATGGGGCCCCAACAACAACAACTGTACCCAATCCAGAATGATGCCATGGCAATCATCATCATACTACACTTCTTGCCAGAATTTCAGACAATCTTACCCATTACTCTATGATTTGCTGCGGAATCTACAGTTAGTCTAGCTGAGATTTAACTATCTGAACTTTCTTACAGTAACCAACAGAGAAACCAATACCCCCAAAACAGCAGGAAGCAATTCTAAGAAAACGATGCCCCTTCTCCCTAATGTTTCACATTTCTCAGTGTTATAGATGATGGTTATAGGGTTGGGGGTGGAAGAAACTATTAAAGACGTTATTTAAACTTAAAGAAACTATTTTCCTTTAGAAAAGAAAAAAAGTCTCAAAAAAGAGGAAAAGAAGAAATGGAATGGATAGGTATAAGATATTATGGTAGATTACTGTATACACTAGTAAACAAATTTAGTAAAATAGCAGCCTTAAGTAATTTGCACTGTTATGAATTCTTATATGTTGATACAAATATAAACAATTTTTGTATTCCTGTTTAACATGATTTGTATACTAATACAAATACAGAATTATATTTGTTATAATGTACACATATTTTTACTCTTATTTGAAATATTTGTATATTGATATAAATGTAAATTTATATCTGTCATACTGTTTGTATGTTCTACTTCTGTTTAAGATATTCTGTATACTGATATATATTTATTATATATAATATTGTCATATTTCAGTATATATTCCTAAATCTGTTATAAATATCTTGTGTATTATCACAATTTTGAAGTCATTGTCCTTTACTGTACATTCACTTATAGACTGTTTACCTTGTTTACATGAAGCCTTAGTCCTTAGGTTATTTCAGTAGGTAAGACTTATAGATTTCTAGTCACCTATGCTTGTCATCTCTATTGTTATGCTAGTTAGGTTATCCAGATTTTCAGATATATAGGTCAGATGGGCAGGTAATCTTCAAACACTTGATAGACCTAGAGAATATAGCATTTAAATAACTTAAAATTCTGTTGAGACACAATTGCTCCTGGCAGCACCAATTTGATCCTGAGAGAATTTTGGGCTTCTAAGACATTTCCATTTGGAAGTCTGTCTTCTTGGCACAAAATGGCCTATTGGGCAAAGAACTGCCCTTGCTTCAACTGCTGACAATATGAGTACTGTCCTTCTGGACAAGCGGGACACAAAGAAAAGTGACTTCTTAACTCTGCCAAGACAAGGTAAGATGATCTTTTAGAATTCTTGCTTCTGAAAATGGTATGTCAGATAATCTAGGCCTGTAGCCAATTTGAATGCACCAACAATGCTGAGAAACATTAGGTGACTGTCCAGGCTGCCAGCTGTCTCTGTCTACTCTTGCAAGATTGCCAAAAGTTGCTTGCATCCATCTTCCATTTCTCAGGTACCATTATATTTCTTCTCAGGTCTTTGATGAGATTGAAGACTAGCAGTTATAGTTACAACTTAGTATATATATATATATATATATATATATATATATATATATATATATATATATGTATGTATGTATATCTTAGATAGAATATATTAAGTATTAGATTCAGGTTCTTTAGGATAGGATACCTTTTGGAATGATCTTTGTAACATGCCATTTACCCACGCTCTAGATTTCCCTGAATTTTGGTATGTGTTTCTTGCTTGATATTGTTTGCATTGATTGTAGTTCCAACTTATCTAGGTCATTAACCCTCATTACTCCTGGACAATATTTGATAACTATTCCTTTGTATACAGTCTTGTATTAGGTTAGAACATTCTTATTTAGACAAAAGGGGGAGATTTAGTGGGTAGCCATTCCAGCTTTAACCTTGGAAGCTCCAACCCCCATTGAGGCTTTGGTAATGGTCACGCCTACAAGGCGGGGCTGAGAGAGGATGCTGAAGACCCAGGTTCCAGATGCTCAGGCTTTCTTAGTTCCTGGACCCTGGACGCTGGAGGTAGACTGAGCAGAATTCTCCAGAGAACACTGCTGGATTGTGCCATGCCTTTCCCAGACTCTGTAAACTATCCATTCACTTATAAGTTAACCCACAAAATAAACCTCCCTTATAACTACGTGGAGTAGCCTTAATAATTTCACCAATAAGCAACAGCTGCAGAGAGACATTGAATAATAGAAAAAAAAAACTACAGAATTAAATTAGCCTGTATACTTTAAGGATGTGCTGACCTCAGAATGGAAACCAGGATATGTGTTACGTTGGGGACAAGGTTTTGCTTTTGTTTCTACAGGAGAAGATATGCTGTGGATACCATCAAAATTGATAAAGATTCGATTTGAACAAGAAAGACCTCTTAATTAGAAAAGGTGATAGCTCATCAACCAGCATGACTATCCAACTTAAACTAACTTATACCATTAACACATGCCTTTTCATTTAATCAGATATAACTTGCCAAAAGGGAACCTCCCCAATTTTAGTCTTGGGGAAAGGTTTTTGTTTTTGTCTTTCAAGAGAATGAAGGCTAAGGAATCTGAAGAACACTGGACAAATGAGACATCTGAAGAAAAAGGAAATCATCTAGAAAAGAATGTCCCAAGAAAAAGAGTAAAATGGTCTATTGGTATATCATCTATAAAGTTTCATAAGTCTTCCTAAATGTTTGTTTCTGCTCTTCTCTAAAGAAATTGAACACTATTGGTCTTCTTGTAGTCAAGTTCAATTAAAATTTAAAGCTGGCTTTGGAGTTCGAGAATGGCTCTCTCCTTCTTTAAATCCAAGCATGTAGTTAAGAGGAAAAAACAAAATCTGTGTATTATGCCAGAAAAAAGAGCCATCTTCTGATATGGGTCAGGAGAAAACAAACAAACAAACAAACAAAAATTTAAGGGACTGTTCTATTACCACTAATTTCATTTCTTTGATTCTATTCTGATTCTTTTAACTTTTCTTAAAGTATATTATTTAAAATAAATTAAAATTTATTTTATATCAAAATTTACAAGATTTATATATATATACATATATTTTAAATTTTGCTAAGATATTAATGGTCATATACAGTACTAACTAATTCTAGAAAAAAGGCTTCAATTAGCTGTCTACACATGTCTTTGTGTTCGAGTCTCTTATCAGTTTTCTACAGGAAATCATGGCCAGGCCTAACATCAAATTTGAATTCTCCAGGAAGAAGATGGGGCCCCATAACAACAATAATTCCACATGGATAATAATAATATGACTAAGCTGACAAACATCATCTACAGATCAGCTTTGGACTACATACTACTCAGAGCAATTTTGAGATGGCTAGCTGATCATCCAATTTCAAAGACTACTTGAATAATGACTTGAGATAAGCTCTGGACTTTTGCATTATGCACAGACTGGATAACAAAGATATAGCTACCTTTCCTATAATTTGACAATTAACCCAAAATTTTTCTTTTCAGAATAAAGATGTCTTCACCCATATCCAGCAGGAAGCAATTTTAAGAATATGACACCCACATTCCCAAAGAGGTGGTGTGGGGCAGGTGTTTTTTTTTGTCTTTTAATGGGTTTGGGTTCTGGGATAATTTTCATTGTTTAGGAGGGTTGGTTACAAGTTGTTGTTAAGGGTTAGGGAAAGGGTTAAGCATTGGAGATTAGATTTAACGTTCTTGTTTTTTTTTAAAAAAAAGATATAAAGAAATGATAGAATAGAGGGTAGATTATTGATTCTACTTGGAAAAATAAAGAGAAGATATAGATATTATATAGATAAAAAGATAGATTATTGAATCTGCTTTTAAAAGACAATTACTTGTTTTAAATACTTTACATTGGATTGGATTTTTGTATATTGTATACAAATTATATTTATTGAGATTGATATTGTTAGAAAATGCTATACATATATTTCTAATCTTGTTCAAGATATTGTACTTATACCGTTCATTTAACATTGTAATTCAATTTGCTGATCATTGAATGTTTTTATTACCAACTACTAGGATATAAAGAAATGAAAGTTAGTATTTAGACATTACAATAGAACTTGTAGTCATATTAGGTATGTTTTCAAGATTAAGCACATATATTTTGATTGGTCATCTTCAAACCCTTCAGAGATCTACAGAATATGGCATTTGAAATATTTTAACAACTTAGAAAATTTTTCTTTTTTTGTTATGACTATGAGACATGTCGGCTCCTGGCAGTACCAATCTACTTCAGAGAATATGGACATTGAAGAAACTGCACATGGAGTTAATTTTCCTTGTGGCAAAAGTTAGCCATTGGACAACAAAGCATCCTTGAATTGACTGCTGACAAACAGGACAAAATGGACAGACAGGACACGAAACAAAGGACTACCATTTTAGAGGAATAGGGCCTCTGTAATCCTCCATGCAAAGCCTCTTTCAGAGCCCTCCTTTTAGACCATTTGAACCTGGTTTATGTTGGTCTTTAGATTTATTACCAAGAAGGGGAAGATGTCAGGGACAAGGACAGGATCTCTAGTTAATGGAAAAATACAGACCCCCATAAGACAGGGAACTAGAACATCTTATGGTCAGGTTGCCTAGCGATAGGACATTGAGTCAGAGCCCTTGACCTTTTCACCCTGTCAACATCCTGTATAAACATCCTATACAAACATTCTGCAGCTGGGTTAGCTTGCCCCACCCTATGCAGATAACAGCTTCCTGCTCCCCCCACCCTGCAGGAACTATATAAACCCTCCTGGAGAAAAATAAAGTTGCACCTTGATCAGAATCTTGTCTTGGTGTATTCCTTTGTTTCTCCTGTCCCTATTATTCTGTCCTTAGGGTGGTCGAGTTCCCATTGAAGCCCTGCTGGCCGGGGCATATAGGTATAAAATGCATTTTAATTTTTGTATCTTCTATGCTCTATTCTCCCTCCTACCTCTATTGTCTGCCCCACCTCCTTAAGTCAATTTCTCCCATTCATGGTTTATGTTTGTTTTGTTGTTGTTGTTTTGAAACCTACTGAGTTTGCTCAGGATTGTCAATGGTTTGGCACTATCCATGGGAGCCTGATATGCTCAGTAGGTATACAACCAAAAATAATCTTTATTACATACCCAGAATCCATCTGTAGCCAATAGTTCAGCAGGGAGAAGTAGGGTTTCATGAGCCCTTCTATTACCAATGATTAACTATTGATAGACTCAGTTTTGTGTAGACAATTGCAGGCAGCCATAGCTACTAAGAAGTCATTAGACCCAGACGGAATTTCATAGTACTTCTTCCTTGTTGGGATCATAGATGTCTTTGTGCTCACAGATTAGGGAAGCCAGACATGCAGGGTTCTCTTTTCAAGGGAAAAGATATATAAACTGTTTGGCTAATAGCCTAGATAACACCCTGTGTTATCTATAGGGCACATACCTGACTCTTCTTAGCTCCCACAATAAAGTCCAGACAGGCTAATAGTCTAGATGACCTTAAGCTATCTGTATGGCTGAGACCATAACAGATCCTCCCTTCGGGCCATAGTGTAACACATGTAGCATATCAACAGATCCTACTTTTCGTGGAAGAAGTTACATGTACTTTGAGAAGAGTTTCAATATAATTATGTCTCTTTATGCATTCAGGTTTGTGGTACACCCAGAAACTTTCAAATTGTACTGTCCTTCAATATGCCTAAAATAAGCTGACCAGTGTCAGACTTTAGAAGTTTGTACTAACACTGGCTACTGAGTCATGTCAAACTGGATTTGCTTTTTGCTGCACATGGATTGTTACGTTATAGGCCCTGGTGTTTACAAAGACTCACATACTTGCTCTCTTCCAGCTTTTATATTCTTTCCTCTCCTTGTTTTCTATGATATAAAGTCTATTTGAGACTAAACACTCAATTACTTTTAGCACCTTAAGCAGCCACATATCCCTATGTTCACCACCATTCATTATGATGAAATGATTTCTATAATTTTGTATAGTTCATAGTTACATATATATGTAATTATATATGTAATAATTACATATATTTGCAGTTTATATAGATGATTAATTCTTCTCCTTTGGATTTTCTCCTCAGTCTATCTTAGAACTATCTTCCCTGAATCTATTTTTATTATGTACTTAGCTATTGAAATATGTTCACTGCTTCTCTGATAATTACTTATATAGTCCAAATTGTTTGTTATGGCATTGAAAAATCAAGTCCATCTGATGCTGCTGGGCTTTTAATCTAAATTCTCACACTTCCAGGCAATGAAAGCCTAAGGGATATTATCTCCCACGTCTCTTGATGAGCCTCTTCCTTCCTTATGGATTTCACCTCTGTTCATTAAGTTCCCTGGCAGTTGTGAGGTTGGCTAACTGCTAGCAAGTTTTAGTTCCTGGTTCCTTCATTTACTGGCTCTATGTGATGTATGAGCTTGGTCAAGACACTTTATTATGTCTTGAATTTTCAGTTTTATAAACACCCATTAAACACAATGTTTTGAGAAAATGATCCTATGTATAGCAGGAACTTAATATTTATCACATTTTAAACATTTATTTCCCTATCCATCTTACATACAACAAGAAGTAAATAATTCCCTAGAATCTCAGAATATTTAATAAATTTATTGCAATTCAATTCCTTAGTTCCAGTTGAGGTGTACCTAAACTACTCCAAACAAATACTACATCATTTCATTCAATTGATCTCAACTGATAAAATTACTTCAATCATCATTTTAGCCAGTGCTAGTGGTTAGCTTCATGCTTTCCTTTGAGTCTACCTAAACTCTCTTTATACAGTGATTGTCTGTCTCCCAAATTCATCTTTTCTGTTTTTAATCCAGGTAAAGCAACATTATTAACCTCTTCTCAAAAGATCCATATTTCATGTCTCTAAAAAAGAATCTTAAATCCTCTTTTCAAATCCATTCCTTTACCAGAAAGAAATGATTGAAACCAGTGTCCCAAATAAAATATGGGTAACTTTCTGTATATGCTGAAACATCATAAAAGCTGCATTTGGATATATTCTCACTTAATTGCTAAGACATTTGGAACATGAATGAATTTGTGTGGATTTTCTACACACCTTTCTGACTTAGCCTGTAAGTGAACTGCTTTGCAATGCTGTCCATGAGCCATTCTTAAGTTTATCAAGGAAATTCTATGAGGTATTATGTGCACCAGTGAAATAAATGTCCTTAGTAGGTGTCATAGACTCAATTTCTTCACCTAGTTAGAGCCATCACATAAAATCATATTGAGATGGGCTCCTGAGTTAAGAGTCTTAGTAGTGATCTTACAGCCTGTTACCTACCCATTTTGAGCAATGAGATCTATACTTAATTCTTTTAGTTTGTAGATAATACTATGAGAGGTGGTGTGAGGATGAAAGAGATAAAAATTATTATTTAAAATTAATATGAGAATGCTTATTACCTTTCCCTGGCCTAAGCACAAATCACCTTTCATATAGCTCATATTCAATGTAGTATTTATAACATGATTTACTGCTCAGAGAGCTATATTATTTACCTCTGGTACTTTTTGTTTATTTACATTTCTAGAGTTAATAGCTAGATCACTTTTACTAATTCAACAGCTTTATTTATTATCTTTTAGGTTGTTCAAATTTAGAAAACTATTTTTAACATGCTCCAATGTATCACAGCAAAGAAGGACTGAGAGGTTTATAAAATAGTGGGTGAATTTGTGATGGAAAGCCTAAGGTGATAGATGATAACCACAAAATCACACATGGAAAGGAATGCTCTGTTCCTTCATGAAAAGCAAAGGCACCAAGGGCAGACCAGATCTGGTTTTCCCAAAGGCTTATGTATGGAAATTGGAAAGCTACCAAACTCGGAAACTTCTTTTAAGGGATTAAACCTGAAATTAAGGCAAGGGATAACCACAATGAACTGGAAGATGGATTGTGCTCAGTTGGTATCAGATGTCATCTGTAGCTAAATACTAATCTTTCCATTATACTTTTCATGACATTGACAGGCAATCCAGAATCTATTTTTGATACTTGTGACTGGCAGATGCTAGAGATTCTGTCTTGCCTTTGTATATTTGGTGTTCATGACAGGTCATTTCTTTAAAGCCATAGGAACTGACTGTACAGTATACCAGAAAGTGACATACATAGCCCAGTAGAGATGTTACCAGCTCCTAAATTGTGTCTAAGATTTGAAAATAGTGAGATGAAATTTTAAGATGTCCTTCCATACAGCTATATTTTTACTTTAAATGAAAATAATCTGACTCATTAAAAACCATTACAAATATTCCTTGTTAATAAACAGACAAAAATGAACAAAATTGAAACAAGTTAACAACAAAAGTCTTTAGTGGTCTTTCTCCCAGAGAGCCTTTTTCATGTTTATATCTTACTATCTCAAGGTATCTATGGGCACATGTGAAATTGCACAGCTGTATTTGTCTGTGGAGGACTATCTTAGGCCATATATTTTCATTCCACAATTCACTGTGAATATTTTCAGTAAATAAAAATTTAAGTGGCTTCACAGATTAGTATTGAATGTATGTACATATGTTTATGAATTTCAATTATGGATTAAGCTAATGTTTTTCAATTTTTGCTATTATATATAAAATTTCCATGAACAACCTAAAGAATGTATCATTATCAAATTTATTTAGTTGGATATGGACTTTCTTGGACAAAAAGACTGTTTATTTCAAAGCATTATTTATTTATTTATTCATTTATTTAATATGATGCATGTAAGTCTAACTATGCAGAGGTTATGATTTATAGGAGTAAGTTCTCTCCTTCTAGTGTGTGGCTTCTGGAGATTAAAGCAAACCATCAGGCTTGGCAGCAAGCCCATTTGTCCACTGAACCATCTGTCAGGTCTTTCATTTATTTATGTAAATTCTAATACAGAGTAACTAACTGCCCTTCAGGAGGTTTTCATTACTTTTATCTTAAATAATGCATGATTAGCTCAATTTACTTTAACATTATGGAAATCAAGTCCCATCAACTTCTGTTTCAAATATGATTGCTGAAAATATGTACTTTTGTGTTTTTATTAATTTATTTTATTAATGGTAAAGTGAAATATTAATGAGATTTTTAGAATATTTTATGAAATATCACTTTATTATGTCTTTGATCATCTGTGTATCTTATTGACTTTTCAAACATATTTTATTAAAACATATTAGGGATGATTAACTATATCTGCCATGGTTATTTCATTATCTTTCTGGATTGTTACTTGTCTCTCAACTTTGTACATAGCATAGTTTAATTGTGAAAATACTATAATGAATGTGGTCAAGTTCTTAATTCAGTCAGTTTTATATTTCAGATTTTCATATCATGCTTAGAAAAATACTCAACTGTAATATACTGTATATATATAATATAGTTTTATATTAACTTGACACAAGCTTCTGAAAGGAGATAACCTTTATTGAGAAAATGCCTTATAGCCTGATCTTATGGAGGCATTTTCTCAATAAGTTATTGATGGGGAAGGCCCAGGTGTTCTTGGGCTGATTGTCCTGGGTGCTATATGAACAAGCCACAGGGAGCAAGCCAGTAAGCAGCACTCTTCCATGGCCTCTGTATCATCAGCTCCTCCCTCCAGGCTCCTGCTCTACTTGAGTTCTTGTCCTGAGTTTCTTTGATGATGAACAGTGCTGTAGGAGTATAAGCCAAAGAAACCCTTTCCTCCCACAACGATTTTTGGTCATGGTGTTTTAATCACAGCAATAAAAACCTTAACTAAAACATCTAAATTTAATTTTTTTTTACTTTTTGTATTTAAATTTTATGACTTAATAGTGACTGACTTTTATATGAGGATAAAGATGAAAAAAATTAAAGTTTAAATGGCTAAAAGTAGGTCAGTTCCACTTTACTTTATAAAAATGGCTCTTTTGCACAGTGATTTAAAATAGTCTTCTTCTTGTAGATCAAATGGGTATTTCCATGGCTGTTTTCATGTGGTCTGTCTCTCCTGTGAGCAGAACATTAGCTCTTATTGCTATACTTTTTAAGTTTTTTAAGTTCCTTAATAGCTGGTGAAGAAGAAAAACTTATCTGTAATGAATATATATATTCTAGATGAAACATTTTGTCAAGTGCAGAAAGTTTGCTCAGTTCTTAAGTGAAACAATACTTAAATTTGAATATGAAATCCTACTTGTTGGTTTTGTAATGTGTCAATAGGAACAAAGAATTAACTCCACTTCTCAGAATTCCCTATTCTTAATGCTTCCATTCAGAATTGTCACAGAGAGAATCTTAGATGAAGGTTATCATTTGGGTGGAGACCTAACAGTAGCTGTTTTTTAGCTCAATTTTTTTTGACATAAATCTGCTGACTTCTTTTGCTAATATGAGGTGGAAGCTGAGCCTACACATGTGTTCTCATCTCTTTGATCTTACTTCTGGGTCTCTGACTCCTGGCTAAGATAAAAGTATCAAAACTTGTACAAGATACCACTATGAAACAAAGTCAGTACTAGGATGAGGAATGCAATGAACTCGGTATATGAACACTGAGGGCAGTCTCAGATTCACATAAACACTACCTCATTTTTGTACAAATGTGAGAGTATTGGCCACAAGAATTTTCACTGTAGGAACCTAGTTTCAGCACCCATCTGCAATGAAAATGAAGCCATCATTTTGTTAGTATTCCTTACAAGTTTCAGTTTGGTTTTGCTCTATTCCACTTTCTGATCATTTTTCTGTCCTAAGTGCCTGCTCTCAGGACTTCAAGATCCAATATGAGACACAAAGAAAACATATTTGTAAAAACTGCTTAACTCCACAATTTTCTCTAACACATGTCTACACATACACATACACACACATACACACACACACACACACACACACACACACACACACACACACACACAGAGTGTCTAGGAAGGTCATTATGACAGATGAAAATGCTCGTAAGAATCAAGATAAAAACCTGCCTCCAGGCTGCTCCACCACCACTGACACCCACTAGATTCTGTTTTCTCAAGACCCACTTCCCATGCACAACAGTCCCCTGCAACCCCAGCAGACTCCATTGGCACAGGCATATCCCATATCAGTTGAAAGAACAAGTGAGTAACTGGCTTCTCAGATGAACTCCTCCAAGGTCCAGACCCTAAACCTCAAGGCACATACTGTGCCCATCTCCCTCCCATCTCAGCAAAAGCAAGGCAGTCAGGACCTGTGCCCAATTCTCATGGAACTCCATTGCTCTGGTGCAGTACCCAGAAGCTGGCCAGCAGGTAAGAGACTTACTTCCAGGCTGGACTACCATGGCTGCCATCCACTGGAATCTGTTCCGACAAGACACTCTACTGCCCAACCCTACCTATGGCCAGCCATATCCTAAAACATCAGGAGAGCCTATAGGCACAAGTGCAACCCACAATAGTTGGAAGAACAGACTCCATAGGCAGAGGTACAGCTCACACCAGTCAGAAGAATAAGAGGATATGCTGGGTCTAGGCACTGAAACTCCCACAAACCTTACCTGAGACAACTCTACTAGACCTGAAGACTTGCAAATCACCAGAACCCTTGGCCATTCAGGACAAAAGAAAAGAAAGGAAACAGATTTAAAAAAAGAACAAAAAACCCATCCAACAAAGACAACACAAAAATCAACACTCATACCTATAATCATTCCAAGCCCAGATGAGCAAATGTCAATGTAAGAATACATTCAACAACAGAAAGTGCAATATGGCACCACAGGAACCCTGTAATCTTACAACAGTAAGATCTGAACATTCTCAAACAGCTGAAGCACAAGAAAATGGCCTTAAAAACAACTTTATGAAGGTGATAGGGGCTCTTAAAGAGGAAATGGAAAATTCCTTTAAAGAAATTGGGGAAAAGACATAAAAAATGGAGGAAATCAATAAATCCTTTAAAGAAAGCCAAGATAACCCAGAAAAAACAAATAGGTGAAAGAAGAGGTTCAAGACTTAAAAACTGAAAGAGAAGCAATCAAGAAAACACAGACTATGGGGATTCTGGAAATAGGAAATCTATGTAAGCAAACAGATATAAACACCAACAAAATATACAAGATGGAAGAGAGACTCTCAGGCATTGAAGATATCATAGAGGAAATATATTCATTGTCCAAAGGAAATGTTAAATCTCATAATTTCCTAACATGAAACATCCAGAAAATCTGGGACACAAGGAAAAGACCAAACCTAAGAATAATAATAGAAGGAGAAGAAATCCAGCTGAAAGGTACAGAAAACGTATTCAACAAAATCATAAAAGAAAACTTTCCCAACCTAAAGAAGAACCTGCATCCCTGGAGTTGTGAGTTGCAGTATGGTTATCCTTTGCTTTACATCTAGTATCCACTTATGAGTGAGTACATACTATGTTTGTCTTTCTGAGTCTGGGTTACCTCACTCAGGATGATATTTTCTAGTTCCATCCATTTGCCTGCAAACCTCATGATGTCATTGTTTTTCTCTGCTGAGCAGAACTCCATTGTATATATGTACCACATTTTATTTATCCATTCTTCAGTTGAAGGGCATCTAGGCTGTTTCCAGGTTCTGACTATTACAAATAATGTGGCTATGAACATAGTTGAGCATGTGTCCTTGTGGTATGATTGAGCATTCCTTGGGTATATGCCCAAGAGTGGTATAGCTGGGTCTTGAGGGAGGTTGATTCCCAATTTTCTAAGAAAGTGCCATATTGATTTCCAAAGTGGCTGTACAAGTTTGCATTCCTACCAACAGTGTAAGAGTGTTCCCTCTTGGTCCACATCCTCTCCAACATAAGCTGTCTTCAATGTTTTTGATCTTAGCCATTCTGATGGGTGTAAGATTGGGTATCTCAGAGTCATTTTGATTTGCATTTCCCTGATGATTAAGGAGGCTATCTAGTAAAGAGTACCCTAAGAAAGACACAGGGATCACCCAGCGACAGAAAAATGGATGAGATCTACATGAACAAACTGGGGGTGAGGGGGATAATGGAGGGCAAGCATTGGGAGAAAGCAAGCTTAGGGGAGTGGGAGGTCCCAGCTGGATCAGGAACAGAGTGGGAGAACAAGGAAATAGACATCGTGATAAATGAAGACCCCATGGGAATAGGAAGAGGCAGAGTGCTAGAGAGGTCCCCAGAAATCCACAGATACCTCCACTATAGACTACTGGCAATGGTCAAGAGAGTGCCTGAGCTGACCTACTCTGGTGATAGGATGGCCCTAACTATGGAAGCAGATGCAGAGATCCATGGCCAAACCTCAGGTGGAGCTCCAGGAATCCAATTGGCACGAGAGAGGAGGGATTATATGAGCAAGAGATATCAAGACCATGATGGAAAAATCACAGGGACAAATAGTCAAACTAGCAGAAACCAATAGCTGTGAACCAATAGCTGAGGAGCTTCCATGGAACTGGACCAGGCCCTCTGGTTAAGTGAGACAGTTGTTAAGCTTGAACTGTTTAGGAGGCCCACAGGCAGTGGGACCTGGACCTGTCCTTGGTACATTAGCTGGCTTTTTGGAACCTAGGGCCTATGCTGAGGCACTTTGCTCAGCCTTGGTGCAGGGAGAAGGGGACTGGACCTGCCTCAACTGAATGTACCAGGCTGGGCTGAATCCCCAGGGCAGACCTTGCCTTGGAGGAGGTGAGAGTGTGGGGTGGACTGGGGGAGATAGCTGGGGGATTGGAGGAGGGAGAACAGGAGAATCTGTGGTTGATATGTAAAATTAAATTAATTATAAAATAAAAATATTTTTTTTTTAAAAAAAAGAAGAACCTGTGTACAAAGATACAAGAAGCTGACAGAACACCAAATAGACTGGACCAAAAAATAGTTCCCTTGCCATATAATAAACAAAGAACTAAACATACAGAGTAAAGAAAGAATACTAAGAGCCACAAAGGAAAATGGCCAAATAATATATAAAGGGAGACCTATAAGAATTATACCTGACTTCTTAATGGAGACTCTAAAAACCAAGTACTGGACAGATGTTTTGCAGACAATAAGAGACCACAGATGCCAGTTCAGACTACTATTCCTAGCAAAATAATCACCATAGACAGAGAAAAGAAAGATATTTCTTGACAAAACCAGATTTAAATAATACCTATCCATAAGAAAATAATAGAGTGAAAACTCCAGCCCAAGGAAATTAACTGCACCCATAAAAATACAAGCAATAGATATTCTCACACCAACAAAAGACAAAGAAGGGAAACACACATACACATACTATCACCAAAAACAACAAAACCAAAAAAAAAACCAGGATTTAAAAATTATTGGTCATTAATATCTCTTAATATCAATGGACTTAATTTGCCAATAAAAAGTTACAGATTAACAGATTGGATACAAAGACACAAGAAGCACACCTCAACTTTAAAGACAGAGATTACCTCATATTATAGAGTTGGGAAAAGATTTTCCAAGCAAATGGACCTAAGAGGCAAGCTGGTATAGTTATCCTAATATCTAACAGAATATTTCACACTAAAATTGATCAAGAGATAGAGAAGGGTGTTTCATATTCATTAAAGGAAAAATCCATCAAGATGAAGTCTCAATTCTGAGCATCTATGCCCCAAATACAAGGCTACCTACATTTGTACATGACATATTACTAAAGCTTAAATCACACTTCAAAACCTACACATTAATAGTGGCAGACTTCAATACCCTACTCTCATCAATGGACAGGTTTTCCAGACAGAAACTTAACAGAGAATAAGGGAACTAACAGATGTTGTGACTCAAATGAACTTAACAGACATCTATAAAACATTTCAACCAAACATAAAAGAATATACCTTCTTTTCAGCATCTCATGAAACCTCTAAAATTGACAACATACTCAGTCATAAAGAAAATATCAATAGATACAAAAAGTGTAACAACCCCTTGAATCTTATCAGATCACCATGGGTTAAAGTTAGAGTTCAACAACACAAACTACAGAAAACCTACAAATTCATGGAAACTGAACAACTCTCAACTGAATTAGCACTGGATCAAGAAGGACATAAAGGAAGAAATAAAAGGCTTCCTAGAATTCTATCAAAATGAATCCACAACATACCCAAATTTATGGGTCACAATGAAAGGAGTGCTAATAGAAAAGTTTATAGCACTAAGTGCCTACATAAAAATTTGGAGAAATCTCACACTAGTGACTTAATAGCACACCTGACAGCTCTAGAACAAAATGTAGCAGTCTCACCCAGGAGGAGTAGACTGCAGGAAATAATTAAATTGAGGGCTAAAATAAATAAAATAGAAACAAAGAGAGTAATACAAAGATCAATGAAACAAAGAGTTGATTCGTTGAGAAAATCAATAAGATAAATAAACCCTTATCCAACCTAACCAAAAGGCAGAGAGAATATATCCAAATTAACAAAATCAGAAATGAAAAGAGGTATATAACAACAGATACTGAGGAAATCCATAGAATCATTAGGTCATACTTCAGAAACTGGTACTCCACAAAATTTGGAAATCTGAAAGAAATGGACAATTTTCTGGATAGGTACCATATACCAAATTCAATCAACACCAGATAAACAATTTAAATAGACCTATTACTCCTAAGGAAATAAAAGCAGTCATTAAAAGTCTCCCAATCAAGAAAAGTCCAGGGCCAGATGGTCTCAGCGCAGAATTCCACAGGAATTTCAAAGAAGAGGTAATACCAATACTCCTCAAATTGTTCCACACAATAGAAATAGAAGAAACAATGCTAAATCTTTTTATGAGGCTACAGTTACCCTGATACCCAAACCACTCAAAGATGTAGCAAAGAAAGAGACCAAACTCCCTCATGAACATTGATGCAAAAATACTCAATAAAATACTGGCAAATAGAATCTAAGAACACATAAAAAATCACCTACCATGATCAAGTAGTCTTCATTCCAGAGATGCAGGGATGGTTCAACATATGGAAAACTGTCAATGTAATGCACCATATAAACAAACTGAAAGAAAAAAATACATGAGAGATCAGGAATACAAGGAACAAAACTAAACATAATAAAATCAATATACAGCAAACCAACAGCCAACATCAAGTTAAATGGAGAGAAATTCAAAGCGATTCCACCAAAATCAGGAACAAGACAAGGCTGTCCACTCTCTCTATATCTATTCAGTATACTACTCAAAGTTCTAGCTAGAGCAACGAAACAAAAGGAGATTACAGGGATACAAATTTGGAAGAAAGAAGTCAAACATTTTATATTTGCAGATGATATATATATAACCCCAAATAGTCTACCAGGGAACTCCTACAGCTGATAAACGCCTTAAGCAATGTGACTGGATACAAGATTAACTAAAAAAATCAGTAGCCCATACAAATGATAAATTGGCTGAGAAAGAAATTAGAGAAATACACCCTTTACAATAGCCACAAATGTTATAAAATATCCTGGTGTAACTCTAACAAGTGAAATATCTGTATGAAAAGAACTTTAAGTCTTTGAAGAAAGAAATTAAAGAAGATATCAGAAAATGGAAAGCTCTCCCATGCTCATAGATTGGTAGAATTAACATAGTAAAAGTGGCAATTCTACCAAAAGTAATCTGCAGATTTAATGCAGGACATAATTCTTAATTTTCTCAGGATCCCCATAAGACTGCAGTACCCCCAACCAGCAGGAAGTAGTATGAGAAGCTACGTACAAATTCCCAAAATATTTTTAATGAATGTTTATTTTTCTTTAAAGCAGGCTGATTATAAATGCAATCTCTTTCTAAAGAAGAAAAGGGATGATATTATAGATATGATAGGATGAAAGGGTAGATTACTGAATCTACTTTTGAAGAGCAACAACTTGTTTCAAATATTTTACAATGCTATGGATTTTAGTTTGTTGATACAAATTTAAAGTTAACATTGTTATGCTGTATGTATATTTCTACTCTTGTTTAAGGTTTGTTTGTGCATCTCATTTGAAATTATAATGTATAATTAAGAAATACAGATTAATAACTAGTCATGCATGATTATTTTTTTTTTTTTTTTTTTTTTGGTTTTTTGAGACAGGGTTTCTCTGTGTAGCTTTGCGCCTTTCCTGGGACTCACTTGGTAGCCCAGGCTGGCCTCGAACTCACAGAGATCCGCCTGGCTCTGCCTCCCGAGTGCTGGGATTAAAGGCGTGCGCCACCACCGCCCGGCTTCATGCATGATTATTAAACTAATAGTCATGTTAGTTAAGTTTTCTAGGTATATATAGATGTATTTCAATTAGATAAGTAATCTTCAAACACTTCCAAGACCTATAGAATATGGCATTTAAAAGGTTTTAAAAACTTAGACTTTCTGGACAATGAGACACATCTGCTCCTGGCAGCACCAATTTAGTTCAGAGAGGAGGATGGGCATTGATGACGCTCCATATGGAGTTTATCTTCTTCTTGGAAAAAAATAGCCATTTGGGCAAGAAGCTGCTCTTGTCTGGACTGCTAATAATATGCTGTATAAACTGAACATGCAGGACCCATAGGAAAATAACCACTGAATTTGCCAAAATGGGGCAAAATCATTCTTCAGATTTCTGCTTCACAGAGTAGACTGCCAAATATTCTACAGGACACAGGGAGAAGCAACTAAGAAACTCTAGGCTTATTGGCTGAAGATGATGCCCCAATGTTACAGAGGACCTTTGGATAGAGTAGTCTGTGATGCTGTATTCTCTGAGCCAGTTGCCTTGAAGCTGTTCTAGAAGTTGGATCATCTGGAGACCTCTCAGGGGGTTTTGTATGGTCAAACCATATTAGCCTGAGAGCAATCCACAGGTTCTCATCTTCTGTGGAAACAAAACCTTTTTTTCCAAAGCACCATATCCTTAGACACAAATTTTGAAGTCAAGATACCTTATATATATATATATATATATATATATATATATATATATATATATATATATATATATATATATATCTGTTTAACTCAGCAGCCTTTACAGTCAAATGTCTTTCTGTAGTTAAAAAATCCCCAAAAAAATATAATCCAAAATCTCTGTGTAATTTCCATGGCTTATTTTTTATATTATTCTTATTGTTTCTTTAAAGACTTTATTTTTTAAAATTATTTATTTCTTTATATAACTTCTATCCTCCTTTTCCTCTCCCAAGCCTATGTACATTTTTACACACATTGTAAACAGTTTAGAGTTTTATTCCATTTGAATCTGTCTCATTGTGAATCTCTAATCCTTCTCTGACCGGGAGAGATTTTTAAACTGCTAAGTGGCTAGGACCAGCAGTCTTGGCTGCTGACTCCACTCACCTCAATTTTTCAACATGGTGGGTGTAACCAGGAGAGTCACACTTGACCCACCAACCATGGGGTCCATGCTGCCATCAGGTAGCATGCAGCCAGCCCATAAACCCTTTTTGTCCATATGAGTAAAGGCTAAATCCATCAAGCAGCATGTTGTGCAGCTAGGAGACAGCTCTGTGTACTGTGGCGGGAATCTGTCATATGCTGCACTCAAGCCCAAATGCTGCAGTGTCTCTGTACTGGCCCGCGTGAGACATGAAGTAGGAAGCTATTTTTGGCTCAGTTTTAGAATCTCTTATTAACTTTCAGGTTTTAGGTGGAAACTTGAGCCAACACATTGGGCAGAATATGGTAATGTTTCCTCTGTTTCTATTTTGTGGACTAATTTGAAGAGTATTGGTATTAGCTTTTCTTTGAAAGTCTGGTAGAATTCTGCATTAAAACCATGTGACCCTGGGCTTTTCTTAGTTGGGTGACTTTTAATTACTGCTTCTATTTCCTTAGGGGTATTGGTATATTTAAATTGCTTATCTGACCTTGATTTAACTTTGGTTTGTGTTATCTATGGAGAAAATCACCCATTTCTTTTAGATTTTCCATTTTCGTAGAGTACAGGTTTTTGAAGTATGATCTAATGATCATCTAAATTTCCTCACAGTCTGTTGTTATGTCTCACTTTTTGTTTCTGATTTTGTTAACTTGGGCTTTCTGTCTCTGCCTTTCAGTTAGTTTGGATAAGGATTTATTTATTTTGTTGATTTTCTCAAAGAACCAACTCTGTTTCATTGATTCTTTGTATTGTTCTCTTTGTTTCTATTTTATTGATTTTAGTCCCGAGTTTGATTATTTCATGCTGTCTGCTCCTCTTGGTATGTATTTGCTTCTTTTAGTTCTAGATCTCTTGGTTGTGCTATTAAGTCACTAGTATGAGATTTCTCCAAATTCTTTATGAAGGTACTTAGTGCTATGACCTTTCCTCTTAGTACCATTTTCATTGTGTTCCAAAAGTTTGTGTATGTTGTGCACTCATTTTTATTGAATTCTAAGAAGTCTTTTATTTCTTCCCTGACCCAGTGGTAACTCAGTAGAGTTGTTTAGTTTCCATGAGTTTGTAGGCCTTCTGTGTCGTTGTTGTTTAAATTCAGCTTTAATCCATTGTAGTTTGGTAAAATACTGGGAGTTATTCCAATTTTTTTTGTATTTATTGATACTTGCTTTGTAGCTGAGTATATGGTCAGTTTTGGAGAATGTTTCTTGAGATGCTGAGAAGAAGGTATATCCTTTTGTGTTTAGGTAAAATGTTTTGTAGTTATCTATGAGATTATTTAAACCGTTATGTCTGTTAGCTCTCAAATTTTTCTGTTTAGCTCTGTCTGGATGACCTGTTCATCGGTGAGAGTGGGGTGTTGAAATCTCCCACTATTAATGTGTGGGCTTTGATGTGTGATTTAAGCTTTGGTAATGTTTCTTTTACAAATGTGGATGTCCTTATATTTAGGCATAAATGTTCAGAATTGAGACATCATCTTGGTGAATTTTTCCTTGATGAGTATGAAATACCCTTTTCCATCTCTTTTGATTAATTTTGGTATAAGTCTATTTTGTTAGACATTAAGATAGCTAAACCAGCTTGCTTCTTAGATCCATTTGATCAGAAAACCCTCTACTCTGAGGTATATTCCTATCTTTGATACTGAGGTGTGTTTCTTATATGCAGCAAAAGGATGGATGCCATTTTCATATACATTCTGTTATCTTGTGTCTTTTTATTTGTGAATTGAGTTTATTGATATTGAGGGATATTAATGAAGAATGATTGTTAATTTGTGTTATTTTGTTCCTGATGGTGTTGGTAGTGGTAGTGTGTACACGTGCGTGTGAGCGTATGTGTCTGTGTCTCTCTGTGTGTCCCTTATTTGGGTTTTGTTGGTGTGAGATTGTCTATTGCCTGTGTTTTTGTGGTTGTAGTTAAATTTCTGGGATAGTACTTTCCCTTCTAGTACCTTCTATAGGGCCAGATTTGTGGATAGATATTGTTTAATTTTGACTTTGTCATCAAAATCTTGTTTTTCTATCTATGGTGATTGACAGGTTTGTTATGTACAGTAGTTTTGACAGTCAACTGTGGTCTCTTAGAGTCTGCAAGACATCAATCCAGGCTCCTCTGGATTTTACAGTCTCCATTTAGAAGTCACATGTGATTCTAGTCAGCCTGCATTTATATGTTACTTGGCTTTTTTCCTTGCCACTTTTAATATTCCTTCTTTATTCTGTATGTTTAGTGTTTTTTAATTTTATAATTAATTTAATTTTACATATCAGCATGGATTCCCCTGTCCTTCCTCCTCCTCCCCTTGCCCCCAATTCACCCCCCATTCCCACTTCCTTAGTGTTTTGATTATTAAGTGACAAAGATTTTCTTCTGTGACCCAATCTATTTGGTGTTAAAAAAGCTTCATGTATAGGCATGTCCTTCTTTAGGTTGGGAAATTTTTCTTCTATGATTTTGTTAAATATATTCTCTGGGCTTTTGAGCTGGATTTCTTTTCCTTCTTCTATCCCTCTTATTCATATGTTTGGATTTTTCATGGTATCCCAGATTTTCTGGATGTTTTATCTTAGGGATTTTTTTATATTTAACATTTTCTGTAACCAATAAATCTGTTTCCTCTATCATGTCTTCAATGCCTGAGATTAATTCTTCCATCTCTTATATTGTGTTGGTGATGCTTGCATTCATAGGTCCTGCTTACTTATTGAGATTTTCCATTTCCAGAATTCCCTGTTTGTGTTTTTTTTATTCCTTCTATTTCTATTTTCAAGTCTTGAACAGTTTCCTTCACATGTTTGTTTTTTCTTGGCATTTTTTAGGGATTTATTGATTTCATCCAATTTTTTTGTCTTTTTCATAATTTCTTTATTTTCTCATTGAGAACCTCTATCATCTTTATAAGGTCATATTTATGGTCATTTTCTTGTGATTCAGCTGCATTGTATTTTTTGGGCCTTGCTGTCATTGGATAGCTCTGTTCTGGTGGTGCCATATTTCCCTTTCTGTTATTATTGTGTCCTTACACTGGTATTCAGACATCTGGACTTAGTATGATTATAGGTTTAGGTGTTAATTTCTGCTTTTGTCTTTGTTGGATGGGTGTTTTGTTCCTTGGTTTCTTTTTTCTCTCTGCTCTTCTGGCTTAAATGGCCAAGGGTTCTGGTGGCTAGTGAGTCTTCAGGTCCAGTAAGGTGTTTTGCTTGTGGTCTTTTGAGCCTAGAGTTTCCAGATATCTATCTGGCCTGGTCTCCAGTAAAGCTGTCTTTGGGCTAGTTGAGAGCCTTCTGTTGAAAATTCTCTGTTTAGATCTGCACCTCATTTTTAAAATTGGGTTATTTGGTAATTTGATGTCTAGTTTCTTGAGTTCTTTATTTATTTTGGAGCTCAGCCCTCTGTCAGATGTGAGGTTGGTGAAGATCTTTTTCCATTCTGTAGGCTATTGTTTTGTCTTATTGACTGTGTCCTTTGTCTTACAGAAGCTTTTCAGTTTTAGGAGGTTTCATTTATTAATTGTTACTTTCAATGTCTGTGCAACTGGTGTTATATTCAGAAAGTAGTCTTCTGAATTCAAAGTTACTTCTCACTTTCTTTTCTATCAGGTTCAATGTAACTGGATTTATGTTGAGGTCTTTGATCCACTTGGACTTAAGTTTTGTGCAGGATGATAGATATGGATCTGTTTGCATTCTTCTACATGCTGACATCCAGTTATGCCAGCACAATTTGTTGAAGGTGCTTTCATTTTTCCATTGTACAATTTTGAATTCTTTGTCAAAAATCAGGTGTTCATAAGTATGTGGTTTTATATCTGTGTCTTCAGTTCAATTCCACTGATCCAAGTATCTGTTTTTATCTCAATACTAAGATGTTTTTATTACGATAGCTCTATAGTAGAGTTTGAAATCAGGAATGGTAATACCCCTGGAAGTTCCTTTATTATACAAGATTGTTTTGGCATTCTGAGTTTCTGTTTTTCCATATGTAATTGAGTATTGCTTTTTCAAGGTCTGTGAAGAATTGTGTTAGGACTTTTAAAGGATCACATTGAATCTTTAGGGTGTTTTTGGTAAGATTGCCAGTTTTATTATGTTAATCCTATGTATACAAGAGCATTGGAGATCTTTTCATTTTCTGATATCTTCCTCAATTCCTTTCTTCAAAGACTTAAAGTTCTTGACATACAGATCTTTTATTTGTTTGGTTAGAATTACCCCAAGATATTTTATAATATTTGTGGCTATTGTAAAAGGTTGTTTCTCTGATTTCTTTCTCAGCCTGTTTATCATCTATATATAGGAGGGCTACTGATTTTTTTTGTTAATCTTGTAACTTATCCCATTACTGAAGGTGTCTAACAGCTGTAGAAGTTCCCTGGTAGAATTTTTTGGAT
The DNA here is from genome assembly GCF_949786415.1 of Peromyscus eremicus. Taxonomy (NCBI): domain Eukaryota; kingdom Metazoa; phylum Chordata; class Mammalia; order Rodentia; family Cricetidae; genus Peromyscus; species Peromyscus eremicus. Next base: position 545,194 of record NC_081424.1, on the reverse strand, counting down.
CACTTATGTATACTATTATATCATCTGCAAATAGCAAAATTTGACCTCTTCCTTTCCAATTTGTATCCCCTTGATCTCCTTTTATTCTTATTGCTCTAGCTAGAACTTTGAGTAATATATTGAATAGATATGGGGAGAGTGAAGAGCCTTGTCTTGTTTTTGATTGTAGTGGAATCACTTTGCATTTCTCTCCATTTGATTTTATGTTGGCTGTTGGTTTACTGTATATTGCTTTTATTATGTTTAGATATGTTCCTTGTGTCCTCGATCTCCCCAAGACCTTTAATCATGAAGGGATGTTGGATTTTGTCAAAGGCCTTTTCAGCATTTAATGGAATGATTATGTTTTTTTTTTCTTACACTGTTTATGTGGTGGATTACATTGACAGATTCTTGTTGTTGTCCCATCCCTGCATAACTGGAATGAAGCCTAAATGTTCATGGTGAGTGATTTCTTTGATATGTTCTTGGATTTTGTTTGCCAGTATTTTATTGAATATTTTTGCATCGATATTCATGAGGGAGATTTGTCTGTAATCCTCGTTCTTTGTTCCATCTTAGTCTGATTTGTTTAGCAGGGTAACTCTAGCCTCATAAAAAGATTTTGACAATGTTCCTTATTTTCTATGGTGTGGAACAACCTGAGCAGTATTGGTATTAGCTTTTCTTTAAAATTCTGGTAAAATTCTGTGCTGAAACCATCTGACTCTGGACTTTTTTTGGTCCAGAGACTTTTAATGACTACTTCTATTTCTTTAGTGGTAATAGTTCTATTTAAATTGTTTATCTGGTCTTAATTTAATTTTAGTATGTTGTACCTATCCAGAAAATTGTCATTTCTTTAGATTTTCCAATTTTGTGAAATACAGATCTTTGAAGTATGACCTGATGATTCTCTGAATTTACTCAGTGTCTATTGTTATATACCCCTTTTCATTTCTGAATTTGTTAATTTTGATATCTCTCTCTGCCTTTGATTAGTTTGGATAAGGTTTGTCTATATGTTCATTTTCTCAAAGAACAAAGTCTTTGTTTGATTGATTCTCAGTATTGTTCTCTTTGCTTCTATTTTATTGATTTCAGTCCTCAGTTTAATTATTTCCTGCAATCTACTCCTCCTAGGTGTGTCTGCTATTTTATGCTCTAGAGCTGTCAGGTGTGCTGCTAACTCATTAGTGCAAGATTTCTCCAACTTCTTTATGTAGGCACTTAGTGCTATGAACTTTCCTCTTAGTACTGCTTTCATTGTGTCCTATCAGTTTGGTTATGTTGTGCATTCATGTTCACTGAACTTTAGGAAGTCTTTAATTTTTTTGTCATGTCTTCTTTGACCCAGTGGTATACAAATTGAGAGTTATTCAGTTTCCATGAGTTTGTAGGCTTTCTGTAGTTTGTGTTGTTAGTGAATTCTAACTTTATTCCATGGTGATCCAATAAGATACATGATGGTATTCTGATTTTTTGTGTGTCGGTTGAGATTTGTGTTGTGATCAAGTATGTGATCACCTTTAGAGAAGGTTGCATGAGGTACTGAGAAGAAGGTATAGTCTTTTATGTTTGGGTGAAATGTTCTATAGGTGTCTATTAAAACCAGTTGATTCATAACATCTGTTATCTCCCTTATTTTTCTGTTAACTTTGTCTGACAGACCTACCCATTGGTGAGAGTGGGGTGTTGAAGTCTCCCACTATTAATGTGTGGGATTTAACATGTGATTTAAGCTTTAGTGATGTTTCTTTTATGAAAGTGGTTTCCCTTATATTTGGAGCATAGATGTTCAGAATTGTAACTTCATCTTGATGAATTTTTTACTTTAATGAATATAAAATGTCCTTCTCCATCTTTTTGATTAATTTTACTTTGAAGTCTATTTTGGTAGGATAGCTACACCAGCTTGCTTCTTAGTTCTATTTGATAGGAAACTTTTTTCCCAACCCTTTACTCTGAGGTAATGTCTATATTTGAAGTAGAGGTGTACCTCTTGTATGCAGCAGAAAGATGGATCCTCTTTCTGTATCCATTCTGTTAGCCTGTGTCTTTTTATAGGCACATCAATTCCATTGATATTAAGAGATATTAATGGCCAGTGTCCTGTTATACTTTTAGAGTTGGTGGAAGTGTGTGTGTGTGTGTGTGTGTGTGTGTGTGTGTGTGTTTGTGTGTGTATGCCCTTCTTTGTTTTTTTCTGTTGTGAGATTATCTATTGCTTGTGTTTTTTTGGTGCAGCTAACTTCCTTGGGTTGGAGGTTTCCTTCTATTACTTTTTGTAGGGCTGGATTTGTGGATAGGTATTGATTAAATCTGGTTTTGTCATAAAATAACTTGTTTTCTATGTCTATGATGATTGAATGTTTTGCTGGGTATAGTACTCTGGGCTGGCACCCATGGTCTCTTAGTGTCTCCAAAATATCTGTTGAGGACCTTCTGGCTTTTGGAGTCTCCATTGAGAAGTTGGGTGTAATTCTGTTAAGTCTGCCTTTACATGTTACTTGGCCTTTTTGCTATGCAGCTCTTAATATACTTCATTCTCTGTGTTTAGTATTTTAATTATTATGTGGTGGAAGGACATTTTTTTGGTTCAGTCTATTTGGTGTTCTATAAACTTCTTGTATGTTCATAGGCATGTCCTTTTTTAGGTTGGGAAAGTTTTCTTCTATGAATTTTTGAATATATTTTCTGTTCCTTTAGGCTAGATTTCTTCCCCTTCTATCTGTATTATTCTTAGGTTTTGTCTTTTCATGGTGTCACATATTTCCTGGATGTTTTGTGTTAAGTATTTTTGGATTTAACATTTTCTTTGATCGATGAATGCATATCCTCTATCGTATTTTCAATGCCAGAGATTCTCTTTTCCATCTTTTGTTTTTTGTTGGTTGCATCTGTAGTTCTTCTTTGTTTACCCAGATTTTCCATTTTCAGTATTCCCTTGGTTTGTGTTTTCTTTATTAACCCTATTTCAATTTTCAAGTCTTGAACTGTTTCCTTCACCTGTTTGAATATTTTTTTCTTAGCTTTATTTAACGGATTCATTGAATTCTTCAAATCTTTTGTTTGTTCAAAGGATTTTTTTATTTCCTCCTTAAGGGCCTCTATCATCTTCAAAAAGGTATTTTAATGTGATTTTCTTCTGCTTCCTCTACATTGCAATGTTCAAGTCTTGCTGCTGTAGAACCACTGGATTTTGATGGTGCCATATTGCCCTTATGCTGTTGCATGTGTTCTTAGAAGGCTGTTTACCCATCTAAGTCTGCGATAATTATAGGTACAGGTGTTGCTTCTTGTGATGTCTTTGTTGGATGGGTCTTTTGTTCTTTTATTGTCTATTTCCTTTATTGTCTTTTGTCCTGAATGGCCAAGGGTTCTGGGGGTTTGCTCATCCTTGGTTCAAATAGGGTTGTCTCAGCTGAGCTTTTTGGGTGTTTGGGTACATTTAATGCACCATATCATCATTTTCTTCTGGCTTGTGTGGGCTTTCTGGCTTGTGTGCCTATGGAGTCTGTTTTTCCTACTGCCATGGGTTGTGCCTGTGCCAATGGAGGCTGTTATTCCAACTGGTGTAGGTGATGCTGGTGCCTATAGGGGCTACTGTTTTACTAGCTGTTGTAGGTGGCCTTTGTCCCTATAGGGTCTGTTGTTCATCCAACTGATGTAAGTGGTGCTTGTGCTTATTGGGGCTGTTATTCTTCCAACTGAAGTAGGTAGTGCTTGTATAGGGGTTGTTCTTCCAATTGGTATAGGTGGTGCTTATGTTTATAGGAGTGGCTGATGTTGATGTGGATGACTGGCCAAGGGGAAGATGATAGGTTGGTGTGTCTGGATGGTGGAGTGGATTGTAGAGGTTACAGAGTCCAGTAGTTGGTGAGGGTGGTGTTGCTGCCTGCCTGCAGGTCTTTTACCTGTTAGCTGGCTGCTGCACACTGCTCCAGAGCAGTGGAGAGCCACCAGAGTAGGGGGAAGGGCCCAGCTGCTTTGCTGGGGCTGAGATGGGAGGGCAGAGGTCATGCAATGTGCCTTGGGGCTTAGGGTCTGGAGATTGGGGCAGTTTAGCTGGGAAACCAGTCACTTACCTGTTCTTCAAACTGGTGTAGGTGGTGCTTGTGCCTAGAGGTGCTGCTGATTTTATGGTGGATGGTTGGCCAAGAGGAGGATGATGTGGTTGGTGAGTTTGGTCACAAAGGTTACAGAGTCCAGTGGGTGTTGAGGTGGTGTTCCAGCCTGCCTGCAGGTTTCTCATCTGTTGGCCAGCTGCTGAGGACATCCCCAGAGCAGTGTACCACATTTTCTTTATCCATTCTTCTGCTGAGGGACATCTCTGTTTTTCCCCCAATTTCTGGCTAGTATGAATAAAGCAACAATGAACATGATAAAGTAACTGTCTTTGTGGTAGGAAAAAGCACCCTTTGGGCTCAAAAGTGGTATAGCTGTATCTTGAAACAGATTTATTTCCATCTTTCTTAGGCATCTCCATACTGATTTCCATAGTCGCTGTGCAAGTTTGCACTCCCACCAGATGAGTGTTCCCCCTTATTCCATATCTTTGACAGAATGAGATTTCATGTTTTATTAATCTTAGACATTCTGACTGGTGTAAGATAACATCTCAAAGTAGTTTTGATTTGCAATTTTGTGATGGGTAAGGATGTTTCTCAGCCATCTGAGTTTCTGTTTTTGAGGATTCTGTTTAGATCTGTAGTCAGTTTTTAATTGGGTTATAGGTTTTTTTTTATAATCTAATCTTTTGAGTTCCTTGTATATATTGAATATTTGTCCTCTATTGGATGTACTGTTGACAATTTTTTTCCTTTTCTTTGACTGCTGCTTTGTCCAAATATTATTCTCCTTTGCTGTGCGGAAGTTCTTTAGTTTCTTGACATCTGATTTATTATTTATTGATATTAGTGTCTCTGCTAACAGTGTTCTGTTCAAGAAGTCTTTTCCTTTGTCTATGAGTTCAACGCTATTCCTTACTTACCCCTTTATTAGGTTCTGGGTAATTGGTTTTATTTTGAGGTCTTTGATCCATTTGCAGTTGAGTTTTGTGCAGCATGATAAATGTGGATCTAGGATTTTTCTACATGTAGTTGAAAGGTTGGACAGGGTTTGCAGTTTCCATGAATCATTAATGTGTCTGAGATTTCTTCTTTTTTGGTTTTTAATTTCATGTTATTAATTTTTGCTTTTCATTTTATTTTATTTTATGTATTTTTCTTCTTTCTTTTTCCTTATAGATCCTTCGCATGCATGTGCACATGCACACACACACACACACACACACACACACACACACACCCTACATTATAGAGATAATGGCTTTCCAATTAGTTTTTATGTTTGTTTGGTTGGTTTTTGTTTTTTTGAGACATGGTTTCTCTATTAACAGCCCTAGCTTTTCTGAAACTCACTTTGTAGAGCAGGCTGGCCTGAAATTCACAGATACCTGATTGCAAATGCTTTCCAAGTGTTGAGATTAAGGGCATGAACCGCCACACCTGGCTTCCATTTTTTTTTTCAGAGCTGAGGACCAAACCCAGGGCCTTCTAGCCAAGCTCTCTACCACTGAGCTAAATCCCCAACCACATTTAGTGTTTTTATGGGTTGCTGAATGTACCAATGAATAGGTCTCTCTCCCTAGATCTCTTTCCTTTGGATTTTCTTTTTTTACTTAAATTTTTTTATCTTGCATACCAACCCCCCACCTCTCTCTACCTGTATCCAGTCCTCAGAGGGGGTCAGGCCTCCCTTGGGAGGTAAACAAAGTCAGTATGCCAAGTTGAGGCAGAACCAAGCCCTTGCCCCCTGCATCAAGGCTGAACAGGGTATCCCACCATAGGGAATGGGCTCCAAAAAGCCAGTTCGTGTACCTGGTATAAGTCCTGGTCCCATTGCCAGGGACCCCCACAAACAGATCAAGTCATACATCTGTTGCCCACATTCAGAGCACCTAGTTCAGTCCCATGCAGGCTCATCAGCTGTCAATCCAGAATCTGTGTGCTCCCACTAGCTCAGGTCAGCTGTCTCTCTGGGTTTCCCCATCAGGATCTTGACACCCCCTTGCTCATGTAACCCCTCCTCCCTCTCTCCAACTAAACTCCAGGAGCTCAAGCTAGTGCTTGGCTGTGTATCTCTGCATGCTTTCATCAATTACTAGATATAGGGTCTATGATGACAGTTAGAGTAGTCACCAATCTCATTACAGGGGATGATTAGTTCAGACACACTCTCCACTATTGCCAGGAATCTTAGCTGGGGTCATCCTTGTAGGTTCCTTGAAATTTTCCTAGTACCAGGTTTCTCCCTAACCTCTTAATGGCTCCTTCTATCAAGGTATCTTTTTCATTGCTCTCCCTTTCTGTCCCTCATCCAATTTGTCCATCTCAATCTCTCATGATCCTATCCTCCATCCCCTTCCCTCTACCCCCCTCAGTTTGCCCAGGAGATCTTAACTATTTTTCCTTCCTGGGGAGATTCATGTGTGTTATTCTTAGGGTCCTCCTTTTTTATCTAGATTCTCCAGGGTTGTGGATTATACCCTGGTTATCCTTTGCTTTGCATCTAATATCCACTTATGAGTGAGTACATACCATGTATGTCTTTCTGGGTCTGGGTTACCTCACTCAGGATGATTTTTGTTTAGTTCCATCCATTGCCTGCAAATCTCATGACGCTATTGTTTTTTACTGCTGAGTACTACTCCATTGCGTAAATGTACCACATTTTCTCTATCCATTCTTTGGCTGGGGGGCATCTGAGTTGTTTCCAGGTTCTAAATAAGGGGTGGTATAAGTGAAGCCATGAAAATCTGTTAAAAGGGTATCAAGGATTTCATAAGACATAAAATGGAGAAAAATACACTCATAGATACAGAACCAAGTGAACAGCTACATTTTTCCTCCATTCTGGCCAGGAGCCAATGGATCTAGTTGTCTAGTCTCTGATCACCCCAAGAGAGTGACCATATGTTCCTCCTCAGATTTTAAGCAGTCATAGAACCTGTCAAGAGGCCATGCCCTAAGGCTGGTACTCCAAAGCTATTGGCAAAGTGTACATCCACAATATGTCACCATTTTGTCTAAATAAGAAGCTTCTAAACCTAATAAAAACTATATACAATAAGAATGATTATCTAGAGACCACCAGCACCCAATTGGACTAAGAGTCCCAGTTTCAGGCCAGTCAGCAAGCAGACCTTCTGCAGACAGAGCCTGCCAGCACCCGACTGGACTAAGAGGTGAGTCTCTGTCTAGGTGGGGCCCAGGGGCACAACACTGCATCCGTACACCACCACCCTTGCAGTCTCAGTTTCAGGCCAGTCAGCAGAGGCAGACCTCCTGCAAACAGGTCAGACTACCACTATCCCCTATTAGACCCTGTAGGCAAGCCCAAGCCCCACCTTCCCCAAATCCCACCCACACTCTGAGACTGCAACTGTTCCCTGAGACAGAGCCTGCCAGCTCCGGATTGGATTGAGGTGAGTCTTTATCCTCATACTCAAACATCCTAGCCCCTAGGCTTTGGGCCAGGGGCACAACTCTGGACCCCTACACCACCACCCATTGCAGTCCCAGTCTCAGGCCAGTCTGCAGGCAGACCTACTGCAGACAGGTAAGACTACCACCATCCCCCACCAGACCCTGTAATCCACAAGCCCCACCCCTCCCAACCCACCCACATGCCAAACCTGTAGCTACTACCTGAGACAGAGCCCACGAGTGTCAATTGGACTAAGAGCTGCTCCCTGAGACAAAGAGTCCATCAGCACTGACTAGACCAAGTGCTCCCACTGGACCAAGAGTATCAATCAGACCAAGACACCACTTGCACCAAGCAGAGAAAGAGATGGGTAGATGCCAGTGCAGGAATATAGTCAACAACATAAAAACCAATATGGCTCCATCAGAACCTACATCAGCAAGACCTGAACATCTCAACACAGAAGAAACAGAAGAAATTGACCTTAAAGAGATGATGGAGATCTTTAAAGAGGAAATGAAAAATTCCCTTAAAGAATTTGAGGAAAAGTCAAACAAAAAATGGGAAGAAATCAGTAAATCCCTTGAAATCCAAGAGAAAGCAATTAAACAAGTGAGGGAAACAGTTCAAGATATCAAAACTAAAATTGAGACAATAAAGACACAAACTGAGGGAATGCTGGAAGTAGAAAATCTGAGTAAATGAACAAGAACTACAGATGCAAGCATAACCAACAGAATGCAAGAGATGAAAGAGTGGATCTCTGGCAATGAAGATAAGGTAGAGGAAAGAGATTCATCAGTCAAAGAAAACACTAAAGCCAACATACTCATGACCCAAAATGTCCAGAAAATTTGGGACACCATGAAAAGGCCAAACCTAAGAATAATAGGGATAGAGGAAGGGGAAGAATAACAACTCAAAGGCACAGAAAATATATTCAACAAAATCATAGAAGAAAACTTTCCCAACCTAAAGAAGGAATTGCCTATAAAGATACAAGAAGGTTACAGAACACCAAATAGACTGGATCAAAAAAAAAAGTCCCTTCGCCACATAATAATCAAACCACTAAACATACAGAATAAAGAAAAAATATTAAGATCCGAAAAGGAAAAAGGCCAAATAACATATAAAGGCAGACCCTTAAGAATAACACCTGACTTCTCAGTGGAGACACTAAAAGCCAGAAGGTCCTGGACAGATGTTATGCAGACACTAAGAGACCATGGATGCCAACCCAGACTATTATACCCAGCAAACTGTCTCTGCTTGATGCAAGTGGTATCTTGGTCTGATTGATACTCTTGGTCCAGTGGGAGCACTTTGTCTAGTCAGTGCTGATGGACTCTTTGTCTTAGGAGCAGCTCTTAGTCCAATTGGCACTCGTGGGCTCTGTCTCAGGTAGTAGCTACAGGTTTGGCATGTGGGTGGGTTGGGAGGGGTGGGGCTTGTGGATTACAGGGTCTGGTGGGGGATGGTGGTAGTCTTACCTGTCTGCAGTAGGTCTGCCTGCAGACTGGCCTGAGACTGGGACTGCAATCAACATAGACGGAGTAAACAAACTATTCCAGATTTAAACAATATCTCTTCACAAATCCAGGCCTACAGAAAGCACTTGAAAGAAAAATCTAATCTAAGGAAGTTAGATACACCCATGAAAACACAGGCAATAGATAGTCCCACGCCAATAAATACCAAAGAAGGGAAACATACAACACTACCACCAAAAATTAACAGGATTTAACAATAACTGGTAATTAATATCCATTAATATCAGTGTTCTCAATTCACCTATAAAAAGACACAGGCTAACAGAATGGATATGAAGACAAGATCCATCCATTTGCTGCATACAAAAAACACACCTCTACTTCAAAGATAGATACTACCTCAGAATAAAAGGCTTGGGAAAAACTTTCCAATCAAATGTATTTAAGAAGCAAGCTGGTGTAGCTATCCTAATATCTAATAAAATAGACTTCAAACTAAAATCAATTGAAAGAGATCAGGAAGGACATTACATATTTAACACAGGGAAAGTCTGACAAGATGAGGTCTCAATTCTGAATGTTAATGCCCCAAATACACCTACCTTCATAAAAGAAACATTACTAAAGCTTAAATAGCACATCAAACCCTATACACTAGTAGTGTGAGACTTCAACAACCCACTCTCACCAATGGACAGGTCTGCCAGACAGAAACTTAGCAGAGAAATAAGGGAACTAACAGACATTATGACTCAAATGGACTTAATAGATATCTACAGAATATCCCACCCTAACACAAGAGAATATACCTTCTTCTCAGCAACCCATGGAACCTTCTCTAAAATCGACCACATACTTGGTCACAAAGCAAATCTCAACAGGTACAAAAAAAATTGAAATAACCTCTTGTATCTTATCAGACCACATTGGCTTAAAGTTAGATTTCAACAACAACAAAAAATTACAGAAAGCCTGCAATCTCATAGAAACTGAAGATTTTCTAGAATTCAGTGAAAACAAATGTACAACATTCCCAATCCTATGGGACACTATGAAAGCAGTGCTAAGAGGAAATACATAGTTCTAAATGCCCACATAAAGAAGTTGGAGAAATTTCACACTAATGACTTAACAGCACAACTGAAAGCTCTAGAACAAGAAGAAGCAAAGTCACCCAGGTGAAATAGATGCCAGGAAATAATCAAATTGAGGGCTGAAATCGATAAAATAGAAACAAAGAAAACAATACAAAGAATCAATGAAACAAAGAGTTGGTTCTTTGAGAATAGCAACAAGATAGACAAGCTCTTATCCAAATGAAAAAGCAGAGAGAAAGCATCCAAACTAACAAAATCAGAAATGAAAAGGAGACAAAACAACAGACAATGAGGAAATCCAGAGAATCATCAGGTCATACTTCAAAAACTTGTACTCCGCAAAATTGGAAAATGTGAAATAAATGGAAGATTTTCTGAATAGGTATCCTGTGCCCAAGTTAAATCAAGACCAGATAAACTATATAAATAGACCAATAACCCCTAAAGAAATAGAAATTGTCATTAAAAGTCTCCCAACCAAAAAAAAAAACCCAGAACCAGATGGTTTCAGAACAGAATTCTACCAGATTTTCAAAGAAGAGCTAATTTCAATACTCTTCAAATTGTTCCACACAATAGAAACAGAATGAACATTACCAAACTCTTTTTATGAGGCTATAGTTACCCTGATACCAAAACCACACAAAGATGCAACAAAGAAAGAGAATTACAGACCAATCTCCCTCATGAACATTAATACAAAAATAATAAAATACTGGCTAACCAAATCCAGGAACACATCAAAAATAGCATCCACCATGACCAAATAGGCATTATCACAGGGATGCAAGGATGGTTCCACATATGAAAATCTGTCAATGTAATGCACCATATAAACATATTGAAAGAAAAAACCACATGATCATCTCATTTGATGCTGAAAAAGCCTTTGACAAAATCCAACACTTCTTCATGATTAAGGTCTAGAGAGATTAGGAATACAGAGAACATACCTAAACATAACAAAGGCAATATACAGCAAGCTGACAGCTAACATCAAATTAAATGGAGAGAAACTCAAAGTGAAACTCCACTAAAACCAGGAACAAGACAAGGCTGTTCACTCTCCCCATACTTATTCAACATAGTACTTAAAGTTCTAGCTAGAGCAATAAGACAACAAAAGGAAATCAAGGGGGCAGAAATTGAAAAGGAAGAAGACAAACTTTCACTATTTGCAGACAATATGATAGTATACATAAGTGACCCCCAAAATTCTACCAGGGAACTCCTACAACTGATAAACTCCTTCAGTAAGGTAGCCAGATACAAGATTAAGTAAAAAAAAAAAAAAATCAGTAGCCCTCCTATATGCAAATGTTAAATGGGCTGAGAAAGAAATCAGAGAAACATCACCCTTTACAATAGCCACAAATAATATAAAATACCTTAAAATATAAAATAACTAAGCAAGTGAAAGAACCTGTATGACAAGAACGTTAAGTCCCTGAAAAAAGAAATTGAAGATGTCAGAAAATGGAAAGATCTCCCATGCTCATGAATAGGCAGGATTAACATAGTAAAAATGGTAATCTTACCAAAAGCAATCTATAGATTCAATGCAATCCCCATCAAAATACCAACACAATTCTTCACAGACCTGGAAAGAATAATACTCAACTTCATATGGAAAAACAAAAACCCAGGATAGCCAAAAGAATCCTGTAAAATAAAACAACCTCTGGAGGCATCACAATCTCTGAACTCAAGCACTACTATAGAGCTACAGTAATAAAAAACAGCTTGGTACTGGCATAAAAACTGACATGTGGACCCATCGAATCGAATTGAAGACCCTGACATTAATTCGCACACCTATGAACATATAACTTTTGACAAAGAAGCCAAAATTGTACAATGGAAAAAAGAAAGCATCTTCAACAAATGGTGCTGGCATAACTGGATGTCAACATGCAGAAGATTGCAAATATATCCATATCTATCTCCATGCACAAAACTCAATTCCAAATGGATCAAAGACCACAACATAAATTCACTTATACTGAACTTGATAGAAGAGAAAGTAGGAAGTAGTCAGGAATGCATTGGCACAGAAGACCACTTCCTAAATATAACACTAATAACACAGACACTGAGAGCAAAAATTAATAAATGGGACCTCCTGAAACTGAGAAGTTTTGTAGAGCAAAAGACACAGTCAATAAGACAAAAATGACAGCCTACAGAATGGGAAAAGATCTTCACCAACCCCACATCTGACAGAGGGCTGATCTCCAAAATATATGAAGAACTCAAAAGTTAGACTTCAAAATACTGAACAATCCAATTTAAAAAATGGGCTACAGAGCTTAACAGAGAATTCTCAACAGAAGAATCTCAAATGGCTGAAAGACACTTAAGGAATTGCTCAACATCCTTAGTCATCAGGAAAATGCAAATCAAAACAACTCTGAGATACCATCTTAACACCTGTCAGAGAGGCTAAGATCATCAACACTGAAGACAGCCTATGTTGGAGAGGATGTGGAGCAAGAGGGAACACTCCTACACTATTGGTGGGAATGCAAACTTGTACAGACACTCTGGAAATCAGTATGGCAGTTTCTCAGAAAATTGGGAGTAAGTCTTCCTCAAGACCCAGCTATACCACTCTTGGGCATATACCCAAGGATTTCTTAATCTTACCACAAGGACACATGCTCAACTATGTTCATATCAGCATTATTCATAATAGCAAGAACCTGGAAACAACCTAGATCTCCTACAACTGAAAAATGGATAAAGAAATTGTGGCACATACACACAATGGAGTACTACTCAGCAGTAAAGAAGCATGATATCATGAAATTTTCAGGCAAATGGATGGAACTAAAAAATGTCATCCTGAGTGAGCCAGACTCAGAAGGACAAACATAGTATGTGAGGGAAGGGATGGCCAGAGTGCAACCCACAGCTCCAGAGAGGCTAGCTAACAGGGAAAGACCCTAGGAGGGACACATAGATGACCCAGTGCAGGAGAAGTGGATGAGATCTACATGAGTGGACTGGGTGTGGGGGTGACAGAGGGCGGGGAATGGTGGATGAGAACATAGGGATATGGGAGGGTCAAGCTGGAACAGGGACAGAGTGGGAGGCCAGGGAGGGAGATACCATGATAGATGAGGACATCATGGGAATGGGAAGAGGCAGGGTGCTGAGGAGGCTCTCAGGAATCCAAAAGGATGACCCCACCTTGCTCTGCTGGCAGTGGTCCAGAGGGTGCCTGGACTGGTCTACTCTGGTTACCGGTCTTGCAAATAACCTAGCTGTTATCATAGAACCCCTTTGTCTGATGGAGGCAGATGCAGAGATCCATGGCCAGGTACCAGACTGAGCTCCAGGAATCCAATAGATGACAGAGAGGAGGGGGACATTGAGATCATGATGGGAGGACATGCAGAGATGACCGGCCATAGTAGTGGAAGCCCATGAACTGTGGACTGATGGCTATGGAGCCCCCATGGGACTGGACTAGGCCCTGTGGATATGGAAGATAATTGTTTTGCTCGAACTGTTTGGGGGGCCCCCAGACAGGGGGATTGGGATCCATCCCTGGTGCATGGGCAGGCTCTTCGGAATCCAGTGCCTGTGGTATGATGCTTTGCGCAACCTTGGTGCTGTGGGAAGGGGCTTGGACTTGCCTATGCTCAGTGTGCTGGGCTCTGCTGACTCCCCATGGGAGACCTTGATTTAGGGGATGTGGGATGTGGGTTGGCTTGGGAGAGAGCAATGGCGGTTGGGAGTAGGGACGAAGTGGGATCTGTGGGTGGTATGTAGAGTGAGTAGAAAATTTCTTAATAAAGAAAAAAAGAATGATTATCAAGTATTGTCAAGGAAAAAGAAAGGGTAATAACATAAACAAAAATGGAACTACAACCAACAAGAACATCATTAAGGAAGAAAAACATACGAAATCTCCAGATCTTTGGTAAATGGCAAATTACAGCAATTGCTCCAAACGTTGTCATCTGAAGAATCTAAATCTAGTACATGGTATGTTATTAGCTAAGATACAAGAAAAATAACTGCAACCATCCAGTCTTCAACTCCATCAAAGATCTTAGAAGGAAAACACCTGAGGGAACAAGAAGTACAAGCAAGAAACTTCTAAAAAATGCTAGAAATGAGAAACAGCTGGCTGCCTGTACAGTCACCCAGTGTTTCTCTGCAATGTTGGGGCATCCACTTTTGGCTACAAGCCTAGAATATCTGACAGACCATTTTCAAAAGCAGGAAACTTTAAGAGACTCTCCTACCCTGTCTTAGCAAGGTTCACAAGTCACTTTTCCTCGTATCCTGCTCACCTGGAAAGAACAGCATGCTTACTTTTAGCAGCCAAGGCAAGGGTAGTTCAATGTCCAACAAGCCATTTTGCCAAGAAGACAAATTCCATATGGGGTGTCTTCAATGCCCAACATTGTTTTGGGAGTGGGTTGGTGCTGCCAGGAGCAACCATGTAGCTAGAGTTTTTTTCACCGGGTCCTGCCAAGTCCCAGCAGTCCTGTAGCCCACTTATAAAATAAACATACAGATGCTTATATTATTTAAACTGCTTGGTCTTTAGCTCAGGCCTACCATTGTCTAGCTCTTACTCCTATACTCAGCCCATTTCTGTTAATCTATTTGTTGCCATGTGTTCCGTGGCTTTACCTGTTGTGTCTACATGATTTTCCCTGGACAGTAGGCTGGCATCTCCTCTCCTCCACCTTCCTGTTCTCTCAATTTTCCTCTCTGTTAGTTCTGCCTATACTTCCTGCCTGACTACTGGCCAATCAGTGTTTTATTTGTCAATCAATCATCCACAGCACTTCCTTTTTTTTCAAAAAAAGGGAAGGTTTTGACTTTAACATAGTAAAATTACAGATAACAAAACAATTATCAAGTAAGAATTACAGTTACAATATTTAGTCTACTTATAATAACTAGTCTATTTGGCAAAATTAAAGAAGATATCTTATCTATCTTATGTTTGTGAGTCTAAAGTTTTATATCTAACTTATCTTTTATTATAACTAAGGAAAATTATAACTATCTCTAGTCTTAACTATATCAAAGACCTCAGAAGGATATAATACTACCTGAGAAATGGGAAAAGAATGCAAGCAACTTTTGGGAGTTTTGCAGGGTAGACAGAGACAGCTGGCAGCCTGGACAGTCATCCAAAAATCTTTTATAAAATTGGGGCATCTGTCTTTAGCCCACAGGCCTAGAGTCTCTCAGTCACTTTTCTGTGTCCTGTAGAATGTCTGGCAGTTTCCTCTGTAAAACAGGAACCTGAAGGATCATTTTGCCAAGCAAAGTTCAGTGGTCACCTTTTTATGGGTCCTGCATGTCCAGTCAATCAAGCAGTCCAGGCAAGAACAGTTTCTTGCCCAAATGGCTATTTTTGTCAAGAAGAAGATAAACTCCATATGGAGTGTTTTTGATGCCCATCCTCCTCTCTGAAGTAAATTTGGTGCTGCCAGAAGCAGACATGTCTCATTGTCCAGAAAGTCTAAATTTTTATAAATATTTTAAATGCCATATTCTGCAGGTCTTTGAAGTGTTTGAAGATTACGTATCTATCTGAAATATATCTATGTATACTTAGAAAACTTAACTAACATGTTACAAGTTTGACTATCATAGAAGACTAATTATTAATCTGTATTTTTAATTATCCATTATAATCTAAATGAGTTACATAAACATAATACCTCAAATGAGAGTAGAAATGTATATACAGTATAACAAAATGAACTCTAAATTTGTATCAATAAACTAAAATCTACAGCAATGTAAAACATTTTTAAACAAGTTGTTGTTTTCTAAAAGTAGGTTCATTAATCTACCCTTTCATTCTATCATTATCTATACAATCATGTCTCACATCAACCAAATTTTAAGCTGGTAAAACATCAATTATCTTGGTCTACAAAGTGTTTGAAGATTATCTATCCATGTGATATATATTTCTGTATATCTAGAAAACCTGCCTAACATGACTATAAGTATGACAAGCATGAGCGACTATTAACCTGTAATTCTTATCAACCTATATAGCTTAAAGACTATGTAGCTTAAAGCTTCACATTATAAGAATAATCAATCTGTAGGCAGATGTACAGTATAAGGACAATGACTTTGAATTTTTGACAGTATACAAAAATATCTTAATCAGAGGTAGAAATGTATAGTGCAATATGACATCTTTAATGTGTATAAATATACAAAATATTCTTTTTTTTAAATTTTTATTTTGCAATACAATTCAGTTCTACATATCAGCCACAGATTCCCTTGTTCTCCCCCCTCCTGCCCCCCTCACCTTCCCCCCAGCCCGCCCCCCATTCCAATCTCCTCCAGGGCAAAGCCTTCCCCACAGACTGAGATCAACCTGGTGGACTCAGTCCAGGTAGGTCCAGTCCCCTCCTTCCATGCCGAGCCAAGGGACCCTGCATAGGCCCCAGGTTTCAAACAGCCAACTCATGCAATGAGCACAGGACCCGGTCCCACTGCCTGGATGCCTCCCAAACAGATCAGGCCAATCAGCTGTCTCACCCACTCAGAGGGCCTGATCCAGTTGGTTACCCCTCAGCCACTGGTTCATATTTCAGGTGTTTTTGTTTGTTTGGCTATTTGTCTCTGTGCTTTATCCAACCTTGGTCTCAACAATTCTCGCTCATATAAACCCTCCTCATTCTCGCTAATTGGACTCCCAGAGATCCACCTGGGGCCTAGTCATGGATCTCTGCATCCAGATCCCTCAGTAGTTGGATGAGGTTTCTAGCACGACAATTAGGGTGTTTGGCCATCCCATCACCAGAGTAGGTCAGTTCGGACTGTCTCTCGACCATTGCCAGCAGTCTGTTGTGGGGGTATCTTTGTGGATTTCTGTGGGCCTCTCTAGCACTTTGTTTCTTCCTATTCTCATGTGGTCTTCATTTACCATGGTCTCCTATTCCTTGTTCTCCCTCTCTGTTGTTGATCCAGCTGGGATCTCCCACTCACCCAAGCTCTCTTTCCCTCAACCCTCACCCTTCACTACTCCCACTCATGTCCAGGCTGTTCATGTAGATCTCATTCCATTTCTCTGTCGTTGGGCGATCCCTGTGTCTTTCTTGGGGTCCTGTTTTCCAGGTAGCCTGCCTGGTGATGTGAGTAGCAGTCCAGTCATCCTTGTTCCACATCTAGTATCCTGTTATGAGTGAGTACATACCATGTTTGTCTTTCTGAGTCTGGGATACCTCACTCAGGATGATTTTTTCTAGATCCATCCATTAATATACAAAATATTCTAAACAGAAGTAGAACATACATATGGTATGACAAATATAATTTTATATTTGAATCAATATGCAAAAATATTTTAAACAGCAGTAGAAACATATGAACAATATGACAAGTATAGTTTCATATTTGTATCAATATAAAAATTATCTTAAACAGAAACAGAAAAAATAATTTTACATTATTTCAGTATATAAGAATCCATATCCATGCAAATTATCAAAAGCTGATAGTTACCAAATTAGTTCCTAACCTTATTACAACTTATAACCAATCCCTAACAGATGACAACTATCCATAACCCTGAGAAAATAAAACCTGTTGGGATAGGAGGCATCATTTTCTTAGAATTGCTTTCTGCTGTTTAGGGGGTGATGGTATCTCTATGGGATCCTGAAAAAAAAACTAAAACAATGGGTAAGTCTCATTAGGAATAGCTGTAGCATTTTTAGCCAGTTGTAAAGCAATATGTAAAGCCTATCTGAAGTTCTGGCTAGAGGTGTAAGATGGTGGACCATCTCAGTTAGCCACCTTAGAACTGTTCTGAAGAGTTTGCTAGTCAAACATTGATCTTTCAGTGATGTTTATTGGCTCAATGGCACCATTATGATCCATGTAGAACCATTGTTTTGGGGCTCTATCTTCCTTCAGGAGACTTCAGAGATTGCTGTTAGGAAAATTTATTATTCAATGTGTAAAATGTAACTCATTAATGTCAAAATTAAAAGCTTACATTTTAGCACTATATCTAGAGAAAGTTTCCAAAGAGTCAAGAGTAAGTATGGGGAGAAACAGAATTTTGATGAAAATAGTCCTTAGATTTCTGGTTTTCTTCTGTCCCATACCAGGTGGCTCTTCTGATATGAGACAGAAACTCTTAATTTTTTTCTTTTAACAACATGCTTAGATTTAGAGAAGGAGAGAGCCACACTCTAACTCCAAAGCGAGCTTTGATTATAATTGAGTTGGGACTGTGACTTTACTAGAAGTAAGGAGATATGGCTATTTAGGGAGTGAGATTTTACCCTGTAGAGAATGTTGGTACCATTAGGTCAGATTTTTCTTTGTTTGGTAATTTCTTTTCTGGAAGTTTCTTTAAATGTCTAGATGTCCAAGGTCTTTTGATTTCTTGAAGATGGGTATTTCTATTTTCCTGTAAAGACAAAAACAGAACCCCGCCCAGAACATTGTTTGGTGAATTTTCCTTACAACTTATAGAATTGTCACATTGATAGATGAGTCATCACTTCTCATTATCAAGAGGTTTGTCCTATTTGAGTCAAATCTTTATTAATTTTGATGGTATCTGTAGCTTTTCTTCTCCTGTGGAACAAATGTGAAACCACTTTCCCTATGTAATACATATCCTGGTTTCCATTCTGAGGTCAACACATCTTTAAAGTACATAGGCTGATTTAATTATTATTTTTTCTATAGTCCAGTGTCTCTCTGCAGCTGTTGTTACTTTCTCACTAGTATTAAAAAAATTCAAGGTTAATAAGGCATTATGCAATTCATCTTTGGGCATTTTAGTTCTCTATTTCTGTTTATTAAGCATTTCTTTGAAAGTGCAATTAGATCTTTCTATAACCACTTGTCCTGTAGGATTGTGTGGTATACCTATAATATGCTTTATATTATAATATGCAAAAGGTGTTTTATTTTACTGGAGACATATGCTGGAGCATTGTTAGTCTTAATTTATACAGGTGTGCTAATGATGGCCATGAATTCTAATAGGTATGTCAGCCTTTTCAGAACTCAAAGCAATTGCCCATAGAAATACTTAAAACCTATCTACTGTATGATGTACATGTTTTAATTTTCCAAGTTCTGCAAAATAAAACACATACATTTGCCAAATTTAATTTCTATGTATACCTTTAGGATTACTTGCTGCTGGTAATGGAGTTTAGTTATAGAAGGAACAAGTAGAATATATCTTTTTTTTTTTTTTTTACAATTTCCTTGACTTGTTGCCAAGTGATGGAGAAATCTTTTTTTAAACCTTTGCTACTGACATGGTGGGTTTTTTTTAAATGAAATTCTGAGGCCTCAAGCACATTTCCTATTAATAACTTATCAATTTCACCATTATCTTGTGCTAGAGGACTTGACAGACCTCTATGAGATCCAATGTGTGTTATATATATAGGATGATCCTTATTCCTGATTATTTCCTGTAACTGTATAAATAGCAAAGCTAATTCCATTTTATCAGGAATAAGTTCAGTGGTTTCAATATATAAAACAACTCTTTCTGCATACTGAGAGTCAGTAAGTATATTGAGAGATTCTGTAAAGTCCATTAGTACCATATAATTCTGACCTTCGTACAGAATTGAAAGGGCTTTGAACCATTTGTTTCCTTATTTATATCCTGCATTTCCTGATTTATTTGCATCAGTATAGAATGTAGGGACTCCAGAGATTCATGTTCTCCATACAATGTTAGGAAGGACCCAACTGGTACTTTTTATGAATTTAATTCTATTGCTTTTGGAATAACTGTTGTTAATCTCTCTCAAAAAATTACTGCAAGATCTTTGCCAATATTCATTATCTTCCACAAAGAGGAACTTTCTTCCTTAATTATAGATACTACAATTTCTCCTATGTCCATTCCTGTCAATTGATGAAGTCTTAATTTTCCTTTTAAAATCAAATCAAAAATCTTTTCCACACGTCTTTAATTTCTTATTCTGTTTATGTGGTAAAGATATCCATTCCAATAAAATATCTTCTCTCTGAATCAAAATCCCTTTAGGAGATTGCTTAGAGGGTAATATAACCAGAATGCAGTTATGCTCTGGATTCACATGATCCACATCCACATTCTGTAATTTCTTTTCCACTGAGCCAATTCTCTCTCAGCTTCAGCTGAAAATTCTCTGAGACTATTTAAGTCCTTGTCCCCATCTAGGGTACTGAACAAATTACTCAGTTCATCAGGGCTTATCCTAATAATGGGCTGTAAATTGGAAATGTCTCCTAGCAATCTTTGAAAGTCATTAAGAGTCTGCAATTGATCTACCTTGATTTGTACCTTTTGGGATATAATTTTTTGTAGACCTATTTTATATCCTAAGTAAGTAATAGAATCTCCTCTTTGTATTTTTTCAGGAACAATTAATTTGTAATCTCCAGGAAGGTAAACTTTCTTTACTTTTCTGAACATTTTTTTCTAAAGTGTCTACCTTTGAATCAGCCAATAAGATATCATCTATATAATAGTAAATTATAGATTGTGAAAACTGTATATGAATTATTTCTAACAATTTTTGCACAAAATATTGGCACGGGGGGACTATTTAACTATTGATGGTATCTGTAGCTTTTCTTCTCCTGTGGAACAAAAGTGAAACCACTTTCCCAATGTAACACATATCCTGGTTTCCATTCTGAGGTCAACACATCTTTAAAGTACATAGGCTGATTTAATTATTGTTTTTTCTATAGTCCAGTGTCTCTCTGCAGCTGTTGTTACTTTCTCACTAGCATTAAAAAAAATTCAAGTTTAATAAGGCATTATGCAATTCATTGATATCTATTCACAGGCTGAGAATTATTGTAAGTAGGTACCATGAAGGCAAATTTTTCCCTCTTTTTCCTGTAGAGTATAATGAAGAAACAGTCTTTTAAGTCAATAACCATAATAGATCATTCTTTAGGTAACAGAAAAGGCAAAGGCATTCCAGGTTGTAGATAGCCCATTGGCTGGATCATTTTATTTATGGCTCTCAGATCTGTTAGCAGCCTGAGGTGGTAGCTGGAACAGAGCATCTTGTGGGTGTGCAATGGAGCCACTGGGAGCTTGAAGTAGGGATCTGCAGAGTAAGTGCCATGTTGGTCTGGACCTGCAGCTCAATGTATCAAGTGCACAAGCCTCTGGTTGAGTCTGCAGGGAGCTGTGACTGGCAGTCTCTGCAGAATGCAGGAGGGGTGGGAATTTCAAAAGACACAGGGGATCCTGTCTCTTGGGGATTCAAGCTGAGCATGGGATTGGTGGGGTGTGGGAAACATGAGCAGCCACAGAGGTTGGAGGCAGATGCCATGCAGACAAGCTGTGGGCAGTAGGGATCAGATCACATTGGGCACCATTTGTAAGCAAGGCTATTAGAGTCTGTTAAAGGGGTATCAAGGATTTATTAAGATATAAAATGGGGGAAAATACACTCACAGATACAGAACCAAGTAAACAGCCATAGTTGTCCTCTGTTCTGCCCAGGAGCCAATGGATCCCTCTGTCTAGTCTCTGATCACCCCAAGAGAGCAACCACACACCCCTCCTCAGATTTTAAGCACTCACATAACCCGCCAAGAGGACATGACCTGATGCTGGTACTCTAAAGCTATTAGTGGACCAAATACCCACAACAGGCTTGGATGGGGAGGTGGGGGAGCGGAGCAGGAGAAGGGGGAACTGTAGTATGTAAAATGAAAAAATTTAAAATAAAAAAGAAAGCTACTAGGCATGGTAAACTTTCATCTCAGATTTGTGGAACTCATCTCCATTAGGAGAAGAATACACACTAACAACAGCAGCAATCAATGATCTATGCCCAGGAACTGAGTCCAGAGGCTTCAGTGAAGCTAATTGCACACAATCCTTCGATCTTGAGAGTGTGCATATTCTCTGACTTGGTGGTTGCACTTCTAGGACATTATCCCATTTACTGTTTCAACTTGGGTGCATATACAAGGATATTGACTATAATGTTACTTTCAAAAGTGGCCCGTTGTGGTATTGTAATAAACTTATCTGGGGTCAGAGACAGAGCAGCCACAATATTAAACATAAAGGATAGGCAGTGGTAGCACACACCTTTAATCCTAGCATTCCAGAGGCAGAAATCCATGTGTTCAAGGATACAGACAGGCATGTTGACTCATCACACCATTAATCCCAGAAAGCAAGCCTTTAATCCCAGGGAGTGGTGGTAGAAAGCAGAAAGGTATATAAGGCGTGAGGACCAGAAACTAGCAGCATTTATCTGGTTAAGCATTAGGCTGGTTAAGCATTCAGGCTTTTGAGCAGCAATTCAGCTGAGACCCATTCTGGATGAGGACTCAGAGGCCTCCAGTCTGAGGAAACAGGACCAGCTGAGGAATTGGCAAGGTGAGATAGCTGTGGCTTATTCCGGTTCTTTGATCTTCCAGTTCACCCCAATACCTAGCTCTCAGGTTTGATTTTATTAATAAGAACTTTTAAGATTCATGCTACAGCCCATACTAGGATTTCTTTTTTTACTCTTTCTATTCTGCTGTCCCACTCTGAGTATTATATGCCAGTCTTTCCCTTGCTGGGTTCGAGCCTTTTCATCATGGTCATTCACCTCAAAGGAATTATGTGGTTGTTGCTTTGGTTCTTCTTTTCTTTTCCAAAGAGGAGAGGAGATATAGACATCTCTAATGTGCCACTTGAGAATCTTAGAACTAAGGTACTCTGAAGAATGTTTTTTATTTTTTCAAAATTAGACTTTTCTTTTTTTCCTTTTATTGAAAATAGATTCTTTTCTCATATAATATATTCTGATTACAGTTTCTTCTCCATTTACTCCTCCCAACTTCTCTTCACCTCCCCTCCCTTCTGGATCCACTCCCTTTCCATCCCTCCTTCGTGAATAATAGGCTTCTAAGAGATAGCAACCAAACATAACAAAATAAAATATAAGATAAAGCAAAAAATATCATGTTGAAGTTGGACACAGTGTCAGGCGGTGGTGGCGCATGCCTTTAATCCCAGCACTCGGGAGGCAGAGCCAGGCGGATCTCTGTGAGTTCGAGGCCAGTCTGGGCTACCAAGTGAGTTCCAGGAAAGGCGCAAAGGTACACAGAGAAACCCTGTCTCGAAAAACTAAAAACTAAAAAAAAAAAAAAAAAAAAGAATAAGTTGGACACAGCAACCCAACAGGAGGAAAAGACTCCTAAAAGCAGACACAAGAAGATAATCTCACACTAGCAAAATCAAAAGAAGGGGGACATACACACACCACCACCAAAAACAAGAAAATAACAAGAATCAGTAATTATTGGTCATTTATTTCTCTGAATATCACTGGTCTCAAATCCCCAATAAAAAGACACAGACTAACAGAATGGATGTGAAAACAAGATCCATCCTTCTGCTGCATCCAAGAAATACACTTAAATATCAAGAATAGACATTACCTTGTGGTAAAGTGTTAGAAAAAGATATTCTAAGCAAATGGACCTAAGAAACAAGCTGATGTAACCATTTTAATATCCAAAAAATAGACTTCAAACCAAAAGTAATCAAAAGAGATAGGGAAGCACACTAAATACTCATCAAAGGAAAAATCCATGAAGATCACAATTAGAATTTTATTTTAAACAATAGTATTTATAGTTTTATCAATGCCATATTTTTGAATACAGGAGAAGTTTATCTGTAATGATCAAAACTGTTAGATAGGAGAAACCCTATGGCCTCGTTGGTGCTTAAAAATTAAGCTTGAAAATTTCTTTCTGAATAGTGTTATGCTGTCAGCCTACACCATGCCACAGCACATTATTTGTGTACAGTATGGTACTTCAACTTATCTTGTAAATATTAATGGTATGGAGGAGTAGATAAGAGGTTTTTTTCTTTATTTATCTTGTGCTAAAATACTCAACTCAATGAGGATGTACTCTGCAGTCTTAGTGAAAAAGACACAACATAGAACTGTTGTGCAGCAACACAATAAATTAATTAACCTTTAATACTGTCATTATGCACATCCATGTGTAGCTAGAGTTTTCCTGCCTGGCCTACAATCAGGACAAATCTCTGTCTCCTGCCAGTCCCACAGCTGCTCAGACCCAACCAAGTAAACACAGAGACTTATATTGCTTACAAACTGTATGGATGTGGCAAACTTCTTGCTAACTGTTCTTATAGCTTAAATTAATCCATTTCCATAAATCTATACCTTGCTACATGGCTCATGGCTTACCAGCATCTTCACATGCTGCTTGTCATGGTGGCGGCTGGCAGTGACTCCGTCCTCATTCCTGTTCTCTCAATTCTCCTCTCTGTTAGTCTCGCCTATACTTCCTGCCTGGCCACTGGCTAATCAGTGTTTTATTTATTGACCAATCAGCAACACATTTGACATACAGACCATCCCACAGCATCCATGGCTATTAAATATAGGTAAAAGTATAATTAAAGACATTGAAGTATAGAAGTTTGGTGAGATTACATACTCAGAAGTACCAGGGGCCCTTTAGCCTGTTCACATTTGTAAGGATAAGCATGGATTAACTCTCCTTTGTGATCCATTTGCTAAAAATTTTTGTTCTGTTGATTATAAAATCTTTTATATATTAATTCCATTTTTATTTTGTCTTTTGTAAATAAGGAGAATAACTCATGTTCATTCTCACAAATGCCTTCAAATGTATCAGTAAGGCATGAATGAGCCTTTTCCATCCTCATGACAGTTGACTTCTACTGAAGTGAGTCTAATACCATCTTAGCTCTCATGCTCTGTAGTTCCTGTGGATAATAACAGCAGTATCTGCCTTTGCTTTTATAAAACATTTATTATTTATATGAACCCTAATTATGTAGAGTTTTTCTATTCTCACCTTTCATATAAAGTTTAAGTGTCCTATTTCTTTCAATTTTGAAGGGGGAAAACTAAAAAAAGGAGAAAACAGTAAAGACACTAGGTATCTAGGTTATGCTAGGATTTGTGCTGAGTTTATCTCATTGTTTATCCATTTAATTCTTCTAAAATTATTAAGATAGCTATTTTCTTCATTCATTTTCCAAATTAATAAACAAAGAATTGGATGGTTACATAAGTCACTGAATTATCAAGGCAAAGGCTAAATTTAAGGCCTAAGGACTATGAGTGCCTAAAACCATTGAAACTCAATAGCACTGTTGGGACTTTCTAGATTTACACACCTCTTAAACTTAAGGATCTTCTTTGGGAGCCCACAAAAGCTTCTTAGTGAAATCTGAGCTTGCTTTACACAACAGGGTTGCATTAGGGGGTGGCTTGACCATGTACATGGTCACCAAGTGTTTGAGATGGTCTGCACTTGGCTGTGCTGGGGGGAGGTCTTTTGCTTCATGCCTTAATATTTCTTTAAAAGCCCTTTAGTAGAGACAGAGGGGTCTGGTGGATTTTGACTCAGGCCCTCCTGAGGCTCTCCTATGTTTCTAATTGTCTCTCTCCTCTATATTTCCATCTACATATTCCTCATTTCTCCCTGCTCAAGAGTACCCTAGGGGGAAAAAGTGAAGGTGCCCCCTCAAAATCTTCCTAACTTTCTCCTAAATTAAAGGATATTTTGTCGCCTAAGGAGGAACATTAGGAGAAAGAATATCCACTGTTACATTGCTATAGACAAATAAAACAATAACAAAATGTAATCTTAAAGCCACTTATTGTTAACTGAATAGAAAGTCTGGCCACCAGCTCTATGCTCTGCATTTTCATACTCACCCACAGTGAAAGGCCATTGGGAAATGCCACTACCTCATAGCCATGTGTGGGACCAACAGCAACCAGCATGAATAACTATGCAGGTTATCATCAACTGTTTATCATTGTGATAGATAGTGATTTGAGGAGCCATAAATAAAACCTGGTTTTGTTGAACCATGTTACTGTGGAAGGTGGTTCTGCTCTACCAAAATTCTATCTGTAATAAGACACAGAAGATCACTGGTATAATAACCAGGTAAAGTACATTTACCTTAAGAAATGTAAATAGATTATTAGGCAACACACACAATCTGATAAGCCACTCTTCATTCAATAACTAGGTCTTTCTCTCAACTTTAGTTGACAGATCTTCACACTATGCCAGTATCCAGTTTGATAAATAAATGAGTTGAAGGCAGATCCCAGGATATTCACAAACAGGCATCCTAACTCCCATCAGACTCCATTTTGCACTATCTAGTGTGTCCACTAAACAACCTAAAAATGCAGAGAGGGGAAAAAAGTGGAAAAACTGTAAATCTCTACTACCCAAAAAGGACAGTGCCATTTCAATTTAGCTGGAGAAATCTTCCTCTCTTTTCAATGTGGAATTCATTCAAATGTTGTCTTTCCAATGAAAGGCTTAGACTCCCCTGGGATGTAAATCATTTTACACCATAACAGCCACTGTTTGTGAAAATACATTAAAGATTTATTTTTGTTATAATCATATGAATTTACATCTCCTATTAGTGTGAATTTCTAGAATACACAAAACCATATTCATCATTATTTGCCTAGAGCACACAACAGAAAATTAATTAAATTTTGACAATAATCTTTGTGTTTGATTTGCTTTTAGAAGGTATTATTAATTATTGCACTTTTTGGAATTAAGAGGAAAATGTACATAGTCCTATGTAAATGGTCAGTGTCAACAAAACAGCACCCAGTTTGAACATGCAAGCTTCTGGCAGAAAAAAAGGCATCAGTAATTTTACCTAACACTGATCCCCATACAGCATAATATAAACATGCCATAATAGTTGTGCCCAATACTAGCATGACAATAATGGGAATAACCAATTACTTTCTTATTGGATTTGAGGTCTGCTCCACAGAAAAGATTTCATGCCTGGTACTGCAGACCTGGTCAAAACCCATGACTGAGGAGATCATAGGGCCTGTGGGAGAACATAATGGTGTTGTCACACTAAATACTCACGTTGTCAAATTACTATATTTATGTATATAGATTTGTGCTATTTTCAATATTGGTCAGATAGCTTCTGGGTAGTGGCTAATTCAGAATCTCAACATATGTCAAAGTGCTAAAAATTTATGACCATGAGTGTTCAACCATAGATGGGATACCTACATCAACCTTTCTTCATCCAAGGTTCAGGGAACATCATAAAAAAGCAGTAGGAAGAAAGAATGTATGACCTGGAGGATGGGAAGAAAAGCTGTGAATGCTGCCTTCTGAACATATTATGGCTGATGAAAACATCTGCTCATAGAAACTGTGGTTACTGTTATAAGACCTGAGAAAAATCCATCCTGCATTAAATTCCAGCATGAAAAAAAGAGGGGCTCCCAGGGTCCCACCCCTAACAGAATTCTTCTTGGCAATTGATGGCTGTTGAGGGATGGAGAGCCACTTCTCTTTGAGGATGTGGCCAATGCTATGTTGTCCATGTCCCAGTAGACAACCCTATACCCATTCACACTTGATCAGCATTAACTGGACTAAAGAGACTATTGATGATGGTGATGATAATAAAAACAACAACAACAACAGTGATAAAAGAGGATGTTGGAGCTGAAAAAATGGTTCAGCAGTTAAAACTACTTGTGGCTCTTTCAGAGGATCTGAGTTTGATTCCCAGCATCCACATTAGATGGTTCATAATCACATATAACTCCAGCTTCAAGAGGATCCTCTTCTGGTCTACTCAGGCACACATGGAATACACTCATACAGACACACACACATAAATAAAAATAAAATAAACTGTTTTTTTGAAGTAATGTAATTTTTAACATAATATTTTTGTTGATTCTTTGGGAGTTTCACATCATGTACTCCTATCACACTTACTTCCCAGTCCTTCCATGTCTATCCCCTACCCTGTGACCACTCCCAATAAAAATAAAAATAGAAAAAAAACAGGTCTAATTTGTGTTATCTGTATACTCATGGGAGCATGGTTAAACCCTCAGTGGCCTGAACCTTAAGTAGAACTGAGTTCTTCCCCTTCTGCCAGAAGCTATTAATTGTGTAGAGCTACACTTTAGAATTCTTATCATACTTTTAAGAATTCTCCTCAATGGCTTCCTGTTTAGGCTATTACTTTTTTGGGGGAGGGATTGGAAAGTTAAGATGGCTTCCTGTTTAGGCTTTTACTTTTGGGTGGGAGTTAGGAGATAGGGGTTGTTATAGAAGTCTTCTACGTCCCTCTTTCTCAACTACGCATCAACAGTCATCTATATCACTGAAAAAATAGCTTCTTTGCTCTTTAGTCAGTAAAAGCGTGGACTATGGTCTTGTGTGTGGTTTCTGGTGTAGACAAATTTCTAAGTGGTCTTATTAAATAAAAACATAAAGCCAAATATAGGGATAAAAGCCTTAGAGATCAGGGAAATAGGAATAGCCACCAGCTGACCTTACCTCACCATGCCACAGATCCCAAAAATGAGCTACTTCCTGTCTACCCATGTCTTTACTGCCTTGCTGCTCTGCCCTCTGATTGGCTCTTAGCCCAGCAATCTCACCTTCTTCTAACTGCCTGTCTGTACAGACCTCCAGGTCTCTATGTTTGGTACTGGGATTAAAGGCATGTGTCACCATGCTTGGCTCTTTCCCTAGTATGGCCTTGAACACACAGAGACCTTGCCTGCCAAGTGATCAGATTAAGGGTTTATGCTACCAAAGCCTGACTTTTGTGTTTACTTAAAATGGCTTGCTATTTCCTCTGATTTTCAGGCAAACTTTATTTATTAACATACAAATAAAATATCACCACAATTGAGCACAAATAAAATATCACCACATTTCCCCTTTTTTGTCTAATAAAAACAAAATGTTATAACTAATATAAGAAAAAGTATATACAATAAGTACAATAATTATATACAATATATACAAGCAATAAATACATCAACAATGTCTAGTCCATTTGCATTTGACAAATTCAGAGAAAATATTCCATTATCTGTTCTATTTTCGTGAGTCCAAATGTACCTAATTCACTTTCTATCCTAACTTGTATTACCAACAGAAAAACATCTTATAATGTCTTTGAAATCTATATACTTTACACTTCCTTAGTGAGTTTCTTTTCTGAAATTTCTTAACAAGGAAAACTGTAACTACAACTATCTAATCTTCAACTCCTTCAGAGACCCAAGAAGGAAATAATATTACCTAGTAAAACAAGAAGTGCAACCAGGTGACTTCCAACAAAATGTGAGTTGAAAGAAATAGCCAGATGCCTGGACAGTCACCTGAGGTTCCTCTACACATTGAGACATCATCTTTGGCCTACAGGCTTAGCATATCTGACAGACTCATTTGAGAAGTAGGATGTACACAAGGCCTACAGCTTGACCTCACATTCAGTGTAAGTATTCCATGTACCAGATAAACTTGAATTCCACCTGTGTTCTGTTATAATTCAAGATTTTAAATTCTGGAAATTGTTGGTGTTTTTGGAATTTGGCTGCCTATTCTTCTTGGCTTGTGGATGGCTTCATCTCAACATCCCATTCTTCTCCACATCCCATTCTTTTCAGCTTGTGGGTGGCTTCACCTCCTTTATTAAATGCCAGTCTACCATTGAGACGTTAGACTCCATCAACCTAGTTACTCCTTCAAGAATAACTTTCAGCTACTGTTCCACTGCACACCAGAAACCATCAGTCCATTGCCTGTTCAGCTACCTTCGAAGAAAGGGGCACTGCACCTTTTCTGGACCGCAAAGCCATTTCAGCAATGATGCCATATTGTCCTGGCCTCAGAGGATGCCTGTTGTTAAAGTCACAACCACACTTGTCTTGGCAAGGGTCAGTAGTTCTTTGCTTTGTGTCCTGTTGGTCCATTTTGGATGGTATACTGTCAGCAGTTGATGCAAGGGCACTTTGTTGCCCAGTGGCTAACTTTTGCCACATTGAAAGTTAACTCCATATGCAGTTTCTTCAATGCCCATATCTTTTCTGAAATAGATTGGTGCTGCCAGGAGCTGATATGAAAAAATTCTAACTTATTAAAACATTTTAAATGCCATATTCTGTAGATCTCTGCAGGGTTTGAAGATGACCTGTCTATCTAAAATATATCTCTGCTTGACCTTGAAAACATACCTAATATGACTCAATTGTAATGCCTAACTGCTAACTTTCGTTTCTTTATATCCTAATAGTTGGTAATAATAACATTCAAGGATTAGCAAATTGCATTACATTGTTAAATGAACTGTATAGGTACAACATCCTGAACAAGATTAGAAATAAATGTACAGCATTTTCTAACAATATCATTCTCAATATATATAATTTTTATACAATATATAAAAATCCAACACAATGTAAAATATTTAAACCTAGTAGTTGTCTTTTAAAAGTAGATTCAATAATCTATCTTTTAATCTATATCATAACTATATCTTCCCTTTTTTCTTTTCAGAGTAGATTCAATAATCGACCCTTTATTCTATCATTTCTATATATCTTCTTTTTTTTCAGAGTAGATTCAATAATCTACCACTTATCTATATCCTCTTTTTTTTTCTTCAAACAAGAATCTTAAATCTAATCTCCTTTGTTTAGTCCTTTTCCTGACCATTAACAACAACAACCCTCCTAAACAATGACAACTATCCCAAACATGAAACCCACTGAAAGATCAAAGACCACTCACCCCACCTTTTGGGAATATGGGCATCATGTTCTTAAAATTACTTCCTGTTGTTTGTGGGCAAAGGAATCTTTAGGGGACCCTGAAAAGAAAAATTTTGGGTTAATTGTCAAGTTATGGGAGAGGTAGCTGTATCATTTGTTGTCCAGTCTTTGCATAATCCCAATGAGACTTATCTCAAGTCCTCATTCAAATAGTCTGCCAAGACCCCCTGAAAGGTCTCCAATGACACCATGGCCCAGATCATCCAACATCCAACATCAACTTCAAGGCAACTGGCTCAGAGAATACAGCCCCACAGACTAATCCAGTCAGGACTTGACCATAATCCTAAAATTTCTTCATATCCCCATAAGAATACAGCATCCTTTACCAGTAGGAAGTAGCCTAGACAACTATTCCTACATTCCCAAAAAATGGGTATGGAAGTTTGTCTTTGTTTAGATTGTTGGTTACAAAGTTGGTCATAGTCAATCTCTTTCTAAAAGAAGAAAGGGGGATACAGTACAGAAATGTATAATATAGATATGATAGGATAAAGAATAACAACTTGTTTAAAATGTTTTACATTGCTATGGATTTTACTTTATTGATACAAATTTAAAGTAAATTTTGTTATACTTTATATTTCTACTCTTGTTTAAGGTGTTGCATTTGTTCAGCTCATATAAAATTGTAATATATGATCGAGAAATACAGATTAATAATTAGTAATCCATAATAATCAAATTTATAGTAATGTTAGTTAAGTTTTCTAGCTATACACAGATATGTTTCAATTAGGTAGGTAATATTCAAACACTTCAAAGACCTACAGAATATGGCATTTAATATGTTTTAAAAACTTAGACTTTTTGGATTATCAACACCAGTCTACTTCAGAGAAGATAATGGGGAAGAAACTCACTGTGGAGTTGGCTTTCTTTCTGGCAAAAGTTAGCCACTGGGCAAAAAAGAGCCTTCGCATCAACTGCTGGACAGTATGTTATATAAACTGGAAGTGCAGGACCCACAGTAAGGTGACTGAACTTTGCAAGGTGAGATGGTCCTTCAGGTTTCTGCTTCACAGAAGAAACTGCCAGACATTCTACAGGACACAGAGAGAAACAACTGAGAGACTCTAGGCCTATAGGTTGAAGATGGATGGCCCAACATTGCAGAGAAACTTTGAGTGACTGTCCAGGAAGGGAGCTGTCTTTGTCATTCTAGATTTTT
This sequence comes from Peromyscus eremicus, assembly GCF_949786415.1. Lineage (NCBI taxonomy): Eukaryota > Metazoa > Chordata > Mammalia > Rodentia > Cricetidae > Peromyscus > Peromyscus eremicus. The sequence goes on along the minus strand of NC_081424.1, from coordinate 513,288 downwards.
GGAAGTTGCTTACAATGCTCTTCCTGTTTACTTAGAGAATATTGTATCCTTCTGAGGTCTTTGATGTAGTTGAAGACTAGATAGTTATAATTATGGTTTTCTTTGGTTATGATAAGAGATAAGGTAGATATGAAAGTTTAGACTCACAAATATAGGATAGATAGGATATCTTTAATTTTACAAAGTACAAATAGACTAGATATTGTAACTGCAATTCTTGTTTATTATATGTAATTTTACTATGTTAAAGTTAAAACCTTCCTTTTTAATTAAACATAAAGGGGAAATGCTTTGGGATAATGCTTTTGTACACTGGTTTAATAAAATGCTGATTGGCCAGTAGCCAGGCAGGAAGTATAGGTGGGATAAGCAGACAGTGAGAATTCTGGAAGAAGGCTGAGCCAGGAGACACCAGCTTGCCATCCAGGGAGCAGCATGTAATGGCCCACAGGTAAAGCCACGGAACACGTGGTGACATACAGATTAACAGAAATGGGCTGAGTTTAAGAACTAGTCAGTGGTAGGTCTGAGCCAATGGCCAAGCACTAATAAATTAATATTAAGCCTCTGTGTGATTATTCTATAAGCAGGCCATGGGACTGCAGGGCCCAGGCAGGAATGGAGAAACTTCTATCTACATTCTGGTGATAACATAGACCATGACACAGCCTCCACCTGCAGTAGGACCACAGGGCCCTCTGAGGCAGCCCAGACCATGGGCATCTTCATGGACTCAGGTGGCAGTGCAGGCCACTCACATCAAAATGGCCTCCTGCTGCAGCATGGCCCATGGACATCAACATGGCTTCAGGTTGCAGCATAAACTGTGAACAGCCATATGGCCCTCAGTGGTAACATTGGTCATAGACATCAATATGGACCTCACCCACAAGAAGATCATGGACCCCAGACATGGTCTTTGGAGGTAATACAGACCTCAGACATCAACATGGCTCCAGATATCTGTACTGGCCACTTACATCAGCCTGTTCCTTGACAGCAGCATGGCTCACAGGTATCAACATAGCTTCAGAATATGGCATAGACCATGGATATCCACCTTGCCTTAGATGGTAACATGGGCTACAGCCATCAACTCAGCCCCACTAGCTGCTTCAGGACTACTGATCTGCACAGGGCCTTCAGTTGCTGCATGGACCACAGACATCAACAGGCCTTCAGGCAGTGGCATGGACCAAAGATATCTGCGTGGACTTAGGTGCTTACACTGGCCACAGACATCAACATGGACCTTGAGAACATCAGTACCATAGATATCAATATGTCCCTCAGCCAGATCAGGACCACCAACTTATTCATGTCCCTCATTGGCAGCACAGACCACAGGCATCAACATGACCTCAGTGGCTACACAGGCCACTTACATCAACATGGCCCTATAAGGCAGCAAAGCCCAAGTACATCACCAAGGCTTCAGTCAGAAGTCCACATGGATCTTGGACTTCATCATGGCCTGGGGCAGGAGTCTGGGCCACAGATACCAACATGGCCTCTGGTGACATCACGGACTATGGTGATCTTTCTAGAAGGTCTAATCCAATAGAGAAACTTTGGATGACTGTCCAGGCAGCCAGCTGTCTCTGTCATTCTAGATTTTTGAAACGTTCTAGATTTTTGAAAGTTGCTTATAATGCTTTCCTGCTTACTTAGGTAATATTATATCCTTCTGAGGACTTTGATGTAGTTGAAGACTAGATAGTTATAATTTCCTTAGTTATGACAAAACTTAAGTTAGATATAAAACCATAGACTCACAAATATAGAATTCTGGGAAGAGAAAGGCTGAGTCAGGAGTCGCCAGCCAGACACAGAGGAAGCAAGATGTGAAAGCAGAACTGAAAAAAGGTACCAAGCCATGTGGCTAAACATAAATAGGAATTATGGGTTAGTTTAAGTGTACCAGCTAGTCAGTAATAAGCCTGAGCAAATGACCAAACAGTTTTAATTAATATAAGCCTCTGTGTTTACTTGGTGCGGGACCACGGGAGCTGGGTGGGACCAGGAATACTTCAGCTACAAAAGTGAACTGTTGTTTAGAGCCAGGGTGATCCCATTGCAAGGTAGTGATTTTAGGGGCTGTCTGTATCTACATAAGCTCCAAGCTGCTGTACACCATGCTGCTGACTCTACTGGGCAATGCCATATTCTACTGTTGACCTCAGCCCTCTCACCTGTCATCACTGCCATATCTCCAATTCTACCTCTTTCCACAATGCTCTGTTTTTCTGTTTTCCCCACCACTCCATTACAAAGTTCATCATAGTGTCACCTGCTTTTTGAGACTGGGAAGCCTGGCAGGCTTCTGTTGCCCACCTTACTTAAGAACAACAGCATGTATGCAGATGGCCTGGTGCAGGCCTGTGCAGGCTCTGTGGTTGCTGCTTCAGTCTCTGTGAGCCCTTTTAGCCAAGATTAGTTGATTCTGTGGGCTGTGTTCTCCTGATATCCTTGATCCTCTAGCTCCTATGGTCCTTTCTCCTCTTCTTCTTCAGAGTTACACAAGTTATGCCTAATGTTTGCCTGTGGGTATCTGCTCCCATCAGTTGGTACAGGAAGCCTTTCTAGTGATGACTGGGTTAGGCACATATCTGATGAGTATAGTAGAATATCATTAGAAATAATTTCATTGACTTTATTTTGGTCAGTCATATTTAGTTCTACCCTAGGTCTCTGAACTACTCAACTTCTGGATCCTGGCCATCTTGGCAGTGTCAGACATGGCTTTCTTCTTGTGGTGTGATTCTCTGGTTTGACCAGTCATTGGTTGACTATTCCCACAAGCTCTGAGCCACCATTGCCCCAGTACATCTTGCAGACAGGGCAGGTATAGGTGTGGGGCGGTGTCCCAGTCCCACCACTGATAGCTTTGCCTGGTTATAGAATATGGCTAGTTCAGACTCTATAGTGTCCATTACTAAGAATCCATTGCTAGGATCAGCTTCATAGGTTCCAAGAAGTTTCTGCTGCATTAGGTTTCAATATCATCCAATAATAAAGAAATCAAGAAACAGTCCAGCAACCTCAGCAGATCCTATCAAGCACCACCCACACCAGTTGGAAGAACAGGCACAGGGAAATCCTACACCAGTTGGAAGAAAAGATTCCATAGGCACAAGTAAAGATTATACCAGCTGAAAGAACCAGAAGATATGCTGGATTTAGACACCTAAACCCCCACAAACCTCAGCTGAGACCTGAAAATCAATCAATAACCAGAATCCTTGGCCACTCAGGGCAAAGGACAATAAAGAAAACAAACAATAAAGGAACAAAAGACACATCCAACAAAGACATCACAAGAATCAACACATGTTCCTATAATTATTCTAAACCCAGATGGGTAACTGCATTGTAAGAATATATTCAACAACATAAAGAGCAACATGGCACCACAATACACTAGTGAATCTACAACAGCAAGACATAAACATCCCAACACAGATGAAACAGAAGAAAACCACCTTAAAATAACTTTATAAAGATGATAGAGACCCTTAAAGAGGAAATGAAAAAAATTCCCTTAAAGAAATAGAGGAAAAGAAAAAAAATGGAAGAAATCAATAAATCTCTTAAAGAAAACCAAGGAAGTTGAGGGGAAAAAAAAACAATCAAACAGGTGAAGGAAACAGTTTAAGACTTGAAAATTAAAATAAAGTCAATAAAGAAATTACAAACTGAGGGAATGCTAGAAATGAAAAATTCAGGTAAACAAACATCAGCCAAAAAAAAGTTAAATCCAACAAATTCTAAACACAAAACATCTAAGAAATCTGGAGCACCATGAAAAGACAAAACCTAAGAATAATAGGGATAGGAGAAAGAGAAGAATTTCAGCTCAAAGTCACATAAATATATTCAACAAAATCATAGAAGAAAACTTTCCCAAAATGCCTATGAAGATACAAGAAGCTCACAGAACACAAAATAGACTGGACCAAAAAAAAAAGTCCCCTTACCATATAGTAATCAAATCACTAAACGTAGAAAATAAAGAAATAATACTAAGAGCTACAAAGGAAAAAAGACCAAGTAATATATGAAAGTAGACCTACCAGAACTACATCCAACTTCTCAATAGAGACTCTAAATGCCAGAAGGTCCTGGACAGATGTTTTGCAGACACCAAGAGACCACAGATGCCATCTCAACTGAATCACCACTGGGTCAAGGAAGAAATATAAAAAAAGAAATTAAAGACTTCCTAAAATTTAATGAAAATGAATGCTCAACATACCCCAATTTATGGGACACTATGGAAGCAGTGCTAGCAGGAAAGTTCATAGCACTAAGTACCTGCACAAACATTAGAGAATTCTCATACTACTGACTTAACAGCACACCTGAAACCTCTAGAACAAAAGAACCAAATTCATCCATGTGGAGTAGGTGGCAGGAAATAATCAAGCTCATGACTGAAATAAATAAAATAGAAACAGAGAATATCACAAAGAATCAGTGAAATAAAGAGGTATTTTTTGATAACACAACAAGATATGAAAACATTTATCCAAACTAACTAAAAGTCAGAGAGAGAAAATCCAAATTAACAAAATCAGAAATGAAAAATCTTTGACAAAATCCAATACCCCTTCATGATAAAGTTCTTGGAGATATCAGAGATACAAGGAACATAACTAAACATAATGAAAGCAATATATGGCAAGCTGACAGCCAAAATCAAATTAAATGGAGAGAAACTCAAAGCGATTGCATTAAAACCAGGAACAAGACAAGGCTATCCATTCTCTCTATATCTGTTCAGTATACTATTCAAAATTCTAACTAAAGCAATGAGACAACAAAAGGAGATCGGGGGATAAAAACTGTAACAGAAGAAGTCTGATAGTATACATAAGTGATCCCAAAAAAATCTACCAGAGAACTCTTATAGCTGATAAACACCTTTAGTAATGTGGTGGTATAAAAGATTAACTCAAAAAATTAGTAGCCCTCCTATATACAAATGATAAATGGGCTGAGAAAGAAGTCAGAATACACCTTTTTATAGTAGCCACAAATAATCCAAAATATCTTGGGGTACCTCTAACCAAACAAGTGAAACACCTGTATGACAAGAACTTTAAGTCTTTGAAGAGAGAAATTCAAGAACTCAGAAAATGAAAAGATCTCCCATGATCTTGGACACATAGAATTAACATAATAAAACTGTCAATCTTAGTAAAAGCAATCTACAGATTTGTAGCTGAAGTTTTTACCAGTCCTGCCCAGCCCCATGGACCCCACAACTTCTTATAAAATAATTAGTCAGAAGCTTATATTAATTAAACTGCTTGGCCATTAGCTCAGGCCTACCACTGACTAGCTCTTACATTTCAACTCAGCCCATTTCTGTTAATCTATATGTTGCAACATGTTCTGTGGCTTTATCTGCTCCTCCCTGGATGGCAGGCTGGTGTCTCCTCACTCAGCCTATCTGTTCCCAGAATTCTCTTCTCTGTTTGTCCTGCCCATACTTCCTGCCTGGCTATTGGCCAATCAACATTTTACTTATACAGAGCAATATCTACAGCAAAAAAAAAAAAAAAAAAAAAAGATGGGGGTACTGTGGATATCTGTATACTGTGAATGTGTTGCTTTGATTGCTTAATAAATAAAGTGCTGATTGACTAGTAGCCAGGCAGGAAGTATAGGTGGGACAAAGAGAGAGGAGAATTCTGGGAAAAGGAAGGCTGAGTCAGGAGACACTGCCAGCCACCACCATGAGAAGCAAGATGTAAAGGCAGAACTGGGAAAATGTACCAAGCCACATGGCTGAACATAAATAAGAATTATGGGTTAATTTAAGTGTAAGATCTAGCTAGGAAGAAGCCTGAGCTGTTAGGCCAAACATTTAATTAATATAAGCTTCTGTGTCTTTACTTAGTGCGGGACCGTGGGGTGGGCAGGACTGGAGAAAACAGCTACACAGATTCAGTGCAATCCCCTTCAAAATCCCAACACAATTTTTCACAGACCTGTAAAGAACAATACTCAACTTCATATGGAAAACCAAAAAACCCAGGATAATTAAACAGTCCTGTACAATAAAGGACCTTCTGGAGTCACTACCACCCTGACTTCAAGAAAACAGCTTGGTATTGGCATAAAAACAGACATGTGGATCAATAGAATTAAATTTAAGACCTTGAAATAAGTCCACAAACCTATGAACACCTGACAAAGAAGCCAAAATTGTACAATGGAAAAAAGAAAACATCTTCAACAAATGGTGCTGGCATAACTGGATGTCAGCATGTAGAAGAACGCAAATAGACCCAGATCTATCACCATGCACAAAACTCAAGTCCAAGTGGATCAAAGACCTCAACATAAATCTAGTTACACTGAACCTGATAGAAGACAAAATGGGAAGTAGCCTTGAATGCGTTGGCACAGGAGACCACTTCCTAAATGTAACATTGGTAGCACAGACTCTAAAAACAACAATTAATAAATGGGACTTCCTGAAACTGAAAAGGTTTTATAAGGCAAAGGACACAGTCAATAAGACAAAATGTCAGCCTACAGAAATGGGAAAAGATCTTCACCAACCCTACATCTGACAGAGAACTGATCTCCAAAATATATAAAGAACTCAAGAAACTAGACATCAAAATACCAAATGATCCAGGTGAAAAATGGGGAACAGATCTAAACAGAGAATTCTGAACAGAAGAATCTCAAATGGCTGAAAGACTTTTAAGAAATTCCTTAACATCCTTAGTTATTAGGGATATGTAAATCAAAAACAATGCTGAGATACCATCTTACACCTGTGAGCATGACTAAGATCAAAAACATTGATGACAGCTTGTACTGGAAAGGACGTAGAGTAAAGAGAGTACTCCTGAACTGTTGGTAGGAATGCAAACTTGTACAGCTACTTTAAATCAGTATGGTGGTTTCTCAGAATATTGGGAATCAATCTACCTCAAGACCCAGCTATACCACTCTTGGGCATTTACTCAAAGAAGGCTCAATCATAACTCAAGGACACTTGCTCAACTATGTTCATAGCAGCAGCATCATAATAGCCAGAACCTGGAAACAATCTAGATACCCATGAATCAAAGAATGGATAAAGAAAATGTGGCACATTTACACAATGGAGTACTACTCAGCAAAAAAAAAAAAAAAAAAAAAAAATGACGTCATGAAATTATAGGCAAATGGATGGAACTAGAGAAAATCATCCTGAGTGAGGCAACCCAGATCCAGAAATACAAAAATAGTATGTATTCACTCATAAGTGGATATTAGATGTAAAGCAAAGGATAACCAGCCTACAACCCATAGCGTTACAGAAACTAGGTAACAAGAAGGACCCTAAGAGTGATGTATGGATCACCCTGGGAAGAGGAAATAGGGGAGATATCTAGGGTAAACTGGAGGTGGAGGTAAAGGGGAGGCAATGGAGGATGGGAACATGAGGGTTTGGGATGGTCAAGTTGGGGGAGGCACAGAGAGAAAAAGAGGTACCTTAATAAATGGGGCCAGTATGGTGTTGGGGAGAGGCCTGGTGCCAGAGAGGCTCACAGGAATCATGGGGATGACCATGATGTCCTGGGCAGTTGTGGAGAGGGTGCCTGAACTGGCCTTCTTTTGTAATCAGATTGGTGACTGCTTTAATTGTCATCAGAGAACCTTCATCTAGTACCTAATGGAAACAGATGCAGAATCCACAGCCAAACACTGGGTTGAGCTCTGGGAGTCCAGTTGAAGAGAGAAAGGAGGGATGATATAAGCAAGGAGGGGTTCAAGATCATGACTAGGAAACTCACAGAAACAGCTGACCTGAGCTTGTGGGAGCTCAGGAACTCTAGGTCGACAGCTAGGGAGCCTACATGGAACTGACCTAAGCCCTCTACATGTGGGTGACAATTGTATAGCTTGGCCTGTTTTTAGGGCCCCTAGCAGTGGGATCAGGATCTGTCTGGCATGAGCTTGGTTTTTGAAACTTATTCCCTATGATATGATGCCTCACTCAGCCTTGATGCAGGGAGAGAAGCTTGGTCCTGCTTCAACTTGATATGCCTTGCATTGTTGACTCTCATGGGACACTTTACTCTTTCTGAGGAGTGAGTGGGTGGGTATAATGGAGGTGGAGGAGGGAACAAGAAGAGAGAAGGGAAGGAAATTGTGGTTGATACGTAAAATAAATTTAAATAAATTTAATAATAAAAAACCAGTTGAAAAAAAATGGCAGGTAAGCTCAAAGAATATATATCTTAATGAAAATGTGTTATGTCTCTGTATAATAACTAAATAAATAAATGAGATAATGTGATCAAAGTAATTTTCAACTGAAAAAAATGTAACTGCTGTGCAACAATCCTTTTTACACTGTGAATATGTATTACTTTCATTGGCTAATAAAAGCTGATTGGTCAATAGCCAGGCAAAAATTATAGATGGGGTGATCAAACTGAGGGTACAGGGAGAAAGAAGGGCAGAGTCAGAGAGTTGAGAGGAGAGGTAGAGAAGCAAGATGAATGGGCCATACTAATAAAGGCACTGCCATGTGGCAGAGCATAAATGAAGAATATGGGTTGATTTAAAATGTAGGGCCTAGTAAGTAATAAGCCTGGGCTATTGGCCAAGCATTTACAATAAAAAAATCCAGCTACACCACTCTTTATCATATACCCAAAACATGCCCCATCCTACCATAAGGATACTTATTAATAGTGGCTTTATTCGTATTAACCTAAAACTGGAAACAACCCAGATGTCCCTGAACCAAAGAATGGATAAAGAAAATGTGGTGAATTTACACAACTGAGTATTACTCAGCTGTTAGTAAAAAATGACATCATGAAATTTGCAGGAAAATTAATGAAACTAGAAAAAAAATCATCCTGAGTGAGTCAACCTTGACCCAAAAATACAAACATGATATGTACTCACTTATATGTGGATATTAGCTGTTGAGTAAAGGATAGTCACACTACAATCCACAGATTCAGAGAAGGTAGATAAAGAGCAGAGTTCGGGGAAGGAGGAGATGCACAAATCTCCCTGGCAAGGTGAAATAGAATAGATTTTGTGTAGGGACTGGTGTGAGTAGGGATGGGAACAGGAGGGATCAGGTCAGGGAAGGAGAGAGTACTAGGAGACAAGCAATATATTTCTTATATTTAGATTTGAATTGCTCTAATTTTCTTTGTGAATTACAATGGGAAAAGCTAGGAAAAGTCAATCATAGAGAACCACATGTCATATTTCTAGATGACTGGATGTTAGAAACCAAAGATATGCTAAGATCCAGTGGGAGAAAAGTTGGACTCAGGTTTTAGGGCAGAGCCTACAGTTCCTAAACCTGCATAAAGCTGCCTAGGAGAAAGGAAGAACACATTCCTCTCTCTCTGTTTTTTTCCTGTGTGACTCAAAATCTTCAGATACTTCTCAGCACCTCCTAAGCTAGTTATAGGGAAGAGAGAGGTATCCCATTACCCTAGGACTCTGTTCTGTCTAGACACTTGATTTGTGTTATATGGATGAGCCAACTTGATACACAGAAGTCACTTTTTCTGGTTTCTCAGAGCAGAACCTAGAGTCCTTTCTAGACACTCGCCCCCTCTTCCTCTTTGAAAGGTGTGGACATCAGTCACTTTCCCCAAGTGTTAAGCTACCAGTCTTCAAAAAATCATTTTTATAAACTGTTAAATAGATGACACTGTAGTTGTAACCAACCGTCTTATTAAATAAGAGACACAGAACCAATGCAAAGAAGAAAGCCAAGAGATCAGAGCTAAGAGCCTTACCAGCCTGCTGCAGCTAGCCTCTTCAGCCAAGAGACCTCTCTGAAAGAGAGCTACTTCCTGTCTGTTTGTCTTTATATAGACTTTCTGTTCTGCCTTCTCATTGCTTGTAAACCCAAGCACATGACTGCCTTGTCACTGCCTGTATGTACAGCCCTCCAGGTCTACTATGGTATTGAGATTAAAGGCATGTGTCTCCAATGCTGGCTTTATCCTTGAACACACAGAGATCTACGTAGCTCTGCCTACAAAGTGCTGGGATTAAAGGCCACAAATGCCCAGTCTGCTATGGCTTGCTATTAGCTCTGACCCCCATGCAACTTTATTTATTAATATACAAATAAAATCACATTTCAGTACAATTAAAATATCACCATATTTTCCCTTTTCTATTTTAATAAAAAGAAAAAAGGAAAAAGATTATAACTAACATAAGAAAAACTATATACAAAAGTACAATAACTATATACAATATATACAAGTAATAAATACCTAAACAATATCTAGTCCATTTGTATTTGACAAATTCAGAGAAAATAATTCCATTATCTATCCTATTTTGGTAAGTTCAAATGTACCTAATTCACTTTCTATCCTAACTAGTCTTTAATTATAACTAACTAATCTTTGACTCTAACTAACTAATCTTCAACTCCCTCAGAGACCCAAGAAGGAAATAATATTAGCTAACAAAAATAAAAACAGGAAGTGCATGCAAGCAACGTCCAAAAAATTTGTGAGTTGACAGAAACAGGCAGCTGCCTGGACAGTCACCTGAGGTTTCTCTGCAGTATTGGGGCATCATCTTCAGCCTAAAGGCTTAGCATATCTGACAGACTCATTTGTGAAGTAGGATGTACACAAGGTCAACAATTCAACCTCACATTGGGTGAGAGCAGTCCATGTACCAAAAACACCTGAATTCCACTAGTGTCATGTCATGATTCAGGATTTTAAATTCTGGAAATTGTTGATGGTTTTTGAATTCAGCTGTCCGTTCTTCTTGGCTGTGTATATATGGCTTCATCTCGACATCCTGTTCTTTTCCACATCCCTCTATTAAATGCCAGTCTACTATTGAGAGGCGTGAGCTTAGTTACTCTTCAAGAATAACTTTTTCAACTGCTGTTCCATTGCACATCAGAAGCCATCGGCCCACTGCCTGTTCAGCTGCCTTTGAAGAAAAGGGCACTGTACGTTTTCCGGATTGCAAAGGCCACTTCTGGGATGGTGCCATATTGTCCTGGCCTCAGAAAATGCCTTTTGATAAAGCCATAACCACATTTGTTTTGGCAAAAATCAGTAGTCCTTTGTTTCATGTCCTGTCTGTCCATTTTGTCCTGTTCGAGGATACTTTGTTGTCCAGTGGCTAACTTTTGCCACAATGAAAGTTAACTCCATATGCAGTTTCTTCAATGCCCATATTTTCTCTGAAGTAGATTGGTACTGCCAGGAGCTGACATGTCTCATAGTCATAACAAAAAAGAAAAATGTTATTAAAACATTTTAAGTGCCATATTCTGTAGATCTCTGAAGGGTTTGAAGATGACCTGTCTATCTAAAATATATCTGCTCAATTTTTAAAACATATCTAATATGACTACAAGTTCTATTGTAATGTCTAACTACTAACTTTCATTTCTTTATATCCTACTAGTTGGTACTAATAACATTCAAGGATCAGAAAATTGCATTACATTGTTAAAGAACAATTAGAAATATACATATAGCATTTTCTAACAATATCAATTTCAACATATATAATTTGTATACAATATAAAACAATCCAATCCAATGTAAAGTATTTAAAACTAGTAATTGTCTTTTTCTTTTCTTTCTTTTTTTTTAAAAAAAAAACAAGAACCTTAAATCTAATCCCCTTTGCTTAGCCTTTTTCCTAACCCTTGACAACAACTTGTAACCAATCCCCCTAAACAATGAAAATTATCCCAGACTCAAAACCCATTAAAAAGACCAAAAAACCACCTGCCCCACACCACCTCTTTAGGAATGTGGGCATGATATTCTTAAAATTGCTTCCTGCTGGGTATTGGGCAAAGTTATCTTTATCCTGAAAGAAAAATTTTAGGTTAATTGTCAAATTCTAGGAAAGGTAACTATATCCTTCATTATCCAGTCTGTGTATAATGCCAAAGTTTAAGGTTTATCACAAGTCCTTATTCTAGTAGTCTTTTGAGACTGGATCATCTCAGCTAGCCATCTCAAAATTGCTCTGAGCACTTTGTAGTCCAAAGCTGATTTGTAGATGATGTTTGTCAGCTTAATGATATTATTATTGTCCACGTGGAATTGTTGTTGTTGTGGGGCCCCATCTTCTTTCTGGAGACTTCAGTTGATGTTAGGCCTGGCCGTGATTTCCTACAGAAAACTGATAAGAGACTCGAACACAAAGACATATATATGCAGCTAATTGAAGCCTTTTTTCTTTCTAGAATTAGTTAGTACTCTATATATCTTAACAAAGTTTAAAATGTGTATATATATATATATATATATATACATATATTAATCTTGTAAATTTTGATGTAAAATTCATACTTTAAGAAAAGTTTAAAGAATCAGAATAGAATCAAAGAGTTGAGATTAGTAATAGAATAGTCTCTTAGTTAATTTGGCTTTTCTCTGGTCCCATAGCAGAAGATGGCTCTTTTCTTCTGGCATGATACAGGGAGCTTGCATTTTCCATTTAACAACATGCTTGAGTTTAAAGAAGGAGAGAGCCATTCTCCAACTCCAAAGTCAGCTTTAAATTTTAATTGAACTGCGACTATTAGAAGACCAATAGTGTTAAATTTCCTTAGAGAAGAGCAGAAACAAACATTTAGGAAGACTTATAAAAAATTTTTAGATGTATATCTTACGCCATTTCACTCTGTTTCCTGGGATATGATTTTTCCCTTTTCTTCAATTGTCTCATTTGTCCTGTGTTCTTCAGATTCATTAACCTTCATTCTCCTAAAAGACAAAAAAAAAAAAAAAAAAACCTTTCCCCAAGACTAATTTTGGGGATGTTCCTTTTTGGCAAGTTATTATTTGATTAAATGAAAAGGCATGTGTTAATGGTATAAGTTAGTTTAAATTGGATGTTCATGCTGGTTGATGAACTATCACCTCCTCTAATTAAGAGGTCTCTCTTATTCAAATTGAACCTTTATCAATTTTGATGGTACCCACAGCTTATCTTCTCTTGTAGAAACAAAAGCAAAACCTCGTCTCCAGCGTAACACATACCCTGGTTTCCATCCTGAGGTCAGCACATTCTTAAAGTATATAGGCTGATTTAATTCTGTAGTTTTTTCTATTATCCAATGTCTCTCTGCAGCTGTTGTTCCTTTCTCATTGGCATTAAGAAAATTCAAAGTTAATAGAGCATTATGCAGTCTATTTCTGGGGATTTTTGTTACCCCTTTCTGTTTATTTAGCATATCCTTTAGAGTTCTGTTTGATCTTTCTATAGCTGCTTGACCTGTAGGATTATGTGGTATACCTGTAATATGTTTTATATTGTAATAAGCAAAAAACTTTCATTTTAACAGAGAAATATGATGGAGCATTGTCAGTTTTGATTTGTGCAGGTGTACCCATGATGGCCATAACTTCTAGCAAATGAGTGATTACAGAATCAGTTTTTTCAGAACTCAAAGCAGTTGCCCATTGAAATCCTGAATAAGTATCAATGGTATGGTGTACATATTATAATTTTCCAAATTCTGCAAAGTGAAACATGTCCATCTGCCAGATATCATTCCTGAGTACCCTTTGGGTTACATCCTGCTGGTAATGGCGTTTGATTGTAGAAGGAACAAGTAGGACATTTCTTTACTATTTCTTTGGCTTGTTGCCAGGTTATGGAAAAATCCTTTTTTAAACCTTTACTATTGACATGATGTTTTTTATGAAATTCTGAGGCCTCCAGCACATTTCCTATCAATAATTTATCAATCTCATCATTGCCTTGTGCTAGAGGGTCTGGCAGACCAGTATGGGATCAAATGTGAGTTATATATAAAGGATGACTCCTTTTCCTGATTGTATCTTGTAATTGAATAAATAGTGAAGTTAATTCTGAAGCATGAGGGATAAATTCTGCAGTCTCAATATGTAATACTACTCTTTCAGCATACTGAGAGTCAGTTACTATGTTGAGAGGTTCTGAAAAATCCATTAATACCTACAGAATAGCATACAATTCTGATTTCTGAACTGAATTATAAGGACTTTAAACCACTTTGCTTAAATTTTCTGATTTGTAACCTTCCTTTCCTTGTTTGTTTTTATCTGTATAAAATGTACGAACTCCAGATATGGGATTTTCCCATACAATTCAAGGCAAGATCCAATCAGCTCTCTTTATGAGATCAATTCTATTGCTTTTGGGATATTTGCTGTTAATTTCCCCCCAAAATTACTGCAAGCTCTTTGCCAAGGTTCACTTTCTGTCCATAATTTTTCAATGTCCTCCTTAGTTAAAGGTATGACAATTTCTGCTGGGTCTATTCCTGCTAATTGATGAAGTCTCAATTTTCCTTTCCAAATCAAGTCAGTGATTTTTTTCACATAAGTTTTTAATTTTTTATTTGGTTTATTTGGTAAAAATATCCATTCCAATATAATAGCTTCCCTCTGCATTAATATTCCTGTAGGAGAATGCCTAGAGGGTAAAATAACCAAAATGCAATCCAGCTTTGGATCAATACGATCCACGTGCCCTTCATGTACTTCCTTTTCTACCAAGGCCAATTCTTTCTCAGCTTCAGGTGATAATTCTCTTGGACTATTTAAGTCCTTGTCACCTTCTAAGGTTTTGAACAAATTTTTCAGTTCATCATTTTTTACCCCAACAATAGTTCGTAGATGAGAAATATCTCCAAGTAATCTTTGAAAGTCATTAAGAGTCTGTAGTCTATCTCTCCTAATTTGCACCTTTTAGGGTCTAATTTTCTGTAGCTCTATTTTATATCCTAAATAATTAATAGAATCTCCTCTTTGTATCTTTTCAGGAGCAATTTGTAATCCCCAGCAAGGCAAAATTTTTTTCACTTCTTCAAACATTCTTTCTAAAGTATCTGCATTTGAGTCAGCTAGTAAAATATCATCCATATAATGATAAATTATAGATTTAGGAAATTTTTTACATATCACTTCCAATTGCTGTTGTACAAAATATTGCCACAGAGTTGGGCTATTCAACATTCCCTGTGGGAGGACCCTCCATTGAAATCTTTTAACCAGTTGAGAACTATTATAAGTAGGCACTGTGAAAGCAAATCTTTCTCTGTCTTTTTCTTGTAAGGGTATTGAAAAAAAAACAGTCTTTTAAATCAATAACTATTAGAGGCCATCCTTTTGGTAACAGAGTAGGCAAAGGAATTCCAGATTGTAGAGAGGCCATTGGCTGAATTACTTTGTTAATTGCTCTAAGGTCTGTTACCATTCTCCATTTACCAGATTTCTTTTTAATAACAAATACAGGAGAATTCCAAGGGCTGGTTGACTCTTCAATATGCTGAGCATTTAACTGCTCTTCTAAAGCCTGGAGTTTCTCTGTTGTTAAAGGCCATTGCTGAACCCATACAGGTTTGTCTGTTAACCATTTTAAAGGTAGAGCTGTTGGTGTTTGGGAGATCATCAGTTGTTGTGCCCTGTTCTTGTATAATATGGATGGCTGGTGACCACTCAGAATAATGCCTTCTAATATTTCTCTCAGAAACATGTGCTAGTTTATGATTTGTTTCTGAGATTGGAGGGATGTTAATCTGAGTATTCCATTGTTGCAACAAGTCTCGACCCCATAAGTTCATAGCTATGTTAGTCACATATAGCTTTAATTTTCCTCTCTGTCCTTCTGGACCTAAACATTCGAGCCATCTTGCACTCTGTTTCACCTGAGATAATGTCCCAATTCCTAACTGTTGGACATTTACCTCCTGAAGAGGCCAAGTTGGATGCCAAAATTCTGGTGCAATTATGGTAACATCCGCACCTGTGTCTACCAGACCAGACAGCAAAACACCATTTATTTTTATTGTTAATTTTGGTCTTTGTTCATTAATAGAAGTTTGCCAAAAATTTTTCTTTATGTTTTCTCCTGAATTTTATATTCTCTCTGTTTCATCATATTGACCAGCATGATTTATTCCAATAGACATTTGGTTATTTAATTGCTCTGAGTAGGGGTTTTCTCTATGACTGCAGGAAAGGTTTGAACTGGATTTGCTATGGGGGCCTGCATGAGGCCCCTCTGGGAGTTTCCCAAAGACTGAGGCAAAGGATTACCTTGCCTGTCCCTTGTTGATCTACATTCATTGGTCCAGTGTTTTCCCTTGCCACACCTTCTGCATACTCCAGAAAGACGGGCATTCTGTTGCCATTGTTCCTTGAAGAAACATTGTTTCTAGGAATGACCTGTTTACAGTCCCTTTTCAAATTTCCTTGCTTTCCATATCCAAAACATATAACATTCCTCAAACCTTTTGAAATTGCTTCTCCTACCCACATACCATCATGGTCATGAGCCTCAACATTAACCGTATCTCTAATCCAATCTTCCAAAGGTGCAGATCTTGCCTTTAAAGGCCTGATTATTCTTTTGCATGCTGTATTCACATTCTCAAAGGCCAAAGATTTAATTATTATCTGACTAGCTTCTGAATCTGGGACCATTCTCTTTACTGCTGAAGCCAGTCTTTGTAAAAAAATCTGTAAAAGATTCTTTTGGGCCTTGTATAACCTTTGTAAATGACTCAGTTTTTTTTCCTTGTTCCTCAACTCTGTCCCATGCATTCAAGGCTGCTGTTTGACATAAAATTAGGGTTTGGACATCATATAAACATCGTGTTTGTACTGAAGCATATTGGCCTTCTCCAGTACACTGATCCTGGGAGACTTGTATTCCTTTATCCCTGCATTGTTTTTCTATGTTTTTAGCCTCATCCTTGAACCAAGTTAGCCACTGGAGCCTTTGACTGGGTTCAAGAACAGCCTGTGCCAGCTCCTGCCAGTCCTGTTGTATAATCCCATTATATGTTGACCAGGAGTTTAACATTTGCTTTACATATGGGGAATGCATGCCATAAGATACTATTGCCTCTTTAAACCTTCGTAAATCTAACATTTACATTGGAGCCCAAATATTTCGTGTAGTCATTTGATTAGGCAACTGCTGTATGGTTACCGGATAAATTAAGGGTGACTGTGTGAAAACAGGCTTTCTTTCTGTAACCTTATGATCCAATCTTGAAACAAATTCACTGTTAATTTCTTCTGTCTGAATTTGAATTTCTCTATGATTCATTTTTACAGGTTTAAAAAGTTTTTGTAAAACTGTTATACTGGCACTTAAATTGACTATCCTTTTAAATAGTAAAATGAGGATAAGCATAGTAATAAACTGCATAATTCGATCAACATTAATCTTCTCATATAGTTGTTCCATTGTGAGACTGCCTAAAATTTCAAACAAACCCCAATTTTCTTCCAATGTACACATAAAACCCATTTTTTTAATGTGGAAAAAATTTCTCTTTTAAATAGTTTCCTTTAAAATATCTGATATGTTAAGTGACTTATCAAGTCTGCATAGAACCATAGAAATCTGAGGAAATTTCAAAACAGCCACCTAGTGTCCAAGGTGTGAATCCAAAGAGAGAGAGAGAGAAAGAGAGAGAGAGAGAGAGAGAGAGAGAGAGAGAGAGAGAGAGAGAGAGAGAGAGCAAGCGTAGCCACACAAATTCTGGCTAAGAGCTTAAATCCAGCCACGTGTTCCCACTTGAGCAGAGTAAAGCCTTGTCTCTGGCTTCCTTAAGCTCCAACCATGTGCATTGGCTTTACAGGCAGGGGCCCTGTTCAGCAGGGCAGGCTTGAGTTGTTTGTAGACCCGGCTTTAACTAAGTAGCTCCAGCTGCGTGTAACCACTTGGGGCTACAGTCAGTCTGGCCTGAGACCAAGCTGACCTGTGCCCGGGCTAGGGAGCTGGAGGCCCGGGCTAGGTAGCCGGTGGCCCTGGCTAGGGAGCCAGCCTCCCAGGTGGGAAACTGGACCAGCTGCCAAGCCAAGTCAAGCGGCTTTTAGTGGATTCTTGTCACGTTGGGCACCAAATGTAGATGTAACCAACCGTCTTATTAAATAAGAAACACAGAACCGATGCAAAGAAGAAAGCCAAGAGATCAGAGCTAAGAGCCTTACCAGCCTGCTGCAGCTAGCCTCTTCAGCCAAGAGACCTCTCCGAAAGAGAACTACTTCCTGTCTGTTTGTCTTTATATAGACTTTCTGTTCTGCTTTCTCATTGCTTGTATACCCAAGCACATGACTGCCTCGTCACTGCCTGTATGTACAGCCCTCCAGGTCTACTATGGTATTGAGATTAAAGGCATGTGTCTCCAATGCTGGCTGTATCCTTGAACACACAGAGATCTACGTAGCTCTGCCTACCAAGTGCTGGGGTTAAAGGCCACGAATGCCCAGCTCTGCTATGGCTTGCTATTAGCTCTGACCCCCACATTTCAGTACAATTAAAATATCACCATATGACACACTTTTGTTTCAGTGTCCTTCTGAGGGGTAGAACCTGTAGCAGGACCTCTGGCTGGGTGAGAAGGCAGTCACTTCTGCTTCTGCATACATTTCTGTTTCTGAGATGTGCCTGCTTTTCAACACACCATTGTCTGTGACACCAGAAGCATTATTGATGGTGAGAACTTCTTTTTTCAAGCTTCTGTTATTTCTTTAGGATTTTGTCTAAGATACTAGTTGGTAAGAAATTCTTTCAGAAGATAGAGCAAAAGATAAAAATGTTAACACATCATGTTTGGTATGGTTACCCAATTTTCAAGCTGGAAGGCAAAAACACATAATTTAATCTTAATAGCTTTGTTTGTATTCTTAAATAAATGCTTTAAATGCCTATAGGAAAATCATTTGACTTTGTGCTTAAACATAACCTACTTAATATTTTCTTATTTTTCAACATACAAGACATTTTGAGAGAATAAAGTCAAGGAAAACTACGTTATAGCTTCCCAGTTCTCATTTTTGTAGCCTTACTAATTTGAAGTAGGAACTATCAGAAGGAAAGAAAGACCACAGAAGAAATTAAGGATCAGTCACTGCTCATCACTCGTTCAAGTTGTTGAATTGCTGCATGGTAAAGATGGGTAGATTTGCTTTTCAGAATATCCTTAGGTATTTTTCTTCTACCTTCTCAAGTTATAATGTACTGGGAAAATATTTTTTCAAAATACAAATAGTCTTGCTTGATGATTCATTTTTGGTTGTAGCACCAAATTATTGCCAGTGGCAAAATTATCAGAAGATAACTGTATTCATATGAGTTTTCCTGGGTACTATAGTTCACAAAGTCACAATTATTTTCTGTTAGCAATAAAAGCTAATGAATATTATAAATCATGTCAACAGGCTGAATCCAAATGATGGCATAATTCACAGTTCTACTTTTAAAGAAAAATCACAAGACTTTTATTTCAAATAAAATTGCACATATAAAAGAAAATGATGTTTCCCGTATGAAAAAATGAGGATACTTCACTTACTCATTTCATAAGAAGACTACTATGTTTAGATAGAAGAAGAAAGAGTACCAATTAAATGTTAATTACAATATTTTTGTAAATGTGTACTAATATTGCATAGGACATACTTATACTATACACTAATTTAGTCTGATGTGAAAAATCACATTTCTACCTGGAAACCCATCATATTTCATCATAAGTTTATGACACCATTTTCAATTCAGAAAACTAAGTCTCACAGAATTTAGGGAAATGAAGAACATACAGCTAGGCAGTATCAGAATCTACATTACATACTTTATTTCATCTGGGTGCAACTGACATTTTACTTAATAGATTTAGTAAACATATAAGTAAAGTCCTATGTGCTTTATTAAAATGTTTCTAACTACGAACCTGTTAAGCAAGTATGATTGTCTCTTTTTATAGATGAGGCAAAGAAGGCCTTCCTAAAACTCATATAACTTGTAAGTGGTGGAGCAAATTTTGAACCCAGGCTGGTGGAATGCCCTCATTTCTCCATTCACAACAATGCAATATCATCTTTAAAATGCTGCTCCATCTTTTACCTTTATTAGACAGTGTATGAAAATGGACTTAGAGCATGAACAAAGCCTTAGAGCATAGTTTACAGTTTCAATGCAGAGTGGTTATAAGAAAAGTAGAATGTTCAGATGAGATAAAGCATGGAAATATTAGAAATTTGAATTTTAAATTTTGAAATAATCAAGGAATATAGAGTTCAACCATGTTTATTAATTTAATATTAACACACTTGAGATTTTCTTCCTAGACTTTTAAACACCATTAAGTTTTATATTATTGTAGGACAAAACTTAATTTCCTTATTGTAAAATAAGAGAGCACATCTGTAATGCTGAGTCCCTTTGGTTTCTCAACCTTGATATAGCGTTAGTTGCCAACAGTACCACTTTTGCTTCAAGATTGTTCTTTCATGTTATTTCATATTCTTTCTGTGGTCACTTCAAGGCTAAGATAGTTTCTAGAGTGTTGGCTTTTGAGTACATATTCCAGGCCAGTGCTTACCATTCCATTGGTCTTACTAGACATCCTGACTACTTCCTTCTGCATCTCATTGCCTAAGATATAATCACATGACTACAGGAAGCCAAAGAGAATGTGAGAAATAAAAGCTTTTAATTACTTTCTTCAGATTTCTATTATAAAGGGAAAATTTGAAAATGTGTATTATGAATCAACAAATGTTCCCTGTAGAGTGAAAGCAGCTATTCCAATTCACAATGGAGATAGGTTTTCTATGACCATCATAAATATAAGGCCTTGTGGATATTTTAGATATTCCTTGGAACTTATATAGTGACTGGACTTTGAAAAGCTAAAATATCTACTGTTGAAATTCAAGGTGGTTATGAAACAATAACATACAGTTTTAGATAATGATTGGTGTGTGTGTGTGTGTGTGTGTGTGTGTGTGTGTGTATGTGTATGTGTGTGTGTAATGGAAGATGGTTTCCAATGACACTATACACAGAAATATTACTTGATAATGACAGTAGTTAAACAGTAAGATGAAAAATTTTCAGAGAATTTTTCTTGAGAAATGGTAAAAGAGCCTAGACATCACATTGGGAATATACAGGAGAGGAATGAGGGACTGGCTGGAACAGAGGCAGTCCTTCTTAGTTTTGCCATCTAATATAGATTTCAAGCAAATGATTGACATTTTTAATTCACTCTTTAAAATATTGGATCATCCCTGTTCAAAATTCTAACATAAAGACATTCCATATAACTAGTAATAGTATTCTAAAATCTAGGGGTTTTAGACTAGATTAATCAAAATTTGTGAGACTTGTGTTCTTGCTGTTATTTTCTAGAGTTTTATCAAAATTCTACATGTAAGATACATTTAGTATAAAGTGAGCATAAAATTTCCTTCAGCTTCAAGACCTTAAATAATTGTATTTCATTGTTGATTTTGTTTCCTATCAACCTTTTTTCTCCAAGCAGTACTTGATGGTGACTGACATCTCAAAGGTCTAGACATCTGGGAACAAAGTTATAAATGACATCTACTAATAATTATTACATGAAGCACAAAATAGTCTGGGAAGACATCTACTAAAGCAGAATTAAATTAAAACAGAGTGTAGTGGCCACCAAATGGTGTTCATCTTTAGTAAAGCAGACAGATATTGGAGTTTTACTTCTAACAATAAATAGAGACATGTACAATTAAATTTACATAGTTTTTTATTAAATATATTAGTTCACAAAATGGTAATCTATGAATGTCATGCCAGCTAATCCATATAAACGGCTCTTTTAATACTCAGGAGGAGAGATTTTAAGGAATATTTTTCTCTTTTCCAACACATTATTCTAGTTGATTCTATCTCTACATTTCTGAGAAAATACAATTTAAATAAAAGTAATGGTCCTTGCCATTTGGAAATTAAAATATGAAAATTGCAGTTCTTAACTAAGTAAGACCCAAATCTTTCATGTTTTAGGATAATTCAGATACAATAAAATGCTTGCAAAATATCTTCACTTAAATCCCAACTTTGTATATTCCCAAATTTTATTTTACCTTTTGTTTGTTTATTTTAACTTAATGTTAAGACACACCTCTCTATATAAACAGTTTTTAAATAGCTGGTGGTTACACACTATGTGTTGTTAGACAGAATCTCATCTACTTTAGATATTCATTTAATTTAACACGTTTATGATATTTTCAATATGTAGGTTACTGTTCAAAAACAAAGATTAATTACATCTTTTTATTGTGCTCCATATTTAGGGTCATTCAGTTGTTGAATCATTATTAAAATCCAACTCTATGTCTTAGCTATCCTTCAAAGCCCATGCCAAGTCTGAAATATCTTTCTGATCCTTCCTTGAAATCATATTACACAATATTTGATGGTGCATGGTTTCCCACTTTATGTAGGTTTTTATGATTTCTCAACTGTATGGTATATGTCTTATGGCAGCAAACAAGACTGCATCTCTATTCAACTTTCTGACATAAAAATTGAGGTAAGGAAATGGCATAGTGAATGATACTTTTTGACAGCCATGCTAGAAAATTTAAAAAGGTGTGTTATATTGCATCAATTAAAAATTCATAGTAGTCTACAAATATGGTAATTCTTTCCAAAGGGCTATGCTCTGAATTAATAGAATATAGTTGAAATTCTTTTAAAATGGAAATTTTGTACTATTGCTTGAATGATTATACTTCCCTGACATCTACTCTTAAAGGAGGACTCTAAATAAGTAAATGTAAATTTGTCTTAAAAATTTGATACTGAAAGAAGGGAAAATATCTGTGTTCTACACATAAACATTGACAATAATGATATGTAATACTTTCATTATTAAAGCAAAAGTTATCATATTTATATATCCATTACAATTTACTCATCTACTCCACGAAGATATTTAATTTGATCATTAAAGTGTCTCATGACTTTTGAAAAGACCAAAATGATCATATAATGCTTGATGAAAGATGTGTGTCAGTTCAAAGTTAAATTTGCATACTATGCCTTATACTTTTCAGATTTATATTTCATAAGAATGAATGAAAAGTACAGAAGTTAAGAGACATATAGTTGAACTGAAAGAAATGTTAGTTCTATTGTAAATGTTGCTTTATCAACTACATCCTATGCATAGACCCATACATCTTCTCACTGATGACTTAAGCCCATCCTTAAGGGCACCTGCTTTGTGCTTTCTCAGCACCTCACCATTTGTGGACTTTAAATGTCATCTACTATATCCATTTTTTCTGAGCTACACAAAGACCATTAATCATGCTCATCTTTATTCAACACTACACAGAGTCGTTAACTCCTTTGTGTGCCTACAGCTTCCATCACTCTCAGATAGAATTACCACATTTAGGTTCCCAACCCTCCTTTAGATTTTCAACATGCATTCCTTCCATCAAACCCTAAATTCCACAATACAGCTCTCTCTATATATTATTTGTGTTAGTGACAGGGAGATAAGTGAGACCCAAAGAAAACTTATAACCTCCATTTAGCCTTTGATCACCCCATCTGTTGCCCTTTACATAAGTTTCTAATGAGCAGTGAAGTTGACAGATTGAAATGTCACCTCTTTAAACCCTCTCATGTAAGTCTTAATGAGCATGAATATGATAAGAGGCCAACAAGATATCAGAAAAGGAAAGAAGTGCCAAGCTGGCCTGTGAGTGCTGATTCCTTCTTCATGACTAACACATTTTAGTTCTTTCTTTCATATACTATCCCATAAGTTAGGGTTGAATATTCTGCTCTACTTAATTCTAACTTCATGACTAAGTCACTGAGTACTTCCAAATCATAGAATTTTGATGTTTTCAGATATATCAACTAATATGCTCATGGCAATTCATTTAATATATTAATAATTTTCCAATTTAGGTGTTCCCAAACTATTAGTAAGAAACCCATACAAACACAGAAAAGAAACACAGAAAAAAAGTATTATGAGAAAATCAGAACTTTAATTCCTAAATCCCACACTGGGTCCCAGAAGCTGTAGTTACCAGACACTAAGCATTTATCCTTCAAATCAGGATACTAATGGAAACAACTTCCTCCCCAGTGCTTCCTTTTTCCACCTTTATCTTTTCAGGGAAAGACTGCAAGATCTGGAAGTCAACACAACAGGAAATGGGAGGTGAGGAGTACAGTAATGGATACACTGCTCTGTGTTTACTTGTCAGAGTTTTACCCACCACAGCAAAACTACAGATGTAGAAATTCCCTAAAAGTATGTACATTGAGGTCGAGAGACAGCCCGAACTGACCTACTCTGGTGATGGAATGGCCAAACACCCTAATTGTCGTGCTAGAAACCTCATCCAACTACTGAGGGATCTGGATGCAGAGATCCATGACTAAGCCCCGGGTGGATCTCTGGGAGTCCAATTAGCGAGAATGAGGAGGGTTTATATGAGCGAGAATTATTGAGACCAAGGTTGGATAAAGCACAGGGACAAATAGCCAAACGAACAGAAACACATGAAATATGAACCAATGGCTGAGGGGTCACCAACTGGATCAGGCCCTCTGAGTGTGTGAGACAGTTGATTAGCCTGATCTGTTTGGGAGGCATTCAGGCAGTGGGACCGGGTCCTGTGCTCATTGCATGAGTTGGCTGTTTGAAACCTGGGGCCTATGCAGGATCGCTTGGCTCGGCCTGGGAGGAGGGGACTGGACCTACCTGGACTGAGTCTACCAGGTTGATCTCAGTCTGCGGGGAAGACTTTGCCCTGGAGGAGATGGGAATGGGGAGCGGGCGGGGGCGGGGGGGAGAACAAGGAAATCCGTGGCTGATATGTAGAACTGAATTGTATTGCAAAATAAAAATTTTAAAAAAAGTATGTACATTGAGATAGATTGTCAGTGGACCCTCTCAAGGTCAACAAACCAACAAACTGAAGGAGCCACCCTAAATAGATGTCTATTAATATAAGTTTGAAGCAAACTAGAACACCAGCCTATGTTCCAGTTTAAGATCTAAGAAAGAGATTTACTGGTGCTCAGGTAATCAGGACAAGATAAAAAGGAAAGAGCTTATAATACTGATTGATAAATAATTAGAACAGTGAGACTATCACTGTAGATATGGGAAGAAAAAAAGCATTTATAAGACTTAGAATCACAGTTCTAAGTACAAGTTTTGTTTAGCTTTTGCAGAAGGCATTTATGTAGCACACAAAATTACCACAATATTTACATTTTTCCAAAATTTGTAACAAACAGATTTTAAATAATTCATTTCTTCAAAAACATTAAAACACAAGAGGAATACTGATTATATGTAATTTACATTCATTGTTCTCAATCACAAATATTTGCTTATTCACCAATAAAATTGATTTTTCAGTAAAAACTCAAATTTAAATGAGTAGAAATCTTCAGCCAGTTTAGATAAGATGACAATTTTCCATGTTTTCATGTTCGGAATTCTTAATATAATATTGTTGATCAATTGTTTACAAATTTAGACACTGAAAAATGGATTGAATATTTAAAAAATTAGATCAAGTAGAGATATAGGATTAATTGTATTTTTGTTCTCATCAGTAGTAGATGTTTTGAGTCTCTTTCAGCCTTGTGAATTAAAAAAATGGCAGGGTGAGTGGATGAAGGAAATATTAGTCTTCTTAGGCATGGGGATTTTTTATTTATATATTTTGGTGAGCAGATTTACTAAAGAAGCAGTTAATAAGCTTTCAGTAGAGTAGCAACATACAAACATGAATGGTCTCATTATATCAATAACAAGCATGCCGAGGAAGAAATCAGAATTCACAATTGCTGCTCCCCAAATTAAATACCTAGGAAGAAATCAAACTAAAGAACTATGAATACTTTAAAACACTGAAGAAACTGAAGAAGAAACAAGAAAGTTGAAAATCTTCTATGTTGGGGACGAGGTTTTGCTTTTGTTTCTACAGGAGAAGATAAGCTGTGGATACCATCAAAAAAGATAAAGGTTTGATTTGAACAAGAAAGACTTCTTAGTTAGAAGAGGTGATAGTTCATCAACCAGCATGACCATCCAATTTAAACTAACTTATACCATTAACACATGCCTTTTCTTTAATCAAATTTAACTTGTCAAAAGGGAAGCTCCCCAAAGTTAGTCTTGGGGAATGGTTTTTGTTTTTGTCTTTTAGGAGAATGAAGGCTAAGGAATCTGAAGAATACTGGACAAATGAGACATCTGAAGAAAAAGGACAAATCATCTAGAAAAAATGTCCCAAGAAAAGGAGTAAATTGGCCTATTGGTATATCATCTATAAAATTTCTTAAGTCTTCCTAAATGTTCGTTCCTGCTCTTCTCTAAAGACACTGAACACAAATGGTCTTTTGTAGTCCCAGTTCAATTAAAAATTAAAGCTGGCTTTGGAGTTGGAGAATGGCTTTCTCCTTCTTTAAATCCAAGCATGTTGTTAAAAGGAAAAAACAAAATCTGTGTATCATGCCAGAAGAAAGAGCCATCTTCTGATATGGGACAGAAGAAAATAAAAAAAAAATTAAGGGACTATTTTATTCCTACTAATCTCAATTCTTTGATTCTATTCTGATTCTTTAAACTTTTCTTAAAGTATGAATTTTATATCAAAATTTATAAGATTAATATATATATACATTTTACATATTTGTTATGATATTAATGGTCATATAGAGTACTAACTTATTCTAGAAAAAAGTCTTCAATTAGCTGCCTGTACATGTTTTTGTGATCGAGTCTCTATTATTTCTGTGTGGAATCATGACCAGGCCTAACACTGAATTTGAAGTCTCCAGAAAGATGATGGGGCCCCACAATAATAATTCCACATGGACAATGATAATAACACTAAGCTAGCAAACATCACCCACAGATCAGCTTTGGACTACAAACTGCTCAGAACAATTTCAAGATGGCTAGCTTAGATGATCCAGTTTCACAGACTGTTTGAACAAGGACTTGAGATAAACCCTGAACTTTGGCATTATGCACAGACTGGGCAACAAATGATATAGCTACCTTTCCTAGAACTTGACAATTAACCCAAAATTTTTCTTTTCAGAGTAAAATGCCTCACCCATAACCAGCAGGAAGCAATTTTAAGAACACAACACCCACATTTCCAAAGAGGTGGTGCATGGTGGGTAGTTTTTGGTCTTTCAATGGATTTTGGGTTTGGGATAATTTTCATTGTTTAGAAGGGCTGGTTACAAGTTGTTGTTAATGGTTAGGAAAAGGGCTAAACAAAGGAGATTAGATTTAAGGTTCTTGTTTGAAAAAAAGATAAAGAAATGATAGAACAGAGGGTAGATTATTGAATCTACTCTGAAAAGTGAAGAAAAGATATATATATATGCATATATATATGCATATACATATATATATATATAATTGAATCTACTTTTAAAAGACAGTTACTAGTTTTAAATACTTTACATTGGATTGTGCTAAGGGATGGTCTGTATGTCAAGTGCTCTGATTGTTCAATAAATAAAACACTGATTGGCCAATGGCCAGTCAAGAAGTATAGGTGGGACTAACAAAGAGGAGAATTGAGAGAACAGGAAGGTGGGAGGAGACACTGCCAGCTGCCGCCATGACAAGCAGCATGTGAAGACGCTGGTAAGCCACGAGCCACATGGCAAGGTATAGATTTATAGAAATGGATTAATTTAAGCTATAAGAACAGTTAGCAAGAAGCCTGCCACAGCCATACAGTTTGTAAGCAATATAAGTCTCTGTGTTTACTTGGTTGGGTCTGAGCGGCTGTGGGACTGGCAGGTGACAGAGATTTGTCCTGACTGTGGGCAAGGCAGGAAAACTCTAGCTACAGGATTGGATTTTTGTATATTGTATATAAATTATATTGAGATTGATATTGTTAGAAAATGCTGTATGTATATTTCTAAACTTGTTCAGGATATTGTACTTATATATTTCATTTAACAATGTAATGCAATTTGCTAATCCTTGAATGTCATTATTCCCAACTATTAGGATATAAAGAAATGAAAGTTAGTAGTTAGACATTACAATTGAACTTGTAGTCATATTAGTTATGTTTTAAAGGTCGAGCAGATATATTTTAGATAGACAGGTCATCTTCAAACCTTTCAGAGATCTACAGAATATGGCATCTAAAATGTTTTAATAACTTAGAAAATTTTTCTTTTTTGTTATGACTATAAGACACATCAGCTCCTGGCAGTACCAATCTACTTCAGAGAAAATATGGGCACTGAAAAAACTGCATATGGAGTTAACTTTCATTGTGGCAAAAGTTAACCACTGGACAACAAAGTGTTCTCAAATTGACTGCTGACAAACAGGACAAAATGAACAGACAGGACATGAAACAAAGGACTACCAATTCTTGCCAAGACAAGTGTGGTTGTGACTTTAACAACAGACATCCTCTGGGGCCAGGACAATATGGCACTATTGCTGAAGTGGCCTTTGCAATCTGGAAACGTACAGTGCCCCTTTCTTCAAAGGCAGCTGAACAGGTAGTGGACTGATGGCTTCTGATGTGCAGTGGAACAGTAGCTGAAACAGTTATTCTTAAAAGAGTAACTAAACTAACTGAGTCTAACCTCTCAATGGTAGACTGGCATTTAATAAAAGAGATGAAGCCACCCACAAGCCGAGAAGAATAGGATACAGAGAAGAACAGGAGGCTGAGATGAAGCCACCCACAAGCCAAGAAAAATGGACAGCTGAATTTAAAAAACACCAACAATTTCCAGAACTTAAAATCCTAAATCATGACAGGACACTGGTGGAATTCAGGTGTTTTGGGTACATGGACTACTCTTACTGAATATGAGGTCGAACTGTAGGCCTTGTGTACATCCTACTTCACAAATGAGTCTGTCAGATACTCTAAGCCTATTGGCTGAAGATGATGCCCCAATGTTGTGGAGAAACCTTGGGTGACTGTCCAGGCAGCTGGCTGTTTCTGTCACCTCACATTTTTTTGGAAGTCACTTGTTTGCACTTTCTGTTTTATTAGGTAATATTATTTCCTTTTTGGGTCTCTGAGGGAGTTGAAGATTAGATAGTTATAGTTATAGTTAGTTGAAGATTAGATAGTTATAGTTTTTCTTGTTAAGAATTTCAGAAAAGAAACTCACTAAAGAGGTGTGAGTGTAATTATTACTGTTAGTAATATAATTTAGTAAATATAAAAAGTAAATCAGGTACATTTTGGACTTACCAAAATAGGATAGATAATGGAATATTTTCTCTAAGTTTGTCAAATGCAAATGGATTAGACATTGTTGAGGTATTAATTGCTTGTATATATTATATATAGTTATTTTACTTATTGAATATAGTTTTTCTTATATTAGTTATAACTTTTTTTTTCTTTTTATTAGAATCAAAAGGGGGACATGTGGTGATATTTTATTTGTGATGATATTTTATTTGTATGTTAATAAATAAAGTTGCCTTGAGATCAGAGGTCAAATAGCCATTAAGCAAAAGTTTGGCAGTGGTAACACACACCCTTAATTCAATCACATGGCAGGCAGAGTCTCTATGTTGTCAAGGACACAGCCAAGTGTGATGACACGAGACTTTAATCCCAGTACCAACCACAGAGACCTGGAGGTCTATATAGACAGGCAGTGATGATGAAGTCATGTGGCTGGGCTTAGAGCCAATGAGAAAGCAGAACAGAGAGGCAATAAAAACACAAGTCAGGCAGGAAGGAATATCTCTCTCTGGGGAAGCTACTACTAGTGGTAAGCAAAAGCTAGTTGTGACTATTGCTCTGATCTCTTTGGCTGTTTCCTCTGTATTTGGCTCTGTGTTTCTTATTTAATAAGACTGTTTAGAATTTCATCTACAAAAGTCTTCACATGCTCATGGGTTGAAGAATAAGTATTATGAACATGGCTATACTACTACCAAAAGCAATCTATAGATTCAATGCAGCACCAATCAAATTTAATGTCATTATTCACAAAAACAGAAAAACTAGTCAAAAAGTTTCTATGAAAGCACAAAAGACACCAAATAAGGAAAGCAACCCTGAAGATAGACAATGCTGGAGGTTATGAACTTCATTCTAGCAAATCCAGGAATCTTGTGCTTATTCCATTTGGATACTATTTATAATCTGTTCATTTTTCATCAAGCTTTTTCTAAAAGTCCCATAATCTCTAATGTGTCTTGGTTCTTAAGGCCTTCTATGACAAAGCCCCATACTTCATGCCAAAATCCTTTGCCTCATAGTTTAAAAAATAGCTCACAAGCAGGGCTACATTAACTTCAGGCAAATTTAGACTCAGTGTCATCTATATGTATTCCTTCTCAGAGTGTCTTTCATTCTCTGTTCATAGTTTGGTAATTGGATTAAACAGATATTTCAATAAGTTTTCACATAAAATGTTCAAAAATTTGTGAAAATCTGAGCCTGTGATTACCTGATGTTATGACTCATCTACAAACCATTATTCTATGCATACAGAATTACATGCTCTTAGTATATGTTTAGGACTTTCGTGTGTATAAAACTCTGCTCACATAGTTTAAACACTGTATTTATACAGATCTTATTCTGCCTCAATTATTTCTGTGCTTTAAATATTTCAGATCTCCAAGAAGTCATTAGTAAAATTAATTTGCTTGACATTAAAATTTATGGTTGTGTGACTTTTCCTGGAGAAGCATGAACAAATCTCTACTCATACCTGATAAGGAACCAACAGAATGGCCACAGTAACAATTCCACCAGAGTCTAACTTGGCAAATTAATAAAATTATAGGAGTTTACTTACAAGAATGTGGGTAAGGGGTTACATACAGGAGCATGAGTGACCCAAAGTTACATCATCCAAAAGCCAACTTTAGCACGTGGAATGACTTACAACATCTGCATCCTGGAGTTCTCTGTATGACTTATAGGCAGCTCAGATTGTTAGTATCATTACTTTTTATATACCCTTGGGGAAGGGTTATATGTAAATCATGTAAATGTAAGTAACTTCCTGAGACTTGTGAATTTTTTAGTACTGGAGTCTTACACAAGTTTTATGTACTTCCAGAGTCTTAAGGGTCTCTCTCCAGATTTAATGTTTTACTTTAGGGGGCATTGTTACACAATGCTAATTTAAGTAGTCTCTGTCATAACTAATCTATATTATTAGAGTTAAAACTATGGATATGGTTATTATCAGTTATACTTATAGAACGTACCACATTACTTAGAGTAGCACAGGTGGTCTTAACTTATGTACACACCCTAGGTCACAGACAGATAGTGTGACCAGCAGTAACTGGAGATTAAAAGGTACCCTATCCATCTCCACAGCTCATGGATGAGCATGATTTTTTCTTTCTTTAAACTTTAAACCTTTGTTTTTCCATGAATATACTTTGACTGCTTGTCAATCTCTTGGTTGAATATTCTTTTGTAAAAATAAGTAGTTATAATATTTAATCATCTTTTTGTAACTTATTATTGACTTTTCCTGCATCTAAGTGAAGTGTGAATATACTTTACCTAGAGACTAATTAAAATGCAGAAAGTAATAAAACCAGGGTATTAAAAATTCCATTGGCAAATCTGACTTTTGAAACTACTTTAGCAATAATGTGTACTCCAATAAAACATAATTTCAGACTAAATATCCATTCATATTCCACCATTTTGGTAGGGAATAAACAAAAAGGTATTAGTGATACTACCATGGTTTTGAATTGACTCCTTAACAGGGCCCCACAGAATCAGAATCACAGGAAGTTATTCTTGTTCAGTTTGGTTCACAACTTCGGGGGCTCAAAAAAACAGAATGAGTGCCACCTGGGATATATGAGAAAGAAACCTCAGACAATGTCTTTTACAAGCATTGTCATTCCAATGAGATGAATCAAGAATGTTTTGTCTCCTTTCGTTTGATGGAGGTTGTGTGGTTTATTTCTTTGTTTGTTTTTTGGGGGATGGTCATTTGAGAGAGAGTCTCAGAATAGATCTTTGTTTGTCCTGAACTTGCTATATAGACCAGGCTGGCCTCATCCTCACAGTTTCCTTTCCTCCTGGAGGACTTCTGGAATGAAAAGCATACTTCACTACACCAGGCAGACTCAAGAGATTTAAAGTGATGCCACCTTTTGCAAACCTGTTTTCTTGGGTGGTTTTAGTTAGAATGATAAAGAGAGTTCTTAGTCTCATTAAAAGAATTTAAGAATGGCTTCCAACAGAAGCTCAAGGACAATTTCATTAGCATTTCAAAGGAAAAAACAGGGAAGGAAAGCAATAAATCTTGGCAGTTGTTGGGAGGAAGGGAATTGAAGGAGAATAGGAAAAAAAGTCATACCATTTAAGAATGGAGATCAGATACATGGTAAACAAACAGCCAAATGTGATAGAGAGGATTTACAGAAACAATGAGGAATTGTTGGTTAATTACAAAGTGTTAGAAAAAGCATGCTTTGAAAAGAGAAAAAGGAGAAATTATGCTTTTCTGAGTAATTTAGAAGAGCAAGCAGACAATAGTGAATTGCTGTAGCCCAGTAAGCTACTGTAGTATGGGCAGAGAACTCTGAGAAGAAAAAGTACAGTATATCATTAAATGACTAATTGTTCCATCTGTGTCTTTAGCAGGACTCAAGGTGAGTCTGCCCGCCTTGGGGTTGACCTTGGATAGATGATTGACTGTTCTAATTGGGATTTTAGGTCTCCACCAAAGCCATAAAATGTATTCTTTTGACCATAAGGAGTTTACCTTAATAAATTTTATTGCTACTTAACAAATCTAAAACATGGTACTAAAATATGTAAATAAAGCAGGTAACTAATCTCTATGATGACAGAAATAAAAATAAATGACAAGAGCATTTAAAAGTTGAGGACCAGATAAAAAGACATTTATAAGCTCTAGTGCCAAGAGAAGTTTTAAATGATTGACATTTTAGATTACACATCATCTCATTTTCTTCTTCAGTTTTGCTTCTTTTCCTAAATGATAACATTTTATAAGGTTATATGATTTTCTTGATCTCAGATTAAAGTATTAAATCATTTGTTATATATAAAATCTTGGTCTTCCTAGAGGTTATTTGACTTCCCATACCAATTATTAGTCTCCATTGCTGGGCCCCTGACCTGACAGCCTGACAAATGGTTCTAAGAAAAGTGGAGCCTATTGCTATTCTGATGACATACCCTGATCTGGTGCTGCCTGAGATTCTGTGGTGAAGAAGAAATAGACAGCTAAAATCCACAGGTTGGTGGAAGACACCAGAAGGAAGATTATTCTCCTGGAAACAACTGGCAGGATTCTGGTAACTCACCTTCACCAGGATACTCTTCTAGGGGGCCACAAAACTTTCTGAGTTACTCAGACCAAGGTATGTTTTACCTAAACTTGACAGCCTCTCATGGGATGTCTCAGCCAGATGCCAGGTATGTGCTCAAGTAAATCTAAAACTCAGAGGAAGGGGTACTAATTAGAGACCAACACTGGCAAACTCTGGGAAATGTGAATTCACTGAAATCTGGCCTGCTATAGGAGGTTAAAAGTCCTTCCTAGTTTTTATAGTTTTCCCAGGTAGGTTGAAGTATCCCTACCTGTATGAAACTTCCCAAATAGTAACTTAAAATCTTCTCCAAGAACTGGTCCTCTGGTGTGGCCTCCCCCTAGCAATGGGGTCTGATAGTAGTTTGGCTTTCACAGCCCAAATCTTTCAATTAATAGGTAGAGGTTTAGAGATAAATTAAAAAAATTTACTGTACATATAGACTTCAGAGTTCTGAGTAAATAAAAAAAAAATAAATAGAACAAAACTCCCACTAGAGTCTAGCAAAGGATGGATAGACTTTTTTCCCCTTGCTTTGTTTCAGGCTTGCTACACCCTATACAGGAAAGGATTTACTCCCTATAAGATTATGTTTGTAAGATCTTCCCTACTGCTTTTTAGGCACAGAGACCAGCCATGGTCAGCACTCTCTAACCATTCTTTTGTCAAGTCTCTACAGGAACTCCAGTCTTCCATAAGGCTATTCATTGGACTACTTGAGAGACCCAGCTGATCTCTGTGTCTACCATCAATTTCTTCTTGTTTCAGTCTTGTGATACTGTCTAGGTCAAGCAGGTAGCCAAAGGGGCACTGAAGCCAACTTGGGAAGAACCTTAAATGGGATTCTCTCTACTTCTATGGCTGACCTATGATGGTACCTAGAATTATACCATGGATCTACTATACTTAGATCAAGAGAGTGGAAACCATGGATGCTGCCAAATGGACTATGACCTATGTATCTCAGGCCTATGAACCAATTAAAATTAATGTTTCATTGAGTCCCTGGAACCTTCACTTCCTTCTCCTCTACCTCCTCCTAAGACTTGTGTTTGCTATGAATACAGAGGTAAGGTCCAACCCTCATTGCCCTTAAGTCAGGACCTGGGACTTGAGGAAGACAGGGAAAGTATTAGCTCAAGTGACTACAGACCAACAATCCATATTCATCTTGACCTTTGCTACTGATGCCCACTTTAAATGTCTGGTTTTATTGGAGAAATGAAAGCTCTGGGAGTTTATCTTTTGAAATGGAAATATAGTGTTTGCAATTCTATGCATGCTCTGGAGTTAGGCATTCTAGTTGCCATTATAGTTGCTACAAACAAGGCAGTTTCTGTGGAGGGGCCCCAAAATAGCTTGACCACACAGCTGCAGTGACAGGCTTAGGGGCCCAGACACAGCTTCTGTGACAGGGCTACAGGCAGGCAGCACCCAGATCCAGGAAGAGCTATGAGCTGACACCACCCAGGGATCCACCTAGGGACAAGGAATTATCTAACATCCCAAATATTCCAACCATTAGATAAAGTGGCCAGATGTTCTTGAGTCTAGCACACACCTATCTTTTGTTTTACAGACACCCCTAGACAACTGTCAGCCAATCAGGGTCCTGAACCCTAGAAATCCCCCCACCCCAACCTCTGCTAAATAAAAACCCTACCCTGCCTGGGCTCAGGGCTCTCTGATCTCACCCATGCATGGGACAGACAGACCAAGCCTCAGAGCTTGAAAGCTTGAAAATAAAGGTTCTTTGCTTTTATATACAACATTCAGTCTGCATGGTGGTCTTTTGGGGGTCCCCAAGATCTGGGCATAACATTTCTGCTATAAAAATTGAGGTTATGAAACTGAGGATTCCTCAAAAATTCCTTAAAGAGTACTCTGGCCTTTGAGAAACAGGGAAAATCTGGGAAACCAGATTCTATGTCACAGGAAGGGACCCTGAAGGTAGATTTACTAGAAACTGCTAACCCATACCACTCCCTAACCCCTGGTCCTAACTGGTACAAACTGAAGCCCTTTGAGTCCTAAATACACCCAGGGACAGAGTGCCACCTCCTGATGTTCAGGAAGCTCAGGGATCCCCATTCTTATTTTGCACTCTTGAAAAGGTTCAATCATTCCCAACCAGAAATCACCCAGGATAACTGGTTATGCTTAGATATCCAGACCCTGTACTATAATGATAGGAACTACTAGACTGTCAGTCCATTAACTGACAAAACTCATTATGACTGGAGATAGCCCAAATTAACTTTAGATTCCTTAAAAAGGGCTAAAATTTGTCTAATATTGAAAACCTTTAATCTAGACACCCCCTCATTCTGCCTTATGGGTTAATTCATCTGGATAACAGCTATATTACTGCACTCCTGAGATTACTTAGTGGGCATTTACTAATAGTTTGACATGTGCCCCTTCTGATGCTTTCCAAACTAAGTAGACAGGTTAATCAGGACTGAGATATTAAAACAATAGTTATATTTCATTGAAGAAAAGATCCTACAAAATTAGAAAGACTTAGATTTACTTCTCATGAGATAAATGAAACTATGTCCACTTTGGGGAAAACCTGTTATTTCTATGATAAACGATCAAGAGTAATTAAAAAAGATCTTGCTATGTGTGGTAGTTTGCATGTAATTGGCCCCCATAATCTCATAGAGATTGGTACTATTAGGAAATATGGCTTTTTTGGAGAGGGTATGGCCTTGTTGGAGGAAGCATGTCACTGTAGGGGCAGGCTTTCAGGTTTCCTATGTTCAGAAGACTGCCCAGTGTCTCAGTCAACTTCTTGTTGCTTACAAGGCATAGCATTCTTAGCTCCAGCACCAGGTAAGTCTGCTTGCATACTGTCATGCTGCATCATGATGATAATGGAACCTCTGAAACTGTAGGGGAGCCACCCCAGTTAAATGTTTCCTTTATGCAAGTTGACGTGATCATGATGTCTCTTCATAGTAATAAAAACTCTAAGACACCATGGGTCAGGGAAAAAACTCAAAGAGAAGGAGACAAGGACATAAATTAAATAATTGGTACCAGTCTCTGTCTTCTTGTAGAATAACTGCTCTACTATCAACACTGGCTTGGCCTTTATGTTGTTGATTGGTTTTGATCTTTTGGGAGGCCCACCACCCACTCCAAAATAAGTCACACACAGAAGCTTATTAATTATAAATCCCAGCATTAGCTTGGCTTGTTTCTTGCCAACTTTTCTTAACTTTAAATTATCCCATCTACCTTTTACCTTTGGACTTTTCCCTTTCCTTGCTTCTGTATATCTTACTTACTCACTCTTACTCCATGCCTGGATGTGTGGTTTGGTGGCTGGCACTAGCATCTTTCTCTTCTTGTTCTCTTGCTCTTCTTTTATTCCCAGATTTCTCCTTCTATTTATTCTCTCTGCCTGCCAGCCCCACCTTTCCTTTCTCCTGCCTTGCTATTGACTGTTCAGCTCTTTACTAAACCATCAGATGTTTTAGACAGGCAAAGTAACACAGCTTCACAGAGTTAAACAAATGCAACATAAAAGAATGCAACACTTGTTTGCATAATTATGTTTCACAGCATAAACAAATGTAACACATCTTAAAATATTCTGCAACACCTTTAATTCTCATTCTGATTGGACTATGAGAGTGCTCTGCATCTGAAACTAAAACAGAATATGTCTACATTTTGATTCAGTCACTAAGACCTGTTGGGAATGTAACAGGGCCTCAGACCTTAGCATAACTAACTCTGTGATGGAAGTACCTTTCAGATCATAAAACGTAGCACATAGATGGCATCACTAACAAAAATGAAAACAAAGACCTAGCCCATTAAAATCCATAGTTCTGGGAAAGTCTCTAACTGTACTAACCTTGATTTTTAGCTTCTACATTCTGCTTCTGG
The DNA here is from genome assembly GCF_949786415.1 of Peromyscus eremicus. Lineage (NCBI taxonomy): Eukaryota > Metazoa > Chordata > Mammalia > Rodentia > Cricetidae > Peromyscus > Peromyscus eremicus. The sequence goes on along the minus strand of NC_081424.1, from coordinate 476,216 downwards.
CTAACTCTTCTTGTTGACTGAACTATGTCTACCCAGGACATGGTTTTTGTGCTTAAAGGCTTACCTGAAAAAAGGCTCAGGGCTACACTGGGATCTGGAAAATACAGTGTAGTTGTTGGCTGGTTAATATAGACTTTCTATTGGCTTAAACCCATATATGAAGAGTCTTCTCTGGTGTCTACCACATAGCAGTGTGTCACTGAAATTATTCTTTATGTACCTGAGCTCACATAAGCCCAACTGAGGTTGAATATAAGGAAGAAAAGAAGACTAAAGGACTGAATTATCATAAACAGATAAATAAATGCCTAGTATTCTCTGACATGTATATAGAGGAAGACAGGCTTAGGACTGTTTTTGGAGATCACTAAATCTTAGAACATTGAACTCAATATAAACATTTCTCAAGAGTTAATAGAAAATAACTGATATTTACAAATAATTGTTTTGTGACTGCTAAATTTATTCAACTGTATTTCTGATTTAATTAATTTGACAACTTTTCATTTAACAATATATTTTCACAAGCTGTTGTAGATAATGGTATGCAGTTTGGGAACAGGAGATAAGGTCACTGCTCACCTGAAGTTTATATATTGGTGAGAAAACATAGTTGAAAGTAAGATAATTTCAGTTATGCACATGCAATATATACTACCAACAACTAAACAGATCAGCATAACTGAATATAGCATTTCTCAGGACAAAGTACAAAAATGGTTAGTGCAGTCCTTGATGAGAGTATTAGTTATGGAAGATCTGAAGGAAGAGCATTCAAATCAGAGGATATAAAAAGTACAAATCTGAAACTGGAATGAATTTGAAGGATGAAGGGATTCTAGAGGTGACTTAGGACTGGAGACGTTTGTGTTTAAATCTTAAAGTATGAAAATGGACTAGAAATTATTGCTTGTCTGCTAGTTCTTCCTTCAGGGCCAAACGGAGATCAGAAAAGCACTATGAATGTCAAGCTCAACCTCAATCAGTTTAAATCAGGTAATGATCTTCTGGATGTTTCAGTGCAAATCCCTTTTGGGCATTAATGTCCAGTGGGGCACAGAAATAGCAATGACTGGCATTTGTTGCAAGGAAGAAAAAGGTTTTCTAAAAGTTCTTCATCATAATTTAACCCTCTTTCATAGAGATCTTGTGACCCAAGATCTGGCAAAGACTCCTCTTATCTTCTTCCCTAGACCTTTCTCAGACCTGAAGGCTCAGTAAACAAACTACATTCCATGTGCCAAGCTCTGTGCTTGGGTTTACATGGATTGCTTCATTAATTTCAATAGCATATCTATTGATCAGTATTATTGCCATTCCAAACTTGAAGGTATGTGGGATGGAGAACTGCAATGCAAGGAACTACAGTTTTGTAATGTGTAACATGTCTAGCTTCTCATAAATAACTAACTGTCAGGGACAAGGACAGAATCTCTAGTTAATGGAAAAATACAGACCCCCGATAAGACAGGGAACTAGAACATCTTATGGTCAGGTTGCCTAGTGACAAGACATTGAGTCAGAGCCCTTGACCTTTTCACCCTGTTAACATCCTGCATAAACATCCTACACAACACATCCTGTTAGCTTGTCCCACCCTATGCAGATAACAGCTTCCTGCTCCTCCCACCCTGCAGGAACTATATAAACCCTCCTGGAGAAAAATAAAGTTGCACCTTGATCAGAATCTTGTCTTGGTGTATTCCTTTGTGTCTCCTGCCCCTATCATTCCATCCTTGGGGTGGTTGAGTTCCCGTTGAAGCTCTGCTGACTGGGGCAACTGGCACCCAATGTGGATGAAACCACCTCTTGAGGATTCGGAATGTCGCCTCCTGGAGGAAAGACCAAGACCTTGGTGAAGTTGTTGGATCCCCCTGAAATTGCACAGTTCAGGACTCGATCATGGAGGAGAGCAGAGGCGACACAGGTAAGAAAGTGACGAGCCATGGGACAGGCAACTTCATCACAAGATTTATTCATTTCTGGCCTAAAAGAGCCCCTTAAGACATGAGGAACGAGGGTAAAGAAAAAAGACCTTAAAGCCTTTTTTTATTATTGATGACATTCTTAGGGTCTATAAACATTCCCCTGACATACAAGAACTTATTAATATAGCAGAAAAAAATCTTAAAAGAAGCCTTCTGCTCCCCCTCTACCTGCCTTAAGATCCCCTGAGTGCTTTCTTGTCTGCCTTCGGTATGTCCCTCAGATCATGACCTGCGCTCTATGGAAGAGGGGACACTCATGACTTTCAAACCTAAGAATCCTCAGGAGACAACCCTTGCCCATCTTTATTCCTCTAATAATAATTTTACCTCTAACTTCCCTCTAGACCCTGCCGAGGAGGACTCCCTAGATGGTTGGTCCAAGGGTAGTGGTGTTTACAACTAATTGATCATGACCAGTTACAGATTTCTTTGTTCCTTCTCCAACCCCACTACTTCACTTGAACCGCCGTCCTCAAAAACTTGGACACTAAAGAAACTTCTCGGCAACTCCCCCTATGATACAAATGCAACACAGGCAAAATTCCTTCCTGGCCTCCTGGCTCAGATTCAAAATGCTAGGGTCCGAGCCTAGAAACGCCTGCCCCAAAAGGGTTCAGCTACCACCTCATTGGCAAAGATTCATCAGGGCCCTGATGAACCTTTTAGTGATTTTGTCTCTCACTTAAATGATGAAGCTGAGCGAAAACAAAAGTACCTTATTAAACACTTGGCCTTTGAAAGCGCAAACCCTGCCTGCCAGGAAGTTCTCTGCCCTCATAAAAACAGAGTGGACCTGTTTGAATATGTCAGACTCTATTCAGGTGTTAGCGCTGCCCATGCCATGGGATTAGCAATCTGTGCCACTCTGAAGGCTTCACAACAGCCTGGAGCCCGCACCTGTTACTTCTGCAAACAACCCGGACATTTCACTAGGGAATGCCCCCAGAAAGGTAACAGCCTTGTGCCCTTAGCCCAGCCTGCCCAGGAGGCCACCTCTATGAGGCTTCTGCCTTCCACTCTATGCCCCTGCTGCAACAGGGGCCGTCACTGGGCTAGAGAATGCAGGTAACAAGGGTACCTACTTTGAAGTTTGGCACAGGAAGAGGCCTGGCAGCCAGAAAGTAAATGGCATTGGCAGATGAGGAAGGCTTGATTTTTGGGTGCTCACTCTCTGGACCTGCTACTGGACTACTATTCATAGTCATGGAAGTATCCAGACTAAATGTGCTTCCAAGTCTAGGAACATCTCCTCTAGGTTCCATTTGTGAAGGCAATGAAAATGGAAGTGAGGGCTGATTGGTCAGTTCTCTTCCATTCCAAGGATCACTAGGGCTTGGGGTATCTACTGGTACTTTCGGGATTTGCCGAGACAACCATGAGTCCCCTGGGTGGCTAGAGGGAACAGGGTGAAGTTTGTCTCTAGATGAGTAATTGCCTGGTGTACAAGGCAGGGGCCATCTCTGAGATCATGGTTCTGCTCCAACAGAGTAGGGCCAGTCTGGAGGGGGTGGTGATGGAAGATCTCGAAGTGTAGGAGGTATTGGAAATGGTTTGTCTTTATGAAGGGAGCCAGAACCAGCCTTGGAAGTAGTTCCCAAAACTGAAGTGCTGGCAGGACCATATGCTTGCTGTTGTAGAAGGTTAAGTCTTGGTGACACTGGAGGGAGGGAAGCTTGTGGGGCCATGGAGAATGGAGAAGAAGGCCTTTCCACCTTGGCACCTGACAACTCCTTCTTCATGAAGAGAGAGTCAGAAAGGCCAACAGAAAGAAGGAAAGTCTGAGAAGGCTAGTAACCTTCTGATTCTCATGATGTGAGGTAGGAGAACATTCAGCATTAACACCATTGCTGATCATCACAGAAAGACTAAATCCTGTTAATGGTGCCATAAAGAGATACACTCTGCTCCCAGATGGTTACCAAAACACCTGGTTAGAGCTGTAAATATACCTGATCTCCCCAGGAGAGATAGCCCCTCTTCTGAGGAAACTTCTGTTTCAAATGCTGTCCCTCTGGCAAGCCCTCCAGGCTGTTGTCCTCGCCCACAGCAACCCCCACCAGCCCTTTAGCTCTGTTATCACTCTGTTCCACCCTTTTATGAAAGGAATGGCTGTTGATTTAGTTTATGTAGTATGTGGGTCACCAACTTCCATTCCCTTTCCTTGGAGTTCCATTGGCTGAGCTCTAGCAAGCATGTCAGTTAGAATGGCATGTGGAAAAAAAAGATGGGGAAACGATCTTTATTACTGATTAATAATGCTATGTCGGCTATTCAGAGTTCCTGTGGGGGGACAGTGGGAAATTTCCAGCAAACTGTGTTTGAGACCTTTCACACAGCATACAAGTCCCATAGTCAATCACGTTCTGGGCTGAGCAGAGACACTGCTTGTCACAAATCCAGTCTGACAGCAGGGGTCATGTTTCCAAGGAAAGTGCTGAATTTTCATCCAAAGTGTCAGAAAGGCTTGTTGGACTTGCTGGCCTTGGTGTCACAGGCGGTCATAGCCATGTTGGGCCAGCTTGACGCAGCCTGTGGCTGGCATGTAGCACAGCAAACAGGGCAGCACCAAAGAGAGGGCACCCATGAAGGACCAGCGGGTACAGCAGTTGGAGCAGGAGTAGGAGCAGGGATGGTCAGCACAGGAGCCCTCATCATCCTCATTGGTACAATGGTAGAATATGCCTTGTACTAGGCACATGCATGTGCCATAGACCCAAATCTTCCTTGCTCAGTTGATTCTAACCTTCTGCTTATAATGATACTCTTTTAAAAAATCCTGTAACACTGATGGCAGAGGAAGCCCACCGATCCCATCATATATAGTGCACCTGCAGATCACTGGGGCACTCAGGGCACTTAGGTTCCTTCCACCTAGACTAACCTATTATTCCTCAGATCAATTCCTAGATCTCCAGGAAGAGAAGCCGCACTGAGACGACTGCCTTGATGGGAGCCTGTTACTGCCATCACCTTAGCAGTCCTTTTGGGGTTTGGAGCAGCAGGAACAGGCACAGGGATTGCCTCTCTGGTCCTGTCCAACCAACATTACTCTGAATTTTGACTGTCCATAGATGAGGATATTGCCCAACTTGAATGGGGAATTTCTGCCCTCGAGTCATCCCTTTCCTTTTCCTCCCTAGCTGAGGTAGTTTTAGTTTTATAGAACAGGAGAGGCCTGGATCTCCTCTTTCTACAACAGGGTGGCCTTTGTACTGTGCTCAAAGAGGAATGTTGCTTCTTTACAGACCACACCAGGGTAGTCAGGACAGTGTGGCTAAGGTTAGAAAAGGACTAGAAAAATAGAAAAAGAAAAAGGAGAACAAGAGCTTGGGTGGGTCTAGAATTGGTTTTCTGCCTCCCCTTTGGCTAAAGACCCTTCTTTCCTCCCTCCTAGGACCTGTTGTAGGCCTGCTCCTGGTCCCTGCCTTTGGGCCATGGGCACTTTCCTGGCTCACTCAGTTCATCCGAAGCCAAATAACAGACCTGCAGGCCAGGCAGATCCAGGTTCATTACCACCGCCTTGATATGCAGGACTCCAGAGTTGAAATTTCCCCTGATGAGAGATGTCCCACACAGACCCCTTCACGCAGGGGAGGCTGCACCTGTGTGTGGGAAAATGATTCACTCAAGGAATGATTGGAGTGCAGCTGGGACTGCACAGGCTAGGGACCATGGTACCCCAAAATCCCGAGAGCCTGTATTATATGCCCTGTTGTATAGTGGTTGTGCAGTAGCAGCCTTGCACTTACCCATTTCCACTCCCTCAAAACCTGCATGGTCCATTGATTCCCCACACTATGGGGACACCTGTAGTGCTTGAGTCTGGGGAGACATTCCCTCTTGGACATTTTCTCACAACCTTTAGAGGGACTGGGCCTCTGTAATCCTCCATGCAAAGCCTCTTTCAGAGCCTTCCTTTTAGACCATTTGAACCTGGTTTATGTTGGTCCTTAGATTTATTACTAAGAAGGGGGAGATGTCAGGGACAAGGACAGAATCTCTAGTTAATGGAAAAATACAGACCCCCAATAAGACAGGGAACTCAAACATCTTATGGTCAGGTTGCCTAGTGACAGGACATTGAGTCAGAACCCTTGACCTTTTCACCCTGTCAATATCCTGCATAAACATCCTACACAAACATCCTGCAGGTGGGTTAGCTTGCCCCACCCTATGCAGATAACAGCTTCCTGCTCCCCCCACCCTGCAGGAACTATATAAACCCTCCTGGAGAAAAATAAAGTTGCAGAATCTTGATCAGAATCTTGTCTTGGTGTATTCCTTTGTGTCTCTTGCCCCTATCATTCTGTCCTTAGGGTGGTTGAGTTCCCGTTGAAGCCCTGCTGGCTGGGGCAACTAACGCAACAGTATTAAGAATGCTACATAATACAAGCAAGACTTATCTTAGAGCCAACATTGTGTACAAGGGAACACACTGTATTAGAGATAGTCAGGGTTCTTACACTGATTTGTTTTATTTTCTTTTAGATTCAAAGTATTTTCATCAACCCCATCATGTCTTTCCCAGTATGAGTGCCCACCATAGGCCCAGATCAGGGAAGGCTTGGGTGGAGGTAGAGAAAGTAAGGAAACCTGTCTAGGAAGCTAATAGAGCAACCTTCCTTCCTTTCTTTGGGGAAGTCAGCATCTTTCTTGACAGAATTTCTGATCACATTCTTTGTTTTGCTTACCCTAATTCTTTGTGGTTGTTTTTGCTTCAGTGTAGACACTTGAGGAGCATGCATTAAACCACATACACAGATATGGGTGGAAGAGAAAGGTCACTGTGATTTAAAAATGCATTTTGCAGCTTTTTTTTAATAAATATTAATTTTTCTGTTTGATATTTTAGCAAGCCTTAGATATAAACACAGTAGATACTTTTATTCCCACTCTATTTCTAGGGAAACTAAATCTCAAAAAGTTGAAGGGATGGATATGATACTGTTTGGTGATAAGAGAAATACATTTTAACTAAATATATGTAAATATATGCTACAGGGTGAGATTTCTATGCAACAAAGAAAATGGGTATTTTGAATTTTTTTCCTCATCAAAAAACAGCATAATAAGTTAGGTAGTCACTTCATAAGTAGCATTTTGGAGAAGAATAAGCATATAAGAGGCATTATAATTACCATAAAAACCATCTAAAGATCCCCAGATTTCCCACTTGCCAACGGCATTGGAGGAGACAGCATTTTGATATGGATGGTGCTGAATGCTAATAAGGTTATTGTTTTCTCTGCCCATATACATCCTGACACCCACTGCCATGTGGATGTGCTAAGGAAGATGTGTGAGCCACACACTCCTTCTATTATGCAAGGGCTGCTTTAAGGTCACATTATTTTCTATCAGGCTGGCACTGCATCTCTTCTCACCCTGCAGGGCCCCACAATGTCATCTGTCAATAGCTTTCTCCAAATTTCAATGCAGATAAACTTACCCACACCATGTGTGACAACAATTTCAAAATATCAATATGCATGGAACAAATTCAAGTTAATTTGCACAAAAGACATTTATTAAGTGCTCACTATTTTCTGCACAAAATGCTGAAAGATGGTTGATTTAAGTCCATGGATAATAGAACATTTAACATAAAGCAAATATCCTCCAGAGCTTAACACATGTATCTGCACAGATAAATTGATATCAAAAAGTAAAAAAAAATGACAAGACAGTATATTTTCTTATTTACAACATTATAAAATATCTTGTAAAGCATGAACTCTGTTTTTTTTTTTTTTTTTTTTTTTTTTTTGTCTTTTTATTGTACTACATGTTGTAAAACCAGGTAAGTGCTTATCCTTGGTTGGCTAGAACAAATAAGTTTGTTTAAATGACAAGAGATTTGATTTGAATTGATGCCTATATCTGTTTTAATCACTGCCAAAATAATGCAGTTAATTTCCTATCAAGCAATAAAAAAGAAAGATGTCATTTTATAACAAAATTGAATAAAAGATTAAAAACCTCTTTATCATCCTTTGGCTATTAGTAAAAATAATAAGTGATGATATGACATTTTATCTCAAGTACATAAACTCATACTGTTAGTTATAAACTTAAATAAAATCATGCTTCACCTGCACAAAATATTTCTTTTCAAACATAGTTACCATGCTTCAGAAATTACCTGATGGAAATTGTGTCTAATGTGTTTGGAATGAAAAAACTATCAACAACTTCAGAATGAATACTTCTTCATTGAAATAGCCATTTTGTCCCTTTGTCATATGGAAAGAATCTTCATTGTCCTGTGTGTTAAATGGAATTTCTCTTTTTTTTTCATGACTGACATTTTTGCCAAAATCCTAGTTCCCTAAAACATCCCTGTCTAATAAAGGAGACTCTAGACACATGTTTTTAATTCACTTTATGACCCTCTGAAAATGAAAGGGTAGACAATTCCAGAATACACATCATTCTGAAAGAGTGGTAAATAGTCAATAATGCCAATGAAAAAGTGCAGTGAACTGTTCTAGATTAAAAAAAGATTTTAAAAAGACAGAGAAATGCAATTTCTTTTTAACTTCAGGAGTTTTGTAACAGACTCAAAAGAACACAGTTATGGGACCATTGGGAAATTTTGAGTCCATATTTGCCAATAGTGAGTTATTAATTTTCATAAGTAAAGGAAATACAAGTGTTATACTATTCTTTCAATTTTTTGTTGAAACACTTTCATTACATTTATTTATTCATTTGGGGTATTGTATGTGTGGAAGTCAGAGGACAACTTGCAGAAGTCTATTCTTTTCAAACTCATTTATCAATTATGAAAATTTTTCTTACTCCATGCAATTAGGAACAACTTTGTTGTCCATAAAATTTTAATGAATAAAAGGAAGTGAATTCGGACCATCTGAATTGACCACTTAGATGTCACTGCCACCAAGTGGCCAGTACTAAGAACTGCATTTAGAATTGAATATCTGAGGCATTTACTTTGTATGATCCAACTCTAGAGTTGTACTAATTCTCGAACAGAATATTTGTGCAGCAGTATTCCAGGGAAGAGTGCATCTGCTCATTCACTAGTTGAGAATGTTTCTATAATATGTGCCTTGTTGGATGATCTTCTCTGACACATTTGCAATTCACACTCTGACAATTTAGGTAAAAATTGTTTTCAGAATGACAGTTCAGTTATGAGGAAAAAAGATACTGAAGGCATAAAAAGCAAGAATGTCTATTGATGTTATCTTCACAGACATGTGTGAGCCCTCAGATATTTGATAGCTGCCAATTGTGGGTGGCTTTTCCAGATCTTCCTCTGTCTTAAATCATGGGTCCATCTTTACTCAATATATAAAAATATTGATTATCTTTGAAAAATCTATTTGCAAGAAAAAGAACTAAAATGGGTTAGAATTGAGAAGTAAATAAGCCAGGGTTCCCTCCCTCCCCAATATCACTCTGGCTTAATTGCAGTATTTTTTTCCCTAAAACACCAAGAAAATTTTTAAAATGAAAGATGATAGCAAACCTTTCAACAATTATTTACTGAACACTGATTACTGATCCTATGACTACTTATTATACAAGGTAAGGGCTATAGCATGGAACTTGCTCTAAAAGATGGAAATACAGAAATACACAATAGGCCAATTTCCTGTCTTACAAAACTTATATCCTAGTAGGCTGAGGTAAATACTATCACTTCTGTGTTACAGATACAAAAGCTAAGCTCAGAAATGGAAAGAGTAGCTGAAAATGTGAAATTTGAGGCACTGCTCTATCCTACAACAAAATTTACATTTGTTGTTTTCATGCCATAAGCACAGAGGTGTAACTTCTGTCCTTTTTTGGGTTTTCAGCTTCTGTCATTGTACTTTGTTACCTGTACAATAGACTTAACACCTACAATGTCTGTTTAAACTTTGTGAGAGTGACATGCTTAGTTAAGCATCTCTACATCTTCTTGACTGTCTTTAGAATATTGCCTTTAGTATGCTATATAGTATTGAAATTAACTCACAAGTATCCTTTTTTCAGTAACTGGATTGTGTGTTGCCATGGCCAGAAAGTTCGTCATTCTTATATTTGTAGCTAACACAAAGTTTCAGCTCATACAAGAGTGGAAACTAGTGGTGTAATTATTTGCAAAGATATACACGTTGGAAGTCTACTGAATAGCATCCTCTGCCCACTTCTAATCCAGTCTATAGGGCTCTGGATTCTTGATGAAGTATGATTGTACTAAACTAATTTGATTTTTTGTCTAAAATAAGAGAGAGAGAGAGAGAGAGAGAGAGAGAGAGAGAGAGAGAGAGAGAGAGATGGAGAAACAGACAGACAGGCAGACAGATATGCACATTCACACACACACACACACACACACACACACACACACACACACACACGAGGGGGGGGAGAACATTAAAAGACAGAAAGATAGACCCAGAACACTCTGTTTCAAATGGATCCCTTCTCTTTACTTTGAGAACTCTGCTTCACATGATGCACTTCAGTTGATAAAAGACTTCCTTGTATTTAATTACATTTGTTTACTTCATGAAGTAGGCAGGATAAGTTTTATGTTGTTCATTTATGCACTGTTGCACAGTAAGGTGACTATATGAGATATAATATATATTACTACCTGTTTACAAAACAGATGAAACATTGCTCATTGTATACACATATCAAAACATCATGTAGTATCAGTGCTGGTTGTGTTTTGTCAACCTGACACAAACCTAGACATATCTGAGAAGAGTTAATTGAAAAATGCCTCCATTGGGTTGGCCTACAGACAAGTTTGTGGGAGACAATTTCTTGATTAATGATTGGTGTGGAAGAGGCTACCCATGATGCAGAGCAAGCCATGGGGAGTCAGCCAGTAACCAGCATTTCTCTATAGCTTCTGTTTCAATTTCTGCCTCCAGAGTCCTTCTCTGACTTCCTTCAGTGATAGATTTTATATTTTATTGCGGAAAGCCCTAATAAAGACACTATTCCATTAATATGTGCAATTTTAATGTTTTATTTAGAAACTAAAAATGTTAAAATAAAATGTTTTCTATTTGAAAATTATAAATTAAGATAATAATGAGACATTACTTACATTTTACTCAACAGACAGTAATTTACCATAGTCCAGCCATCTAGAATGATATACACTTATATGTATGAAAGGCAGGTTGACTTTTCACTTCATTTTATAACATTTGAAGCTATAATGATTTGCAGTTACTGGAACACCTTATGAAATGATCTTATAATCAACAATTTGGAAAGAAACTAAGTATAAGTTATACAAACATTATTGCTAGTCCTGGATTTTAAATATTAGCACCTGGAAATGAAATGAGAAATATGGCAAGGACATTAGATAACATAAATACATATCAACAATGATTCATAGCTACATAAATTAAAATTTTAAAAAGTTTTTGAAAGGATTGGGAATGTAGCTCTGTGGTAGCACACTTGCCTAGCACACATAAAACCCTGGGTTCCATCCCCTACACCAAGATGAAAAATTTTCCTTCCTAAATGTCTCTGAAATTCTGATATTTTGGACAATACTCCCAAGCTTTGGCATAGTGATTAAATATAAAAAAGGCTTCCCCTGAGTGCATCTTCCAGTTCTCAAAACTGAAGAGAAAACTATATTGAGTAATATTTAAGTTATTCATTCTTATTTTTAAACTATCATGTATTCCTAAAAATTTATAAAGCAAATACTAAGTATGTGATTTTTACCAAAACTAATACACTTAATTTCAATTTCTTAATTCAATTTAATTTTTTTCTTTCATTCAAAATGGTTTTTCTTACAAAATATATCTAGATTATGATTTTCCCTCTGTCTATTCCTCCATTTTCTCCCCAACTCCACTCTCATCTAGATTCACTCTCTTTCATTAGAAAACAAACAGACTCCCAAGGAACATAATAAAATATAACAAAATAAAATATAGTAAGATAAAACAAAAATATGGGGAGCTGCTTAGTCTTATTGCAACGTGATATGCTATGTTTTGTTGATACTCATGGGAGACCTGTCCTTTTCTAAACAGAAACAGAATAGGAATGGATTGGGTAGTGGGAACAGAGGAGGGTGAGAGCAGAAAGGGTTGGGAGGTAGAAAGACTGGAGGGAAGGGAATCTGATGCCAGGACCTAAAATAAATAAATTAACAAATAAATAAATTTATTTAAAAAAAGATGGAACAAAGACTATTACATCAGGTTTGGAGATGACAAACAAACAGAAGGAAAAGAGCCCAGGAAAAGGCAAAAGGATCAGAGACTCACTAATTTTCATACTCAGTAATAAGTAGCATAAAAAACTCACTAAAATAGAAGCCATAATATATACACAAATGGTCTGGAGCAGACCTGTGCAGGCCCTGAGCATGCTGCTTCAGTCTTTGTGAGTCCATATGAGTTTTGCCAATGGGCCTTAGAAACAGAAGGAACAGAATATTCTAATCTGATTTCACATCCTCAAAGAAGATTCTGTTCCAAAATTATGCAGTTCAATGCCAAAGGTGATTTGGGGGCATGTTAATTAAAATTTATATATCACTTGAGCTGAATAAATTTAAGTTTTATTTATTCTGAGAATGATTCATGAACAAGTGGAATGATATGTCAGACTGTAACTTAGAACATAACTCATCAAAAGTTAAGCATTTGCTTATATCACACTAAAGTTATTAAAATACAGCTTCACTATAAAAGTGAAGTCAAAGCTTAAACAAAATCATCAAATCAATAAGTATTTGTATTATGACATCTGCAGGTTCAAGATTGCTTTGACATTATGAAATGTGTAACTTTGCCCATGGCACGGGACAAGCAAGTGCTTAAGGCAACAATCTTGGCTAATAAGACATTTGCCTTATTAAAGGCAAAATTAGAATTTAAATTAGCATCCCCTATATCCTAACTAGCAACTGTTACTTTGAGGCCTAGACAGTTTATATGCAGATACTCAATGGTACATTATAAAAGAAACTGCAGGAAGCTATTCTAACATGGGGCATAGAGTTTGGAGACAATCTGAAGCTCAGGTAGGTACATGGATAAACAGGAGTACTGTCACAAAGCTACAAAAGAGGCAACAAGAAATTGGCAGACTTGGATACTTTATAGCAGCCATTCCTCTGGTGACAATTTTGGACAAGAATGGAGGTTGCAGTTGCTTGAGGGATTCAGCAATTGGAGCAGCTGTGGCTATGCACATGGAACCTACAGCTGCCTGTCTTGACTCCATCACCTAAGACATCACCTCCTCAGGCACTCAGGCTATCTGGATATACCTCAGAATGGTGCAGAGTTCTAACTAACAGATACACTTTTATGGAGAGGGGAAATATTCAGATAGTAAAAGGTTGAAACACCACAAAAGCACAGTTATCTAAGCAATGTGAGATGTTGATAGTGGTGTGAGTTATGAGATAGGATATAAATACTATTTTGTATTGTCATTTGAGCAGATTACTAAAATGTATTTATGTAATTTATAAAAACACTACATTATTTCCCTCAAACTTTTTAGCTTCTAAAAATGCATTATGATTTTTTTCATTTTGAAAAATATCCACCATGTAATTTTTGGTGGTAACTATATATATTTTTTTCTTAAAAACTCATTTAGCTTCCCATGGCCAGCCCTCTCCCTCAACCCAAGCAGACTACATAGGCACAGGCACAAACCACATCAGCTGGAAAAATAAGTGAGTGAATGGTCTCTCAAATGGACTACCCCAAAGTCCAGAGCCTAACTAGACCCCAGGGCATATTTTGTGCACCCATTCCCATCCCAGCACCAGCAAGGCAGCTGGAAACTGTCCATACCTCTGGTGGAACTCCATTGCTTTGGTGTAGCGTACTCGAGCCTGCAGTCAGGTGAGATACCTGCCTCCAGGCTGTGCTACCAACCACACCACCTAGTGGTAACTGTCCCACCAAGATCCACTCTAGTGTTCAGCTCCAAGCACCAGAAAACCCTCCCCATGGCCAGCCCTCCCCTGAAACCCCAGTAGACTACAGATGCACAGGCACAAACCACACAAGTTGGGAAAATAGGCAGAGATTCAAACCATAGCAGCTGGAAGAACAGGCACAAGCACAAGCCACACCAGTGGAAGAAAAGATGGGTAAACACTGGTATAAGAATACATTCAACAACCAAGCAAGCAATATGGCACCACCAGAACCCAATGATCCTACAACAGCAAAACTTGAACATTCCCATGCTGCTGAAACACAGGAAAAGGAACTTAAAATTTACTTTATGAAGATGATAGAAGCCATTAAAGAGGAAATAAAAAATTCCATTAAAGAATTCAAGGAAAAGACAAAGTAAAATTGGGAGAAATCAATAAATCCCTAAACGAAAGCAAAGAAATCAAACAAAACAAACAAAAACCAAACAGGTGAAAGAAACAGTTCACAATTTTAAAACTGAAATAGAAACAAAAAAGAAAACACTTACTTAGGGAATTATGAAAATGGAAAAATGGTGGAAGCAAACAGGAACTACAGATGCAAGCATCATAACAGAGTACAAGATCTGGAAGGCAGCTGTAAACTGTCTGCACCTCTGGTGGAACTCCACTGCTTTGGTGCAGTCCCCACTATCTCAGATGTTGAAGATATGATAGAGGAAATAGATTCACCAGTCAAAGAAAATGTTAAATCCAATAAATTCCTAATTCAGGAAATCTGAGACACCATGAAAAAACCAAACCCAAGAAAAATAGGGTAGAAGAAGAAGAATCACAGCTAAAGTCACAGAAAACATGTCCAACAAAATCATGGAAGAAAACTTTCCCAACCTAAAGAAGGACATGCCTATAAAAGGTACAAGAAGCTTATAGTACATCAAATAGACTAGACCAAGGAAAGTCCCCTTGCCACATAATAATCAAAACACTAAACATACATAATAAAAAAAGAATTTTAAGAGCTGCAATGGAAAAAGGCCAAGTAGTATATAAAAGCAGACCTAACAGAATTACACTTGACTTCTCAATGGAGACTCTAAAAGCAAGAAGGCCCTAGACAGATGTTTTACAGACACTAAAGGACATTGGTTGCCAACCTAGACTACTATACTCAGAAAAACTTGCAATCAACATAGATGGAGAAAACAAAATATTTCATGACAAAATCAAATCTAAACAATACATATCCAGAAACCTATCACTACAGAAAGTACTAGAAGGTAAACTCCAACCCAATGAACTCAGTTACATCAAAAAAAAACCCCCACAGACAATAGATAATTTTACTACAGAAAAACCCAAAGAAGGGAAACACACACACTACCATCACCACAACCCAAACCAAAAAATAACAGGAATTAACAATCACTGGTCAGTAACATCTCTTAATATCAATAGACTCAATTTGCCAATAAAAATACACAGGCTAAAAGAATGGGTATAAAAACAGGATCCATCCTTCTGCTGCATACAAGAAACACACCTCAACTTCAAAAACAGACATTATTACCTCAGAGTAAAGGCTTGTGAAAAGACTTTCCAATCAAATGGACCTAAGAAGCAAGCAGGTGTAGCTATGCTAATATCTAACAAAATAGACTTCAAACTAAAATAAATCAAAAGAGATTGGGAAGAATATTACATATTCATCAAAGGAAAAATCCATCAAGATGAAGTCTCAATTCTGACCATCTATGGCCCAAATACAAGGACACCCACCTTTGTAAAAGAAACATCACTAAAGCTTAAATCACACTTCAAACCACACACATTAATAGTGGGAGACTATTAATAGTGGGACACCCTACTCTCACCAATGGACAGGTCTGCCAGACAGAAACAACACAGAAATAAAGGAGTTAACAGATATTATGAATCAAATGAACCTAATAGACATCTACAAAACATTTCACCTATATAAAAAAGAATATACCTTCTTCTCAGTACCTCATGGAACCTTTTCTAGTATTGACGTCATACTGGTCATAAAGCTGGTCAAATATCATTAGATACAAAAATGGAATAACGCCTTGTATCTTATTGGACCACCATGGTTACTTTAGTTAGAATTCAACAACAACACAAACTACAGAAAGCCTACAAACTCATGGAAACTGAACAACTCTCAACTGAACCACTTCTGGGTCAAGGAAGAAATAAAGAAATTAAAGACTTCCTAAATTCAATGTAAATGAATCCATAGCATACCCAAACTTATGGGACACTATGACATGAATGCTAAAAGGAAAATTCATAGCACTAGTGCCTACATAAAGAGGTTGGAGAAATCTCACACTAGTGACTTAACAGCACAGCTGACAGCTCTAGAACAAAAATAAACAAACTTACCCAGGTGGAGTAGAGGGCAGGAAATAAGCAAACTCAGGGCTGAAATCAATAAAATAGAAACAAAGAGAACAATACAAAGAATCAATGAAATAAAGAGTTGGTTCTTTGAGAAAATAAACAAGATAGACAAATCCTTATCCAAACTAACCAAAAATCAGAGAGAGAGAGAGAGAGAGAGAGAGAGAGAGAGAGAGAGAGAGAGAGAGACTATCCAAATTAACAAAATCAGAAATAAAAATGATGGCATAACAATAGACACTGAGTAAATCCAAAGAATCATCAGGACATACTTCAAAAACCTGAACTCCTCAAAATTGAAAAATCTAAAAGAAATAGACAATTTTCTGGATAGTTACCACAAACCAAAATTAAATCAAGACCAGACTAACTACTTAAATAGACCTATAACCCCTAAGGAAATAGAAGCAGTTATTAAAAGTCTACCAACCAATTAAACAAACAAAAACAAAAAACAAAACAAACAAAAAAACCAAAAACCAAACCAAAACAAAACAAAAAACAAAAAACCAAGGGCCTGATGGTTTCGGTGCAGAATTCTACTAGAATTTCAAAGAACTCATACCAATACTTTTCAAATTGTTCCATATAATAGAAATAAGAGGAATACTGCCAAACTCTTTTTAGGAAGCTACAGTTACCCTGGTACCCAAACCACACAAAGATGCAACAGAATGAGCATTATAGACCAATTTCTTTCATGAACATTGTTGCAAAAATGCTCAGTAAAATACTGGCAAATCACATCCAAGAACACATTAAAAAATCCTCTACCATGTTCAAGTAGGCTTCATCCCAGAGATACAGGGATGTTTCAACATATGAAAATCTGTCAATGTAACCCACCATATAAACAAACTGAAAGAAAAAACCCACATGATCATGATTTTAGTGCTGAAAAAGCTTTTGACAAAATGCAACACCCCTTCATGATAAAGGTCTTGGAGAGATCAGAGATACAAGGAACATACCTAAACATAATAAAGGCAGCAATCAAACAGCCAACATTAAACTAAATAGAGAGAAACTCAAGGCAATCCCACTAAAATCAGGAATAGGACAAGGCTGTCCATTCTCTCCTTATCCATTTAATTTAGTATTTGGAGTTCTAGCTAGAGCAATAAGACAACAAAAGAAGATCAAGGGAATACCAACTGGAAAGAAAGAAGTCAAACTTTCCCTATTTGCAGATGATACTATACATAAGTGACCCCAAAAATTCTCCCATGGAACTCCCACAGCTGATAAACACCTTCAACAATGTGGCAGGATACAAGATTAACTAAAAAAAAAAAAAAAAAAACTATACCCCTCCTGTATACAAATGATAAATGGACTGAAAGAGAAATCAGAGAAATATCACCCTTTACAATAGCAACAAATAACATAAAATATCTTGGGGTAACTCTAAGCAAACAAGTAAAAGACCCGTGTGACAAGATTTTAAGTCTTCAAAGAAAGAAATTGAAGAGGATATCAGAACACAGAAAGATTTCCCACACTCCTGGATAAGTAGGATTAACACAGTAAAAATGTTGATCTTACCAAAAGCAATCTACAAATTCAATGAAATTCCCATCAAAATCTCAACACAAATCTTTAAAGACCTGGAAAAAACAATACTCAACTTCATATGGAAAAATCCCAGGATAGCCAAAACAATCCTGTACAATAAAGGAATCTCCAGAGAAATCACCATCAAGTAGACTTCAAGCCAAGAGGACTTCATACCATCAAGTAGACTTAAGCTCTACTATAGAGCTATAGTAATAAAAACAGCTTGGTATTGGCTTAAAAAACAGACATGTGGATCAAAGGAATTGAATCAAAGACCCAGACATTAATCCACACACTTATGAACACCTGATTTTTGGCAAAGAAGCCAAAAAATACAGTGGAAAAAAGAAAGCATCCTCAACAAGTGGTGCTGGCATTACTGGAAAGTGGCATGTAGAAGAATGCAAATAGATTCCTATCTATCATCCTGCACAAAACTCAAGTCCAAGTGGATAAAAGACCTCAATATAAATCCAGTTATACTGAACCTGATGGAAGACAAAGTAGGAAGTAGCCTTGAATGCATTGGCACAGGAGATCACTTCCTAAATATAACATCGGTAGCACAGATACTGAGAGCAACAATTAATAAATGGGACCTCCTGAAACTGAAAAGTTTCTGTAAGGCAAAGGACATGATTAATAAGACAATATGGTAGCCTACAGAATGGGAAAAGATCTTCACCAACCCCACATCTGACAGAGGGCTGATATCCAAAATATATAAAGAACTCAAGAAACTAGACATCAAAATACTAAATAATCCAATTAAAAATGGGGAACAGATCTAAACAGAGAATTCTCAACAGAAGAACCTCAAATGGCTCAAAAACATTTAAAGAATTGCTTAACATCTTTAGCTGTCAAGGAAATGCAAACCAAAACAACTCTGAGATGTCATCTTACATCTGTCTGAATGGCTAAGACCAAAATCGCTGATGACAGCCTATGCTGGAGAGGATGTGGAGTAAGGGGAACACCCCTGCATTGCTGGTGGGAGTGAAAACTCATATAACTACTTTGGAAATCAGTATGACAGTTTCTCAGAAAATTGGGAATCAATTTACCTCATTACTCAGCAATACCTCTCTTTGGCATATACCTAAAGAATGCACATTCATACCAGAAGGACATTTGCTCAACTATGTTCACAGCAGCAGTATTCATAACAGTCAGATTCTAGAAACGCCCTAGATGCACGTCAACTGAAGAATGGATAAAGAAAATGTGGTACATCTACACAATGGAGTATTACTTAGCAGCACAAAACAATGGCATCATGGAATTTGCAGACAAATGGATGGAACTAGAAAAAAAAAAAACATTCTGAGTGAGATAACCCAGACTCAGAAAGACAAACATGGTGTGTACTCACTCATAAGTGGATATTAGATGTAATGCAAAGGATAATCAGACTACAATCCACAACCCCAGAGAAGCTAGGTAACAAGGAAGACCTAAGAGAGGTTGGCATGGATCCCCCTAGGAAGGGGAAATAGATAAGATGTCCTGAGTAAATTGGGAGTCTTGGGGTGGGTGGGAAGAGAGTAGGATGTAAGGGGAGGTGGGGAGAGAACATGAGGGAATAAGATGCTTGAGTTAGGGGAGAGGCAGAGAGGGAGAGGAAGGAAAGAAATATCATGATAGAGGAATCATCATGGAGTTAGGGAGAAATTTGGTCCTAGGGAAATTCTCAGGAATCCACAAGGATAACCCCAGCTCTAACTCTAATCACTAGTGGAAATGGTGCCTGAACTAGCCTTCCCCTGTAATCAGAGTGACAACTACCCCAATTTTCATCATAGAATCTTCATCCAATAACTGATGGGAGCAGAAGCAGAGATACACAGCTAAGCACTGGGTGGGACTCCTGGAGTCCAGTTGAAGAGAGGAAGGAGAGATTATATCATGATGGGGAAACCCACAGAGACAGCTGACCTGAGGTAGTTGGAGTTCATTGACTTTGGACTGGCAGCTGGGGAACCTGTATGGGAACAAACTAGGTCCTCTGAATGTGGGTGACAGTTGTGTGTCTTGGGCTGTTTGTGGGACTACTTGCAGTAGGACCAAGACTTATCCCTAGTGTATGAACTGGCTTTTAGAGTTCCCTATGGAGGGATACCTTGTTTAGCCTGGATACAGGGGGGAAGGACTTGGTCCTGCCTCAACTTGACATGCTAGATTTTATTGACTCCTCTGAGCAGTGGAAGGGGGACTGGGTGGTGGGAAGGTGATGGGTTAGTGGGGGAAGGTAAAGGAGGGAGAACTGTGGTTGGTATGTAAAATGGAAAAAACAACTTTTAAATAAAAAAAGTCAAACTGAAACACCAACAAAAAGACACATTTATTGGGTAAGCTGCAGGTCCCACAAAGCCTGTATCTGTCCACTCCTGTCTGTATGTTCATACCCAGTTGTGAGATCCAATTTGTACATCATAGCAGTAATGTAGAAAAATAATTGAAATAATGTGCAAACCACACACACACACACACACACACACACACACACACACACACGCACACACACACACACACAGACACACACATTCATATAAAAGAGTTTAGTTGGAGTCACTTCAAAGAAGCCACAATTTGCCAAATAAATAGTGTGTTGGTGTGGGATACACCCCTCAAGTTACTGGTCAAAGAAGTCTAGGAAAGTGCCCACCCAAAAAAAATAAAAGGCTACTGTTATTGTTCTTATTTGCACACCATAACTTGATGCAAAGACCCTATTTCTGAAGACACACAAACTGGCCACAAGACATGGAGAAATCGAGTTGGTAATGAGTAGGATGTTCCCTGCTGGCTAGATTTTATAGTGGCAAAAGAACTTCTGGGAAAAAAATCAGAAATATTTCCAGCTGTAAACTGTGTGAACTACAATACTGACTGATGTGATGAGATACAACCATGATTGTGATGGTGGCACATATGTTATGCAAGTAAGCAACTGCTTTTTCATTGGATTTAAGGCATACAAAGAAGCCCATGTATGATACTATAAATCTGGCCAAGAACCAACAGTTGGAGAATTCACAGGCCCCATGGGTAAACCTATTACTATTATTTTGCTAAATGGACATAGAATCAAACTGGCCACTGAATTTATATCTTTATACTCATAGATTAGTGCAGCTCTCAGACCTCACTAGAAAAGTTTGTGTTGATGAAAATGCAGAAACTCACAACCTGTTAAAGTGTAGAGAATAAGTGTTTGTGGAGTGCTAAGCCCTAAATTCGACCTCTAAATCACTCCTGTTCCTTCCAAGGCTCAGAAACCATTTAAGAAGAGGGGTAGAAAGATTATAAAATCTAGAGACTGGTGAGGAACAAATCAAAACAATTGTGGTTGTCTGTTCAAGATCTGTATAAGGCCAAGCCAGCCAACACTTTAGCATGGAGGCAAGAGGAGCTCATGAGCTCTGTTATGTTTTGAATAAGAATGGTTCCTATAGGACCCAAAGAAGAACGGATGCTTGGATTTCCCTGGCAAGGGGAAATAGAAGAGATCTCCTGGGTAAACTGGGTAGAGGAAGATGCACGGGGGGCAGGGGGACAGACAGTTGGAACATGAAGAATCAGGATGTGCAGGTTGGGGGCATGAAGGAAGGGAAGAGTAATGAAAATGATGTCTTAATGGGGGGTGCATTTTGAGGTTAGGGAGAAACCTGGTGACAGGGGAACTCTCAGGAATCCACAAGGATAACCATAGCTAAGATTCCTAGCAATAGTGGAGAGGGTGCCTGAATAGGCCTTCTCCTGCAATCAGATTGGTGACTACCCTAATTATCATCAGAGAGCCTTCATCCAGGATCTGACAGAAGCAGATGTAGAGATTCAGAGCCTAGCACTGGGCCCAGCTCTGGGAATCTTGTTGAAGAGAGGGAGATGGGACTGAAAGGAGCCAGTGGATCAAAGTCATGACAGGGGAACCCACAGAGCCATCTGACCCAAGCTGTGGGAATTCATGGACTCTAGACTGACAGCTAGGGAGCCTGCTTGGGACCGACCTAGGTGCTTTGCGGGTGTGTAACCCTTGTGTAGTTTCATCTGTTGGTGGGGCTCCTAGCAGTGGGATTAGGACCTGTGCCTGGTGATTGATCTGGCTTTTGGAAACCTATTCCCCGCTCTGGGTTGCCTTGCCCAGCCTTGACGCAGAGGGAGGAGCTTGGTCCAGCCTCAACTTGATGTGCCATGCTTTGTTGACTTCCATGAGAGACCTGCCCCTTTCTGAATGAAGACAGAGGAGGAGTGGATGGGGGGATAAGATGGAAGTTTAGGGGAGGGAAAGGAAGGAGAAGAGGGAGAGGAACTGTGGTTGCTATGTAAAGTAAATGAAAAAATTAATAATAAGTGCCCCGGCCAGCGGGGTGTCAACAGGGGCGACCCACCTGTGGGAGAGAATGAGAGGGATGGGGGAGACATGAGAGAAGACAGCAATACAGTGTGTTCTGATCAAGCTGCAAATTTTATTCTCCTCAGCAAGGCTTATATAGCATGGGAGGGGGAGGGAAGGAGGGAAGGGGTGCACGTACGTGCAGGTGAAGGGCTACGTGCAAGTCGTGCAAGTCGTGAGGCTGCTAGGTGGTAAGGTCACTGGTCAAGGCCCATTATTCTGTTGCTATGCTACCTGACCTGCCTGACCTGTTCCTTATCTTTGGTTTAGGGTAGGGGCTTGTTCTCTGGCTTAGCTAGTACTTTTCCATGGTCCATGTTTGGTCTCTGACAAATAAGAAAAATAATGCTTTCTATAAACTCATATATTAAAAAATGCTTAGTTACCAGGAATGAAACTTTTTGATAAATTAGGAGAATTAGGAGATATGACCTTGTTGGAGAAAGTATGTCACTGGGGGTGGGCTTTGTGATTAAAAAAAAAAAACTGATAGAAGCAGTATCTCTGTCTGGGCCTATGGATCAGGATATAGCTCTCAACTATTGCTCTAGCATCATGCCTGCCATGCTTGCTGCCATACTTCCTGTCATGATAATAATGGACTAAACCTCTGAAACTGTTAGCAAGCCCTCAATTAAATGCTTTCTTTTACAAGAGATTCTTTGACAGCATTATCCTTAGTAGAAAAACCACATTCCAGTGGATGACCCTACGCCCATAAGAATATAGGCTACATAAATTTGATTGGTGGGTTATAAAGAAAATGACACAAAGATGGAAGTGGTAGGGAGCTGGAGAGTAAATCTGGAAGGAGTTAGAGGAAGAAGTAGGAGGTGAATATGATCAAAATATAGCATGTATGGAATTCTCAAGAACTAATAAAAATAAGAGCTTGAAAGATGGCTCAGTGGTTAAGTGGTCACTCTTGCAGAGCATCCAGGTTCAACTCTCAGCACCAACATGGTGACTCCAGTTCCATAATATCCACATAAGAGGGATCCAATGTTCTCTTCTACCTCAACAGGCACCAGGCACAAACATGGTATACATACATAATAAGGAAAAACACACTAGTATTATTATTATTAATAAATATTAAAGCATCAGTAAAAATATATTTTAAAAGATAAAGAATCTACAAATATTTTAATAAACTCAATTTTTTTCTGTCAATCAAGGGTTAGCATAAAGTTAAATTATTCAGGCTACATTAATCATGGTGTTTGAACACCAAGTGTAATTAAGGATATGGGCAGAAAATTGAAATGAAGAAGATACACTTGAAAGACACTTCAGACAATCTGGGCATACTTTTTCAGCATCATGGCCAATTCATAATATAGACACCACTTAGATGTCCTCTGACCAACTCCTTTTTGTCTCTTGGTGATTTGTGGGAAGTGGATTAGAGAGAAGGGAGATGTACTGACCATTACAGTTTTTCTATCTGTTACAAAAGACAGAAATCTAGTATTTCCATGTTTAGATCTATAACACTAGGAGATGGAGTCAGTAGAATGATCAAGTTACCTGTGGTCCTAGTCACTGTCTTATGTGCTTAGAAGTATGAATTGGTCCTAGGTTCTAAACCCATTCACTGTGGTTGAAATTTGAAAATGAGTCTTTTGATGGGGATTGCATTGAATCTGTAGATTGCTTTTGGTAAGATTGCCATTATTACTATGTTAATCCTGCCTATCCATGAGCATGGGAGATCTTTCCATTTTCTGACATCTTCTTCAATTTCTATTTTCAGGGACTTAAAGTTCTTGTCATATAGGTCCTTCACTTGCTTAGTTAGAGTTACCCCAAGGTATTTTATATCATTTGTGGCTATTGTAAAGGGTGATGTATCTTTGATTTCCTTCTCAGCCTGTTTGTCAATTGTATATAGAAGGGCTACTGATTTTTTTGAGTTGATCTTGTATCCCGCTATGGTGCTGAAGATGTTTATAAGCCATATCAGTTCCTTGGTTGAATCTTTGGGGTCACTCATGTATACTATCATGCCATCTGCAAATAGGGAAAGCTTGACTTCTTCCTTTCTAATTTGTATCCCCATAATCTCCTTATGTTGTCTTATTGCTCTGGCTAGAACTTCAAGTACTATATTGAATAAGTATGAGGAGAGCAGACAGCCTTGCCTTGTTCCTGATTTTAGTGGAATCGCTTTGAGTTTCTCTCCATTTAATTTGATGTTGGCTGTTGGCTTGCTGTAAATTGCCTTTATTATGTTTAGGTATGTTCCCTGTATTCCTCATCACTCCAAAACCTTTATCATGAAGGGGTGCTGGATTTTGTCAAATGCCTTTTCTGCATCTAGTGAAATGATCATGTGTTTTTTTCTTTGAGTTTGTTTATATGTTGTATTACATTGACGGACTTTCGTATGTTGAATCACCCTTGCATCCCTGGGATGAAGCCTACTTGATAATGGTGGATAACTGTTTTGATGTGTTCTTGGAGTCTGTTTGCCAGTATTTTTTTGAGTATTTTTGCATCAATGTTCATGAGGGAGATCGGTCTGTAGTTCTCTTTCTTTGTTGCATCTTTGTTTGGTTTAGGAATCAGGGTAATTGTAGCCTCAAAGCTCCACTCCCACCCTGGCAGTTTATAGCAAAAATGCACTCCAAATTCTAGTGCCTAGTGATGATCACAATGATGAGTTTGATAAAGCTTGGAAGCATCTAATTGCTTACTAAGGACACATGATCCTTAGCCCTTTTTGGTGTCATATTATTCACCATAACTGTACTAAGAGATAAGAACTTTATTTGTTGGTGTCTCTGTGAATGAAACCTAGGGCCTTGTGCTATCTAGGCATGTGTACTATCACTGATTTACACTCCTTGCCCTTGGTTTTAAACACACATACACACACACACACACACACACATACACACACACACACACACACACACACACACATTCTTATATTTTTTTTATTTCAATCAGATAAAAGAAATGCAAAAGACTCCTTGGAAATTTTACACCTCTGCTATTAAATTAGTGAAACCAGTGTTACTTATTCTGTTTCTAACTTCAAGTCCTCAAATGAAATAAATTATATTAGCAAATCTTTTAGGAAACACCATTCTCACCCATTCTGGAGAAAATAAAAAGTGATACAAACATTTTGGAGAAGAAATTCACAACATAAAACAATATTGCACAGTGCTTTTCCTTTTAATTATAAAAGTCTCATTTTGAGGAATTATCTTGAAGATTCATCTCCAGGTATCTGAAGGAATATAAGAACAATTGTATTTTCTGTCCAGCAATAAGCAGCATCAAATGACCTTTTTATTCTGCTGCACAGTAATGTGCCAGAAGACCTTAGAACATGATGAGGAAAAACTTCTGTGGCCTCCTTTGTTTTTTTTTTTTGGGGGGGGGCGAGGTATATATTATTAAGGGAACCACAAAGTACTCATACAATGCTTTTATTCATATAAACTGCTGGTTTTCCACTGGATGTGACTTCATCCTATAGGGATATTAAAAAATGCCTGGAGACACTTCTGTTGTTGCAAGTGGGAAGGTGCTACTGTATCTAGTGGGTAGAAGTCCAGGGATGCTTGGATAACACACCTAGCAGAGAATTAGAAATTAAAATATTTAACAATCAGATCACAGTTTCCTTACTAAAAGGATCTTTGAAAAAATGACTAATACTAGATCTGGTGTTGGAAAAGTATAAACTGAATCACAATTCTTCGTGTACCAGAATGTAAAGATGCACCCAGAGTTTATGATGGTCATTTCAAGAGTAACAAGAAGTTAGGTACTTTCATTGTTTGGTATTGACAAATTTGAACATAGAATTGCAAGCAAAGGGATGGAAAGGTGGCTCAGTGATTAAGAGTACTGGTTGCTCTTCCAGAGTACCCACATCCAATTTCACTACCCACATGGCAGCTGACAACATTCTGTAACTCCAGTTTCATAAGATCCAGTGCTCCCTTCAGGTCCCTGTGGGCACTATCTCTGTGTAGCCATACATGCAGGCAAAACACCTATATAAACAAAATAAAAATAAATTAAATCTCCAAAAAAGAGGAAATTTGAATACAAAGAATGTTTATACTTTATTGGATAGCACTGATAATTTTTTTATTTAGTGACAAGTTATAGAGGAACAAGATGAAGAATGAAAAACATTTTTTATTTCCATTGCTGGTAATTATTATAAATATTCAACTGAAGAAGAAAGGTGGGAGTGGGATGGAGAGAGTATTAGAAAGCAATAAAAAGAAAATACTTAGGCATTATCTGTGCTATTTCAAGGAAAGAATGATTCATTCATATATTCCGTGGTCTCATGGCCTGGTGGCCATAAAAAATCAACTGAACCATATACTTAAACCACAGAAGTTTATTTTCTTAGCCCAAAGTCTGGAAGTTTGAGATCAGGATGCCAGCATGGCTGACTTGGGTTGGAAATCTTCCTTTGAATTGCAGATACTCACCTTTGGCTCTGTACATATATTACCTCTTTTTATGTAAGCTTAGTGATGGGGAAGAGTCCAACGCTTTCTCCTTTTCTTTTTTTAAAAAATTGATTTCTTTCCTTTTTATTGAAGATAGTTTTTTTTCACATAATATATTTTTATTATGTTTTCCCCTCCCTCTATTGCTTCCAGTTCCTCTCCACATCCCCTCCCTTAGTGTCTTTCATTAGAAGGAAAACTGGTAAACAGGTTTATAATGGATAATAATAAAATATAATAAAGCAAAACAAGAACTAACATATGAGTTAGACCCGACAAACAAACAGAAGGAAAAGAACCCCAGAGAAGGTACAAGAATCAGAGACCCACTCATTCACACACTGAGGAATCCAATAAAAACACTTAGCAGAGGACCTGGTGCAGATCTGTGCATAGCCCATGCATGTTGCCCTGGTCTCATGTGAGTTCACATGAACTTTGCTCATGTTGATTTAGAGGGCCATGTTTTCTTGGTGTCCTCTATCTCCTCTGACTCTTAAACTCTTTCTTTCTCTTCTTCCAAGTGGTTCCCTTAACCCTGATGGGAGGGATTTCATACCATTTAGGGGTTAGTGTTCCAAGGTCTCTCACATTTTGCATAATATCCAGCTGTGGGTCTCTGCAGTTGTTCCCAGATGCATCAGGAGGAAGCTTCTCTGATAATGACTGAACAAGTCATTGATTTATGAGTATAGCAGAATATCAATAAGATGTAGCATGAATCTTAAATGTACTCTATATCTAGTGGCTGTTCTGTTCTCTGACTCCAGATAAGTTTATTAGGGTACACAATATTTTGGGGAACTCAATACCACCACATTTCCCCTTTTTTGTCTAAAATTAAAAAAACTTATAACTAATACAATGCTGTGGGATGGTCTGTATGTCAAGTATGTTGCTGATTGGTCAGTAAATAAATCACTGATTGGCCATTGGCTAGGCAGGAAGTATAGGCGGGACAAGGAGAAGAATTCTGGGAAGTGGAAGGCTGAGTCAGGGAGACACTGCCAGCCGCCATCAGGACAAGGAAGATGTAAAGTACCGGTAAGCCACAAGCCATGTGGCAAAGTAAAGATTAATAGAAATGGGCTAAATATAAGAGTAAGAGCTAGACAATAACAGGCCTGAGCTAATGGCCAAGCAGTTTAAATAATATAAGAGTTTGTGTGTTTATTTTATAAATGGGCTCTGGGACTGGCGGGACTTGGTGGCGGGAGCTGGAGAAAAATTCTCCAGCTACAAATGGCGTCCAACGTGGTGGCAAGAGTTTCCACCTAAAAACTTAGAAAAAAGATTCTAAAACGGACCTAAAAACAGCTTCCTAATTGTCTCTCTCAAATAAGCGGCAGCTGCCGGTTTGAGCTACTGGCGGGTTCCTAGTGTGCGCTCTCGACCTGCAGTATGGTGGGAATGAGGCCTCTGCAAGTAACACATTAAGCTATGTGGTGGATTTAGCCTTTGCTAGTACAAAACAAAACAAAAAAAAAGAAGTTTCTGGGCTACACGCTGCTTGGATAAAAGCATAGACCCACGATAGCTCCCAGAGCTGGCGGTAAAGGTAGCCATGTTGGGAAGCTGAGGTGGGCGGAGCCAGCAGCCACAGCTGCTGCAGTTTAAGGCAAGAGATTCACAATAAGACAGATTCAGATGTAATAGTTTACAATGTATGTAAAAGATACGTAGGCTTGAAAGAGACAAAAAAAAGTGATATATAGAGTTATAGAAACAAATACATAGTTTTAAAAAATAAAGTCATTAAAGAGACAGTAAAGGTAGTATAAAAAATAAGCCACGTAAAAATGGATATTACACAGAGAATCTGGATTGTGTTGTCTTTGGGATTTTTAACTGCAGAAAAACATTTGATGGTAAAAGCTGTTGAGTTATGCCAAAATGTATATTTTAAAGGTACCTTGACTTCAAAATTTGGATATAAGGATATGTTACTTTGGAAAGGAGTCTCTGCTTTTGTTTCCACAGAAAGCCAGAGACTATGGATTTGTTCCAGATTAAGATACATCAGGTTTGACCAGCCCAGACCCCCTGAAAGTTCTCCAGTGACACCATGGCCCAGATGATTCAACATCCAGAATGGTTTCAAGGCAACTGGCTCAGACGATACAGCCTCATGGACTACTCCATGATCCTAAAATTTTCTTCGTGTCCCCATAAGATACAGCGCCCCCCTCCAGCAGGAAGTAGTAAGAGAAGCTACGCCCAAATTCCCAAATATACCAAGCTGGCTTTAGAGATGGAATTGGCTCACTCCCCCTCTAAACCCAGACATATTGCTCAAAAAAAAAAAAATGGTTAAGAGATTCTTGTGTCCCAAATCAGAAGAGCCCTCTGGTGTGGGACAGAGAAAAAACAATATTTTTATTTAAATCAGGTTGATTATAAATACAATCTCTTTCTAAAACAAAAAGGGGGATAGTTTAGATATGATAGGATGAAAGGGTAGATTAATGAACCTACTTTGAAAGAGTAACAACTTGTTTAAAATGTTTTACATTGCTATAGATTTTAGTTTATTGATACAAATTTAAACTTAATTTTGTTATACTGTATATATATTTCTATTCTTGTTTGAGGTATTATGTTTATGTAACTCATTTAAAATTGTAATGGATAATTAAAAAATAGATTAATAGTTAGTCATCTATGATAATATTTGTAGCCATGTTAGTTAAGTCTTCTAGGTATACATAGATATATTTCAGATAGATAGGTAGTCTTCAAACACTTCAAAGACCTACAGAATATGGCATTTAAAATGTTTTAAAAGTTTAGACTTTCTGGACATTGAGACATGTCTGGTCCTGACAGCACCGATTTACTTCAGAGAGGAGGATGGGCATCGAAGACACTCCATACGGAGTTTATCTTCACCTTGACAAAAATAGCCATTTGGGCAAGAAACTGTTCTTGCCTGGACTGCTTGATCAACTGGACATGCAGGACCCATAGAAAGGTGACCACTGAACTTTGCTTGACAAAATGGTCCTTCAGGTTCCTGCTTTGCAGAGAAAACTGCCAGACATTCTACAGGACACAGAGAAAAGTGAATAAGAGACTCTAGGCCTGTGGGCTGAAGACAGATGCCTCAACTTTACAAGAAAACTTTGGATGACTGTCCAGGCTCAGCTGTCTCTGTCTACCCTACAAGACTCCTAAAAGTTGCTTATATCCTTCTCCCATTTCTCAGGCAGTGTTATATCCTTCTGAGGTCTTTGATGTGGTTAAAGACTAGATACTTACAATTTTCCTTAGTTATAATAAAAGATAAGTTAGATATAAAACCTTAAACTCACAAATATAAGATAGATAGGATCTCTTCTTTAATATTGTATCTGTAATTCTTGCTTGATAATTGTTTTGTTATATGTAATTTTACTATGTTAAAGTTAAAACCTTCCTTTTTAAGAAAAGAAAAGGGGAAGTGCTGTGGGATGGTCTGTATGTCAAGTATGTTGCTGATTGGTCAGTAAATAAATCACTGATTGGCCATTGGCTAGGCAGGAAGTATAGGCGGGACAAGGAGAAGAATTCTGGGAAGTGGAAGGCTGAGTCAGGGAGACACTGCCAGCCGCCATCAGGACAAGGAAGATGTAAAGTACCGGTAAGCCACAAGCCATGTGGCAAAGTAAAGATTAATAGAAATGGGCTAAATATAAGAGTAAGAGCTAGACAATAACAGGCCTGAGCTAATGGCCAAGCAGTTTAAATAATATAAGAGTTTGTGTGTTTATTTTATAAATGGGCTCTGGGACTGGCGGGACTTGGTGGCGGGAGCTGGAGAAAAATTCTCCAGCTACAATACAAGGAAAACTATATCCAATAAGTATACACAATATATACAGTCAAGAATTACATTAACAATGTCTAGTCCATTAACATTTGACAGATTCAGATGAAAAACTCCATTAACATTATATTAACAATGTTCAGTCCAGTAACATTTGATAAACTCAGACAAAAAATTTTCATTACTTATCCTATGTAAAACAAGTAGTTCCTTTTTAAAAGTAGATTCAATAATCTCCCTTTTTATCTTATCATATGCATATTCTCTCTATTTTCTTTTCATAATAGATTCAATAATCTACCTTTTATCATTTTTATATCTTCCCCTTTTTCTTTTTAGAGTAGATTCAATGATCTACCCATTTATTCTATTTTTTCTTTATCCTTTTTCTCAGGGTAAATTCAATGATCTATTTCATATCTATATTCTCTTTTTTTCTTTTTCTTTTTAAACAAAAACTCTGAATCTAATCTCCTTATTCAGCTTTTTCCTGACCATTAACAATTAACAACTTGTAACCAACCATCTTAAACAATGACAGTTATCCATAAGCCATTGAATGACCAAAAAACTACCCACCCCACCTCTTAGGAATGTGGGTGTTGTTTTCTTAAAATTATTTCCTGCTTTCTGGGGGCAAAGACATCTTTAGGGAATCCTGAAAAGAAAGTTTTTGGGTTAATTGTCAAGTCCTGTATCATTTGTCCAGTTTCTACATAATGAGAAAGTGCAGGGCTTGTTTCAAGTGCTTGTTCAAGTAGTCTGTCAGGCTGGATCATCTTAGCTAGCCATCTCAAAATTGTCCTGAGTAGTTTGTACTCCAAAGTCAATCTTTCCATGTTATTAATCAGCTTAATGGCTTTACCATAGTCCATGCGGAATCATTGTTGTGGGGTCCCATCATCCTTTTGAAGATTTCAAAGTTGCTGGTAAGTGTGGTCACAGTTCCTGGCAGATTTTTTTTCTGTGGTTTAGAGCAATCGCAGTCTGATAAATGCCTGTCTCTCAGAATCAGGAACATTCTTACCTAGAAGAGAAAATCTTCACAGCAATTTCTCCCCACCATTTGTCTTGCCAAACTTTTCCAAACTGACCTTTGCCGATGCTTTCTTGTGACACGATGGTCCTGGCAGTTCTTCTCTGAACAACCAACAGTAAGCCCTTCATCCCAGGTAGCAGCATCACCACAGTCACCAACATGATGAGAAGGAGCCAGCAACTCAGAGCAGCAGCCACTGCCTCCATGGTACTACCACCACTGTTTGTGGATCAGTCCCAACTGAAGTTTCTCCTTAACAAGCCTCCTAGGCCAGCCTCAAATTCAGGATCCTCCTGCCTCTGCCTCCTTCAGTAAATCCAACCAGTGTGCCACCACAACTGGCAGTGTGTAGCTCAGGTCTGAGCTGGGTCCTGCAAGGCCACAGGCAAGTAACTTTTTCTCAAATTCATACCACAAACGTTGGGCACCATATGTAGCATGAATCTTAAATGGTCTCTATATCTAGTGGCTGTTCTGTTCTCTGACACCAGATAAGTTTATTAGGGTACACAATATTTGGGGGAACACAATACCACCACAATAAGAATCATTTTATTTTTATTTTTTTTATTTTTAGACTACTAGTATTTGGTTTTACTGACCATGGGCTATATTGGTCAATTAAGAAATGTGTGTATATGTTCCATCTCATGGAATGGGACTTATGTCAAATCAGATATTAATTGGTTACTCACACAAGCTTGCTGCTACTATTTCAGTAGTATACTTGGCAGGCAGTACATATTTTAGATCAAAAGGTTTGTGGTTGGGTTGGCATTTACATTTCTCTTTTTGTAGCTTGGTACTTTCTTGTATCAAAGATGCTAGAATATAAGGGTGAAAGTACTATGTTGGCATCATCTCAACTTCTCCATGTTTGTGGTGGTTTGAACAAATATGGCCCCAAAAGAGAGTGGAACTATTAAGAGATGTGGCTTTATTGGAGCATGTGTGGCCTTATTGGAGGAAGTGTGTCACTATGAGAGTGGGCTTTGAAGTCTCCTATGCTCAAGCTATTCCAGTGAGACAGACTACTCCCTGTTGCCTGTAAGATGTAGGACTCTCAGCTACTTCTCCAGCACCATGTCAACCTGTATGCTACCATGTCCTACCATGATGATAATGGACTAGATCTCTGAACTTTAAGTGAGCCACCCCAATTAAATGTTTTCCTTTATGAGCATTGTGTGGTCATGGTGTCTCTTCACAGCAATAGAAACCCTAACTAAGACAATGTTCAATGAATTGTGTAGGCATTGTCTTCAGCAATGGGGTCTTACCATTATTTTGTAAAGAGAAACCTGTAGTTTTGTCAACAGTCTAGGTTATTTGAGTATTTCTATGGAACTTTTTTGCCAGGCACTCAATTAGATATAAGCCAATTCCAGTAAGTGGAAGCTTTATTTGGTGGCATTTGGGACTCTGTCTGTCCCATTATTTGGGGATTCCATTTAGCTTGCCTTCATATATGTGTCTATTTTAGGATGCTTTTATTATATTAGGTTCCCATACTACCCCTCATAGACCTTAATTTTAGCTAACTCTCCCCATATTCTCTTCCTCATTCCTCTCTCTGCTCCCCTTTCCACTTATTCATCCCCTTCTAGCCCCCAAACCATCCATAACTATCAGTTCTGTTTCCCTTTCCTGGGGAGATCTATCTGTCCTCACTAGTTCTTTACTACATACCTATATGTATGGTTCTATAGATTGTAGTTTGGTTATCATTGACTTCACAGATAATATCCATATATAAGCAAATATTTATCTTTCTGGGTCTGAAATATTTCACTCAGGTATTGACCTGTGAATTTCATGATTCCTTTTACTTTTATCAGCATAGTAATAGTCCCCATTTTCTTTATTCATTCTTCTGTTGAGGGACATCTAGGTTGTTTCCAATTTCTGGTTATTATGAATAGGCAGCACTGAACATGGTTGAAAAAATGTGTCATTCTGGTTGGATTGTGTGCTTTTTGTGTATATGTTTGAGCAGTATAGCTGGGTTATATTGATTCCCATCTTCCTGATGAACCACCACACTGATTTTTATAGTGGTTGTACAAGTTTTCACACACCTCAGCAATGGATGAATGTTCTCCTTGCTCAACGTCTTCACCAGTATAAGTTGTCACTTGTTTAACTGATCTTGGCATTCTGATGGGTGTAAGTTGAAATCTTAAAGTAGTTTTGACTTGCATTTCTCTGATGGCTAAGAATATTGAAGATTTAAGTGTTTCTCAGCCATTTGAATTTCCTCTTTTGAAATTCTGTTTAGATATGTACCCATTTTTTGAATTGACTTATTTGTTTTCTTGATATCAATTTTTTTTTAGTTCTGTGTATGTTTTGAATATTAGCCCTCCATAAGAATTGTAGTTGGTAAAAAATCATTTTCCATTGTGTAGGCAGCTGCTTTGTTCAAATGATGGTATCCTTTGCTATAGGGAAGCTTTTCAGTTTCATGAGGGCCCAGAATGGCCTACTGGAGTTGTCATCTGGGATAAAGCAATGAGTGGAGGGCAAGGAAGTTTGAAAGGCAAGATCTGTGTGATCTACTCATAAGGGGTTATGGAAAAGGGAGGCTGGAGCAGGTGTTTTGGTACAGATCTGGGGACAAGGCTTGGGGATTGGTTTGAGAGGAGCTGAGGGAGAGGTGAAGATCTGCAGTTAGCCTATCTCCTTCCCTGGCTAGAGTTCCTTTCTTTATATTTTCACATTATTATCCAACACACAAACACACACACACACAAACACACACACCCTGTAGTTGAAACCAGAAAAAATAGTTTTGTATTCCTACTATTTCCTTTCTTGGTCACCTTTCCAAGAGTTATACTATCCCATATATATATATATATATATATATATATATATATATATATATATATATATATATATATATATATATATATATATATACTGTTTGTAAAATGTGCTTGTATACAGAACACAAAGGCAGTTTGGCACATCCCCTTTTGA
Source organism: Peromyscus eremicus (assembly GCF_949786415.1). NCBI lineage: Eukaryota > Metazoa > Chordata > Mammalia > Rodentia > Cricetidae > Peromyscus > Peromyscus eremicus. Next base: position 441,618 of record NC_081424.1, on the reverse strand, counting down.
TATGTGACATGGTTGTTCATTCTCCCATACCTGTCTTTAGCGAAACTATTCGGGAAGAATGCCTTGAGTCCCTGATGATTTCTTACTCATTTACCATTACACTGGGTTTTTTTGTTATAAAGTCCCACTTGACAATGTGGTGTTTAGAACTGAGCCCAATTTCTCCCCTCTCATGACAAAGCTCCATACCTTGCAAGTTCTGAACAAAGTCTGCCTTCCGTTTATTTAACAAGTATCATTTGATTTTTCTTTACCAATGGTCAAAATGAATGTTCTGTGTTGGAAAGACATTTTTTGTTTGTTTTATTTTTCCTCGGTGTTTAGAAACAAATGGTATAATTAACATTGTGTCAATTTTGTTTTGGTCATCTCCTCAAGATTGTCTATTTTTTCCCAGTGTAATTGATATGAAAAGCATGTATCATTATTTAAAAGCAGATATATTCCTGGGTCCTGATATCTATTTCCCCAATATTGAAAGTGGAAAATTTCCCCCAGGAAAGCCAAAACTGTATTTAGAATTAATGTGCACACATGAAGGACATACAACTGCATTCACAGTATTTTTGAGATTTATTAAAAATAGATTAATATTCTAGGGTGTTTAAAAGTAGCTTATAATGAGGGTCTTTCAGCTTCATAGTTTTATGCAGTCAATGCTGGACAATTTTCTCTTTCCCCTCTTTGTATTAACACTAAAAATCTGGAATTTCTGTGTATTCTTCAATAAATCAATGTTATGAGATGTGGAGGGTCTTCTTCAATGCCCCTTTAAAACATGGTCCTATGGACAAGAGCCATGCATTGCAGTGTGTCTGATAGCACAGAGATAGTTGCAGTAACTTTTACATTCAAATACTGAAGACACAGAGAATTAGCTCATCTAGGGACAGATTGAATGTCCAAATGCTGAAATCTTGATATCGTTTCCTACAACTGAGATGCTGACTCTGCCCATAGGTTGACTTTTGGGAATACCTATTGTTAGAACATTTTCTCAAGTATTTTTGTTTCAAACCTTATTGTAACATAACAGTAGACTTATGATAAGTCACTGTATTAGTTAATTATCTTGCTGCTATGACAAAATATGTTACAAAAGCAACTTAAAGAATAAAGGGCTTATTTTAGCTCATAGTTTAAGGGCATAGTCCATCACAGTGGGAAAGTCATTGCATGGGGAGTTTGAGGCAACTGGTAACATTGTATCTGCAGGTGTGAAGCAGGAGATGAATACAGGTACTCCACGTGCTTTCTCCTTTTTATTCAGTATCATGAGATGGTGCCAATCATATTCAGGGTGGTTGTTCTCTCTTTAGTTAGGTCTTTCTGGAAATAGTCAATAACCCAAGAGTCTAAACCAAATGAAGTTGAAAATGAGGCTTTATCACCAGCTAAAACCCCTTCCCTTTATCTTGAGGAAATAAGACTATAGTGGGTAGCCACTCCAGCTTTGATCTGGAAGTTCCAACCCCCATTGAGGCTTCGGTAACTGTCACGCCTACAAGGCAGGGCCAAGAGAGGACCCTGAAGACCCAAGATCCAGATGGGCCACCTCTCTTGGTTTCTGGACCCTGGACGCTGGAGATAGACTGAGCAGAGTTCTCCAGAGAACACCATTGGTCTGCGCTACATCTTTCCCAGATCCTGAAACTTACCTATCCCTTCATTTGTAAGTTATGCCACTAAATAAACCTACCTTTTAACTACATGGAGTGGCCTTAATAATTTCAACAATATCTGGCGCTCACATGGGGCAAATTCCAAAGGCCTGGGTGGCTCCTGCCCTCAACTTCCTTTCCAGCTGGCAGGCACTTGAAGCTGAAGGTTACCGCCTGCAGAGTTCCATAAAACCAGGAAAAACCTACATGGTTCCATTCCTGAAAAGGAGCTAATTTGGTCTCAGTTCTGTGGCAAGTTTAGCACCCAGACCAGTGAAACTGCTGTGAGTGGGGCGTTCCCCCTCCTCCCTGAGTGCCTGCTCCCTGCTCTAGCCTGAGGCTTCCACAGTTTCACCTAGTTAAAATAGACAGGGAATTTTTAGCTCTGCCTGCTGGCAGACCTATTGTCTGTAGAGGTAGAAAGGGGCTTAGAGTGACCTGGAACTCTCCATGCCCTGAAGCTCCAGGGGGTCACCAGAAAAACTGCCTACTGCCTGTGCTCACTCTGCTGCCAGCCAAGGCATTCAACAGGACATGCTTTGGCGTTATACCAATGCCTCCTTCTGGCTGAAAAGTGCTACTGCACCCCCCAGAACCACAGAAAGGTAAGATAGGCAAAGCAGCATCTTATTTCAAGTAAAAGTACTTGATAATTTTACACCTTAAAATTGACTAACAAATTTTGAGTAATTCTTGTAATATGACCGACAACATTATCTCACAAGAATTTAAAAACCTTTTTGCCTGTATGATGAATGACAGTTTCCTGGAAATATACGACCTTCCTCCGGCATATCTGGCCTGTACCATTTTGACATTCATTGTAATAATTTACACAGTGTTCAAACACGTGTAATAATTAGAACAAAGATGAATCATTATTGGGACTGATACAGGATTTAAAGGATAGCAATGAAAGATTACAGAAAAAGATTCTCTTTCTGGAATCTGCTAACCAGGATTTACAGGCTGTAAAAGATAGCAATGAAGGCTTACAGAAAAAGATTCTTTCTCTGGAATCTGCTAATCAGGATTTACAAAACAAGCTTGTACCCAAAATTGATTTTATTGATAATAAATATGAATATTTAATGGATAGAACATTAAATATTCACTCCAGAGTGAAGTTGTGGCTACTCAGACACTGTATAAGGAAGAAAGATTATCATCAATTGATAAGATAAGGTCCATGGAATCATGTGTTTCAGAAGAACATAAAAACTTCCATGATTCCATGAGAAATCTGGAATCCCTTGCAAGAGAGGAGGTTCACTTCCTAGAACAGACCCTAGGTGCTCATTTGCAAGCCCTGGAGGAAACTCTCAGTAAACATGACAAGGGACCTAATAAGCAGAAGGGCAAGACCATACAGGTTGTAACATCTCCAAATGGCTCTCATACAATGGCTTATCCTGTTATCATCCATGAGAAGCCAGTAGATGACACACACCCAGAGTCATATATGACATATACATTAAAACCAATTTCATCAAGGGACTTTAAAAATATAAAGGAAGCAGTAGTTACATATGGGATACACTCCACATACATAAGACAGATGTTAAATTTGTGGTCTACCTCACATAGAATCATTCCAGATGACTGGCATCAGTTAATTTCAGCTCTTCTAGAATCTTGCCAGCAGTTGCAGTAGAAAAGCTGGTTGAGAGAAGAGGCAAAAAATTTAGAACAACAAGGTAAACTCAGAGGTTTTGTGATCTCCCAAGATCAAATACTTGGTGAGGGATGTTTTGCTGACATAAGTACAAGCCACTTATGATGAGCATACAATATCCCTATGCTGTACAGCAGCTCTAAATGCTTGGGAAAAAATTCCAGAACCTGACAAACCAAATGAGGTATACACAAAGATATTTCAGGGACTGGACGAACCCTTCACTGAATTTTTTTACAAAGTCTGAATACAGCTATAACAAGAGCTGTGTCAACTAAAGAATTAACAAAAGTATTAACTGAGTCCTTGGCATTCAACAATGCTAATGCAGAATGCAAAAGAATACTTACACCATTAAAGATCAGATCAGCTCCTTTGGAAGAATGGATTCAATATACTAATGGTGTTGAGTCTTTTAACTACAGTAATGAGGCTTGGATAGGAGAGACAAATCCCAGAGGTGAAAGACAGCCCTGTGGTACCAGATATTTTAAATGTGGTACACCAGGTAAAATAAGTAAAAACTATACATGGGCTTCTCCTAGAAGTAATATTTCTTCTAGAAATAGCTTAAACAGGAGACCCCAACCACCTCCTGGATTATGTAGAAGATGTGGCAAAAGCCAACATTGGAGCAGTCAGTGCAGATCAAAAATAGATATATGAGGCAACCCTTTACTGGCAGAAAATGCCTCAGGGGGCCTCTTGCAGGTCCCCAAATCAAACGTGGTATGAACATTCCCAAGCACTGTGGAAGAAATTCCTCTCCAGGACAAGTGAATAAACCAATGCTTAATGTAAAAACCCATACTACAATGGATGATAAAACAGCTCTGATAGATGAATCACAGTTTAAAAAGAACACAATATAACAAATATTTTGGCAGACTTCCATAAATGAACAAAGACCAAAGCTTGGAATTCAAATTAACGGCCTGGTTCTGAAGGACCTGGTAGACACAGGTGTGGATGTGACAATAATTACACCAAAATCATGGCATCTGAATTGGCCTCTTCAAGAGGTGGATGTCCAGCTTTTAGGGATTGGCACCCTATCTCAGATAAAACAGTTTGAGATGGGTTGAATGCATAGGGTCAGAAGGACAGAGAGGAAGGCTGAAGCCATATGTAGTAAATGTAGCAGTAAATCTTTGGGGCTGAGATCTGTTACAACAGTGGAATACCCAGATTAAAATTCCTACACTCCCAGAAAAGGAATACAGACCAATGCATGTTTCTAGGAATAATATCATAACATGCTATATATAAAAAAAACAGTCACCAACCATTCAGGCTGTATACAAACAGAGCACAACTGCTGCTGAGCTATCAGAAGTACCAACTGCTTTACCTTTAAAATGGCTAACTAATAAACCTGTCTGGGTGGGACAATGGCCTTAAATAAAAGAGAAGCTACAAGCTTTAGAACAGTTGGTTCAAGAGCAGTTAAATGCTCAACACATTGAAAAATATACCAGCCCTTGGAATTCTCCTGTATTTGTTATTTAAAAAAAGTCTGGTAATTGGAGAATACTGACAGATCTGAGAGCTATTAATAAAGTAATTCAGCCAATTGGCTCCCTACAGACTGGGATGCCCTTGCCCTTTCTGCTACCCAAATAATGGCCTATAATAGTTATTGACTTAAAAAACTGTTTCTTTCCCATACCCTTACAGGAAAGTGATAGAGAAAAATTTGCCTTCACAGTACCTAATTATAACAATTCTCAGCCAGTGAAGAGATATCAATGGAAGGTCCTCTCACAGGGAATGTTAAACAGCCCTACCTTGTGCCAATACTTTGTGCAAAAACCATTGGAGATAATTCATGTAAAGTTTCCACAATCTATAATTTATCACTATATGGATGATATCCTATTAGCTGATCCAAAGTTAGACACATTAGAAAGCATGTTTGAAGAAGTAAAAAAAAGTTTTACCTCGCTGGGGACTTCAAATTGCTCCTGAAAAAATACAAAGAGGAGATTCTATTAATTACTTAGGATATAAGAAAGAGCTGCAAAAAATTAGACCCCAAAAGGTACAACTAAGGAGAGATCTATTGAAGATTCTTAATGATTTTCAAAAGTTGTTAGGAAGCATTTCCAACTTACTGGATATCATGGGAATACCCAAAGAAGGACTACAAAATTTGGCTAATACTCTAGAAGGGGACAAAGAATTCAATAGTCTAAGAGAATTATTAGCCAAATCTGAGAAGGATTTGGCTTTAGTAGAAAAGACAATTTGAGAAGCACATGTGGATCGTGTGGATCCAGAACTTAAATGCACTCTTGTCATATTCCCCTCCAGACATTCCCCCACAGGTATTTTGATGCAGAGGGAAGATATTATATTAGAGTGGATATTCCTACCATGTAAACCAAATAAGAAGTTAAAGACATATAGAAAATATCTCTGATTTGATTCAAAAAGTTAAATTAAGACTTCATCAGTTGACAGGGATGGACCCAGCAGAAATTGTAGTACCTTTAACTAATGAGGAAATTTCATCACTATGGAAAGATAATGAATACTGACAGAGAGCCTGCAGTAACTTTTTGGGAAAGATTAATAACCATTATCCCAAAAGCAAGAGAATAGAATTCATAAAGAAGACTGAATGGGTCTTTCCTCACATTGTACGACAAAAACCAATTTCTGGAGTCCTCACATTCTATACTGATGCAAATAAATCAGGAGACTTAAGTAAAATTGTACAAAGTCCATACAACTCTGTACAAAATCAGAACTGTAATGCCATTCTTATGGTACTAATGGACTTCACAGAACCAACCCCTTAATATAGTCACTGACTCTCAATATGCAGAGAGAGAGTTGTTTTACATATTGAAACTGCTAAATTTATTCCTGATAATACAGAATTAATTTCATTATTCATACAATTGCAAAAAATCATCAGAAAAAGGGTATATATATATATATATATATCTGCCAGGACCTCTAGCACAAGGTAATGATGAGATTGATCAGTTACTAATAGGTACTGTGCTACAAGCCTCAGAATTTCATAAGAAACACCATGTAAATACCAAAGGTTTGAAGAAGGATTTCTCCATCACTTGGCAACAAGCTAAAGATATTGTGAAACAATGTCCTACTTGTTCCTTCTATAACCAAACTCCATTGCCTGCAGGGAGCAATGCAAAAGGTATACAAAGAAATGAAATTTGGCAGATGGATGTGTTTCATTTTGCAGAATTTGGAAGATTAAAGTATATACACCATACCATTGACACCTATAAAGGATTTCAGTGGGCAACTCCTATGAGTTCTGAAAAGGCTGATTTTGTGATTACATACCTATTAGAAATTATGGCCATCATGGGAATATCTGTACAAATCAAGACAGACAATGCCCCAGTATATGTCTCCAATAAAATGAGACAATTCTTTGCTTATTACAATATAAAGCATGTTACAGGTATACCACATAATCCCACAGGCCAAGCAGTCATAGAAAGATCCAATTGAACTTTAAAGGATATGCTAAATAAACAGCAACAGGTAACCATGACTCCTAGGAATAGATTGCATAGTGCTTTATTACCTTGAATTTTCTCAATGCTGATGAGAAAGGAACAACAGCTACAGAGAGACATTGGACGACAGACAAAACTCCTGAACTAAACCAAATAGTTTATTTCAAAGATGTGTTGACCTCAGAGTGGAAACCTGGATATGATCTATGTTGGGGAAGGGGTTTTGCCTTTGTTTCTACAGGAAAAGAAAAGCTATGGGTACCAATAAAATTAATAAAAATTTGATTCAAACAGGAGAAACCCCTTCATGAGGAGAAGTAAAAGCTCATCCACCAATGTGACATCTCTTCAAGTTGTAAGAAACCTTTAACAATCAAAGGTTGGAGGTAGGGTTCTGTTTTTGTCTTTCCAGGATAGTGGAAATACCCGTCTTCCAGAAATTATAAGGCCTTAGATATCCAGATGTTTACAGCAGGAAGAATCTATTGGTATCAATCTACACAGGATAAAATCTCACTGTCTAACATCCATATCTCTATCAATCTAGAAAAGTTGTGGTTCCAATTCAACTATAAACCAAGCTGGCTTTGGAGATGGAATTGGCTCACTTCTTCTCTAAAACCAAGCATATTGCTAAAAGAAAAGGTTGATAGCTTCTTCAGTCCCATATCAGAAGAGCCCTCTGGTGTGGGACAGAATGAAACCAATAAAAAGGAACCATTGTTTTCAAGATTCTAATTCTCTCCATGCTTACTCTTGATTTCTCGGAATCCTTTATACATGTTATGTCCTCTTTAAATCAAACTTCCATTTTCATAAAAAATAAGTTTTTCCAATAGCAATCTCTGAAGTCTCCAGAAGGAAGATGGGTCCCCCACAACAACTCTACCCAATCCATAATGATGCCATGGTAATCATCATCATACTACACTTCTTGCCAGAATTTCAGACAATCTTACCCATTAATTCTAAGACTTGCTGCAGAATCTACAGTTAGTCTAACTGAGATTTAACTATCTGAGCTTCCTCACAGTACTCAACAGAGATACCATCACCCCCTAAACAGCAGGAAGCAATTCTAAGAAAGTGACGCCCCTTCTCTCTAAGGTATTATATTTCTCAGGCTTATGGATGATGGTTATAGGGTTGGTGGTGGAAGAAAATATAAAACTCAGTATTCTCCTTAAGAAAAGAAAAAGTGTCTCAAAAAAAGAGAAAAGAAGAAATGGAATGGATAGGTATAAGATATTATGGTAGATTATTGTATATACTAGTAAACAAATTTAGTAAAATACCAGCCTTAGATAATTTGCACTGTTATGGATTCTTACATGTTGATACAAATGTAAACTATTTTTATATTCTTGTTTAATATAATTTGTATATTGATACAAATACAGAACTATATTTGTTATAATGTACATATATTTCTACTCTTATTTGAAATATTTGTATATTGATATAAATGTAAATTTATATCTGTCATACTGTATGTATGTTCTACATCTGTTTAGGATATTCTGTATATGGATATACATTTAAGATTATTATCATATTGCATATTACACTATACATTCCTCCCTCTGTTGTAAATATCTTGTGATTGTCACAATTTTGAAGTCATCGTCCTTTACCATACATTTGCTTATAGACTGTTTACCTTGTTTACATGAAGCCTTAGTCCTTAGGTTATTTCGGTAGATAAGACTTATGGATTTATAGTCAGCTATGCTTGTCATCTCTATAGTTACGTTAGTTAGGTTATCCAGATTTACAGATACATAGGTCAGATGGACAGGTAGTCTTCAAACACTTCATAGACCTAGAGGATATGGCATTTAATTCTGTTGACATGAGACACAATTGCTCCTGGCAGCACCAATTTGATCCTGAGAGAATGTTGGGCTTCCTAGACATTTCCGTTTGGAAATTTGTCTTCTTACACAAAATGGCCTATTGAGCAAAGAACTGCCCTTACCTCAACTGCTGACAATAAGAGTGCTGTCCTTTTGGACAAGTGGGACACAAGGAAAAGTGACTTCTGAACTCTGCCAAGACAGGGTAAGATGGTCTTTCAGAATTCCTGCTTCTGAAAATGGTCTGTCAGATACTCTAGACCTGTAGCCAATTTGAATGCACCAACAATGCTGAGAAACATTAGGTGACTGTCCAGGCTGCCAGCTGTCTCGATCTACTCTTGCAAGATTCCCGAATGTTGCTTGCATCCATCTTCCATTTCTCAGGTACCATTATATTCCTTCTCAGGTCTTTGATGGGACTGAAGACTAGCAGTTATAGTTACAACTTACTATATATACTATATATATATATATATATATATATACATATATACACACACATACATACATACTATATATACATACATACATACTATATCTTACTATATATATACATACATACATACTATATCTTACTATATATATATACATACATACATATATCTTAGATAGAACATATTAAGACACTTGCAAAATAACATGTAAAAAGTACTTGCTTAAGAGAAATTCTAGTGTTGCCCACAGATATTTAGGCAGAAAATTTAAATCCACCAGTGGCAAAGGGACAAAGTAATACTATTATTAACCTATCAAAGCTGTAAAAACTGCATATAAGAGCCTAGATTTTCAGAATAATAGTTTGGTCTGAAGCCAGCACATCAAATCTGAGTTTTCAAGCTCTCCTAGTTGTTCTTGTTTTTTTTCCATCCTAATTTCTGTAACATCATCATTTAATCACAAAGCAGGATAACTCATCTTAGCAAGTGTGCAAGCTCAGTTCTCTCTTCTTATCAAGCCACTAAGCCTCTCATGGAAGATCCATACTCACAACCTCATCTGACCATAAATAACTTCCCAAGAAGTTAATGGTCTGAATACCACCAACATGAACTTGGAGATAGTTTGCAACAGGAACTTTTAGGGACATACTCCAACCATAAAACACTCAGAACTTATAGTTTGGATTTGAACAAGTGCCTGAAACATGGAATTTTATCTGTGAATTCTTGCAAACAGAAAATTGATAATCGTAATGATTGTAGTGATGTCTGTATATAAGGGTGTTTACACTGTAGAATAAACTGTAGTCAATTTGTGCACAGAGGAGAGGATCCCGGAAAAAGGAGAAATAGAATACTGAAAAAAATCAAAATCAGGACAATAGTTGCACAAGGTCACTTGTCTCACCCATTTGGCTATAGATTGTTTATTTGTGGTAATTCTGCTACATTTAACTCTCTAGCACACTGCTGCACTGAATTTTTCTTTAGTGTGTGTTTTAAATCTTTCTAGTGTACCTTTCTGCTGTCTCTGTAGTGTCAAATAAGCATACTATTTTGAGGTTTGATAAACAACCTAAGTTGAATAGATTGGGTCTAGGTGCTCACAGTAGACATGTATCTTTACATTAGTTAACAAAAGAAAATCCATCAAAATGAATTTGTCAGAAATTGGTCAATCAAAGACATTTTACCAAGTCATGAATTTCCCAGAAAAGATTGTAAAATAAAAAATAAGGGGTTCCCTTAATGCTATTTTAAGTAAATTACAAATCCCCCTCATGTAACTCACATAGCAATAGAACAGACTTCATTCTGCCCAACCCAAACACATTATACCATGAAAAAAATTTGTTCCTCTTCCCAACCACTCTCTCTGCTTCCTGCTCAGCTGGACCCACCCCTCATACACACCTATTATGCTTTCCATGTCATCCCCGTACAGGTGGTAGAAAGGCAACTGAATGAGAGATGCATATCAATGAACATCTTCAAAACACTGAAACATGAAAACATTCTTCTGACAAGGCAGCTATCACTATGTCAGTTACAGGCTAATAGTCAACTGACTGAAAACAATTTTGAAAACCATGTTGATGATATTCACAGATGAGTCTGGAGAATCATGCCATTGACTCAGCATTCATGGTGCATTTACTGTGGGATGCCATTTCCTGCAAACCAATACTCATGAAGAATAGCTGAGGGAAATGCATGCCTATAATGCAGCATTCATGCATGTATTGAGGTAGGTTCATACCTATAACAAAGCTCCCATGGTGCATGGACTGTGAGAGCTTATGGTGATAACCCTGCACTCATGGTGTATATCCTGTTGGAGGCTCCCACCTGTATCCAGATCTCATGGTGCATATACTGGAGTAAGCCCATGCCTGTAAACCAGCAGTAATAGTTTGTGTACTGTGAGAGGCTCCTACCTATAACTCACACTCATCGCACATGTATTCTTGTAGGCTAATACCTGTAATCCAGAACACATAGTACATGTACTATTAGAGATTCATGACAGTGACCCTACACTCCTGGGTATGTACTGTGGGAAGTTTATGCCTGTAACACAGCAATCATGGTGCTTATATTGTGCTTGCAGAGTTCATAAACTGTTGGAGTCTCACATGTATAACCCAGAGCTCATGGTGAATGTACAGTTGAGGGCTCATGCTTGCAATCCAGACCTCATGGTGAAGGTACTCTGGGAGTCTCAGGCCTGAATATACTGTGGGATTTTCATGTCTGTAACCCAGCACACCTGTATCCCAGCCAACTTAGTATATGTAATACAGGATGCTCATGCCTGAAACCCAGAACTCATGGTACATGTACTGTGAAAGGGTCACATCTATACCTAGCACTCAAGATGCCTGTTCTATGGGAGGCTCATAAATATAACCCAGCGCTGGCAGGTCACACACTCTGGGAGGCTCACTGATGCAATCCAGCACTCACGGTGCATGTATTCTGGGAGGCTCAGTCCTGTAATGCAGCACTTGTGGTGCTTGATTTGTGGTAGCCCATTCCTGTAACTCAGCACTTGTGGTTCATGTACTGTCATGTTGCATGAACTGTGGAAGGCTCACATGTAAAACTCAATACTCATGGGGCATGTACTATGGCAGACTCATGCCTGTACTTATGGTGCATGTAGTGGGAGAGCCTTGTCTGTAACATAATACTCATGATATGTATACTATAGCAGGCTCATGGTTGTAACCCAGAACCAATAGTTCTTGTATTGTGGGAAGTTAACTACTACAACCTAGGACTCATGATGTATTTGGGAGAATCACTCCTATAACTCATGATTCATGGGGCATATATTGTGGGATACTCACCCCTATAACACAGCACTTATGTTGCATGTATTCTGGGAGTTATCAGGCCTATAACAATGAGCATGTACTGTGGGAGGCTCACTGCTGTAACGTAGCACTCATAGTAGATGTACTGTGGGAGGATAAGGCCTATAATGTCAGGGACAAGGATAGAATCTCTAGTTAGTGGAAAAATACAGACCCCCCCCATAAGACAGGGAACTAGATCATCTTACAGTCAGGTTGCCTAGCAACAGGACATTGAGGCAGAGCCCTTGACCCTTTCACCCTGTAAACATCCTATACAAACATCCTGTTAGCTTGTCCCACCTTATGCAGATGACAGCTTCTTGCTCCCCGCACCCTGCAGAAACTATATAAACCCTCTTGGAGAAAAATAAAGTTGCACCTTGATCAGAATCTAGACTTGGTGTATTTTCTTGTATCTCCTGTCTCTATCATTCCGTCCTTAGGGTGGTTGAGAACCCGTTGAAGCCCTGCAGGCGGGGCACCATAATACGGCATTAATGATGCATGTGTTGTTAGATGCTCAAGCCTGTAACTCAGAACTCATGGTTTTTGTATTCTGGGAGGCTGACAGCTGCAATCCAGCACTCATGGTGCATGAACTGTTGGAATCTAACATTTATCACCCAGCGCTCATGGTGCATGTTAAGAGGGAGCTTTATGCCTACAAACCAGCACTCATGGTGCATATAATGTGAAAGGCTCATGCTTATAAACCAGTACTCATGGTGCACGTGTACTGTGCATGTGTACTGCTCATGACAGTAAGCCAACACTCATGATTCAAGTACCATGGGAGCTATTGATTGTAAACAAATACTCATGCTGCATATAATGTGTGAGGCTCACTGCTGCAAGCCAGCACTTCTGTTGCATTTACTGTGTGAGGCTCACAGAATGGATATGAAAACAAGATCCTTCCATTTGCTGCATACAAGAAACACACCTCAACTTCAAAGACAGACACTACCTCAGAATAGAAGGCTGGGAAAAGACTTTCCAATCAAATGTATTTAAGAAGTAAGCTGGTGTAGTTACCTTAATATCTAATAAAATAGACTTCAAACTAAAATCAATCGAAAGAGATCAGGAAGGACATTATATATTTATCACAGGGAAAATCTGACAAGATGACGTCTCAATTCTGAATGTTTATGCCCCAAATACAAGGGCACCTACATTCATAAAAGAAACATTACTAAAGCTTAAATAGCACATCAAACCCCATACACTAGTAGTGTGAGACTTCAACAACCCAGTCTCACCAATGGACAGCTCTGCCAGAAAGAAACTTAACAGAGAAATAAGGGAACTATCATACATTATGACTCAAATGGACTTAATAGATATCTACAGAATATTCCACCCTAAAACAAAAGAATATACCTTCTTCTCAGCAACCCATGGAACCTTCTCCAAAATTGACCACATGCTTGGTTACAAAGCAAATCTCAACAGATACAAAAAAATTGAAATAACCTCCTGTATCATATTGGACCACCATGGCTTAAAATTAGACTTCAACAACAACAAAAACTACAGAAAGTATACAATCTCATGGAAACTGAGTAATGCCCAATAGAATTATCAATGGGTCAAGAAAGAAATAAAGAAAGAAATTAAAGATTTCTTAGAATTCAATGAAAATTAAAGTACAACATTCCCAAACCTGTGAGACACTATGAAAGCTGTGCTAAGAGGAAAATTAATAGCTCTAAATGCCCACATAAAGAAGTTGGAGAAATCTCACACTAATGACTTAACAGCACAACTGAAAGCTCTAGAACAGAAGAAGCAAAATCACCCAGGTGAAACAGATGCCAGGAAATAATCAAATTGAGGGCTGAAATCAATAAAATAGAAACAAAGAGAACAATACATAGAATCAATGGAAAAAGAGTTGGTTCTTTGAGAAAAGCAGCAAGATAGACTAGACCTTATCTAAATTAACCAAAAAGCAGAGAGAAAGCATTCAAATTAACAAAATCAGAAATGAAAAGGGAGACACAACAACAGACAATAAGGAAATCCAGAATCATCAGGTCATACTTCAAAAACCTATACTCCAAAAAATTGGAAAAGTCTGAAATAAATGGATGATTTTTTGGATAGGTACCCCATACCAAAGTTAAATAAAGACCAGATAAACTAAATAGACCAATAAACCCTAAGGAAATAGAAATGCTCATTAAAAGTCCCTGAACCAAAAAAAAGCCAAGGACCAGATGGTTTCAGAACAGAATTCTACCAGATTTTCAAAGAAGAGCTAATGCCAATACTCTTCAAATTGTTCCACACAATACAAACAGAAGGAACACTACCAAATTCATTTTAAGAGGCTACAGTTACCCTGAAACCCCAACCACACAAAGATGCAACAAAGAAAAAGAATTACAGACCAGTCTCCCTCATGACCATCGATGCAAAAATACACAATAAAATACTGGCTAACTGAATCCAGGAACACATAAAAAAATTGTTCACCATGACCAAGTAGGCTTCATCCAAGGGATGCAAGGATGGTTCAACATATGAAAATCTGTCAATGTAATACACCATATAAACAAACTCAAAGAAAAAAAAACACATGATCATCTCATTGGATGCTGAAAAAGCCTTTGACAAAATCCAACACCCCTTCATGATAAAGGTTCTAGAGAGATCAGGAATACAAGGAACACAGCTAAACATAATAAAGGCAATTTACAGCAAGCCAAGACCCAACATCAAGTTAAATGGAGAGAAACTCAAAGCGATTCCACTAAAATCATGAACAAGACAAGGCTGTCCACTCTCCCCATACTTATTCAACATAGTACTTGAAGTTCTAGCTAGAGCAATAAGACAACAAAGGAGATCAAGGGGATACAAATTGGAAAGGAAGAAGTCAAACTTTCACTATTTGCAGATGATATGATAGTATGTAGATGTAACAAACCATCTTATTAAATAAGAAACACAGAAACAATGCTAAGAAGAAAGTCAAGAGGTCAGAGCTAAGAGCTAAAAACCTTACCCTTCCTCTCGCGGTGGTCCTACCTCTCTGAAAGAGCCCTATTTCTTGTGTCTGTCTTTTTTTTTATAGAGTTTCTGTTCTGCCTTCTTATTGGCTGTAAACACAACCACATGATCTCCTAGTCACTGCCTGTCTGTACAGATCTCCAGGTCTTCTGTGGTTGGTATTGAGATTAAAGGCATGTGTCTCCAATGCTGGCTGTATCCTTGAACACACAGAGATCTACCTAGCTCTGCCTACCGAGTGCTGGGATTAAAGGTGTGCACCACCACCACCGCCTAGCTTTCCTATGGCTTGCTAATAGCTCTGACCCCCAAGCAACTTTATTTATTAACATACAAATAACATTTTAGTACAAATAAAACATCACCATAATAGTATACATAAGTGACCCCAAAAATTCTACCAGAGAAATCCTACTGCTGATAAACTCCTTCAGCAAGGTGGCAGGATACAAGATTAAGCAAAAAAAAAAATCAGTAGCCCTCCTATATACATATGATAAATGGGCTGAGAAAGAAATCAGAGAAAAATCACCCTTTACAATAGCCACAAATAATATAAAATACCTGGGGTAACTCTAACTAAGCAAGTGAAAGACCTGTATGATAAAAACTGTAAGTCTCTGAAGAAAGAAATTGAGGAAGATATTAGAAAATGGAAATATCTCCCATGCTCATGGATAGGTAGACTTAACATAGTAAAAATGGCAATCTTACCAAAAGCAATATAGAGATTCAGTGCAATCCCCATCAAAACCCCAACACAATTCTTCACAGACTTGGAAAGAACAATACTTAACTTTATATGGAAAAATAGAAAACACAAGATAGCTAAAATAATCCTGTACAATAAAGCACCTTCTGGAGGCATCATGATTCCTGACCTCAAGCTCTACTATAGAGCTATAGTAATAAAAAAAGCTTGGTACTGGCATAAAAACTGACATGTGGACCAATGGAATAGAATTGAAGACCCTGACATTAATCCACTATGAACATTTGATTTTTGACAAAGAAGCCAAAACTGCATCGTGAAAAACAGAAAGCATCTTCAACAAATGATGCTGGCATAACTGGATATCAACATGTAGAAGATTGCAAACAGATCCATATCTGTTGCCATGCATAAAACCCAGTCCATGTGGATCAAGGACCTCAACATAAATCCACTTACACTGAACTTGATAGAAGAGAAAGTAGGAAGTAGTCTGGAATGCATTGGCACAGGAGACCACTTCTTAAATATAACACCATTAGCACAGACACTGAGTGCAAAAATTAATAAATGGGACCTCCTGAAACTGAGAAGTTTGCAGAGCAAAAGACACAGTCAATAAGACAAAAATGACAGCCTACAGAATGGGAAAAGATCTTCACCAACCCCACATCTGACAGAGGGCTGATCTCCAAAATATATGAAGAACTCAAAAGTTAGACTTCAAAATACTGAACAATCCAATTTAAAAAATGGGCTACAGAGCTTAACAGAGAATTCTCAACAGAAGAATCTCAAATGGCTGAAAGACACTTAAGGAATTGCTCAACATCCTTAGTCATCATGGAAATGCAAATCAAAACAACTCTAAGATACCATCTTAACACTTGTCAGAGAGGCTAAGATCATCAACACTGAAGACAGCCTATGTTGGAGAGGATGTGGAGCAAGAGGGAACATTCCTACACTGTTGGTGGGAATGCAAACTTGTACAGCCACTCTGGAAATCAGTATGGCATTTTTTTAGAAAATTGGGAGTAAGCCTCAAGACCCAGCTATACCACTCTTGGGCATATACCCAAGGAATTCTTAATCTTACCACAAGGACACATGCTCAACTATGTTTATATCAGCATTATTCATACTAGCAACAACCTGGAAACAACCTAGGTGCCCCTCAACTGAAAAATGGATAAAGCAATTGTGGCACATACACACAATGGAGTACTACTCAGCAGTAAAGAACAATGATATCATGAAATTTTCAGGCGAATGGATGGAACTAGAAAATATCACCTTGAATGAGGTAACCCAGACTCAGAAGGACAAATATAGTATGTACTCACTCATAAGTGGATACTAGATGTGAGGGAAGGGATGGCCAGAGTGCAACCCACAGCTCCAGAGAGGCTAACTAACAGGGAAAGACCCTGGGAGTGACACATGGATGACCCAGCAAAGGAGAAGTGGATAAGATCCACATGAGTGGACTGGATGTGAGGGGATGGTGGTACAGGGTGAGGAGTCGGGGATGAGAATATAGGGAAATGTGTGGACAGAGAGGGAGATACCATGATCGATGAAGACTTCATGGGAATAGGAAGTTGTAAGGTACTGGGGAGGCTCTCAGGAATCCACAAGGATGACCCCACCTTGGACTGCTGGCTGTGGTCCAAAGAGTTCCTGGACTGGTCTACTCTGGTGACCAGTCTATCAAATAATAGAGCCTTTTTTTCAGTGATTGATGGAGGCAGATGCAGAGATCCACAGCCAGGTACCAGGCTGAGCTCTGGAAATCCAATTGATGAGAGAGAGGATGGTTTCTGCAGGCAGGTGGCATCAAGATCATGATGGGAAGAAGTGCAGAGATGACCAGCCACACTATTGGAAGCCCATGAACTGTAGAATAGTGGCTGTGGAGCCCCCATGGGACTGGACTATGTCCTCTGGATACGGAAGATGGTTGTTTGGCTTGAACTGTTGAGGTGCACTCAGGTAGGGGGATCAGGATCTGTCCACGGTGCATGGGCAGGTCTTTAGCAATCTGGTGCCTGTGGTGTGACACCTTGCACAGCCTTGGTGCAGTGGGAAGGGGCTTGGACCTGCCTAGGCTCAGTGTGCTGGGCTCTGCTGACACTCCATGGGAGACCAGGTTTTGGGGGATGTGGGGATGTGGGGTGACTTGGGAGGGAGCCCTGGGGGGTGGGAGGTGGGAGGAGGTGGGATCTGTGGGTGTTGTATAGAGCGAGTAGAAAGTTTTTTAATAAAGAAAAATGAAAAACAAACAAACAAAATTATGGGTTAATTTAAGTGTAAGAGCCAGTCAATAATAAGCCTGAGCTAATGGCCAAGCAGTTATAATTAATATAAGCTTCTGAGTGATTATTTTATAAACAGGCCATGGGGCTTCAGGGGCTTGGCAAGACCCAAGAAACATCTGACTACAGAACCCATACTCAACACTCCCATTTTTTTTTTACCAAGAACAATAGACTAGATAGCTAAGGGACTGCTGTGGAATGTTATTCTGTACACTGTGAATGTGTGTTGCTCAAATTGGTTGATAACTAAAATGCTCATTGACCAGTCGCCAAGCAGGAAGTATAGGTGGGATAAGCAGACAGAGAATTCTGGGAAGAGGAAGGCTGAGTCAGGAGTCTCCAGCCAGACACAGAGGAGTCAAGATGACAAGGCAGAACTGAAAAAAGGTACCAAGCCACATGGCTAAACATAGATAAGAATTATGTGTTAAATTAAGTGTAAGAACTAGTTAGTAATAAGCAAGTGGCCATATGGTTCATAATTAATATAAGCAAGCCTCTGTGTATTTATTTGGGTCTGCATGGTTGCAGGACCAGGTGGGACACAGAAATTTTACAAGTTGCTGTGGGACCTTGCTGCTGGGCGAGACCAAAAAAACTTTTCAGCTACAAGGGACCTAAAACAAAACCAAATATTATTGTTCTGAAAGAGAAAGTGGCAAAAATGATTCCTAATGACATTCTGCTATATTCACTTATCAGTGTATTGTTCAGCCTTCAGAGAAGCTTCTTTTTGTAGGAGACTGGAAAAGGTACAGAGACTCACAGCTAGACATGCAGAGTGAGAGACCTTGGAACACTCACCCTTAAATGGAATATCTAATAAAATCCCTCCCCTCAGGACTCAGGGAACCATACTTAGGATCTGATTCTTGTACCTTCTCTTGGGCTCTTTACCTTGTATTTGTTTGTCTTGTCCAACTCTAATGTTTGTTCTTGTTTTATCTCACTATATTTTATTTTGTTTGGGAGACTGACATGAGTAGCCCAGCATTCATGTATGTGCTCTGGGTGGTGGATCATGGCTATGCACTCATGGTGCATATACTGTGGGGGATGGGCTCATGGCTATAACCAAGGCCTCATGTTTTATGTGAGACTCATGTCTTTAACTCGGGCATCATTGTGTATGTACTGTGGTAAGCTCATGCATACAACATAGCATTTGTAGTGCCTGTAATTTGGTAATCTAGGGCCTCTATTCCAGCACTCATGGTTTATCCACCATAGGAATTATATACTACTCATGGTTTATATACTGTATGAGATTCATTTCTGTACCTCAGAAATAATGATACCTGTACTTGGGTTGCCCATACCTATAACTCAACACTTATTGTGAAGGTACTGTGTGAGACTCAAATCACCAAACTAGCCCTCAAGGTACATATACTGTGTGGGTCTGACAACTATATTCCTGCGGTCATGATAGTGTGTGTACAGTGGGAGGCTCATCTATATCCCAGTCCATGTACTCTTAGAAGCTCACACTTACAAAAGGACACTCATAGGTAGGGTGCTTAGTGTTGTAACCCAGCATTTCACCTGCTTGTAGTGTGTGAGGCTCAACCCAACACTCATTGAGACTCTACATTGGGAGTCTCACACCCACAAACCAGCATTTGTGGTTCATGTACTGTGAAAGCCTTGCTTCTGTAACCTATTCCTCATGGTGCATGTACTGTGGGAGGTTTATACAGTACTCATGATACCTATATTTGGAAGTATACATGTAACTCAAGAATCATGGTGCATGAACTGTGGGAGACTGAAGCCTATAATTCAGCACTCATTTTGAAACTATTATGCTAGATTCAAACCAGTAACCCAGCTGTCATAGTGCATGTACTGTGGGAGGCTGATGACTAAGATTCAGCACTCATTGTGACTGTAGTATGCAAGACTCAAATGAGTAACTAAGAATTCATGTTGCATATACTCTGGGAAGATTGTTCCTATAACTCAACACTCACTATGCATGTGGGCTCATACCTGTATTCCAGCACTCATGATGCATATACTATGGGAGGCTCATGCCTGTAACCTATCACATATGATGCATGTATTCTAGATATGCATGACTATAATGCAAAATTCATGGTGCATGTACTGTGAGAGACTCATGCCTGTAACCCAGCACTCTTATATTGCTTTAGGTGGATCATGGCTATAACCCACCACTCATGGTTCCAGCTCAGTGCTGTAACCAAGCACTCACAGTTTAGGTACTGTGTGAGAATCACAACTTTTACTCAGAAATCATGATGCATATACTGTGAAATGGTCATGTCTATAACCTAGCATTCATGGGGCACATAATTTGGGAGTCTCAAGCCTGTAACCCAGCACTCATAGTATATATATTGTTGATGCTCATGTATAGAACTCAACATTTATGGTGCATATTTTCTGGTGGAATCATGGCTTAACCGGCCCTCATGGTACATTTACTGTGAGGCTGACAAATGTATTTCAGCTGTCATTATTATGCATGTACTGTAGGAGGTTAATTCTATAACCCAGGTCTATGTACTCTGGAAAGCTCATGCCTGTAACAAGACATTCAAAGTACACATACTATGGGATTAATGGTGTTGTGACCCAGCACTCCATATGCTTGTAAGTGTGTGAGACTCATTAAAAAATTCATTGAGATTGTACAGCTCACACCTATAAACCAGCACTCATGGTGCATGTCCTGTAGGAGGTTCATACTTGTAATGCATCACTCATGATACCTGTGCTGTGGAAGACCCAGTCCTCATGGTTCATGTACTATGGAAGGCTCATGCCTATAACACCACACACATAGTACATGTACTCTGGGAGACTCGGGCCTTCATCCAGTGCTCATGGTTTATGTACTGTGGAAGAATCTTACCACTAACATAGCACTCATTGTGCATATAGTGTGGAAGTCTTATGCCTATAGCCCTGTACTCTTTGGGAATGTACTATTTGAGATTCAAACCAATAATCTAGAACTTATGGTGCATATACTATGGTGAGTTCATGACTATAACACACACTCATGATACATGTGTTCTGTGAGTCACCTCTCATAATACATATACTATGAGTGCTGGGTCCCAGCAGTAAATTTCTCACAGTACACATACCATGAGGTAAGAGGCTTCCACAGTACCCGCATCTAGGGAGCCATAAACCCCCATCAATATATAAACCATGAATGCAACATTCATAATGGTTTCCAGGAATGGGCCTCTCACAGTACATGTACCGTGACTACCGTGTTACACATATGATCTTTAGAGTTCATGCACCATTAGGACTTGGTTACATGTAGTTGGAAGGTTTCCTGTGTCCCACCCAGTCTGCAGCTGCTCAGACCCAAGTAAACACACAGAGGCTTATATTAATTAAAACTCCTTGGCCATTAGCTCAGGCTTACTACTGACTAGCTCTTACACTTAAACTCAGCCCATTTCTGTTAATCTATATGTCACCACGTGTTCCATGGCTTTACCTGTGTGCCATTACATGCTGCTCCCTGGATGGTGGGCTGGCATCTCCTGGCTCAGCCTTCCTCTTCCCAGAATTCTCCTTGTCTTCTTATCCTGACTATACTTCCTGTCTGGCTAAGCCAATCAGTGTTTTATTAAACCAGTGAACAAAGCATTATTCCACAGCAGTTACAGCTATGGGTTTCAACATTACATGCAGCATAAGTGTTTTATTACAAGTATTAGTCTTTAAGTACATGTACCATGAGTGCTAGGTTACAGCAGTGAGCATCCTACATTACATACACCATGAGTATTATAGGTATGAGGTTCTTGCAGTACATGCATAATTAGTTCCTGGTTACAGGCAAGAACCTTCCTCATAACATGCACTATGGATGCTGAATTACAGGCATAAGTCTTCAGAGTATGTACACCATAAGTTCATCTACAGCAGTGAGCTTCTAAGAGTTCATGGAGTGCTGGGTTACAGATGTGATTTTCCCACAGAATATACAGTGTGAGTGTGAAGTTATAAGTGTGAGCCTCACACAGTAAATGCACCAGAAGTGCTGGCTTGCAGCAGTGGGCCTCCCACATTATATGCAGCTTGAGTATTTGGTTACAGTTAATAGCTCCCATGGTACTTGAAACATGAGTGTTGGGTTATTGTCAACCAATCAGAGCAACACACATGTAGCTAGAGTTTTCCTGCCTTGCCCACAGTCAGGGCAAATCTCTGTCACTCGCCAGTCCCACAGCCACTCAGACCCAACCAAGTAAACACAGAGACTTATATTGCTTACAAACTGTATGGCCATGGCAGGCTTCTTGCTAACTGTTCTTATAGCTTAAATTAATCCATTTCTATAAATCTATACCTTGCCATGTGGCTTGTGGCTTACCGGCATCTTCACATGCTGCTTGTCATGCCAGTGGCTGGCAGTGTCTCCCTCCGACTTCCTGTTCTCTCAATTCTCCAATCTTTTAGTCCCGCCTATACTTACT
Organism: Peromyscus eremicus; assembly: GCF_949786415.1. Classification (NCBI taxonomy): domain Eukaryota; kingdom Metazoa; phylum Chordata; class Mammalia; order Rodentia; family Cricetidae; genus Peromyscus; species Peromyscus eremicus. The sequence continues at coordinate 419,096 of NC_081424.1, read as the reverse complement.
GCCTGACCACTGGCCAATCAGTGTTTTACTTATTGACCAATCAGAGCAATTTGACATACAGACCATCCCACAGCACACATATTCACAACATACAGAATGTCATCCTACAGCAGGATTCCATCTCATGAAGAGGGCCTTAAGTCAAATCAGATACAGGTTAATTATTCCCACAAGCTTTCTGCTATCATTATATTAGTATACCTTGCAGGAAGGACATTATTTACAGGTCAAAACACTTGTGGCTGGCTCGGTATTTTCTTTTCTCTTTTGGTAACCATGCCATCAGTTTGTGGAGAGCAATCTATAATTTTAGCAACAGCTTTGGTTCTTTGGGGATTACTATGGGACCCTTTTGAACAACAACTCAATTAGAACTGCCTAGTCTCTTCATTGGAAGTTTCATTTGATAGTGAAAGATGGCCAGTTGGGACTCTGTCTCCCCCATTATTTGGCAATCTTATATAGACTGCCTTCACATACATATATTTTAGGAAGCTACTATTGTATTAGGTTTCCATACTACCCCTCAAATGGTCCTTAATTTAGCTGTCTCTTCCTCTATTCTCTCCCTAGTGCTCCTCTTTACTCCCCATCTTCACTTGATCCTCCTGTTCTGATCCCCCATGCATCCATAACTATCTATTCTTTTTTACTTTCTTAATTAGTTATATGTGTGTCAGCCCTCCACCAGACCCTTCCTCTATATCTGCCCTCTGTGGCCCTAAGAATTACAGCTTAGTTATTATTGGCTTAAAGCTAATATTCAGATATAAGCAAATATTTACTATATTTGTCTTTCTGGGTCTGGAATACCACATTTGGGATGATTTTTTTCTACTTCTAACCGTTTACTAGCAAATTTCATGATTTCATTTTTTAAAAATGACTGTTATACTCCATTGTGCAATGTGCCACATTTTTTTTTAATCAATTCTTTTATTGAGGGACACTTAGGTTGTTTCTGATATCTTGGAATTAGAAACAGAGCAGCAATGAACATGACAGAGCAAGTATGCCTCTTGTATGATGAAACATCTTTTGAGGATATGCTGAAGAGTGGTATAGATGGATCTTGGGGTAGATAAATTACCATCTTCCAGAGGAAACTCAACACTGATTTTCATAGTGGCTATACAAGTTTAGACTCCCATCAGCAATGGGTTATTGGTCCCCTACTCCACATGCTTGCCAGCATGTGCTATCACTTGCTTGGAATAACTTAGCCATTCTGATAGTTTTAAGAAATATCAAAGTACCTTTGGTTTGCATTGCCCTGATGGTAAGGATTGTGAACATTTCTTTTTTTCTCAGCCATTTAATTTTGAGATTCTCTATTTAGATCTGTAGTCCATTTTTAATTGTTTTGTTTCTTGCTATCCAGTTTTCTGAGATCTTTATATAATTTAATATTAGCGTTCTATTGGATATATAGTTGGTAAAAATCTTTTTTCCGCTCTGTAGGCTTGTAATTTATCTCTTGCCATATAGAGACCTTTGGTTTCTTGAGGTCCCATTTATTAATTATTGATCCTACTTTCTGTGCTGAAGATGTTCTCTTTATAAAGTTATTTCCTATAATAAAGAGTTCAAGGGTATTTCCCACTTTGACTTCTATGAGGTTCAATGTATCTGGTTTTATGTTATGGTCTTTGATCCGCTGGAGTTGAATTTTCTGCAGGGTGTTAAGTATGGATTGATTTGGATTCTTCCAAATAGCCATCCAATTTAACCATCCCCATTTGTTGAAGATATTGTGTTTTTTTTCAGTATGTGCTTCCAGATTATTTACCAAAATAAGGTGTACATGGGCATTTGATGTGGGATGACTTATCCCTAACAGGCCTGAGGGCCACCTGGCCCAATCCAATAAAACAGATACTTTCTGAGAGCCAACCTGGGTGTGCCTAAGGGCCTTAGCAACAGCAGCTGAGACACGATCTGGAGATGACCTGGACCAATAAGAAGCAGCTATGTCACACCAGCAGATGTATATTCATCAGACCTTCCCTCAGGGTAGGGTAGAGGGTATATAAGGCTTGCCTCTTCCTGAATAAACTGAGCTTATTGCTTTGACATTTTCCCAGATTCTATGTTGTTGACTCTGTGCCTACTTGGCCCCCTCCCCCAAAGGGAACAACAGCATAGGACCCTGCCATGTCTGGTGCTGAAATCTGGACATCTGATGCCTGGCAATAGGGACTGTTTGTCTCCCTTTTCTTATGTGTGGCACTGGTTGAGCAGCACCCTTGAGCAGTGTATTTCAGTGAGTAGACCCCTCCATGTTGTGTGCTTTCAGTCCCTTCGGCAGGTAAGTGTTAGGACTTTCCCTCATTTTCTTTTTGTTTTTCTTTTTTGTGAGTCTGTCTGTACAATAGGGTGCCACACACTTTTGTTCAGGCTCCCCTGGTGTTTCCATATAAGGGCTGTACCCTCAGGAAATGGAGCCATGCTCTACCTATTTTTAGTTGTGTGTGTGTGTGTGTGTGTGTGTGTGTGTGTGTGTGTGTGTGTGTGTATGTACTTTTGGGTTGTGATGCCTGGATAGATGGTTTAACAGTTGAGAGTGCTTGCTGATCCTCCAGAGAACATGTGGAAACCTGATCTTTGGATGAGAGTTCTGTTCCTGGCCAGAAAAGTGAAGTGGCCTCAGGAGTAACCCTCCATTTTTTATGCACATTTTGTTGGCTATAATTGCTGGCCCAAAGTTCTCCTCTACTAAAGAGGTCATTAAGGCTCACAATAAGCACTGCCAGGAACAATGTAACACTATTATCTATTGCCTTCATTCCATCTATGACTGATATTTCCTCTGCCTCTGCTGACAAGGAGAGGCATGAGAATAGGTATAAAGTAAAGGAATGGGATAGAAAGAGAGAGAAAATGATTGCAGCAACATCCAAGCCTGTAGCAGCAGCCCTTCTATCTACTCCCTGGAGTGATTTGCCTGGATGTCTGCCCACCGAGCTACCTGCCAGCCTCTTCCACCTATGGTGCCTCATACACCCACCATGGCATTACCAATTAATGTGGGCCCCAATGCAGCCAACCAGTCATGGATACCTACCCCACTTGCAGACCTGTCTTTGGTCTGTAAAGCTGCTAATGAATCAGGTCCTGACTTGCCATATTTTGAGCAAGTCCTACAGAAATGAGCAATGCATTTACAGACTTATTATGACTGGTACCTTTAATGAAGGCTGTGTTGAAGCCTATGGTGTTTCTTAGCTGGCAAGCTGCCTATGATGATCAGGTCAAGGCTCAGGCTCATTTTAACATACAGCACAACATTGCTGTTTCTCTTGAGATGCTCACAGGCCAAGGAACACATTTTAACCCTGTCACACAAGCCCAAATTGGACAGCACACTTATTTACCTGCATCAGGAGACACCATTGTCATTGGTGCATTGGAGGGATCCTGTCACCCTTCAACGGCAACCCTCTGCTCCCCTAGTAACTTAGGGATGAGGGTATGCTTGCATTTCCTTCCCAGAATACTACTATGCTGATATGGATACCCTCCACAGACATGCATCTGACAACAGACCAAGAGACTTTGGCCAAAGTGTGACATTAGTAAAGATCATGTCATTACTGGCATGCCACCCTAGATATCAAGCAATTGCCTCACCCCCTAAAAGATGGCTAATGCATCATCAAAAGGACTTCAATTAGCCCAATAAATATGGCTGGGGTCTCATCCACGTCCTTGAGACTGAAATTTTTGACTAATCCTTCTTTAGTTCAAATGTCTTTTACAACAGGTTCAACAACAGAAGGCAGCCACAAAGGTAACCCTACAGGTTTTATTAGCTCTCAGACACCTAGATCAAAGTCCTCCTAGAGAGATAATGCATGCATAGCTCACTGAGATACAGAAAGCTACTGCCTAAAGCCCAGCACCCAGACAGCACTCAAGAATTGATGCTCTTCCAGGGCTGGTAGTCAATAATGGGTATGAGCTTGCTTGGCAAGCCAATCTAAGGCAGGCACAGTCCATTATGCTGAGCTCTCCTGAGGTGGGGGTCAACAAGGTTAGTGCAATATACTCTAGCTCCTACTGAGTGTGTCCTATAAAATAATAAAAAAAGGGGTGAATATGTGGGACGACTCATCCCTAACAGGCTTGAGGGCTCACATACACACACACACACACACACACACACACACACACACACACACACAGAGAGAGAGAGAGAGAGAGAGAGAGAGAGAGAGAGAGAGAGAGAGAGAGAGATCAGCATAACATAAGTGCCTATAGAGGCAGGGGTATTGGATTTCCTGAAGCTATAGTTAAAGGCAGTTGTAAGTCCCCAGATATGGGTACTAGGAATTGAACTTAGGTCCTCTACAAGAGTAGTACATACTCTTAGTTAATGAAGCATTTCTCTAGTCTGTTTTTGGCTTTTAAACACAATGTCTCATTATATAGCTCAGGTTAACTGTAAGCTTGCTATGTGGTCTAAATTGGTATTGAACTTGTGATCCTTTTGAATCGGTTTTCAAGTGTTGGGTTAAGGATATTATGCCCCATGCCTGGCTTGGGTACTTTTGTTATTATTATTTTTTTTTTCGAGACAGAGTTTCTCTGTGTAGCTTTGCGCCTTTTCCTGGAACTCACTTGGTAGCCCAGACTGGCCTCGAACTCACAGAGATCCGCCTGGCTCTGCCTCCCAAGTGCTGGGATTAAAGGCGTGCGCCACCACTGCCTGGCTTTGTTATTACTATTTTACCACCAAGGAAACACATATTAAGTAACCAAAGTTACAAACCCAAAGTGCCAGAGCACAGAACACTTATACAATAGAATGTAATTCTAAAAGGCAGGGACCAAGATCTTGTAGTCAAAATATATCTTTTTTTTTTTGAGACAGGGTTTCCTGTGTAGGTTTGGTGCCTGTCCCAGATCTTATTCTGTAGACCAGGCTGGCCTCGAACTCACAGAGATCCACTTGCCTCTGCCTAAAATATATCCTTATACATCTATATACATGTATAGAAATGTCAAAATGAAATATATTATTTTGTACAATTAATATACATTAAAAAACAAGAAAGGCTTGGTGATATACACCTGTAATTTCTGCACTTGGGAAGTAGAGATAAGTGGATCAATATTTCAATCTATATATGCTTGTATGTATAGAGATTGGAGGCTATCCTGAGCTACATGGTACCCCATTTTTTTATTTAAAAGAAAAGAAGAAAGCACAAAATTGTTGATCTTATTGTTTGTTGAAGACTATAATGTTTGTTGAATTGAAATACAAGTGGTTATTAGAATAGAGACTTCTTAACTAGAAATATAATAAATGGAATGAAATAGTGAGATGGATGAATTGGGTGAAAGTTGAAACCCTGAAACTAGCTGAAAACAAACTTGAGGAGCAAATCATTACAACTTTGACCCACGGAGGTATGTTCAGGCAGGTGACCTGGACCAGCAGGTTCTTTTTCAGTGACAAGGTCCTAATGGTGAGGTTCCAGGGTATGAAAAATACAGAGAAGATAAAAGACAGAGAAGATAAATTCTGGTGTTGGGAGGTCTTCTGTGAACCTCTTTTATGCTAAGGATGTTTATTACGAAGTATGGCATCATATTTGCAGGAACAAAAATGACCATGGTCAGCAGAGAGTTAAATCAGACAATGTTGGCAAAAAGAATACACAATGCCTCCCTCAGATACAGTTGCCTTATAACTGATAACTACAGCCCAAAGTAAAGAGACATATTCTCTGAAGCCACAACTTTGTCACGTTTAAGGCAATGGCCATAGACTAGCCTTGCTAACTCTACTTCTGGACAAAGAAATAGAACCAACATTTCCTTTGTCCTTCCATCATGGTCTTTGAGCAAGTCTTGGCTTGGTCTGGCTTCCCAAGGGCAGTAGTGTTGATGTTTAATGGTAGTTGTTCTTTTTTGTTCCTTGGTGGCTATTAAAATATCTTCAGTGACTTTCAATTTATTTGTAGCTGGACTTTTTCTTTGTCATAAGTCATATATATATATATATATATATATATATATATATATATATATATATATATATATATTCCATGTGTCTTGATCATATTCATCTCATATAACCTTCTTTAATACCCTCCCACTTTTGCTGATGTCCTTATTTTACAGATAGTCCTCTTCCTACTTTCATGTCTTTTGAGTGCAGTAGCCACAGATACTGTGTTCTTGATTTCAGCTGTCATGTCACATCATGATGGCAGTATTTTATAGCATTCCTCCCCATCCTCTGGCTTTTTCAGTATTTCTGGCTCCTCTTCCACAATATTCCCTGAGTTTTGGAAGGGTCTTGTATAATATTAGAGGGACCAGCCTTAATATTATACATCCCAGGGGCTCAGGAGAGAGAACTTCTAACAGTGAGAACTATTTTTGGGAAATAGAATCTCAGCACAATGAGCTCTATAGTCCACTTGCTTTAATTCCTCTGGCAAAACATTCTATATATACAGCTTCAGTTCTGTTCTCCTGCCTAGCTCCTTTCTTGCCTTACTTCTCTCTACATTTATCTACTGCTCCCTCTATTTTTCTATCTTAATTCTCTCATCTTAATTCTGCCTCATCTAGGTCCTATTTTACCTTGTTCTCACCCAGCTAGGACTTTCCCATCTGGCTCCTCCATCTCATTCCTCTAGTACTCTCTTCTAGCCCTTCAATCAAGTTCTTCCACATCTCAGTTTGTTCCTCTCACCTTCTTACCCATCTTTTTCTTCCATTCCCTTTTCTCTTCTCCATCCCCTCGTGCCCTCGGAGTCCTGGTATATATACACTTACAAGAAGTAATCATTTGGCAGTGCAAAGCCAGGCTTCCAGGGTCAAACGGAGGGGTGATAAGAATCACAAGGAGGAGCAGTAATTGTTATCATTTGCAACCCAAAAGGGAAGTGACTAATGGGAAATAAATTAACTAAAGGTAAATTTGGGTAATATCTAAGAAGAGGAATCTTATGTGTTCAATTATAATCTTAAATGTGATTGGTAGAAAATGTCAAGACTCTGTAAGTTGCTAGGTCAATGGGAGAAAATAAAACTGCCTTCTTTTTTCCTGTGGCTCCTGTCTGTCCAAGCTATCTGCCATTATTCTGAAGGGTGGGGGAAAGTGTGTTCAGTCGCTAGGCAACCTGTGTACAGCTAGATGCCTCTGGCGATACTTAAAGGGAGATCTGGAACTAAGGTAAGATTTGTGAAAGGAGAAAGTTAAGCTTAATTGGCACATCGGCCAGGCCTTCTCAAACAGGTAGCCTGGATGCTTAAGTCTGTACTTAGAGAGTACAGCGGTATCTCTGGTAAGGCACTTTCTTCTGTCTGGGGATGGACCTGTCCGGATGCTCCCAATGATGATAATTACAGGGAGGTTTGAACTGGGTTTTGGGCTGAGCATAGCTGTTAGCACAGGTTATCTAAATATTCCTAGAAGTGGTTAGGTAAGCAGTTAGAGGTCTATAAAGTTAGTAAGGTTGTAAGAAAGGAGGGTCCGAGCTATATTGTATGAAGCTATTACTTAAGGTCCACCTGACCTAGGCAGTGTCCCTTTGTGGAATTTACCTTAAATCAGGAGACTTGCATGTGGACTGTTACTACTGTTAGTCCTTGAAAATGGCTAAGGGAGATATCTGATTCCATAGGAAGCGTTTCCTGAGGCTGTTCTCCAAATACCTTGAATGTGTATGTCTAGAGAGTGATCAGTCCACACTATTACCCTTCCTTAGGGAAAAATCAATTAGGAAAACAATGAAGGCACACATGATTTTCATAATAGAATACAGCTGATATATAACAAGCCAAATAATACCAAAAGCTCCTTGTAATTTGGCTTCCTCTGGAGGAATTTCTTGATCCCTCCAGGTAGTGACTTTGCCATAACCAGCTGAGTTCTTATGATATATTCCTACAGTCTACAGCAGAGGAGGTGCTGTAGATGTCTCATTTAGGGCTGAGTAGTCAACAATCACTGATCTTCCAGTACTTTGAGCAGTTAGGAATCTGTTCATTTACTGGAATCTGCTACCAAAAAGAAGTTCCTCTGACCAAGGGCAAGAAGCAATAGTCTATAAATATAAATATAAGTATAAATATAAATAAATATAAATACTTAGAAGATAGTTTGACTTCTTAGCAAATAATTAGTAGTGGGGTCCCCCTTAGAGACTACAACCTCCCTAGCTATAGACTTTTGATAAGGTTCATAGTAATAGGCAAGAATTACAACCTGTAAAAAAAGCTTTAATCCAAATGGAAAGCAGTTAGCTTCCTCCAAACAGTCATGCTACTATTGTATCAGTGAGGAATATTGTATCTGGCATATTGGTATTGTAACACATAGGGTCTACACCTGGGTAAGACAATTCTTGTTTTTTTCTTCTTCAGCAGCATACATAGCACCTTCTAGCACTGTGAACACTAGCCAGTAATTAAAAAGCTTCCAGAATAAGTACAGCTTGATTTTTCTGTATCCAGAATATGTAGTGTGCTAAGCAATAGGATCATCTTATCTAACTCTAGTGGGCAATCAAAAGTAATTGCAATAGCCAATATTGTTTCAAGAGTTTGGGGGCCCTTACTGGCAACTAACACATAGGGAAGTATTCCATACCTGGCATTAATACTTCTGTTTCAAAATCCATGGCTTATGAGGAGAAATACAGTAAGACTTTTTAGATGAGTGTTTTAAAAAATATATTGAACTTGAAAATAGCCATAAGATAAGCAGTGTTAAAATTTGTTAACTGGTTGCTAATATCATCAAAACAGTGTTCACTAAAAAAAAAGCTGAGAACAAATTATTTTAGACTTTGTCTTTAAAAATAACTAAAACTTTAAAGTACACAAACACATCATCTGCTGGTTCTTTTGATTTATTCTTTACAGCATGCTCTTCTTCGCCACACACATTTTTTTTAGCACTTTTTAGACTTCTTAACAGCTTTTTTTTTAACTAGTCTAATTTTTCTTTCAATTCATTCCTCCTCTTTCTGGTTCTGATAAACATGAATTAATTGTATATGTATGAAGATTTCAGTGTATACAGATGAACAATGTAAATCAGAATACGTTAAACTGACAATGTCAGTCTTCTTTCAAAACCAGTCTCACATGCATAAATTTTCTTTTTATTTAAGAAAAAAATCTTTCCAAACACACATACACAATTAGTATCAATTGTTTAAGACCAACTTTCTTGGGTCATAGTCCAAATAAGTGTCAAAACTTGAAACTTGCAAAAAAAAAAACTTTTTATACTTATAAAAGTTTTAAAATCACTTTTCTTCTTTCCTTTTTAAAGGTTCATTTATTTTATTATATGGGCATCAATATTTCCTGCATGTGTGTATGTATAAAATAAAATGTGCATTAATGATGTTCATGAAGGACAGGTGTGATGTCATATCCTATTGAAATCTGGAAGTTTGATAGTTTAGCCACCATGTGAGGACTGGAAACTAAACCTGGGTTCTCTGTACGAAAAAGTGATTTTTATTGCAAGCCATTTTTACAGTCTTCTGTTCTTTTTTAGTAAAGCATAAAAACAAATGGATTTACCCCAGAGGTACACATGATTACAGACTTATCAATTGTCTTCTATGCTGAAGTTAATCTTATCTTTGATTATTTGTTTTACTTTTACTGAAAATAGATTTTTTTTGCACATTATATATCATGGTTATAATTCCCCCTTCACTCTTCCTAGTTTCTCCAACCTCCCTTTCCATCTAGAGCCACTTCCTTTCTGTTTCTATTTTCTGTTGTAAAACGAACAGGCTTCTATGGGATAATAACAAAATAAAATAATATAAAACAAAAATAACACATGAAATTGAAAAACAACAACAACAACAAAAAAACCCAGAAGAAATAGAGCCCAAGAGAAGGCAAAAAAAACCCAACAACAACAGAGACTCTCTTGTTGAAACACTCAAGAATCCCATATAAACACTAATCTGGAAAAAATAATATGCACACAAATGATCTGATTGTAGATATGTGAGAGCCCAGTGAACACTGCCTCAGTCTCTGTGAATTTATATGTGCTTTGATCATGTTGATTTAGAGGGCAAAGTTTTCTTGGTGTTCTTTATCCCCTCTGGCTTACACAATCCAACAGTCCTTCATGTTAAAAGTCCTGAGGAGATTAGCGATACAAGAAATATACTTCATACATAATGAAGGCAGTATATAGAAAGCCCATAGCCAACATCAACTTAAACAGAGAGAAACTTACAGAGCAATTTTCCTAAAATCAGAAAGAGACAAGGTTGTCCACTCTCTCCAAACCTATTCATTATAGTACTTGAAGTCTTAGCTAGATCAGTATGTAGCTGAAGTTTTCTCCAGTCTCGCCGGGGCCCATAACTACTCAGACCCAAATAAACATACAGATGCTTATATTATCTAAACTGTTTGGCCTAATGGCTCAGGTTTCTTGCTATCTAGGTCTTATATCTTAAATTAACTCATTTCTATAAATCTATACTTTGCCACGTGGCTTGTGGCTTACTGGTATCTTTACATGTTGCTTTTCATGGCAACGGCAGGCAGTGTCTCCTCACTCAGCCCTCCTGTTCCCAGCATTCTCCTCTCTCTTTGTCCCACCTATACCTCCTGCCTGGCTACTGGCCAATCAGCACTTTATTTATTAACCAATCAGATCAACACATTCATGGCATAAAGATATTCACAGCAGCAGTAAGACAATTAAAAGAGATCAAAGGGCTACATATTGGAAAGGAAAAGTTCAAAGAATCTTTATTTTTAGATGGTATTATAATATGTATAAGTAACCCTAAAACTTCAACACAGTAGAAGGACAGGTAAGTTTCTCCCAGGATAAGCATTGATAGTTCTGGGACCCTGTTTGGAGTAATTGGTCAGAAATGACTTCTTTGAGAGGAAGAAGAAGAAGAAGGAGGGGACAATGAAATGATTAAACTGAAAAAAAATCTTTCCATGCAGATAGAACAGTGTGTTCACTCCCCTGGAAAGGGGAATGATTTGGAAAAAATGCAGTTCTTCTCTGGAATGTCCCCCCCCCAAATCCATATGTTAAAGGATTGTTTCCTAGTTTGATGCTTTGGGGAGGTGATAGGACCTGTGAAGAGTTAAAGATTAATGGAAAATTTCTAGGTCATTAAACATTTTTTTTTCATTTATGTTACATACCAAACACAGTTACCTCTCTTCTCCTCCAGTTCCCTCTCCCTGCCTCCCATCTATCCCCAACCCCATCCACTCCTCAACAACTCTTGAAGAGTTTATTGGACTCAGCTTTCTTCTTCTCTCTTTTACCTCCAGATCATGAGAATGAAGGGAGCAGGTAAAAGCACCTTGGCCTGAGTACTGCCCTTTTGAATTCAGACTCATTTTTACCTGCAAGGTGAAATAAAATTCAGATTCCCAAGCCTTAGGGGAGCTGAGAACTTCCCAGTGGCTGATCAACCTCCTCCCAAAAACCATATAAATAGTCATTATGCATTCTTACTTCTTTAGAAACATTATGGCTGTTCATAACAACAGAAAGAACACATTAATTTAATTGGTTGGATTGAAAGGCTTGCATTGTATATCAGTTGACAATGATAGAGTACTCAAGGAAGCCCCTAATCTCTAAATCCTGATTGGTGAAAATTGTAGTTGTAACTTGGCAATAAATGTTTGTGACTTTTTTGCTTATAAATCCTGCTTCTGCTGCTGCTCAAGGCTGTCAGATGAAACAAGGCTCTCAAGTCCTTGTCCTGTAGCCCTGATTGATAAGTGACTCATTTATGTGGTGATTCAATAAAGTCTTTGGACCCCATAAGTGTTGTTTCTTTCCTTCCTTGTGGCACATAATGGGCTAAGTGTAACAAGGTAAGCATTTTTTTCTGCTATGTGATCTCTGTCTTGATGTGAAGTCTTACCACAGATCCCAAACAATAGGGTCAAGTGATCATGAACCAGGACCTCTGCAACCATAAGCAAAAATCAATACTTTTCTCTTTAGAAGCTGATTCTCTCAGGTATCAGTATTAGAAAAATTACTCATTCAGAATTCCCACTCAATTGGTAAGACCATGAGATAAAGACCCCTGGCTATGGAAGACTCTGTGTCTGAAAGATAGAGAAAGCCACCCCTGGGGTTTTCTATGGTAAAGATTCAATCAGAAAAGATTTTCTAATTTATTCATTATATGAATAAATTTTCTAATTTATCCATTATTCTTTAATTCCAGTTAGAATGGTAACTGCCGGTTCTATGTCCCCAGCAAAGATAAAAGAGATTTTCTTTTTGAGCTATGGAGAGAGAGAGTTGAAATCTCTCTCTTAATGTCCTGCCTTGTGTGCAAAGCTGAAAGCAAGAAAGCATTGTGTAGTTTTCATTTTCAGTAATCTTCATTAGTAGCTGTAAAATAACACGGAATATTGACCAACAAACTATGTTTTATATTTGTTTAGTCTCTGCCAAATTCACTTTCACTCCTCCCAAACTCACCAACAAAACTGTTTCTTTAAACAGCTTTCCTTCCAGACCACGTTATTCAGCCCTTCACTTTCAGTCAGCTCTGAAAAAGCCTTGGATTTAGTAGAAGACCAAATACATTTAATATGTCAGGATTTCAATTGGATAAATGATTATTATCTTCCCTTCTAGCTCTGAAAATAGAAGAAAAGGAATAAGAAAAGCATTTTCCATGAAATTATCCCATTTCCTTTCTCCAGCCTCTAACCTCTTCCTTGAGGAACCTTTATTGTCTCCATATATATATATGACTGAACTTGTCCATTATCACTGATTTCTATGAAATCTATGAAATCTATGAAATGGTCCAGGAACCATGGACCAGGTTGTAAAGCCACCTGAAAAAAATGCCTGAGGATGCACCTGAACTTTTTTTAGCTGAAGGAATCTCCTATGAGTTCCCATCAGGAAAGTATTTTCCTCCTGCCTGACTCTTATGTCAGTAAATCCTACTGGGAACCAAATAATTTTTTCCTATCAAAAATCCTTAATTAGAGAAAAAATTTCAAAAGCCTGAATAAGACAAGCACCCATGTGAAGAAAATGTTTGCACTGCAAAATTTTGCCATTATCAATGTGTTTTTGGAAGATAGTTATTTCAGAGAGAGGTTTATTCAAATTTTCAAGGTGAATAGTTGTTTTCTCTACAGGTGTCTTAGAATTTTACTACTGTGAAGAGACATCATGCAACTCATGTAAAAGAAAACATTTAATTGGGGCTGGCTTACAGTTCATAAGTTCAGTCTATTCTCATCATGAGGGGACGCATGGTGGCATAAAGGCACACATGATGCTGGAGTAGTACCTTGAGACTTCTACTTCTGGATCTACAAGCAGCAGGAAGAGAGAGAGACTGAGCCTAGCTTGAGCAATTGAAACCCCAAAGCTCACTCACTGTGACACACTTCTTCCAACAAGACCACATCTCCTAATTCTTGTCATGTAGCCCTACTCCCTAATGATCAAACATTCATTTGGGGAGGGATTCCTATTTAAACTACCACAACAGATATCATCAGGCCCTTAAATTAAATAACAGCCCCTTTTCCATGATAGAAGTGTGCTTCGGAGAGGATAATAATACTAAAAATGTACTCTTACTGTCACCCTTTCATCCTTGGGGCTCAGTGCTTTTATTGCTTATTCCAAAATGTTTCTCAACTTGCTTTGTAGGTATTTGGCCCTTATCCAACTATTTCAACTGATTAGTTGGTGAACAGAACACAAGACCATCCCCATAAATTTGAGACTCTTGATACCTTCCTTTGTTCTGGCATTGCCTGTCAGGATCTACTCAAAAGTCATCAAATTTAGAGACTATGTTGAGAGCTGTGATTGGGCTCTAACATCCCTTGATGATAAACTCTGGTAAGGTGTTTTAAACTTAAGAAAAATATAGCTGAATTAACTTGAGGAGTGCATTGTCCTTCTTGTCAATATGTGAGTAGCCTGGGGAATGTCCCTGGGAATCCTTTTCTTCCCAGTCTTCCCTTCTAGGTTTCTTCTTTGCACAGTCCAGGTAGTGGTTCAATTTGAAAGAGAGGGTAGACTTTAGAAAAAGATTTTCATATAGTGGTAACAAATATATAAAAATATGCATGCTGTGATCCATGGCAGTCATATGTGACAGTAATAGCTATTGAGAGAACTTCCTGAAAGAATCTAAGAGTTAGCCAGAGTCTAAGAATTAGCCAGATATAAACTGTATACATATGCATCTGTTGTTTGTTTGAGATGTGACCCCCATAGTGATGCATTATAATTGCAATCTACTGTATGGTGATTAATTCTAATCCTGTGATGTATGTCTGATGTCTATATAGGATTTAGATTGTTCATGTATAATTCTTGCTGGAGGAGACATTGTCTGATTTTACAACAGCCTTCACTGTTTATCCATTTAATGGACAGAGTAGACATCTGGAGCCTTAATTTTATAAGCAAACACTCTGGGGTCCAACTCTTTACAAAACAAAAGATGCTATTTGATGTTACCCAGTACTCTTTTTTTTTTTTTTTTTTTTTTTTTTTTGGTTTTTCGAGACAGGGTTTCTCTGTGTAGCTTTGCGCCTTTCCTGGAACTCACTTGGTAGACCAGGCTGGCCTCGAACTCACAGAGATCTGCCTGGCTCTGCCTCCTGAGTGCTGGGATTAAAGGCGTGCACCACCACTGCCCGGCTACCCAGTACTCTTGATAATATTAATAATAATGATTATAAGTAGCCTTTATGTTCCACTCAGTACAATTGATTTTTGCATCATAATCAGTAAACCATAAAAAGGAAGACAAGAACCCATCCAAATAGCCTCAGGCATGCTAGCAGAATTTTATCCTTGAAAATCTACAGAATAAAATGTCAGAAATAGTAAAAACAAATAGCCATTACAATGGTAGTATTGATTCATATTCTCTTTCTCCCTCTGTCTTTTCTTTCTCATGTAGGTATACACTTTATTTGATAATAGTAACTTCCTTTTTCCTTTATTCTTGATTTTGGTCTGCTGTATTTTAATTTTATGCTACACTTGGGAGGCATATCAACAAAATAAGAATTCCACATGGTAAGCTTTGCCTTATTTTCATTTATTTGTTAAAAGAACAATTTAGATACCCAAGATATATAACAGGGACTCAAAGACTTAAAACCTACCACACTCAGGCATAGGGTATTAAAATATGGCTAAATAAAGCTTGCTTTCAAAACACATGGCTTAACAAAGTTTTCTGAGTGTTTTTTATTAACACTACTGAGTCATAAATGCTAAAAGTATTAATGGCTTTATAAAAATATAACCAGAGTTCAAGGGTCTACCTAAAGAGTAAGTTTAAACTTGCCACCAAAAGTGTTATGTAATGTACATGGTTCTTATGACCCCCTGTGGCAACACAGGCCATGGACATCATCACAGACCCTAGCTATAGCAGGACTACTGACCCAGAGATGGCCTTCAGCAGCAGTTCGGGCCCAGATAACACTTTGGCCTGGTGGCAAAATAGGTCACACAGACCAATATGGCCCCAAAGGCAGCAAAGCCCCTGGACACCAACATAGACTCAGGTAGCTATCTAGACCCTAGGCATCTGTACAGCCCTCAGTGGCAACAGGACCATTATGGTAAGCAAATATGTGGTGATGTATGGGAGGGAAAGGGAGACACAGTTAGGTTCTTGTCCTATGGAGACAGATGTATCTGAATAGGTAGGGGCCTTGAAGAACAGACTGATTTAGGAGGCCTGCTTGCTATTTGGGGACATGGTATAGTCAGGTCTTAGGCTGCTGCCAAGGACCATCTCTTGCTTTTTCTTAAGTCTGAAAGAAATGATTTCATAATTTAAGTGCTTTATTTTGACTTTAGTTTTGTTCTGCAAACAGCCAGTGGTAGAAACCACTGTCTGCATTTTAATAACAATGACTCTTTTCAAGTTATTAAGCATCTTCAAAAATAGCTCTCTTTTCATTGAAGTTTGTATTTATTTAAGGGTACAAAATTTAATTAGTTCTCTAATTCATGGATGTTCATTATCTAACTCCTTTCCTCATTGGGATTATATAAAATATTTCCTTTGGTATACTTAGGAAAGAAAAATAAACTTTTAAAGATTGTCCTCTGTGGTTGAAATCCATAATCCCACCTTTTTTGAAAGATATTAAATTGTTTCTGTCATGAACATTTGAAACTGTTTCTTCATCAACATTCTTTAGAAAAAGACTCAAAGATGCCAGAGCTTTAGAATACTCAATTTCTATGTTATATCTTAGTTCTATTTGAATCCATGTGATTTACAGTATGTCTTGCTGTGATTGTGCCTTGCCGTGCCTTTCCTTGCCTTGCTGCCTTGCTCATTAGCTCTTGCTTTGTGCCTTGCTGCACCTTGTGTCTTGTCTGGCCATTCTTTCCCACATACTTTGCTTCGCTCCTTGCTGTGTGCCTTGATGAACATTGCTATTTTCCTTGTGTTTACTGTACTATGCCTTATCATGTTCCTTACTGTTCCTTGCCCTGTGCCCTGCTGCATCTTGCTTCTCTCCAGGCAATGCCTTCATGTGCCTAATTGCAAACTTTACTGTACCTTGTGCCGTGACTTGCCTTGCACAATGATATATGCCTTACATTTTGCTTTTCAGTGTGTTGCTGTGCCTTCTTATGTCTTGCACCCTGGTTTGCTGTTCTTTGATGCGCACCTTGCCATGCCTTAATGTGTGCCTTGCTGTACATTGTGCCTTGCTGTCAATGCCTTATGTTTTGCCTCACTATATCTTATAAATTACCTTGTTTTGCCTTATAAACCTTACCATGGGTATCGCCAAGCCTTGGCATATGCCTTGCTGTGTGTACTGCCATGCCTTGCACCTCACTTTTCATAGATCTTCTTGTATGTTTCAGCATGCTTTACTGCACCTTTCACCTTGACTTGCCTTGTGCTTTGCTTTGTAGCCCCTTGCACCTAGCCTGACTACACCTAGCAGATTGTCACACAGCATTTTGCACACTTTACACATCTTGTCATACATTGCCAAAGGCCTTGCCACAACTTGACGTGTGTCTTGCTTATCACCCAGACATGCATTGCACCTTACCACTCTTGAACATTGCTGCACCTTACATTTTTACTTCCTTCACCTTCCCACAAATTTCTGTGTGCCTTAGTGCATCTTTTGATGCATCTTGCACTTTACATTGCCACAACTTAGCCTTGTTACACATTTTCCTTTAATTTGCTGCACCTTTTCCAGCACCTTGCCATGCTTTGTGCTTGTCCTGCCCTCACCTTGCTGTGTGTTTCATTCTTGTGCACCTAGCTGCACCTTGAACTTTGTATGACTATGCTTTGCCCTGCCATAACTTGCATCTTGCTTGTCACTGCTTACAGCATCACTTTGCACTTCTCCTTGCCAAGCATAGCCTTGATCTGCCTTGCCAATCATTATGTCCTGACCCTTATCCCACATGTTGTCACACCTTGCATCTGGCCTGGATGCAATTTGTCTCATGTCTTGCCACACACCTTGCTGTATGCCTTTGTAAGCCTTATGCATTGACTTTCTGTGCCTTCTTGAGACTTTTTGCATGCCCCACTGTACCTTGCCCCTTGATGAACCACACGTTCATCTTGCCTCCCTTGCTATGGATAGTTGTGACTTGACACAACTTGTTTTGTGACTTACCATGCCTTTCACCTTGCAGATTGTCTTGAAGTGCATTGTGTGCTTTGCCATGTACCTTGCTGCTTGCTTTGATTCTTGCCTTGCTGCTTGTTTTACCACTTGTCTTGCTACTCACTTTGCTGTGACTTGCACCTTTCCTTGCTGTGCCTTTATCATGCCTTACCCAGTACCCTACCGTGACTTCCATGTTGTCATGCTGTGCCTTGCAGATTGCCTGGCAGCACCTTGAGCACTTTGCCCTGCACCTTGCTGTGCCTTGCCACACATCTTGTGGCGCACCTTACCATGCCTTACAGTATGACTTGCTTTACCTTGTTGTGTGCCTTGATGTTCACCTTGCTGGGCCTTGAGCCTTATTATTCTTTGCACACCTTGCTCCTAGCCTTGCTGCACCTTGCCTTTCTTTTTTTTTTTTTTTTTTTTTTTGGTTTTTCGAGACAGGGTTTCTCTGTGTAGCTTTGCGCCTTTCCTGGAACTCGCTTTGGAGACCAGGCTGGCCTCGAACTCACAGAGATCCGCCTGGCTCTGCCTCCCGAGTGCTGGAATTAAAGGCGTGCGCCACCACCGCCCGGCCTGCACCTTGCCTTTCTTTGTGTCTTGCCTCATCCCTAAATTCTGATCTTACCAGCAGTTTTTACCATGCCGCCCGTTTTGCAATGCCTTACCAGGCCTTTGCCTAGCACCTTGCTCTTTAAGTCTTTTTTGTTGTACCTTGCCATGCCTTATTCATTGTTGAGCCTTGATGAGTACCATACTGAGTCTTGCCACACACTTTACCATGCCTTGTTGTTTGCTAGGCAAAGTGACTAACCTTGCCCCAGCTTTCAGCATGCTTTAAAGTGCCTTGTGACTTTCTTTTTCTTGCCTTGTACTATTTTGTGCTGTATCTTACCACACAATTTGCTACACCTTGCTTTGTCTTTTCTCGTATAATATTAGAAGGACCAGCTTTAATATTATACTTTCCAGGAGCTCAGGAGTGAAAATTATGAATGGCGAGGACTATTTTTGGAAAATAGAATCTCAGCACACTGAGCTCTTAGTCCACTCATTTATTTTCCAAATCATCTCCATCCTCCCATGCCCTGGGAGTCCTGGTATATATATACTTACAAGCAGTAACCTCTTGGCAATGCAAAGCCAGGTTTCCAGGGTCAAACGGAGGGGTGATAAAAGTCACAAGGTGGGGCAGTAATTGTTAATTATCATTTGCAACCGAAAAGGGAAGTGACTAATGGGGAAATGAATTAACTAAAGGTAAATTTGGGTAATATCTAAGAAGAGGAATCTTATGTGTTCAATTATAATCTTAAATGTGATTGGTAGAAAATGTTAAAACTCTATAAGTTGCTAGGTCAATGGGAGAAAATAAAACTGCCTTCTTTTGCTCTTCCTGAGACTTAGAGGCCGGCCCCCAGCTCCCATCTTGCCCAGGACTTCCCTTCTGAAGCACAGGTGAGTGCCCTAGCTTGCCCCCGACCCCATCCCTGGGCACCAGCCACTCCGGGGAAGACCTGCCCAACTTGGGCCCAGGTTCTGGACCCCGGGCAGGTGCCCTTCTACCCCAACCGGGAAGGATCCCCTTCTCCAAGACCCCTGGCAGACCCTGCAGTCTCCACGCCCTGCCCCCACGCCCATCTGCCTGAGCCCCAAGCCTCTTCCTGAGACTTAGAGGCCGGCCCCCAGCTCCCATCTTCCCCCGGACTTCCCTTCTGAAGCACAGGTGAGTGCCCTAGCTTGCCCCCGACCCCATCCCTGGGCACCAGCCACTCCGGGGAAGACCTGCCCAACTTGGGCCCAGGTTCTGCTCCCCGGGCAGGTGCCCTTCTAGCCCCACTGGGAAGGATCCCCCTTTCCAAGACCCCTGGCAGACCCTGCAGTCTCCACGCCCTGCCCCCACGCCCATCCGCCTGAGCCCCAAGCCTCTTCTTGAGACTTAGAGGCTGGCCCCCAGCTCCCATCTTGCCGTGGATCTCCCATCTGGAGGAGAGAGAGAGAGAGAGAGAGAGAGAGAGAGAGAGAGAGAGAGAGGAGAGCACCCATCCTCCCCCGGACTTCCCTTCTGAACAAGAGCTTCCATCCTGCCCCGGACTTCCAATTTGGACAAGAGAGCTCCCATCTGGACAAGAGAGAGAGACTTCCTGAATCTGTCAGCTCTGAACCAAGTGTGCGGATAAGGCCAGGAACGAACCACAAGGAGATGGGCAGACGTCAAGGCAGAAACACATACAACAAAATGAATAGTAATACACCATCACCAGGCCCTAGCCCTCCTCCAACACCTAGACCTGAACATCAGAAATTGGAAGAAGCAGAAGAAAATAGCCTTATGAATGTCATCATGAAGAAGCTAGAGGCTCGTGTAGAGGAAAAGACAAAAAAATGTGAAGAACGCTGTAAACAACTAGAGGAAAGGGCAAACAAATTAGAAGAAATCAATAAAGTCCTGGAAGAGAACAATAAAATACTGAAAGAAAATCAAGAAAAATCAATGAAACAAATGAAGGAAACAGTCCAAGACCTGAAAAAGGAAATAGAAAAAATGAAGAAGACACAAACAGAGGGAATGCTGGAAATAGAAAATCTGAGAAAACGATTGGGAACTTCAGATGCAAGTATAATCAACAGAATGCAAGAGATGGAAGAGAGGATCTCTAGCGTTGAAGATACAATAGAAGAAATAGATTCATCAGTCAAAGAAAACACTAAAGTCAACAAAGTCATGAACCAAAATGTCCAAGAAATTTGGGACACCATGAAAAGACCAAACCTACGAATAATAGGGGTAGAAGAAGGAGAAGAATACCAACTCAAGGGCACAGAAAATATATTCAACAAGATCATAGAAGAAAACTTTCCCAACTTAAAGAAGGAAATGCCTATGAAGATACAGGAAGCCTATAGAACACCAAACAGACTAGACCCCCAGAAAAAGTCCCCTCGCCACATAATAATTAAACAATTAAACGTACAGAATAAAGAAAGAATATTAAGAGCAGCAAAGGAAAAAGGCCAAGTGACATATAAAGGCAAACCTATCAGAATAACACCCGATTTCTCAATGGAGACTTTGAAAGCCAGAAGGTCCTGGACAGATGTAATGCAGACATTAAGAGACCATGGATGTCAGCCTAGACTAATATACCCAGCAAAACTTTCAATCGTCATAGATGGAGTGAACAAGACATTCCATGACAAAGCCAGATTTAAACAATATTTATCCACAAACCCAGCCCTACAGAAAGCACTAGAAGGAAAATTCCAACCTAAGGAAGTCAGATACAACCTCGAAAGCACAGGCAATAGATAAAGCCACAGCAGTAGACCCCAATGAAGAAAAGTACACACACATCACCACCAAAAAATAACAGGAATGAACAATCACTGGACATTAATATCCCTCAATATCAATGGACTTAATTCACCTATAAAAAGACATAGGCTTACAGAATGGATACGAAAGCAGGACCCATCTTTCTGCTGCATACAAGAAACACATCTCAAATTCAAAGATAGACACTACCTAAAAATAAAAGGCTGGGAAAAGACTTTCCAATCAAACGGTCTTAAGAAACAAGCGGGTGTAGCCATCCTGATATCCAGCAAAATAGACTTCAAACTAAAATCAATCAAAAGAGATCAAGAAGGGCATTACATACTCATCACAGGAAAGATCCACCAAGATGAAGTCTCAATTCTGAACATTTATGCCCCAAACACAAGGGCACCCACATATGTAAAAGAAACATTATTAAAGCTTAAATCACATATAAAACCCCACACATTAATAGTGGGAGACCTCAACACCCCACTTTCACCACTGGACAGATCCCCCAAATTGAAACTTAACAGAGAAATAAAGGACTTAATTGATGTCATGACTCAAATGGACTTAATCGACATCTACAGAACATTCCATCCTAACAAAAAAGAATATACCTTCTTCTCAGCACCCCATGGAACCTTCTCTAAAATTGACCACATACTTGGTCACAAAGCAAATCTAAACAGATACAAAACAATTAGAATAACCTCCTGTGTTCTATCAGACCACCATGGTCTAAAGTTGGATTTCAACAACAACAAAAACTACAGAAAACCTACAATCTCATGGAAACTGAACAATACCCACCTGAATCACCAATGGGTTAAGGAAGAAATAAAGAAAGAAATTAAAGACTTCCTAGAGATCAACGAAAATGAAGACACCACATATCCAAACCTATGGGACACTATGAAAGCAGTACTAAGAGGGAAATTCATAGCACTAAACGCCCACATAAATAAGCTGGAGAAATCTCACACTAGTGACTTAACAGCACACCTGAAAGTTCTAGAACAGGAAGAAGCAAAGTCTCCCAGGAAAAATAGATGCCAGGAAATTATCAAAGTGAGAGCTGAAATCAATAAAATAGAAACAAAGAGAACAATACAAAAAATTAATGAAACAAAGAGTTGGTTCTTTGAGAAAATCAACAAGATAGACAAGCCCTTATCCAAACTAACCAAAAGACAGAGAGAGAGCATCCAAATCAACAAAATCAGAAATGAAAAGGGGGACATAACAACAGACATTGAGGAAATCCAGAGAATCATCAGGTCATACTTCAAAAACCTCTATTCCACAAAACTGGAAAACCTAAAAGAAATGGATAATTTTCTGGATAGGTACCACATACCTAAATTAAATCAAGACCAGATAAACTATTTAAATAGTCCAATAACCCCTAACGAAATAGAAACAGTCATTAAAAGTCTCCCAACCAAAAAAAGCCCAGGACCAGATGGTTTCAGTGCAGAATTCTACCAGATCTTCAAAGAAGAGTTAATACCAATACTCTCTAAATTGTTCCATACAATAGAAACAGAAGGAACATTACCAAACTCCTTCTATGAGGCTACAATTACCCTGATTCCCAAACCAAACAAGGATACAACAAAGAAAGAGAACTACAGACCGATCTCCCTCATGAACATTGATGCAAAAATACTCAATAAAATACTGGCAAACAGACTCCAAGACCACATCAAAACAATTATCCACCATGATCAAGTAGGATTCATTCCAGGGATGCAAGGATGGTTCAACATACGAAAGTCTGTCAATGTGATACACCATATAAACAAACTCAAAGAAAAAAACCACATGATCATCTCACTAGATGCTGAAAAGGCATTTGACAAAATCCAACACCCCTTCATGATAAAGGTCTTGGAGCGATCAGGAATACAGGGAACATACCTAAACATAATAAAGGCAATTTACAGCAAGCCAACAGCCAACATCAAATTAAATGGAGAGAAACTCAAAGCAATTCCACTAAAATCAGGAACAAGGCAAGGTTGTCCGCTCTCCCCATACTTATTCAATATAGTACTTGAAGTTCTAGCCAGAGCAATAAGACAACATAAGGAGATTAAGGGGATACAAATTGGAAAGGAAGAAGTCAAGCTTTCCCTATTTGCAGATGACATGATAGTATACTTGAGCAACCCCAAAGATTCCACCAAGGAACTGATACAGCTTATAAACACCTTCAGCAACATAGCAGGATACAAGATCAACTCCAAAAAATCAGTAGCCCTCCTATATACAATGGACAAAAAAGCGGAGAAGGAAATCAGAGATACATCACCCTTTACTATAGCCACAAATGACATAAAATACCTTGCGGTAATACTAACCAAGCAAGTGAAGGACCTATATGACAAGAACTTTAAGTCCCTGAAAAAAGAAATTGAAGAAGATGTCAGAAAATGGAAAGATCTCCCATGCTCATGGATAGGCAGAACTAACATAGTAAAAATGGCAATCTTACCAAAAGCAATCTACAGATTCAATGCAATCCCCATCAAAATACCAACACAATTCTTCACAGACCTGGAAAGAATAATACTCAACTTCATATGGAAAAACAAAAAACCCAGGATAGCCAAAAGAATCCTGTACAATAAAACAACCTCTGGAGGCATCACGATCTCTGACTTCAAGCTGTACTATAGAGCTACAGTAATAAAAACAGCTTGGTACTGGCATAAAAACCGACATGTGGACCAATGGAATCGAATTGAAGACCCTGATATTAATCCGCACACCTATGAACAAATAATTTTTGACAAAGAAGCCAAAAGTGCACAATGGAAAAAAGAAAGCATCTTCAACAAATGGTGCTGGCAAAACTGGATATCAACATGTAGAAGGCTGCAAATAGATCCATATCTATCACCGTGCACAAAACTTAAGTCCAAGTGGATCAAGGACCTCAACATAAATCCAGCTACTCTGAACCTGCTAGAAGAGAAAGTAGGAAGTAGTCTTGAACACATTGGCATAGGAGACCACTTTCTAAATAGAACACCAGTAGCACAGACACTGAGAGAAACAATCAATCAGTGGGACCTCTTGAAACTGAGAAGCTTTTGTAGGGCAAAGGATACGGTCAACAAAGCAAAGCGACAGCCTACAGAATGGGAAAAGATCTTCACCAATCCCACATCTGACAGAGGACTGATATCCAGAATATATAAGGAACTCAAGAAATTAGACATCAAAATGCCCAACAGTCCAATTAAGAAATGGGCTATAGAACTAAACAGAGAATTCTCAACAGAGGAAACTCAAATGGCTGAAAGACATTTAAGGAATTGCTCAACATCCCTAATCATCAGGGAAATGCAAATCAAAACAACTCTGAGATACCACCTTACGCCTGTCAGAATGGCTAAGATCAAAAACACTGAAGACACCTTATGCTGGAGAGGATGTGGAGCTAGGGGAACTCTCCTCCACTGCTGGTGGGAATGCAAGCTTGTACAACCACTTTGGAAATCAATATGGCGATTTCTTAGAAAATTGGGAATCCATCTCCCCCAAGATCCAGCTATACCACTCTTGGGCATATACCCAAGGAATGCTCAACCACACCACAAGAGCACTTGTTCAGCTATGTTCATATCAGCGTTGTTTGTAATAGCCAGAACATGGAAACAACCTAGATGCCCTTCAACTGAAGAATGGATAAACAAAATGTGGTACATATACACAATGGAATACTACTCAGCAGAGAAAAACAATGACATCATGAGGTTTGCAGACAAATGGATGGATCTAGAAAAAATCATCCTGAGTGAGGTATCCCAGACTCAGAAAGACAAACATGGTATGTACTCACTCATAACAGGATACTAGATGTGGAACAAGGATGACTGGACTGCTACTCACATCACCAGGCAGGCTACCTGGAAAACAGGACCCCAAGAAAGACACAGGGATCGCCCAACGACAGAGAAATGGAAGAGATCTACATGAACAGCCTGGACAGGAGTGGGGGTAGTGAAGGGCGAGGGTCGAGGGAAAGAGAGCTTGGGTGAGTGGGAGATCCCAGCTGGATCAAAAACAGAGAGGGAGAACAAGGAATAGGAGACCATGGTAAATGAAGACCACATGAGAATAGGAAGAAACAAAGTGCTTGAGAGGCCCACAGAAATCCACAAAGATACCCCCACAACAGACTGCTGGCAATGGTCGAGCGACAATCCGAACTGACCTACTCTGGTGATGGGATGGCCAAACACCCTAATTGTCGTGCTAGAAACCTCATCCAACTACTGATGGACCTGGAGGCAGAGATCCATGACTAGGCCCCAGGTGGATCTCTGGGAGTCCAATTAGCGAGAATGAGGAGGGTTTATATGAGAGAGAATTGTTGAGACCAAGGTCGGATAAAGCACAGAGACAAATAGCCAAACAAACGGAAACACATGAAATATGAACCAATGGCTGAGGGGTCACCAACTGGATCAGGCCCTCTGAGTGGGTGAGACAGTTGATTGGCCTGATCTGTTTGGGAGGCATCCAGGCAGTGGGACCGGGTCCTGTGCTCATTGCATGAGTTGGCTGTTTGAAACCTGGGGCCTATGCAGGGTCCCTTGGCTCAGCATGGGAGGAGGGGACTGGACCTACCTGGACTGAGTCCACCAGGTTGATCTCAGTCTGTGGGGAAGGCTTTGCCCTGGAGGAGATTGGAATGGGGGGCGGGCTGGGGGGAAGGTGAGGGGGGCGGGAGGGGGGAGAACAAGGGAATCTGTGGCTGATATGTAGAACTGAATTGTATTGCAAAATAAAAATTAAAAAAAAAAAAAAACTGCCTTCTTTTTTCCTGTGGCTCCTGTCTGTCCAAGCTATCTGCCATTATTCTGAAGGGTGGGGGAAAGTGTGTTCAGTCACTAGGCAACCTGTGTACAGCTAGATGCCTCTGGTGATAGTTAAAGGGAGATCTGGAACTGAGGTAAGATTTGTGAAAGGAGAAAGTTAAGCTTAATTGGCATATCCACCAGGCCTTCTCAAATGGGTAGTCTGGATGCTTAAACCTGTACAGAGCTATCTCTGATAAGACACTTTCTTCTGTCTGGGGATGGACCTGTCTGGATGCTGCCAATGATGATAATTACAGGGAGGCTTGAACTGGGGTTCTGTCTATGAATAGCTGTCAGCACAGAAGATTATCTAAATATTCCTAGAAGTGGTTAGGTAAGGAGTTAGAGGTCTATAAAATTAGTAACGTTATAAGAAAAGGAGGGTCCAAGATAAATTGTATGCAGCTATTGCTTAAGGTCCACCTGACCTAGGCAGTGTTTACTGTGGAATTTACTTTAAATCAGGAGGCTAGCATGTCATGGTCTGGACTGTTATTTCTCTTAGTACTTGAATGTGGCTAAGGGAGATAATCTGATTCCAGTGCTGAAAGGGGAGAAATGAATGGGCTTGGGGGTGGGGGAAGAAGCCTTTCCTGAGGCTGTTTTCCAAATACCTTGAAAGTATGTGTCCAAAGGTGATCAGTCCATACTGTTAGCAATTCTTAGGAAAAAATCAATTGGGAAAACTATGAAGGCACACATGACTTTCATAACAGAAGACAACTGATATGTAACAACTCAAATAATACCAAAACTTCTTGGAATTTGGCTTCCTCTTAAGGAATTCCTTGATCCCTTCAGGTAGTGGATTTGTCATCACCAGCTGAGTTCTTATAATATATTCCTGTGGCCTGTAGCAGTCTTTCTTTGCATTGCCATGAATCTTGCTGTGCCTTCTGTCTTACCATGCCTTGCTTGCCTTGAAATATTGAGCAACTAGCTGTACCTTACCATGAGCCTTTCTGCAAGTTGTGGCTGTGGCTGTCACACTTTTATCTCATGCCTTGCCTTGACATATCATGTGCCTTGCCTTGCTATACTTTGTCATATACTTTGTCTCCTTATTCTTCATCTTGCAATACTTGTCACAGACCTTTCTATGCCTTGCTATGTGCCTTTACATACTTTGACACATGCTTTACCTCTCCACACTAGTCATGCACCTTACCATTCCTTGGCACATCTCACCTTGCCTATCCAATTGCCTTGCCTCACCTTGTGGCTAGCCTTGCTTCACCTTGACCTTTATATTTTTTATACCTTATGACTTTCAGTGCCTAGCACCTTGCCTTGTCATGCATTATGGATTGCCTTGTGGTGTGTGGTGCACCTTCCTATGCTTTTGCCATGTCTTGCTATGTATACATTGTCATGCACCTTGCTGTACCCTGCACCTTGCTGCACTTTGCCTTGTTGTGCTTCCTGCACATTTCTGTTAATCTTACCATACTTTTCACATTACCATGCCTTACTGTACATTGCTCATTGCCTTGCCTCCTCTTGGTGTGTACCTTGCCTTGTGTTGTGACTTTTCCTGTCATGACTTGTCATGGTCCTTATCTTGCCTTACTATGTATCTTTCTACATTGAGCATGTCATGCCTTGGCTTGTCATAGTCTTTACCATGCCTTACCCCACATATTGCCTTACATTGGCACATTTGTCCAAGCCTTTGCCTAGCCTTACTGCCCTTTGTGCCTTGCCTTAAGGCATCTTGTATCTTGCCTTGACACATTCTTCACCTTTCTTTGCTGCACTTTGAAGTGCCTTCCATACTGTGTCATGTGTATTGCCATGACTTGCTGAATACATTGTCTTCCATAGAGACTCTGTGGCCTTTGCCCCTTGCCTTTTTGCACTTTGCCCTTTGCCTTGATGTGCACTGAGCCTTCATACACCTTGTATGTTGCTGCACTTTGTAAATTACTGTATTGCTCCTTACACTTTGCTTGCTGCACCTTCCAGGCATCTTTCTGTTTGTTGTTGTATTCCTTGCCACACAGCATTGTGTACCTTGTGCCTAACCTTGCTGTGTTTTATCATGCACTTTGCTGTGCATAAGGCACAGCATTTGCATTTATTGACTTGCATTGCTGTGCCTTACAACACATCTTTCTGTGCCTTGTGCCTTGCCTTGGTGTGCCTTGTGGATTGCACTACATTATTTTTCACACCGTGCTGTATATCTTTTTGAACCTTTCTGTGCACCTTTGGATGCCTTGTACCTTGCCTTGCTTCACTTTGTAGCACCTTCATGAATCTTGCCTTTCCACCTACCTTACTATGCCTTGCCATGCGTTGGTGCATCTTGAATTGCCTAACCATATTCCTTGCTGTGCCTTCACACATCTTGCCATATTTTACCACACGACTTGCCACACATTGCCACATGCCTTGCTGCACTGTGTAACTTGCCTGGCCTGTCTTGTTGTGCCATCTGGCATGTTTCTGCACATCTTACCATAACCTGATGTACCTTGCACAATTCATTGCAAACACTTGCAGTGGAATTTGACTTGCATTGTGACTTCCCCTGCCACAGCTTGCTGTGCCTCACACTTTTCTACCTTATGCCTCACCCCTTGCCATGTTATGCCTTGCCAAGCTTTGAGCTTTGCCTTGCAGTGCCCTTTGGTGTCTTTACTCCTGCCTTTTCATTACATGACTAACTATGGTAGAGGGAATGAACATGGCCCCCATAGACTCATAGAGAGTGACATTATTGGAGGTATGGACTTGTTAGAGTAGGTGTGGCCTTATTGGAAGGAATACATCACTGGAGGTGGGCTTTGAGGTTTCAGAAGATCAAGACAGGCCCAATGTCATTCACTCTGCTGCCTGCTGATCCAGATGTAGAAATCTTGACTTTTTCTACAGCACCATGTCTGCCTGAATGACATCATGGTTCCTGCTATGATGATAATGGACTAATCCACTGAAATTGTAAGCCAGCCCCAATTAAATATTTTCCTTTGCAAGAGTTGCCATGGTCATATGTCTCAACCCTAAATAAAACAGACATTGGTACCAGAAACTGAGTATTGTTGTGATAGGCTGGATCACGTTTTTGTTGTTGTTGTTTTGGTTTTGATTGTTTCTTTTGAGGAATATGAAATACTTATGGACTCTGGATAGGAAAAACAATTAGACATTTTAAGCAACATATAATAGCCTTTTTCCCCACATTACACAATGGGAAATATTTTCACAATGGAAGGAAATTGGTCTTTGTTTGATAGCACATTAGGCAGTCTAAAATTGGAAAAATAAAATAAGAGGATAATTAATGTTTATGGAATGTACATAACACCAATTCTGAATATTATTTGTTTAATTATCTTTATTATAGTATTAAAGAGGTTGGTCAACTTAAGTGCAAAGATAAAAGCTTTAGAAAAACCTCTTAAAATGAATCATAGAGAAATTCAGATCCAGACAGAAAAATTCAAAGGTGAAACTAACTCAGGATTGACTTTAGAAAAACTTGTAAAAATGACTTATAGAGACATTCAGACTCAGACAGAAGAATTTAAAGGTGAAATTATTTTAGGATTGAATTATACAGTTACAGAGAAACAGCCTGTTTTCAAACAACCAAACTTAATCTATCTGGTAACCTTACAGGAACTACCTGCTCAAGGGTATGTACAAGCTAATTGGAATCAAGTGTAAATGTTATATTTAAGGAGATTTAAGGAAGCTATAGTATTTTATGGCATGCTTTCTTCATTTGTAAAGCAAATGTTGAACTTGTGGTTAACTTGTAATAGCATTATTCCTCAGAACTGGAAAGAATTGGTAACAGCTGTCCTGGAGTCCAGAGCACAATTACAGTGGACAACATGGTTTAAGGAGAAGATTAAAACAATAGAATACCAATGTAGAGGTGTGGAAATTTCCCAGGATCAACTTCTAGGAGAAGGCAAATATGCTGATATTCAAAGACAATGTTTATATGATAACCAAACCTTAATTCTATGTCATATGGCAGCCATAAATGCATGGGACAAAATTGAGGAAGCAGGAAAAAATTGAATAATTCACAAAATTATACAGGGCCCTAGAGAATACTTCATGTATTTCTTACAATGGCTGTCTTCAGCAGTAAATTAGAATGATACCAAATTCAGAAGCTAGACAGATAATAATTGAATATTTGGGTTTTGAGAATGCAAATATAGCATTCAAAAGAATAATCAGGCCATTAAAGGCAAGATTAACACCCTTGGAGGATTGGATCAGGAATACAATTAATATTGAGTCCCATGACCATGATGAGATATGGACAGGAGAAGTAATTTCAAAAGCTTTGAGAAAAAAAAATAATGTCAGATGTTTTGGTTGTGATAAACAAGATCATTTGAAAAATCATGTGTAAATAGGACATTTGAGAAAGAATGATTATTCAAGGAACAATGGCAATAGAATGTCTCTCCCTTCTGGATTATGCAGAAAGTGTGGTAAGGGTAAATATTGGACCAACAAATGTAGATCAACAAGGGACAGGCAAGCTAATCCTTTACCTCTGCCATTGAGAAACTCCTAGAGGGGCCTTATGCAGGCCCCCACAACAAATTCACTTCAGAACTTTCCTGCCATCATAGCAGTAACCACTTCTCAGAGCAACTGAATAACCAAAAGACTATTGGAATATACTAGGCTGCTCAAGGTGATAGAACAGCTATAGCAGAAGAAACAGGAATTTCAGAAGAAACCACAAAGTTAATTTTTTTAGCAAACTTCTATAAATGAACAAAGATCAAAATTAAAAATATGAATAAATGACATTTTCTTGGAAGGTTTAGTAGACACAGGTATGGATGTGACAATAATTGCACCAGAATTTTGGCATCCAAATTGACCTTTTCAGGAGGTAAATGTTCAGCTGTTAGTAACTGGAACATTATCTCAAGTGAAATGGAGTGCAAGATGGCTCGAATGTATAGGTCCAGAAGGACAGAGAGGAAAATTAAAGCCATATGTGGCTAATGTAGCTATGAACTTATGGGACCATGATCTATTGAAAAATGGAATACTCAGATTTACATTCTTCCCACATCAGAAACAAATCATAAACTAACATGTTTCTGAGAGAAATATTAGGAGGTAATTATTCTAAACAGTGGTCACCGGCCATCCAGATTGTACAACAGGGCACAATAACTGCTGATCTTTCAAAGATATTAACAGTTCTACCTTTAAAATGGCTAACAGAAAAGCCTGTATGGATTCAGCAATGGCCTTTAACAACAGAGAAACTGCAGACTTTAGAAGAGCTGGTAGAAGAGCAGTTAAATGCTCAGCATATTGAAGAATCAACCAGCCTTTGGAATTCTCCTGTATTTGTTATTAAAAATAAATCTGGTAAATGGGGAATGGTAACAGACTTTAGAGCAATTAACAAAGTAATTCAGCCAATGAGCTCTCTATAGTCTGGAATTCCTTTGCCTACACTGTTACCTAAAGGATGACCTCTTATAGTTATTGATTTAAAAGATTGTTTCTTTTCAATACCCTTACAAGAAAAAGACAGAGAAAGATTTGCCTTTATGGTGCCTAATTATAATAATTCTCAACCAGTTCAGAGATATCAATGGAGTGTCCTCCCACAGGGAATGTTGAATAGCTCAACCCTGTGCCAATATTTTGTATAACAGCCATTGGAAGTAATATGTAAACAATTTCCTAAATCTATAATTTATCATTACATGGATGATACTTAGTAGCTTATTCAAATGCAGATACTTTAGAAAAATGTTTGAAGAAATAAAGAAAATTTTGCCTTGTTGGAACTTACAAATTGCTCCTGAAAAGATAGAAATAGGGGATTCTATTAATTATTTAGGATATAAAATAGGTCTACAAAAATTAGACTCCAAAAGGTACAAATTAGTAGAGATTGAATACTGACACTTAATGACTTTCAAATATTATTTGGAATTTTTCCCACATAGGAACAGTTGCTGGGGTAAAAAAAAAGATGAACTGAGTAATTTGTTCAAAGCCTTAGAAGGTGACAATGACTTAAATAGTCCAAGAGAATTATCAGCTGAAGCTCAGAGAGAATTGGCCATGGTGGAAAAGAAAATACAGGAAGGACATGTGGATCATGTGGATCCAAAACTTGATTGCATTTTGGTTATTTTACCCTCTAAGATTTCTCCTACAGGAATTTTAATGCAGATGGAAGATAATACATTGAAATGGATATTTCCACCATATAAACAGAGTGAAAATTAAAACCTTATATGGAAAAGGTCTCTAACTTGATTTTAAAAGGAAAATTGAGACTTCATCAATTAGCAGCTATAGACACACTAGAAATTGTATATCTTTAACTAAGGAGGACATTGACAAATTATGGGCAGAAAGTGAAATTTCTTCAGAAGGTTAACAGCAAATATTCCCAAAGTGATAGAATTCAACTTATAAAGACAGCTGATTGAATTTTCCTTTGCATTATACAGGAAACACTCTTATCTGGGTCTCATATATTTTATATAGATGCAAAAAACAAGGAAAGGCAGGTTACAAGTCAGAAAATTTAAGTGGTTCAAAATCCTTATAATTTGGTTCAAAAGTCAGAATTTTGTTCTGAGCAAGTATAGAGCATACGATATAAGAGAAGTGACTGTTCTTATCAGTTTTCTGAGCAGAGTTGAAAGACATATGCCTTTGATATTAGTAAGTACAGTTTGTGTGTGTGTGTGTGTGTGTGTGTGTGTGTGTGTGTGTGTGTGTGCAAGTTCACTCTTCCAGTTGCATTGGAAACATAGTAAAGGATAAGTGCTTCTTTCTCGAAAACAGAGTGTGTTTATTGTAAGGAAACTTCATGTTGAATTCCCCTTCATAAATGGTGTTTAATCACATTCTATCTCTTGTGCTGTGAACAAGAGTTCTTTCCTCATAAGCAAAGACACTGTTGGGCTCCCATTCATATATGTAGTAGAAAAAAAAGCATGTCTCTTCCGAATAATTACAGTGCACCAGATATAGGAGATGATACTATTCTTATCTGTTTCATGAGCAGAATTCAGAGATATATCATCTGTGTTTGTAGGAAGCACAGTTCTTTTGTCCTGAGCAAGCTCACTGTTCTGATTGCATTGTAAACACAGTAAAGATAAGAGAACTTCTTCTCAAAAACAAAGTGTGCTTTTGTAAGGGAACTCAGTGTTGAATTTCCCTTCATAAATGGAGTTGAATCACATGTTGTCTCTTGTCCTACAAAGAACAGTTCTTTTCTTGTAAGCAAAGTCACAATAGGGCTCCCATTCATATACACATTAGATATAAAACTCACATC
This sequence comes from Peromyscus eremicus, assembly GCF_949786415.1. Classification (NCBI taxonomy): domain Eukaryota; kingdom Metazoa; phylum Chordata; class Mammalia; order Rodentia; family Cricetidae; genus Peromyscus; species Peromyscus eremicus. Next base: position 385,912 of record NC_081424.1, on the reverse strand, counting down.
TGTTCCCAAAAGTACAGTGTGTTGGAAGTAAGAGAAGCTACTGTTTTTATGAGTTTCTTGAGAAGTGTTGGAGAAGATACCTCCTGTGTTTCTAGGAGCACATTTCTTTTGTTCTGAGTAAGCTCACTGTTCTAGTCACATTGGCAAATTAGTAGAGAAGAGTGCTTCTTTCTCAAAAACAAAGTGTGATTCTTGTAAGGGAATTTGCTGTTGAATTCTGCTTCATATACAGAGTCTAACCACATCTTTTCTCTTGAATTACAAACAACAGTTCTTTTCTGGTAAGCAAAGTCACCATTGGACTCCTATTCATTTGCAAAGTAGAAATACAACATCCATCTGAGCCCAGGAGGTAAATTAGGTTCAATGTAAGAGAAGCTACTGTTCTTATCAGTTTTCTGAGCAGAGTTGAAAGAGATATTGCCTGTGTTTCTAGGAAGCACAGTTATTTTGTTCTGAGCAAGCACAGTGTTCTGGTCACATTGGAAACTCAGTACAGAGAAGAGTGCTTCTTTCTTGAAAGCAGATTATGTTTTTGTAAGGATACTCAGCGTTGAATTCCACTTCATAAACAGAGTTTAAACACATGTTGACTCTTCTCCTACAAACAACAGGTTTTTTTCTAGTAAGGAAAGTCATTGTGCTCCCATTCAAATACACATTGGAAATGCAACTTGTGTCTGTTTATAATGAGTATAGTGCTTCAGATGTAAGAGAAGCTACTACCTTTATCAGTTTCCTGAGCAGAGGTGAAAAAGATATCGCCTATGTTTCTAGGAAGCACCTTTCTTTTGTTTTGAGCAAGCTCCGAGTTCTTGTCACTGGACACACTATAAAAAGAAAAGTGTTTCTTTTTTGAAAACAAAGTGTGTTTTTTTTTGTAAAGGGAACTTAGTGTTGAATTTCCCTTTTTAAACAGAGTTGACCACATGTTGTCTCTTTTCTTATAAACAATAGTACTTTTTTGCTAAGCAAAGTCACTGTTGGGCTCCCATTCATATACAGTTTGGAAATACAACTCAAATCTTTTCCCAGCAAGTACAGTGAGTTGGATGTAAGAAGAGCTACTGTTCTTATCAGTTTCCTGAGCAGAGTTGAAAGAGATATCATGTGTGTTTTTAAGGAGCACAGTTCTTTGTTCTGAGCAAGCTCACTGTTCTGGTCACATTGGAAACATGCCAAAGAGAAGAGTGCTTATTTCTTGAAAACAGAGTGTGTTTTTTGTAAAGGAACTCAGTATTGAATTCCCATTGATAATCAGAATTTAAACTTATGCTGTCTGTTTTCCTACAAAAAAAACCAGGTCTTTTCTGGTAAGCAAAGTCACTGAGAGACACCCATTAATAAATATAGAGAAATTATTACTAGCATCTTTCCCTAGTAAGTACAGTGCATTGGAATTAATAGAAGCTACTGTTGTTCAGTTTTTCCTTAGCAGAGGTAAAATAGATAACACCTGTTTTTTTTTGTAGGAAGCACAGATCTTTTGTTCTGAGAAAGCTAACTATTCTGGTCACTTTGGAAACATGGTAAAGACAAGAGTTCTTTTTCAAAAACAGAGTGTATTTCTTGTAAGGTATCTTGGTGTTGAATTGCCCTCTGTAAATGGAGTCTGTCTCTACTCCTATGGAAAAAGTTCTTTCCTTGTAAGCAAAGTCACTGCTGTGTTCCCATGCATATACATAGAGGAAATACTACTCGCATCTTAACCTAGCAAATATATATATATATATATATATATATATATATATATATATATATATATATATATATATATACATACAGTGCATTGGATATAAGAGAAACTACTGACCTTATAAGTTTTTGGAGCAGAGTTGAAAGAAATATTGCCCATGTTTTTAGGAATCACATTTCTTTTTTTTTCCTGAGCAAGGTCACTGTTCTGCTCACATTGGAAACACAGTAAAGAGAAGAGTGCTTCCTTCTCAAACACAGAGTGTTTTTATTGTAAGGGAACTCAGTGTTGAATTCCCTTCAAAAATGGAGTTTAACTACATGCTGTCCCTTGTTCTATGAACAAAAGTTCTTTCCTCATAAGCAAAGTCACTGTTGGGCTCCCATTCTTACATATAGTAGAAATAAACCTCACATCTGTTCCCAGCCAATACAGTGTGTTAGAGGTAAGAGAAGCTACTATTCTTCTCAGTTTCCTGAGCAGAGTTGAAAAGATAATGCCTGTGTTTCAAGGAAGCACAGCTCTTTTGTTCTGAGCAAGCTCACTGTTCTGGTCAAATTGGAAACATGGCAAAGAGAAGCGTGCTTCTTACTCAAAAATGGAGGGTGTTACTTGTAAGGAAACTTGGCATTGAATTCCCCTCTGTAAATGGTGTTTAACCACATGCTGCCTCTTGTCCTATGAAGAACAATTCTTTTCTCATAAGAAGAGCCACTGTTGGGATTCAATTCATACACATTGCCAAAATAATACTGGCATTTATTCCAAGCATCTACAGTGCATTGGATGTAAGAGAAGATGCTGTTGTTATTATTATGATGACCAGAGTGGAAAGAGATATTGCCTGTGTTTTTAAGAAGCACAGTTTTATTTTTCCTGAGCAACATCACTGTTCTGCATGCATTGGAAACACAGTAAAGGGAAGACTGCTTCTTTCTCAAAAACAGAGTTTGTTTATTGTAAGGGAATTCAGTGTTGAATTCCTCATCATAAGTGTAGTTTAACCACATGCTGTCTCTTGTGCTACAAACAACAGTTCTTTCTTTGTAAACAAAGTCACTGTTGGGCTCCCATTCATACACATAGTGGGTATAGTACTCTTGTCTGAGTCCTGCAAGTACAGTGCATTGGATGTAAGAGAAGCTACTGTTCTTATGAGTTTCATGGTCAGAGTTTAAAGAGATATTGCCAGGGTTTCTAGGAAGCACAGTGCTTTGTTTTGAGCAAGCTCACTAGTCTGGTCTCCTTGGAAGCACAGAAAAGACAAGAGTGCTTCTTTCTCGAAAATAGAGTATGTTTCTTGTAAGGGAACTCAGTGTTAAATTACCATTGATAATCGGAGTTCAACCACATGCTGTCTCTTATCCTGTGAACTATAGTTCTTTTCTCAAAAGCATTATCACTGTTGGGCAACCTTTCACATACAGTGTGGAAATACAACTCGCGTCTGATCCCAGAAAGTACATTGTGTGTTAGATGTAAGGGAAGCTACTGACCTTATCAGTTTCCTGAGCAGAGTTCAAAGATATATCACCTGTGTTTCTAGGAAGCACAGTTCTTCTGTTCTGAGCAAGTTCAATGCTCTAGTCACATTGCATACACTGTAAAGAGAAGAGCACTTCTTACTTGAAAACAGACTGTGCTTTTGTAAGGGTACTCAGTGTTGATTTCCCTTCATAAAAGGAGTTAAACAACATGCTGGCCCTTGTCCTATGTGTAGCTAGAGTTTTCTTGCCAGGCCCAAAGTCAAGACAAATCTCTCTCACTTCCCAATCCCACAGCTGCTCAGACCCACCCAAGTAAATACACAGAGACTTATATTGCTTACAAACTGTATGGATGTGGCAGGCTTCTTGTTATCTAGTTCTTCTATCTGAAATTAACCCATTTCTATTAATCCATAGTTGCTCCACAGCTTGTGGCTTAACAGTATCTTTTACACGTTGTTTGTCGTGGCAGCGCCTGGCAGCGTCTCTCTGACTCAGCCTTCCACTTCACAGAATTCTCCTCTCTCCTTGTCCCACCTATACTTCCTGCCTGGCTACTGGACAATCAGTGTTTTATTTATTAATCAATCAGAGCAACACATTCAACATACAATACATCCCACAGCAACTATGAAAAACAGTTCTTTTCTGGTAAGCGAAGTCACTGTTGGGCTCCTTTTCATATACACAGTCCAAATAAAACTTGTGTCTGTTCCTAGCAACTACAGTGCATTGGATGTAAGAAAAGCTGCTGTTCTTACCATTTCCAGAGCATATTGAAAGAGATACCACCTGAGTTTCAAAGAGGCAGAGTTCTTTTGTTTGGAGCAAGCTCACTCTTCTGGTCCCTATGGAAACACAGCAAGGCAGGAGTGCCTTTCTCACAAAAACAGAGTATATTACTTGTAGGGAACTTGGTGTTGAATTCCTCTTTATAAACAGAGTTTAACCACATGCTGTCTTATAAAAAACAGTTCTTTTCTGGTATGCAAAGTAACTGTTGGGCTGCTATTGACAAACACAGTGGAAATAGCACTCATGTCTGTTCCCACCAAGTACAGTGCACTGGATGTAAGAGAAGCTACTGTTTTGTGAGCAGAGCTGAAAGAAATATTGCCTGTGTTTCTCTGAAGAACAGAGCTTTATTCAGAAGCTCAATTGTCTGGTCCCTGTGGAAGCACTATTCCATTGTTCTGAGCAAGCTCATTGTTCTGGTTGTATTGGAAACACAGTAGAGTAGAAGAGTGCTCCTTTTTCAAAAGCAGAGTGTGTTTCTTGTCCAAAAACCTTTACGCCACAAAACTGTAAAATCTAAAAGAAATGGACAATTTTCTGAATAGGTACCACATACCTAAGTTAAATGAAGACCAGATAAACTATTTAAATAGTCCAATAACCCTTAAAGAAATAGAAACAGTCATTAAGTCTCCAAACCATAAAAAGCCCAGGACCAGATGGTTTCAGTGCAGAATTCTACCAGATCTTCAAAGAAGAGTTAGTACCAATACTCTTTAAATTGCTCCACACAATAGAAACAGAAAGAACATTACCAAACTCCTTCTATGAGGCTACAATTACCCTGATTCCTAAACCAAACAAGGATACAACAAAGAAAGAGAACTACAGACCGATCTCCCTCATGAACATTGATGTAAAAATACTCAATAAAATACTGGCAAACAGACTCCAAGAACACATCAAAACAATTATCCACCATGATCAAGTAGGCTTCATCCCAGGGATGCAAGTGTGGTTCAACATACGAAAGTCCATCAATGTAATACAACATATAAACAAACTCAAAGAAAAAAACACAAAATCATCTCACTAGATGCAGAAAAGGTATTTGACAAAAGCCAACACCTCTTCATGATAAAGGTTTTGGTCATGATCAGGAACACAGGGAACATACCTAAATATAAAAAAGGTAATTTACAGCAAGCCAACAGCCAACATCAAATTAAATGGAGAGAAACTCAAACGATTCCACTAAAATCAGGAACAAGACAAGGCTGTCTACTCTACTCATACTTATTCAATATAGTACTTGAAGTTCTAGCCAGAGCAATAAGACAACATAAGGAGATTAAGGGGATACAAATTGGAAAGGAAGAAGTCAAGCTTTCCTTATTTGCAGATGACATGATAGTATACTTGAGTGACCCCAAAGATTCAAGCAAAGTACTGATATAGCTTATAAACACCTTCAGCACCAAAGCAGGACACAAGATCAACTCAAAAAATCAGTAGCCCTCTTATATACAATTGATAAACAGGCTGAGAAGGAAATCAGAGATACATCACCCTTTACAATAGCCACAAATGATATAAAATACCTTGGGGTAACACTAACCAAGCAAGTGAAGTACCTACATGACAAGAACTTTAAGTCCCTGAAAAAAGGAAATGGAGAAGATGTCAGAAAATATAAAGATCTCCCATGTTCATGGATAGGCAGGACTAACATAGTAAAAATGGCAATCTTACCAAAAGCAATCTACAGATTCAATGCAATCCCAATCAAAATGCCAACACAATTCTTCACAGACCTGGAAAGAATAATACTCAACTTCATATGGAAAAACACAAAACCCAGGATAGCCTAAAGAATCCTGTACAATAAAACAACCTCTGGAGGCATCACAATCCCTGACTTCAAGCTCTACTATAGAGCTACAGTAATAAAAACAGCTTGTTACTGGCATAAAAACTGACATGTGGACCAATGGAATCAAATTGAAGAACGTGATATTAATCCACACACCTATGAACATACAATTTTTGACAAAAAAGCCAAAAGTGTACAATGGAAAAAAGAAAGCATCTTCAACAAATGGTGCTGGCATAAGTGGATATCAACGTGTAGAAGGCTGCAAATAGATCCATATCTGTCACCGTGCACAAAACTTAAGTCCAAGTGGATCAAGGACCTCAACATAAATCCAGCTACTCTGAACCTGCTGGAAGAGAAAGTAGGAAGTAGTCTTGAATGCACTGGCATAGGAGATCACTTCCTAAACATAACATCAGTAGCTCAGACACTGAGAGAAACAATCAATCAATGAGACCTCTTGAAACTGAGAAGCTTTTGTAGAGCAAAGGATATGGTGAACAAGGCAAAATGACAGCCTACAGAATGGAAAAAGGTCTTCACCAACTCCACATGTGACAGAGGACTGACATCCAGAATATATAAGGAACTCAAGAAATTAGACATCAAAATGCCCAACAGTCCAATTAAGAAATGGGCTATAGAACTAAACAGAGAATTCTCAACAGAGGAAACTCAAATGGCTGAAAGACATTTAAGGAAATGCTCAACATCCCTAATTATCAGGGATGTGCAAATCAAAACAACTCTGAGATACCACCTTAAGCCTGTCAGAATGGCTAAGATCAAAAATGTTGAAGACATCTTATGCTGGAGAGGATGTGGAGCTAAGGGAACTCTCCTCCACTGCAGGTGGGAATGCAAGCTTGTACAACCACTTTGGAAATCAATATGACACTTTCTTAGAAAATTGGGAATCAATCATTGCAAGATCCAGCTATAACACTCTTGAGAATATACCCAAGGAATGCTCAATCATACCACAAGGCCACTTGCTCAGCTATGTTCATATCAGCATTGTTTGTAATAGCCAGAACCTGGAAAAAACCTAGATGCCCTTCAACTGAAGAATGGATGAATAAAATGTGGTACATATACACAAAAGAATACTACTTAGCAGAGAAAAACAATGACATCTTCTCTTTTTCCTAAGCAAAGTTGAACTAAATATGGCCCGTGTGTGTAGGAAGCACACTTCTTTGGGTCTGAGCAAGCTCACTGTTCAGGATTTTTGGAAACAGTTGATTTTAAGAGTGATCCTTTCTCAAAAGCAGAGTGTGTTTCTTGTAAGGCAACTGAGTGTTAACTTCTCCTTCATAAACAGAGTTGAATCACATATGTCTCTTGTCCTGTGAGCAACATTTCTTTTCGGAAAGGAAAGTCACTAGTGGGCACCCATTGAGATACACAGTGCAAATAGCACCCACGTATGTTCCCAGCAAGTACAGTCCATTGGATGTAAGAGAAGCTATGGTTCATCTCAGTTTTTTAAACAGAGTGGGACTAGATAGGGCTCGTATGTATAGGAAGCACAGTTCTTTTGTTCTGAGCAAGCTCACTGTTCTGGCTTTATAGGAAAAACAGTAGAGTAAAAGACTGCTCCTTTCTCAAAAGCAGAGTGTGTTTCTTGAAAGGCAACTCAGTGTTAACTTCTTCATAAATGTAATTGAATCACATGCTATCTCTTTTCCTACGAGCAAAAGTTCTTTACGGGAAAGGAAAGTCACTATTGGGCTCCAATTGAGATATACAGTGCAAATAGCACCTGCATCAGTACTCAGCAAGTACAGTGCATTGGATGTAAGAGAAGCTATGGTTCTTCCCATTTCCTAAGTAGAGTTGAACTAAATATAGCGCATGTATGTAGGAAGCACAGTTCTTTTGTTCTGATCAAGCTCACTGTTCTGGCCCTATAGGAAACACAGTAGAGTAGAAGAGTGCTCCTTTCTCAAAAGCAGAGTGTGTTTCTTGTAATGCAAACTAGTGTTGAATTCCCCTCCATAAAAGGTATTGAATAACGTGCTGTCTCTTGTCCTACATGCAACAGTTCTTTTCTGGTAAGGAAAGACACTATTGGGCTCCAATTGAGATATACTTTGCAAATAGCACCCGCGTCTGTTCCCAGCAACTACAGTGCATAGGATGGAAGAGAAGCTATTGTTCTTGTCAGCTCCCTAAGAACAGTTTAACTAGATATAGCCTGTGTATTTAGGAACCACAGTTCTTTTTCTCTGAGCCAGCTCACTGTTGCAGCTGTGCGGGAAACACAGTAGAACAGAAGTGTGCTCCATTTTCAAAAGCAGAGTTTGTTTCTTGTAAGGAAACCTAGTGTTGAATTCCTCTTCATAATTGGAGTTGAATCACTTGCTATCTCTTTTCCTATGAGCAACAGTTTTTTTTCTGGTAAGGAAAGTCTCTACTGGGCTCCCAGTATATCACACACACATCAGTTCCCAGCAAGTACAATGCATTGGACAGAGGAGAAGCTACTGTTCTTCTCAGTTTCCTTAGCAGAGTTTAAATAGATATGGCCCATGTGTGTAGGAAGTACACTTCTCTTCATCTGAGCAAGCTCACTATTATGGCTGTAGAGGAAACACAGCAGAGTAGAAGAGTGCTCCTTTCTCAAAAGCAGAGTGTGTTTCTTGTACGACAACCTAGTATTGAGTACCTTTTCATAAATGGAGTTGAATCACATACTGTCTGTTACCCTTCGAGCAACAGTTCATTTTTGTTAAGGAAAGTCACTATTGGGCTTACATTGAGATACACAGTGCAAATCGGACTGGCCTCTGTTCCCAGCAAGTACAGTACATTGAACAGAAGGGAAGCTCCTGTTCTTGTCACTTTCCTAGGATGAGTTGAACTAGACATGGCTTGTGTTTGTAGAAAGTACAGTTCTTTTGTTCTGAGTAAGCTCACTGTTCTGGCTGTATAAGAAACACATAAGAGTAGAAGAGTGCTGCTTTCAAAAAGCAGACTGTGTTTCTTGTGAGATAACCTAGTGTTGAATTCCCCTTCATAAGCAGAGTTGAATTACATGCTGTTGCTTGTACTATGAGCAACAGATCTTTTCTGGTAAGAAAAGGAACTATTGGGCTCCCATTGAGATACAAAGTGCAAATTGCACTCGTGTCTGTTCCCAGCAAGTACAGTGCATTAGAGAGAAGAGAAGCTACTGTTCTTGTCAGTTTCCTAAGCAGAGTTTAACTCGATATGGCCTGTGCGTGTAGGAAGCACAGGCCTTTTTTTTCTGAGCCAGCTCACTATTTAGGCTCTATGGGAAACACAGTAGAGTAAAAGAGTGCTCTTTCTCAAAACCAAGTGTGTTTCCTGTAAGACAAGCTAGTGTTCGATTTCCCTTCATAAAACAAGTTGAATAACATGCTGTCTCTTGAGGTGAGTGCCCTAGCTTGCCCCCGACCCCATCCCTGGGCACCAGCCACTCCGGGGAAGACCTGTCCAACTTGGCCCCAGGTTCTTGCCACCGAGCAGGTTCCCTTCTAGCCCCACCAGGAAAGATCCCCTTCTCCAAGACCCCTGGCAGACCCTGCAGTCTCCACGCACTGCCCCCACGCCATCTGCCTGAGCCTCAAGCCTCTTTCTGAGACTTAGAGGCCGGCCCCCAGCTCCCATCTTGCCCCGGACTTCCCTTCTGAAGCACAGCCCCACCAGGAAGGATCCCCTTCTCCAAGACCCCTGGAAGACCCTGCAGTCTCCACGCCCTGCCCCCACCCACATTCGCCTGAGCCCCAAGCCTCTTCCTGAGACTTAGAGGCCGGCCCCCAGCTCCCATCTTGCCCCGGACTTCCCTTCTGAAGCACAGCACAGCCCCACCGGGAAGGATCCCCTTCTCCAAGACCCCTGGCAGACCCTGCAGTCTCCACGCCCTGCCCCCACGCCCATCCACCTGAGCCCCAAGCCTCTTCCTGAGACTTAGAGGCCGGCCCTCAGCTCCCATCTTGCCCCAGACTTCCCTTCTGAAGCACAGGTGAGTCCCCTAACTTGCCCCCAACCCCATCCCTGGGCACCAGCCACTCGGGAAGACCTGTCCAACTTGGCCGCAGGTTCTTGCCACCGGGCAGGTTCCCTTCTAGCCCCACCAGGAAAGATCCCCTTCTCCAAGACCCCTGGCAGACCCTGCAGTCTCCACGCCCTGCCCCCACGCCATCTGCCTGAGCCCCAAGCCTCTTCCTGAGACTTGGAGGCCGGCCCCCAGCTCCCATCTTGCCCCGGACTTCCCTTCTGAAGCACAGACCCCTGGCAGACCGTGCAGTCTCCACGCCCTGCCCCCACCCTCATCTGCCTGAGCCCCAAGCCTCTTCCTGAGACCTAGAGGCCGGCCCCCAGCTCCCATCTTGCCCCGGACTTCCCTTCTGAAGCACAGCACAGGAGAGAGAGAGAGAGAGAGAGAGAGAGAGAGAGAGAGAGAGAGAGAGAGAGAGAGGAGAGCACCCATCCTCCCCGGACTTCCCTTCTGAACAAGAGCTCCCATCCTGTCCCGGACTTCCAATTTGGACAAGAGAGCTCCCATCTGGACAAGAGAGAGAGACTTCCTGAATCTGTCAGCTTTGTCTGAACTAAGTGTGCGGATAAGGCCAAGAACGAACCACAAGGAGATGGGCAGACGTCAAGGCAGAAACACATACAACAAAATGAATAGCAATACACCATCACCAGGCCCTAGCCCTCCTCCAACACCTAGACTTGAACATCAGAAATTGGAAGAAGCAGAAGAAAATAGCCTTATGAATGTCATCATGAAGAAGCTAGAGGCTCATGTAGAGGAAAAGACAAAAAAATGTGAAGAACGCTGTAAACAACTAGAGGAAAGGGCAAACAAATTAGAAGAAATCAAAAAAGTCCTGGAAGAGAACAATAAAATACTGAAGGAAAATCAAGAAAAATCAATGAAACAAATGAAGGAAACAGTCCAAGACCTGAAAAGGGAAATAGAAAAAATGAAGAAGACACAAACAGAGGGAATGCTGGAAATAGAAAATCTGAGAAAATGATTGGGAACTTCAGATACAAGTATAATCAACAGAATGCAAGAGATGGAAGACAGAATCTCTAGCGTTGAAGATACAATAGAAGAAATAGATTTATCAGTCAAAGAAAACACTAAAGTCAACAAAGTCATGAACCAAAATGTCCAAGAAATTTGGGACACCATGAAAAGACCAAACCTACGAATAATAGGGGTAGAAGAAGGAGAAGAATACCAACTCAAGGGCACAGAAAATATATTCAACAAGATCATAGAAGAAAACTTTCCCAACTTAAAGAAGGAAATGCCTATGAAGATACAGGAAGCCTATAGAACACCAAACAGACTAGACCCCCCAAAAAGTCCCCTTGTCACATAATAATTAAACAATTAAACGTACAGAATAAAGAAAGAATATTAAGAGCAGCAAAGGAAAAAGGCCAAGTGACATATAAAGGCAAACCTATCAGAATAACACCCGATTTCTCAATGGAGACTTTGAAAGCCAGAAGGTCCTGGACAGATGTAATGCAGACACTAAGAGACCATGGATGTCAGCCTAGACTAATATACCCAGCAAAACTTTCAATCATCATAGATGGAGTGAACAAGACATTCCATGACAAAGCCAGATTTAAACAATATTTATCCACAAACCCAGCCCTACAGAAAGCACTAGAAGGAAAATTCCAACCTAAGGAAGTCAGATACACCCTCGAAAACACAGGCAATAGATAAAGCCACAGCAGTAAACCCCAACGAAGAAAAGTACACACACATCACCACCAAAAAATAACAGGAATGAACAATCACTGGACATTAATATCCCTCAATATCAATGGACTTAATTCACCTATAAAAAGACATAGGCTTACAGAATGGATACGAAAGCAGGACCCATCTTTCTGCTGTATACAAGAAACACATCTCAAATTCAAAGATAGACACTACCTAAAAATAAAAGGCTGGGAAAAGACTTTCCAATCAAACGGTCTTAAGAAACAAGCGGGTGTAGCCATCCTGATATCCAGCAAAATAGACTTCAAACTAAAATCAATCAAAAGAGATCAAGAAGGGCATTACATACTCATCACAGGAAAGATCCACCAAGACGAAGTCTCAATTCTGAACATTTATGCCCCAAACACAAGGGCACCCACATATGTAAAAGAAACATTATTAAAGCTTAAATCACATATAAAACCCCACACATTAATAGTGGGAGACCTCAACACCCCACTTTCACCACTGGACAGATCCCCCAAATCGAAACTTAACAGAGAAATAAAGGACTTAATTGATGTCATGACTCAAATGGACTTAATCGACATCTACAGAACATTCCATCCTAACAAAAAAGAATATACCTTCTTCTCAGCACCCCATGGAACCTTCTCTAAAATCGACCACATACTTGGTCACAAAGCAAATCTAAACAGATACAAAACAATTGGAATAACCTCATGTGTTCTATCAGACCACCATGGTCTAAAGTTGGATTTCAACAACAACAAAAACTAGAGAAAACCTACAATCTCATGGAAACTGAACAATATCCAACTGAATCACCAATGGGTTAAGGAAGAAATAAAGAAAGAAATTAAAGACTTCCTAGAGATCAACGAAAATGAAGACACCACATATCCAAACCTATGGGACACTATGAAAGCAGTACTAAGAGGGAAATTCATAGCACTAAACACCCACATAAATAAGCTGGAGAAATCTCACACTAGTGACTTAACAGCACACCTGAAAGTTCTAGAACAGGAAGAAGCAAAGTTTCCCAGGAAAAATAGATGCCAGGAAATTATCAAAGTGAGAGCTGAAATCAATAAAATAGAAACAAAGAGAACAATACAAAAAAATTAATGAAACAAAGAGTTGGTTCTTTGAGAAAATCAACAAGATAGACAAGCCCTTATCCAAACTAACCAAAAGACAGAGAGAGAGCATCCAAATCAACAAAATCAGAAATGAAAAGGGGGACATAACAACAGACATTGAGGAAATCCAGAGAATCATCAGGTCATACTTCAAAAACCTCTATTCCACAAAACTGGAAAACCTAAAAGAAATGGATAATTTTCTGGATAGTTACCACATACCTAAATTAAATCAAGACCAGATAAACTATTTAAATAGTCCAACAACCCCTAACGAAATAGAAACAGTCATTAAAAGTCTCCCAACCAAAAAAAGCCCAGGACCAGATGGTTTCAGTGCAGAATTCTACCAGATCTTCAAAGAAGAGTTAATACCAATACTCTCTAAATTGTTCCATACAATAGAAACAGAAGGAACATTACCAAACTCCTTCTATGAGGCTACAATTACCCTGATTCCCAAACCAAACAAGGATACAATAAAGAAAGAGAACTACAGACCGATCTCCCTCATGAACATTGATGCAAAAATACTCAATAAAATACTGGCAAACAGACTCCAAGAACACATCAAAACAATTATCCACCATGATCAAGTAGGATTCATTCCAGGGATGCAAGGATGGTTCAACATACGAAAGTCTGTCAATGTGATACACCATATAAACAAACTCAAAGAAAAAAAAACACGTGATCATCTCACTAGATGCTGAAAAGGCATTTGACAAAATCCAACACCCCTTTATGATAAAGGTCTTGGAGCGATCAGGAATACAGGGAACATACCTAAACATAATAAAGGCAATTTACAGCAAGCCAACAGCCAACATCAAATTAAATGGAGAGAAACTCAAAGCAATTCCACTAAAATCAGGAACGAGGCAAGGCTGTCCGCTCTCCCCATACTTATTCATTATAGTACTTGAAGTTCTAGCCAGAGCAATAAGACAACATAAGGAGATTAAGGGGATACAAATTGGAAAGGAAGAAGTCAAGCTTTCCCTATTTGCAGATGACATGATAGTATACTTGAGCAACCCCAAAGATTCCACCAAGGAACTGATACAACTTATAAACACCTTCAGCAACATAGCAGGATACAAGATCAACTCAAAAAAATCAGTAGCTCTCCTATATACAATGGACAAAAAAGTGGAGAAGGAAATCAGAGATATATCACCCTTTACTATAGCCACAAATGACATAAAATACCTTGGGGTAACACTAACCAAGCAAGTGAAGGACATATATGACAAGAACTTTAAGTCCCTGAAAAAAGAAATTGAAGAAGATGTCAGAAAATGGAAAGATCTCCCATGCTCATGGATAGGCAGAACTAACATAGTAAAAATGGCAATCTTACCAAAAGCAATCTACAGATTCAATGCAATCCCCATCAAAATACCAACACAATTCTTCACAGACCTGGAAAGAATAATACTCAACTTCATATGGAAAAACAAAAAACCCAGGATAGCCAAAAGAATCCTGTACAATAAAACAACCTCTGGAGGCATCACGATCCCTGACTTCAAGCTGTACTATAGAGCTACAGTAATAAAAACAGCTTGGTACTGGCATAAAAACCGACATGTGGACTAATGGAATCGAATTGAAGACCCTGACATTAATCCGCACACCTATGAACAAATAATTTTTGACAAAGAAGCCTAAAGTGCACAATGGAAAAGAGAAAGCATCTTCAACAAATGGTGCTGGCAAAACTGGATCTCAACATGTAGAAGGCTGCAAATAGATCCATATATATCACCGTGCACAAAACTTAAGTCCAAGTGGATCAAGGACCTCAACATAAATCCAGCTACTCTAAACCTGCTAGAAGAGAAAGTAGGAAGTAGTCTTGAACGCATTGGCATAGGAGACCACTTTCTAAATAGAACACCAGTAGCACAGACACTGAGAGAAACAATCAATCAATGGGACCTCTTGAAACTGAGAAGCTTTTGTAGGGCAAAGGATACGGTCAACAAAGCAAAGCGACAGCCTACAGAATGGGAAAAGATCTTCACCAATCCCACATCTGACAGAGGACTGATATCCAGAATATATAAGGAACTCAAGAAATTAGACATCAAAATGCCCAACAGTCCAATTAAGAAATGGGCTATAGAACTAAAGAGAGAATTCTCAACAGAGGAAACTCAAATGGCTGAAAGACATTTAAGGAATTGCTCAACATCCCTAATCATCAGGGAAATGCAAATCAAAACAACTCTGAGATACCACCTTACGCCTGTCAGAATGGCTAAGATCAAAAACACTGAAGACACCTTATGCTGGAGAGGATGTGGAGCTAGGGGAACTCTCCTCCACTGCTGGTGGGAATGCAAGCTTGTACAACCACTTTGGAAATCAATATGGCGCTTTCTTAGAAAATTGGGAATCCATCTCCCCCAAGATCCAGCTATACCACTCTTGGGCATATACCCAAGGAATGCTCAACCACACCACAAGAGCACTTGTTCAGCTATGTTCATATCAGCATTGTTTGTAATAGCCAGAACATGGAAACAACCTAGTTGCCCTTCAACTGAAGAATGGATAAACAAAATGTGGTACATATACACAATGGAATACTACTCAGCAGAGAAAAACAATGACATCATGAGGTTTGCAGACAAATGGATGGATCTAGAAAAAATCATCCTGAGTGAGGTATCCCAGACTCAGAAAGACAAACATGGTATGTACTCACTCATAACAGGATACTAGATGTGGAACAAGGATGACTGGACTGCTACTCACATCACCAGGCTGGCTACCTGGAAAACAGGACCCCAAGAAAGACACAGGGATCCCCCAATGACAGAGAAATGGAATGAGATCTACATGAACAGCCTGGACATGAGTGGGGGTAGTGAAGGGCGAGGGTCGAGGGATAGAGAGCTTGGGTGAATGGGAAATCCCAGCTGGATCAACAACAGAGAGGGAGAACAAGGAATAGGAGACCATGGTAAATGAAGACCACATGATAATAGGAAGAAACAAAGTGCTAGAGAGGCCCACAGAAATCCACAAAGATACCCCCACAACAGACTGCTGGCAATGGTCGAGAGACAGTCTGAACTGACCTACTCTGGTGATGGGATGGCCAAACACCCTAATTGTCGTGCTAGAAACCTCATCCAACTACTGAGGGATCTGGATGCAGAGATCCATGACTAGGCCCCAGGTGGATCTCTGGGAGTCCAATTATCGAGAATGAGGAGGGTTTATATGAGCGAGAATTGTTGAGACCAAGGTCGGATTAAGCACAGAGACAAATAGCCAAACAAACGGAAACACATGAAATATGAACCAATGGCTGAGAGGTCACCAACTGGATCAGGCCCTCTGAATGGGTGAGACAGTTGATTGGCCTGATCTGTTTGGGAGGCATCCAGGCAGTGGCACCGGGTCCTGTCCTCACTGCATGAGTCGGCTGTTTGAAACCTGGGGCCTATTCAGGGTCCCTTGGCTCGGCCTGGGAGGAGGGGACTGGACCTACCTGGACTGAGTCCACCAGGTTGATCTCAGTCTGTGGGGAAGGCTTTGCCCTGGAGGAGATTGGAATGGGGGGCGGGCTGGGGGGAAGGTGAGGGGGACGGGAGGGGGGAGAACAAGGGAATCTGTGGCTGATATGTAGAACTGAATTGTATTGCAAAATAAAAATTAAAAAAAAAAGAAAAAAAAAGAAAAAAAACATGCTGTATCTTGACCTATGTGTAACCGTTGTTCTATGGTAAGGAAAGTTATTATTAGGCTCCCTTTAAGAAACACAGTGAAAATCTCACTCGCGCCTGTTCTGAGCAAGGACAGAGCATTAAAAAGAAGAGAAGCTACCGTTCTTGTCAGTTTCCTAAGCAGAGTTGAACTAGATATGGCCAGTGTGGTTATGAAGCACAGTTCTTTTGTTCTGAGCAAGCTCACTGTGCTGGCAGTATAGAAAAGACAGTAGAGTAGAAGAGTGCTCCTTCAAAAAGAAGGGTGTGTTTCTTATAAGGCAACATAGTCTTGAATTCCTTTTCATAAACGGAGACGAATCTCGTGCTGTCACTTTTCTTACAAGTAACAATTCTTTTCTGGTATGCAAAGTCCCTATTGGGCTCCCATTTAGATTCACAGTGCAAAAAACACTGGCTTTTGTTCCCATCAAGTACATGCACTGGATGGAAGAGAATTTACTGTTCTTGTCAGTTTCCTAAGCAGAGTTGAACTAGATATGGCCCTTGTGTGTAGAAAGCACAGTTTTTTTGTTCGGATCCAGGTCACTTTTTCCATTGTTTGGGAAACACAGTAGAGAAAAGTGTCCTCCTTTCTCAAAAGCAGAGTGTGTTTCTTGAGAGTCAACTTACTGTTGAATACTCCTTCATAAACGGAGTTGAATCACATGCAGTTTCTTGTTCTAAGAGCAATAGCTCTTCTCTGGTAAGGAAAATCACTATTTCTCTCCCATTTGCATTCACAGTGCAAACAGCACTCAGGTCTTTCTCAGCAAGTACAGTGCATTGGACAGAAAAGAAGCTACAGTTCTTGTCAGTTTCCTACAGAGTTGAACTAGATATGGCCCATGTGTGTAGGAAGCACAGTACTTTTGTTATGAGTAAGTTCATTGTTCTGGTTGTATTAGAAACACAGTAGTGTAGAAGAGTGCTCCTTTCTCAAAAACAGAGTATGTTTCTCATTAAGCAACCTGGAGTTGAATTTCCCTTTATAAATGGAGTTGAATCACATGCAGTCTCTTGTCCTACGAGGAACTCTACTTTTTGGGTAAGGAAAGTCACTATTGCGCTGCCATTGAGATACCCAGTGCAAATAGCACTCGGGTCTGTTCCCAGGAAGTACATGCACTGGTAGGAAGAGAAGCTACTGTTCTTGTCAGTTTCCTAAGCAGAGTTGAACTAGATATGCCCTGTGTGTGTAGGAAGCACAGTTCTTTTGTTCTCAGCTAGCCCACTGTTCTAACTGTTTAGGAAAGACAGTAGAGTAGAAGAGTGCTCCTTTCTCAAGAGCAGAGAATGATTCTTTTAAGGCAACTTTGGGTTGAATTCTTTTTTATAAACTGAGTTGAATCACAAGCTATCTCTTCACCATCCAGCAACAGTTCTTTTCTGGTAAGGAAAGTCACTATTGGGCTCCCACTGAGATACACAGTGCAACTAGCTTCCAGGTTTGTTCCCAGCACATACATGCACTAGTAGGAAGAGAAGAAACTCTTCTTGTCAGTTTTTTAAGCAGAGTTGAACTAGATATGGTCCGTGTGTGTAGGAAGCACAATTCTTTTGTTCTTAGCCAAATCACTGTTCTGGCTGTATAGGAAACACAGTAGAGTAGAAGAGTGCTCCTTTCTAAAAAGCAGAGTATGTTTCTTGTAAGGCAACCTTGTGTTTAAATCCCCTTTATAGACAGAGTTGAATCACATGCTGTCTTTTGTCCATTGAGCAACAGATCCTTTCAGGGAGGGAAAAACACAATTGGTCTCCCATTGAAATTCACAGTAAATCAGCACTTGGGTCTTTTCCTAACAAGTACTGTACATTGGATGGAAGAGAAGCTACTGTTCTTGTTACATTCTTAAGCAGAGTTGAACTAGAAATGGTACGTGGTTGTAGAAAGCAGGTCTTTGATTATTAGCATGCTCAATCTTCTGGCTATATAAGAAACACAGTAGAGTAAAGGAGTGCTCCTTTCTCAAATGATGAGTTTGTTTCTTATAAGGCAACTAGTGTGGAAATCCCCTTAATAAACAGAGATTAATCACATGCTCTATCTTGTCTTTCAAGCAACAGTTCTTTCATTGTAAGGAAAATCACTATTAGGCTCCCATTGAGATACACAGTGCAAATGGCAATCACATCTGTTCCCAGGAAGTACAGTACATTGGATAGAACAGAAGCTGTTGTTCTTGTCAGTTTCCTAAGCAGAGTTGAACTAGATATGGCCCGTGTGTGTAGGAAGCACAGTTCTTTTGTTCTGAGCAAGCTCACAGTTCTGGCTATATAGGAAACACAGTAGAGAAGAAGAGTGATCCTTTCTCAAAAGCAGAGTGTGTTTCTTGTAAGGCCACCTAATGTTGAAATCCTCTTCATAAACAGAGTTGAATAAAAATCTCTCCATTGTCCTATGAGCAACAGTTCCTCTCAGGTAAAAAAAAAGTCACTATTTGGCAACCTTTGAGATACCCTTAGCAAATAGCACTGGTGAATGTTCCAAGAAAGGACAGTGCATTAGAGAAGAGAAGCAACTGTTCATGTCAGTTTCCTAAGCAGATTTGAAAGAGATATAGCCTGTGTGTGTAGAAAGCACAGTCTTTTTGTTCTGAGCCAACTCACTGTTGCGGCTGTGCAGGAAACAAAGTAGAGTAGAAGTGTACTTCTTTCTCAAAACAGTTCTCTTCTGGTAAGGATAGTCACACTATTAGGCTGCTTTTGAGATACACAATGAGATTAGAACTCACGTCTGTTCCCAGCAATAACAGTGCATTGCAGGGAGAGGAATTGAACTATATATAACCTGTGTATGTAGGAAGCACACTTCTTTTGTTCTGAGCCAGCTCACTTTTCTGACTGTATAAGAAACAGAGTAGAGTAGAAGTGTACTTCTTTCTCAAAACAAGAGTGTGTTTCTTGTATGGCAACCTAGTGTTGAGCTCCCAGAAAGTACAGTGTATTGGACTAAACAGAAGCTACTGTACTTGTCAGGTTCCTA
The DNA here is from genome assembly GCF_949786415.1 of Peromyscus eremicus. NCBI lineage: Eukaryota > Metazoa > Chordata > Mammalia > Rodentia > Cricetidae > Peromyscus > Peromyscus eremicus. Next base: position 366,534 of record NC_081424.1, on the reverse strand, counting down.
AGCAGAGTTGAACTAGATATGCCCCATGTCTGTAGGAAGCACAGTTCTTTTGTTCTGAGCCAACTCACTGTTTCAGTTATGCAGGAAACACAGTGAAGTATAAGAGTGTTCTTTTCTCAAAATCAGAGTATGCTTCTTCTAAGGCAACCCTGTGTTGAATTTCCCTTCATAAATGGAGTTGAATCACATGCTGTTTTTTGCCTATGAGCAATGGTCCTATTCTGGTAAGGAAAGACACTATTGGGCTCCCATTGAGATACACACTGCAAATAGCAATCGAATCTGTTCCCAGCAAGTACAGTGCATTGCATGTAAGAGAAGCTACTGTTCTCGTGAGTTTCCTAAGCAGAATTGAAGAATGTATGGCTGGTGTCTGTAGGAAGTGAACTTATTTTTGTTCTGAGCAAGCTCACTGTTTAGGCTGCATGGGAAAAAGAGTAGAGTAGAAGAGTGCTCCTTCCTCAAAAGCAGAGTGTATTTCTCATAAGTCGAGTTAGTGTTGAATTCTCCTTCATAAACAGAGTTGAATCACATGCAGTTTCTGGTCCTACAAGCAACAGATCGTTTCGGGTAAGGAAAGTCACTATTGAGCTCCATTTGCCATACACAGTGCAAATTGCACTCTTGTCTGTTCCCAGCAAGTGCATTGTATTAGACGGAAGAGAAGCTACTATTCTTGTCAGTTTTCTAAGCAGAGTTGAACCAGATATGGCCCCTGTGTGTAGGAAGCACAGTTCTTTTGTTCTGAGCAAGCTCACTGTTCTGGCCCTATAGGAAACACAGTAGAGTAGAAGAGTGCTCTTTTCTCAAAAGCAGAGTGTGTTTCTCGTAAGGCGAGCTAGTGTTGGTTTCCCTTTCATAAACAGAGTTGATTCACATGCAGTTTCTGGTCCAATGATCAAGAGATGTTTTATGGTCAGGAAAGTCACTATTGTGCTCCCATTGCTAAAAACAGTGCAAATAGCACACGTGTCTGTTCCCAGCAAGTGCAGTGTGTTGGACGGCAGAGAAGCTACTGTTCTTGTCAGTTTTCTAAGCAGAGTTGAACCAGATATGGCCCCTGTGTGTAGGAAGCACAGTTCTTTTGTTCTGAGCAAGCTCACTGTTCTGTCCCAATAGGAAACACAGTAGAGTAGAAGAGAGCTCCTTTCTCAAAATCAGAGTGTGTTTCTTGTAAGGTGATCAAATGTTGGTTTCCCATTCATAAACGGAATTGAATCACATGCATTTTCTTGTCCTACGAGCAAGAGTTGTTTTCTGGTAAGGAAAGTCACTATTGCGCTCCCATTGCCATTCACAGTTCAAACAACACTCGTGTCTGTTCCCAGCTAGTACAGTGTATTGGATGGAAGAAAAGCTACTGTTCTTGTCAGTTTCCTAAGCAGAGTTGAAATCGATATGGCTCGTGTGTGTAGGAAACACAGTTTTTCTGTTCTGAGCAGGCTCACTTTTCTGGCCCTATAGGAAACACTGTAGAGTAGATGAGTGCTCCTTTCTCAAAAGCAGAGTGTGTTTCTTGTAAAGCGAGCAAGTTTTGGTTTCCCCTTCATAAACAGAGTTGAATCACATGCACTTTTAGGTCCTACGAGCAAGAGTTGTTTTCTGGTAAGTGAAGTCATTTTTGTGCTCCCATTGCAAAACACAGTGCAAATAGCATTCGCGTCTTTTCCCAGCAAGAACAGTGTATGAGACTGAAGAAGCTACTGTTCTTGTCAGTTTCCTAAGCAGAGTTGAAATAGATATGGCCCCTGAGTGTAGGAAGCATAGTTCTTTTGTTCTGAGCAAGCTCACTGTTCTAGCCCAATAGGAAACACAGTAGAGTAGAAGAGAGCCCCTTCCTCAAAAGCAGAGTGTGTTTCTTGTAAGGCGAGCTAGTGGTGGTTTCACCTTCATAAACGGAGTTGAATCACATGCAGTTTCTCGTGCTATCAGCAAGACTTGTTTTCTGGTAAAGAAAGTCACTAATATGCTCCCATTGCCATACACAGTTCAAAAGGCACTCGCGTCTGTTCCCAGCAAGTACAGTGTATTGGACAGAAGAGAAGCTACAGTTCTTGTAGGTTTCATAAGCAGAGTTGAACTAGTTATGACCCGTTTGCGGAAGCACAGTTCTTTAGTTCTGAGCAAGCTCACATTTCTGGCCCTATAGGATACACAGTAGAGAAGAAGAGTGCACCTTTCTCAAAAGCAGAGTGTGTTTCTTGTATGTTTGTTTCCCCTTCATAAAGGGAGTTGAATGACTTGCAGTTTCTGTTCCTACGAGCAAGAGTTGTTTTCTGGTAAGGAAAGTCACTTTTGTGCTCCCGTTGCAAAACACAGTGCAAATAGCACTCACGTCTGTTCCAAGCAAGTAAAGTGTATTAGACGGAAGACAAGCTATTGTTCTTGTCAGTTTCCTGAGCACAGTTGAACTAGATATGGCCTGTGTGTATAGGAAGCAGAGTCTTTTTTCTGAGCAAGCTCAATGTTCTGGCCCTACAGGAAACACAGTAGAGTAGTAGAGTGCACCTTTCTGAAAAGCAGAGGGTGTTTCTTGTAAGGTGACCTAGTGTTGGTTTTCCCTTCATAAATGGAGTTGAATCACATGCAGTTTCTGGTCCTATGAGCAAGAGTTGTTTTCTGGTAACAAAAGTTACTATTGTGCTGCCAATGCAATACACAGTGCAAATAGCACTCGCGTCTGTTCCCAGCAAGTACAGTGTATTGAACTGAAGAGAAGCTACTGTTCTTGTCAGTTTAATAAGCAGAGTATAACTAGATGTGTCCCGTGTGTGTAGGAAACACAGTCTTTTGTTTTCAACAAGCTCAATGTTCTGGCCCTATAGGAAACAGTGGAGTAGAGGAGTGCTCCTTTCTCAAAATCAGAGTGTTTCTTGTAAGGCGATCTACTGTTGGTTTTCCATTTATAAATAGAATTGAATTACATGCAGGTTCTGGTCGTACATGCAAGAGTTTTTTTCTGGTTTGGAAAGTCACTAATGCACTCCCTTTGTCATACACAGTGCAAATAGCACTCATGTCTGTTCCCAGCAAGTGCTGTGTATTGGAGGGAAGGGAAACTACTGTTCTCATTACTAAGCAGAGTTGATCTAGATATGGCCCGTATGTGTATGAAGCACCATCTTCCTTTCTGAGCAAGCTCAATGTTGTGGCCCTAGAGGAAACACAGAAGAGTAGAAGAGTACTCCTTTCTTAAAATAAGAGTGTGTTTCTTGTAAGGCAAGCTAATGTTGGTTTCCCCTTCATAAATGTAGTTGAATCACATGTATTTCCTGGCCCTTCAATCAAGAATAGTTTTCTGGTAAGGAAAGTCACTATTGCGCTCCCATGGCCATACAGTGCAAAAAGCACTTGCCACTGTTCCCAGCAAGTGCCGTGTACTAGAAGGAAGAGAAGCTGCTGTTCTTTTCAGTTTCCTAAGCAGAGGTGAACTACATATAGCCCCTGGTTTAGGAAGCAAGTTTTTTTTTTTTCTGAGCAAGCTCACTGTTCTGGCCCTATAGGAAACACAGTAGAGTAGAAGAGTACTCCTTTCTCAAAAGCAGAGTGTGTTTCTGGTAAGGCGAGCTAGTGTTGGTTTCAACTACATAAACGGAGTTAATCACATTCAGTTTCTGGTCCTATAAGCAAGAGTTGTTTTGTGGTGAGGAAAGTAAAATTTACTCTCCCTTTGCCATACACAGTGCAAATAGCACTCATGTCTGTTTCCAACAAGTACAGTGTATTGGAAGGAAGAGAGCTACTGTTCTTGTCAGTTTCCTAAGCAGAGTTGAACTAGATATGGCCCATGTGTGTAGGAAGCACAGTTCTTTTTTTTTTCTGAGAAAGCTCACTGTTCTGGCCCAATAGAACTAAGTAGAGAAGAAGTGTGCTCCTTCTCTAAAGTAGAGCATGTTTTTTGTAAGGCGAGCTAATGTTGGTTTCCCATTCATACACAGAGTTGAATCACATGCAGTTTCTGGTCCTACAAGCAAGATTTGTTTTCTGCTAAGGAAAGTCATTTTATGCTCCTGTTGATATACACAGTGCAAAAAACACTCGCGTCTGTTTCCAGCAAGTACAGTGTATTGGACTGAAGAGAAGCTACTGTTCTTGTCAGTTTCCTATGAAGAGTTGAAATAGATATGGCCTGTGTGTATAAGCAGAGTTTTTCTGATCTGAGCATGTTCACTGTTCTGGCAATATAGGAAACACAGTAGAGTAGAAGATTACTCCTTTCTCAAAAACAGAGAGTGTTTCTTGTAAGGCGAGCAAGTGTTGGTTTCCCATTCATAAACCAAGTTGAATCACATGCAGTTTCTGGTCCTACAAGCAAGAGTTGTTTTCTGTTATGGAAAGACACTATTGCACTCCCATTGCCATACACAGTGAAAATAGCACTCGGGTTTGTTCCCAGCAAGTAGAGTGTATTAGACTGAAGAGAAGCTACTGTTCTTGTCAGTTTCTTAGGCAGAGTTGAACTAGATATGGCCGTGTGTGTAGGAAGCCCAGTTCTTTTGTTCTGAGCAAGCTCATCATCTGGCACTATAGGAAACAGAGTAGTAAAAAAGTGAGCTTCTTTCTCCAAAGCAGAGTGTGTTTCTTGTAAGGCAAGCTAGAGTTGGTTTCCCTTCCATTAACGAATTGAATCAAATGCAGTTTCTGGTCGCAGGAGCAAGAGTTTATTTTCTGGTAGGGAAAGTCATTAATGTGCTCCCATTGCCATACACAGTGCAAATGGCACTCGCGTCTGTTCCAATCAAGGACAGTGTATTGAACAGAAGAGATGCTACTCTTCTTGTCAGTATCCAAAGCAGAGTTGAACTAGATATGGCCCGTGTGTTTATGAAACACAGTCTTTTTTGCTGAGCAAGATAAATGTTCTGGTCCTATTAGAAACAGTAGAGTAGAAGAGTGCTCCTTTCTCAAAAGCAGAGTATGTTTCTTGTAAGGCGAGCTAATGTTTTTTTCCCATCCATAAAAGAATTGTATCACATGCAGTTTCTAGTCATATGAGCAAGAGTTTTTTTCTGGGAAGTAAAGTCACTATTGGTCCCCCCCTTGCCATACAGTGCAAATAGCACTGGCATCTGTTCCTAGCAAGTACAATGTATTAGGCTGAAGAGAAGCTATTGTTCTTGACAGTTTCCTAAGTAGAATTGAACTAGGTATGGCCTGTGTTTGTAGGAAGCACAGTTCTTTTGTTCTGAGCAAGCTCACTGTTCTGGCCTTATGGGAAACACAGTAGAGTAGAAGAGTGCTCCTTTCTTAAAAGCAGAGTGTGTTTCCTGTAAGGCGAGCTAGTGTTGGTTTCCCCTTCATTCACGGATTTGAATCATGTTCAGTTTCTGGTCCTATGAGCAAGAGTTGTTTTCTGGTAAGGAAAGTGACTATTTTGCTCCCATTTCTATACACACTGCAAAGAGCCCTTGCATCTGTTCGCAGCAAGTACAGTTTTTTGGACGGAAGAGAAGCTACTGTTCTTGTCAGTTTCCTAAGCAGAGTTTAATTAGGTATGGCCCGTGTGTGTAGGAAGCACAGTTCTTTTGTTCTGAGCAAGCTCACTGTTCTGGCCCTATAGGAAACACAGTCGAGTAGAAGAGTGCTCCTTTCTCAAAAGCAGACTGTGTCTTGTAAGGAGAGCTAGTGTTGGTTTCCCCTTCACAAGCGGAGTTGAATCACACGCAGTTTCTGGTCCTAGGAGCCAGAGTTGTTTTCTGGTATGGAAAGTCACTATTGTGCTCCCACTGCCATACTCAGTGCAAATAGCACTTGTGTCTGTTCCCAGCAAGTAGAGTGTATTGGATGGAATAGAAGCTACTGTTCTAGTCAATTGCCTAAGTAGAGTTGAACTACACATGGGCCGTGTGTGTAGAAAACACAGTTCTTCTGTTCTGAGCAAGCTAAATGTTCTGGCCCTATAGGAAACAAAGTAACGAAAAAGAATGCTCCTTTCTCCAAAGCTCAGTGTGTTTCTTGTAAGACAAGGTAGTGTTGTTTTTCCATCTATAATAGAATTGAATCACATGCAGTTTCTGATCGTATGAGCAAGAGTTATTTTTCTGGTAAGGAAAGTCACTATTGGTCTCCCATTGCCATACACAGTGCAAAGAGCACTCATGTCTGTTCCCAGCAAGTACAGTGTTTTAGACGGAACAGAAGCTACTGTTTTTGTCAGTTTCCTAAGCAGAGTTGAAATAGATATGGCCCGTGTGTGTAGGAACCACAGTTCTTTTGTTTTGAGCAAGCTAAATGTTCTTGACCTATAAGAAACATGGTAGATTAGAAGAGTGTTCCTTTCTCAAAAGCAGAGTGTGTTTCTTGTAAGCGAGCTAGTGTTGGTTTCCACTTTATAAATGGAGTTTAATCACATGCAGTTTATGGTCTTACGAGTAAGAGTTGTTTTCTGGTATGGAAAGTCACTATTGTGCTCCCACTGCCATACAAAGACAAAGAGTACTCGCGTGTGTTCCCAGCAAGTACCTTGTATTGGACAGAAGGGAAGCTAATGTTCTTGTCAGTTTCCTCAGCAGAGTTGAACTAGATATGGCCGTGTGTGTAGGAAGCACAACTTTTGCTCTGAGCAAGCTAAATGTTCTGGCCCTATAGGAAACACAGTAGTTAAAAAGAGTGCTCCTTTATCCAAAACAGAATGTGTTTCTTGTAAGGCGAGCTAGTGTTGGTTTCCTTCCATAAATGAATTGAATCACATGCAGTTTCTCTTTATATGAGCAAGATTTTTTTTTTTCTGGTAAGAAAAGTCACTATTGGTCTCCCATTGCAATTTACAGTGCAAATAGCACAGTTGTCTGTCCCAGCAAGTACAGTGTATTGGACTGAAGAAAAGTTATTCTTCCTGTCAGTTTCCTAAGCAGAGTAAAACTAGTTATGGCCCGTGTGTGTAGGAAGCACAGTTCTTTTTTCTGAGCAAGCTTACTGTTCTGGCCCTATAGTAAACAGAATAGAGAGAAGTGTGCTCCTTTCTCAAAGCAGAGTGTGTCTCTTGCAATGCAAGCTAGTGTTTGTTTCCAATACATAAACGGAGTTGAATCACATGCAGTTTCTGCTTCTACAAGCAAAAGTTGTTTTCTGGTAAGGAAAGTCACTATTGTGCTCCCATTGCCATACACAGTGCAAATAGCACTCCCGTCTGTTCCCAGCAAGTACAGTGTATTGAACAAAAGAGAAGATACTGTTCTTGTCAGTTTCCTAGGCAAAGTTGAACAAGATATGGCCCATGTGTGTAGGAAGCACAGTTCTTTTTTTCTGAGCAAGCTCACTGTTCTGGCCCTATCAGAAACACAGTTTAGAAGAAGAGTGCTCTTTATTCAAAAGCAGAGTGTGTTTCTTGTAAGGCGAGCTAGTGTTTGTTTCCCATTCATAAAAGGAGTTCAATCACATGCAGTTTCTGGTCCTATGAGAAAGAGTTGTTTCCTGGTAAGGAAAGATCCTATTACGCGCCCCTTGACATGGACATTGCAAATAGCACTTGCGTCATTTCCCACCAAGTACAGTGTATTGGACTGAAGAGAAGCTTCTGTTCTTGTAAATTTCCTAAGCAGAGTTCAACTAGATTTGGCCCGTGTGTGTAGGAAGCACAGTTCATTTGTTCAGAGCAAGCTCACTGTTCTGGCCCTATAGTAAACACAATAGTGAGAAGTGTGCTCCTTTCTCAAAAGCAGAGTGTGTTTCTTGTAAGGCGAGCTAGTGTTGCTTTCCCCTACATAAACGAAGTTGAATCACATGCAGTTTCTGTTTCTAGAAGTAGGAGTTGTTTTCTGGTAAGGAAAGTCACTATTGGCTCCCATTGCCTTACACAGTGCAAATATCAATCGCGTCTGTTCCCAGCAAGTACAGTGTATTGGACAGAAGTGAAGCTACTGTTCTTGTCAGTTTCCTAAGCAGACCTGAACTAGATATAGCCCGTGTTTAGGAAGCACAGTTCTTTTGTTCTGACCAAGCTGACTGTTCTGGCCATATAGGAAACACAGTAAAGTTGAAGAGTGCTCCTTTCTCAAAAGCAGAGTGTGTTTCTGTATAGCGAGCTAATGTTTGTTTCCACTGCATAAAGTGAGTTGAATCACTAGATATAGCCTGAGTGTGTAGGAAGCACAGTTCTTTTGTTCTGAGCAAGCGCACTGTTCTGGCCATGAACGAAACACAGTAGAGATGAAGAGTGCTCCTGGATCAAAAGCAGACTGTGTCTCTTGTAAGGCGAGCTAGTGTTGGTATCCACTACATAAAAGGAGTTGAATCAAATGCAGTTTCTGGTCTTACGGCAAGAGTTGTTTTCTGGTAAGGAAAGGCACTATTGTGATCCCATAGCCGTACACAGTGCAAATAGCACACACATCTTTTCCCAGCAAGTACAGTTTATTGGATGATAGAGAAGACACTGCTCTTGTCAGTTTCCTAAGCAAAGCAGAACTACATATGGCCCGTGTGTATAGGAAGCACAGGTCTTTTGTTTTGAGCAAGCTCACTGTTTTGGCCACATAGGAAACACAGTAGAGTTGAATAGTGCTCCTTGATCAGAAGCAGAGTGTGTTTCTTGTAAGTCAAGCTAGTGTTTTTTTTTTTTTTTTTCAGTACATAATCGTAGTTGAATCACATGAAGTTTCTGGTCCTATGCACAAGAGTTGTTTTCTGGTAAGAAAAGTCACTATTGCGATCCCACTGCCATTCTCAGTGCAAATAGCACTCACGTCTGTTCCCAGCAAGTACAGTGTATTGGACTGAAGAGAAGCTACTGTTCTTGTCAATTTATGAATCTGAGCTGAACTAGATGTAGCCCGTGTGTATAGGAAACACAGTTCTTTTGGCCTGAGCAAGCTCACTGTTGTGGCCCTATATAAAACACAGTAGAGTAGAAGAATGCTCTTTTCTCAATAGCACGGTGTGTTTCTTGTAAGGCAGCTAGTGTTTGTCTCCCATTCATAAATGGAGTTGAATCACATGCAGTTTCTGGTCCTATGAACAGGAGTTGTTTTGTGGTAAGGAAAGTCACTATTTTGTTCCCATTGCCATACACAGTGCAAATAGCACTCGCATCTGTTCCCAGCAAGTACAGTGTATTGGACTGAAGAGAAGCTACTGTTCATGTCAGTTTCCTAAGCATAGTTGAAATAGATATGGCCCATTTGTATGAAGCACAGTTCTTTTGTACTGAGCAAGCACACTGTTGTGGCCCTATATGAAACACAGTAGAGTAGAAGAATGCTCTTTTCTCAATAGCATGGTGTGTTTGTTGTAAGGCGAGCTAGTGTTTGTTTCCAGTTCATAAACAGAGTTGAAATCACATGCAGTTTCTTGTCCAATGAGCAAGAGTTGTTTTCTGGTAAGGAAAGTCACTATTGTGCTCCCAATGCCATACACATTTCAAATAGCACTCTCGTCTGTTCACAGCATTTACACTGTATTGGCCTAAAGAGAAGCTACTGTTCTTGACACTTTCCTAAGCAGACTTTAACTAGATATGGTCCGTGTGTTCAGGAATCACAGTTCTTTGGTCTGAGCAAACTCACTGTTTGGGCCTTATAGTAAACAGAGTAGAGTAGACGGGTGCTCTTTTCTCAAAAGCAGAGTGTGTTTCTTGTAAGACGAGCTAGTGTTTGTCTTCCATTCATAAAAGGAGTTGAATCACATGCAGTTTCTGGTCCTACAAGCAAGAGTTGTTTTCTGGTAAGGAAAGTCACTATTTCGTTCCCATTGCCACAAACAGTGCAAATAGCACTCGCGTCTGTTCACAGCAAGTACAGTGTATTGGACTGAAGAGAAGCTACTGTTCATGTCAGTTTCCTAAGCATAGTTGAAATAGATATGGCCCATTTGTAGGAAGCACACTTCTTTTGTTCTGAGCAAGCACACTGTTCTGGCCCTATAGGAAACACAGTAGAGTAGAAGAATGCTCTTTTCTCAAAAGCAGAGTGTGTTTCTTGTAAGGTGAGCTAGCGTTTCTTTCCCATTCAAAAACGGAGTTGAAGCACATGCAGTTTCTGGTCCTAAGAGCAGGAGTTGTTTTCTGGAAAGGAATGTCACTATTGTGCTTTGTTTGCCATACAGATTGGAAATAGCACTCCGGTCTGTTCCCAGCAAGTACAGTGTATTGGACTGAAGAGACGCTAATGTTCTTGTCAGTTTCCTAAGGAGAGTTGAACTAGATATGGCTCCTTTGTGTAGGAATCACAGTTCTTTTGTTCTGAGCAAGCTCACTGTTCTGGACTTTTGGAAACAGAATAGCGAAGAAGAATGCTCTTTTCTCAATAGCAGAGGGAGTTTCTTTTAAGGCAAGCTAGTGTTTGTTTCCCATTCATAAACGGAGTTGAATCCCATGCAGTTTCTGGTCCTATGAGCAAGATTTTTTTTTTCTGGTATGGAATGTCACTATTGTGCTCCCATTGCCATTAACAGTTCAAATAGCACTCTGGTCTGTTCCAAGCAAGTACAGTGTATTGAACAAAATAGAAGATACTGTTCTTGTCAGTTTCCTAAGCAGAGTTGAACAAGATATGGCCCGTGTATGTAGGAAGCACAGTTCTTTTGTTCTGAGCAAGCTCACTGTTCTTGCTCTATCAGAAACACAGTAAAGTAGAAGAGTGCTCTTTACTCAAAAGCAGAGTGTGCTTCTTGTAAGGCAAGCTAGTGTTTGTTTTCCATTCATAAAAGGAGTTCAATCACATGCAGTTTCTGGTCTTACGAGTAAGAGTTGTTTCCTGGTAAGGAAAGATCCTATTACGCTCCAATTGACATGGACATTGCAAATAGCACTTGCGTCATTTCTCACCAAGTACAGTGTATTGGACTGAAGAGAAGCTTCTGTTCTTGTAAGTTTCCTAAGCAGAGTTCAACTTGATATGGCCTGTGTGTGTAGGAAGCACAGTTCATTTGTTCAGAGCAAGCTCACTATTCTGGCCCTATAGTAAACACAATAGTGAGAAGTGTGCTCCTTTCTCAAAAGCAGAGTGTGTTTCTTGTAAGGCGAGCTAGTGTTGTTTTCCCCTACATAAACGTAGTTGAATCACATGCAGTTTCTGTTTCTAGAAGCAAGAGTTGTTTTCTGGTAAGGAAAGTCACTATTGCGCTCCCATTGCCTTACACAGTACAAATATCAATCGTGTCTGTTCCCAGCAAGTACAGTGTATTGGACGGAAGTGAAGGTACTGTTCTTGTCAGTTTCCTAAGCAGAGCTGAACTAGACATACCCCGTGTGTAGGAAGCACAGTTCTTTTGTTCTGACCAAGCTGACTGTTCTGGCCATATAGGAAACACAGTAAAGTTGAAGAGTGCTCCTTTCTCAAAAGCAGAGTGTGTTTCTGTATAGCGAGCTAGTGTTTGTTTCCACTACATAAACCGAGTTGAATCACTAGATATGGCCTGAGTGTGTAGGAAGCACAGTCTTTTGTTCTGAGCTAGCGTACTGTTATGGCCATATACGAAACACAGTAGAATTGAAGAGTGCTCCTGGATCAAAAGCAGAGTGTGTCTCTTGTAAGGCAAGATAGTGTTGGTATCCACTACGTAAATGGCGTTGAATCACATGCAGTTTCTGGTCCTATGAGCGAGAGTGGTTTTCTGGTAAGGAAAGTAACTATTGTGGTCCCAATGCCACACATTTCAAATAGCATTTGCGTCTGTTCCCAGCAACTGCAGTGTGTTAGAGTGAAGAGAAGCTACCGTTCCTGTCAGTTTCCTAAGCAGAGTTGAAATAGATATGGCCCATCGCAAGGAAGCACAGTTCTTTTGTTCTGAGCCAGCTCACTCTTCTGACCCTATAGGAAACACAGTAGAGTAGAAGAATGCTCTCTTCTCAATAGCAGGTTGTGTTTCTTGTAAGGCGAGCTAGTGTTTGTTTCCCATTCATAAAAGGAGTTAAAATCACATGCATTTTCTGGTCCTAGGAACAGGAGTTTTTTTCTGGTAAGAAATGTCACTATTGCGGTCCCATTTCCCTACACACTGCAAATAGCACTCACGTCTCTTCCCAGCAATTACAGTGTATTGGACTGAAGAGAAGCTACTGTTCTTCACAGTTTCCTAAGCAGAATTTAACTAGATATGGCCTGTGTGTTCAGGAATCACAGTTCTTTGGTCTGAGCAAGCTCACTGTTCTGGCCCTATAGTGAACAGAGAAGAGTAGAACTGTGCTCTTTTCTCAAAAGCAAAGTGTGTTATTTGTAAGGCGAGCTAGTGTTTGTTTCCCATTCATAAACAGAGTTGAATCACATGTAGTTTCTGGTCTTACAAGCAGGAATTGTTTTCTGTTAAGAAGAGTCACTATTGCCCTCCCATTGCCATACAGAGTACAAATAGTGCTCGCGACTGTTCCCTGTAAGTATAGTGTATTGGAATGAAGAAAAGCTTCTGCTCTTGTCAGTTTCCTACACAGAGTTGAACTAGATATGGCCCATGTGTGTAGGAAGCACAGTTCTTTTTTTCTGAGGAAGCTCACTGTTCTTACCCTATTTGAAACAGAATAGTGTAGAATGCTCTTTTCTCAAAAGCAGAGTGTGTTTCTTGTAAGGCAAGCTAATGTTTATTTCCCATTCATAAACAAAGTTGAATCATATGCAGTTTCTGATCCTATGAGCAAGATTTTTTTTCTGGTAAGAAATGTCATTATTGCGCTCCTATTACCATACACAGCGCAAATAGCATTCACGTCTTTCCCAGCAAGTACAGAGTATTGGACTGAAGAGAAGAGAAGCTATTGTTCTTGTAAGTTTTTTAAACAGAGTTGAAATAGATATGGCCCGTGTGTAGGAAGCACTGTTCTTTTGTTCTGAACAAAGTTCACTGTTCTGGCCCTATAGGAAACACAGTAGAGTAGAAGAAAGCTCTTTTTACAATAGCAGACTTTGTTTCTTATAAGGCGAGCTATTGTTTGTTTCCCATTCATAAACGGAGTTGAAATCACATGCATTTTCTGGTCCTAGGAATAGGAGTTGTTTTCTGGTAAGGAATGTCACTGTTGTGCTCCCATTGCCATACTCACTGCAAATGTCACTCACATCTGTTCCCAGCAATTACAGTGTATTGGACTGAAGAGAAGATACAGTTTTTGACAGTTTCCTAAGCAGAGTTTAACTAGATATGGCCCGTGTGTTCAGGAATCACAGTTCTCTGGTCTGAGCAAGCTCACTGTTCTGGCCCTATAGTAAACAGAGTAGAGTAGAAGGGTGCTCTTTTCTCAAAAAGAGATTGTGTTTCTTGTAAGGCCAACTAGTATTTGTCTCCCATTCATAAACGGAGTTGAATCACATGCAGTTTCTGGTCCTACGAGCAAGAGTTGTTTTCTGGTAAGGAAAGCCACTATTTCGTTCCCATTGCCATAAACAGTCCAAATAGCACTTGCGTCTGTTCACAGCAAGTACAGTGTATTGGACTGAAGAGAAGCCTACTCTTCATGTCAGTTTACTAAGCAGAGTTGAAGTAGATATGGCCCGTTTGTAGGAAGCACAGTTCTTTTGTTCTGAGCAAGTACACTGTTGTGGCCCTATATGAAAAACAGTAGAGTAGAAGAATGCTCTTTTCTCAATAGCAGTGTGTGTTTCTTGTAAGGCGAGCTAGTGTTTGTTTCCCATTCATAAACAGAGTTGAATCACATGCAGTTTCTGGTCCTATGGACAAGAGTTGTTTTCTGGTAAGGAAAGTCACTATTGCGCCCCCAATGCCATACACATTTCAAATAGCACTCGTGTCTCTTCCCAGCAATTACAGTGTATTGGACTGAATTGAAGCCTCTGTTCTTGACAGTTTCCTTAGCAGAGTTTAAATAGATATGGCATGTGTGTTCAAGAATCACAGTTCTTTGGTCTAAGCAAACTCACTGTTCTGGCCCTATGGTAAATTGAGTAGAGAAGAAGGGTGCTCTTTTCTCAAAAGCAGAGTGTGTTTCTTGTAAGACGAGCTAGCATTTGTTTCCCATTCATAAACGGAGTTGAATAACATGCAGTTTCTGTTGTTACAAGCAGGAACTGTTTTCTGGTAAGGAATGTCACTATGGCCCTCCCATTGCCATACAGAGCACAAGTAGCACTCACGACTGTTCCCAGCAAGTACAGTGTATTGGACTGAAGAGATGCTACTGTTCTTGTCAGTTTCCTAAGCAGAGTTGAACTAGATATGGCTCCTGTGTGTAGGAATCACAGTTCATTTGTTCAGAGCAAGCTCACTGTTCTGGATTTTGGAAACAGAATAGCAAAGAAGAATGCTCTTTTCTCAATAGCAGAGTGAGTTCCTTTTAAGGCAAGCTAGTGTTTGTTTCCCATTCATAAACGGAGTTGAATCCCATGCAGTTTCTGGTCCTATGAGCAAGATTTTTTTTCTGGTAAGGAATGTCACTATTGTGCTCCCATTGCCATTCACAGTTCAAATAGCACTTGCGTCTGTTCCCAGCAATTACAGTGTATTGGACTGAAGAGAAGCTACCTTTCTTGATAGTTTCCTAAGGAGAGTTAACTAGATTTGGCCCGTGTTTGTAGGAAGCACAGTTCTTTTGTTGTGAGCAAGCTCACTGTTCTGGCCCTAAAGGAAAAACAGTAGAGTAGAAGAGTGCTCTTTTCTCAAAGCAGAGTGTGTCTCTTGTAATGTGAGCTAGTGTTTGTTTCCCATTCATAAACAGAGTTGAATCACATGTAGTTTCTGTTTCTACAAGCAAGAGTTGTTTTATGGTAAGGAAAGTCACTATTGCGCTCCCATTGCCATACACAGCGCAAATAGCACTCCCGTCTGTTCCCAGCTAGTACAGTTTATTGAACAAAATAGAAGATACTGTTCTTGTCAGTTTCCTAAGCAGAGTTGAACAAGATATGGTCCGTGTGTGTAGGAAGCACAGTTCCTTGGTTCTGAGCAAGCTCACTGTTCTTGCCCTAAAGGAAACAGAATACAGAAGAAGAATGCTCTTTTCTCAATAGCAGAGTGTGTTTCTTGTTAGATGAGCTAGTGTTTGTTTCCCATCCATAAACAGAGTTGAATCACATGCAGTTTCGGGTCTTACAAGCAAGAGGTTTTTTTTTTTTTTTTTTTTTTGGTAAGTAATGTCACTATTGCCCTCTCATTGCCATACACCGTGCAAATAGCACTCACATCTGTTTCAGCAATTACAGTGTATTAGACTGAAGAGAAGCTCCCTTTCTTGACAGTTTCCTAAGCAGAGTTGAACTAGATATGCCACGTATGTTCAGGAATCACAGTTCTTTGGTCTGAGCATGCTCAATCTTCTGGCCCTATAGTAAACAGAGTAGATTAGAAGGGTGCTTTCTCAAAAGCAGAGTAAGCTTCTTATAATGTGAGCTAGTGTTTGTTTCCCATTCATAAACGGAGTTGAATCACATGCAGTTTCTGGTCCTAGGAGCAAGAGTTGTTTTCTTGTAAGGAATGTCACTATTGTGCCACCATTGCAACACACAGTGAAAATAGCACTCGCCTCTGTTCCCAGCAAGTACAGAGTATTGGACTGAAGAGGAGCTACTGTTCTTGTCAGTTTCCTAAGCAGAGTTGAACTAGATATGGCCCGTGTGTTCAAGAATCACAGTTCTTTGGTCTGAGCAAGCTCACAGTTCTGGCCCTATAGCAAACAGAGTAGAGTAGAAAGGTGCTTTTTTCTCAAAAGTAGAGTGTTTTTCTTGTAAGGCAAGCTAGTGTTTGTCTCCCATTCATAAAAAGAGATGAATCACATGCAGTTTCTGGTCCAACAAGCAAGAGTTTTGTCTTGTAAGGAAAGACACTATTGTGCTCCCATTGCCATACACAGTGTAAATAGCACTCACGTCTGTTCCCAGAAAGTACAGTGTATTGGACTGAAGAGAAGCTACTGTTCTTGTCAGTTTCCTAATCAGAGTTGAAATATATATGGCCGGTGTGTAGGAAGCACAGTTTCTTTGTTCTGAGCAAGCTCACTGTTCTGGCCCTATAGGAAACACAGTAGAGTAGAAGAATGCTCTTTTCTCAATAGCAGAGTGTGTTTCTTGTAAGGCAAGCTAGTGTTTGTTTCCCATTCATAAATAGAGTTGAATCACTTGAAGTTTCTGGTCCTATGAGAAAGAGTTGTTTTCTGGTAAGGAAAGTTGTGGTGGTATTTTACTTGTACTGAAATGTGATTTTAATTTATGTTAATAAATAAAGTTGCCTGGGGGTCAGAGATTTAGAGCCATAGCAAGTGCATGGCGGTGGTGGCACATGCATTTAAGGACCTGGAGGGCGGTACATACAGGCAATGACAAGGCAGTCACGTGTTTAGGTTTACAACCAATGAGAAGGCAGAACAGCTAGACTATAAAAAGGCATATACACAGGAAGTAGGCCCCTTTTTCGGAGAGCTCTCTTGGCTGAAGCAGGGTAGCTGAAGCAGGAAGGGTAAGGCTCTTAGTTCTGACCTGTTGGCTTTCTTCTCTGAATTGGCTCTGTGTTTCTTATTTAATAAGATGGTTGGTTACATCTACAGAAAGTCACTATTGTGTTCCCACTGCCATACACATTTCAAATAGCAGTCGCGTCTGTTCCCAGCAATTACAGTGTATTGGACTGAAGAGAAGCCACTGTTCTTGACAGTTTCCTAGCAGAGTTTAAATAGATATGGCCCGTGTGTTCAAGAATCACCGTTCTTTGGTCTGAGCAAGAACACTGTTCTGGCAATATGGTAAATTGAATAGAGAGGAAGAGTGCCCTCTTCTCAAAAGGAGAGTGTGTTTTTTGTAAGACGAGCTAGTGTTTATCTCCCATTCATAAAAAGAGTTGAATCACATGTAATTTCTGGTCCTACGAGCAAGAGTTGTTTTCTGGTAAGGAAAGTCACTATTGTGCTCTCATTGCCATACACAGTTGAAATAGCACTTGCGTCTGTTCCCATCAAGTACAGTGTATTGGACTGAACAGAAGCTACTCTTCTTGTCAGTGTCCTAAGCAGAGCTGAACTAGATATGGCCCATTTGTGTAGGAAGCACGCTTCATTTGTTCTGAGCAAGCTCACTGTTCTGGACTTTCAGTAAACAGAGTAGAGTAGAAGGGTGCTTTTTTCTCAAAAGCAGAGTGTGTTTCTTGTAAGGCAAGCTAGTGTTTGTTTCCCATTCATAAACGGAGTTGAATCATATGCACTTTCTGGTCTTACGAGCAAGAGTTTTTTTCTGGTTAAAAAAGTCACTATTGCGGTCCCATCGACATACAGAGTGCAAAAAGCACTCGTGTCATTTCCCAGGAAGTACAGTGTATTGGAATGAAGAGAAGCTACTGTTCTTGTCAGTTTCCTAAGCACAGTTTAACTAGATATGGCTCATGTGTGTAGAAAGTACAGTTGTTTTGTTCTGAGCAAACTCACTGTTCTGGCCTTATAGGAAACACAGTAGAGTAGAAGAGGGCTCTTTTCTCAAAAGCAAAGTGTGTTTCTTGTAACATGAGCTAGTGTTTGATTCCCATTCATAAACGGAGTTGAATCACATGCAGTTTCTGGTCCTACCTGCAAGAATTGTTTTCTGGTAAAGAAAGTCACTATTGTGCTCCCTTTGCTGTACACAGTGCAAACAGCATTCGCGTCTGTTCCCAGCAAGTACAGTGTATTGGACTGAAGAGAATCTATTGTTTTTGTCAGTTTCCTAAGCGGAGCTGAACTAGATGTGGCCCATGTGTGTAGGAATCACAGGTCGTTTGTTCTTCGCAAGCTCACTGTCCTGGCCTTGTAGGAAACACTGTAGAGTAGAAGAATGCTCTTTTCTAAATCTTGTAAGGCGAGCTAGTGTTTGTTTCCCATTCGTAAATGGAGTTGAATCACATGCAGTTTCTGGTCCTATGAGTAAGTATTGTTTTCGGGTAAGAAAAGTCCCTATTGTGCTCCCATTGCATACACTGTGCAAATAGCACTCGCGTCTGTTCCCAGCAAGTAGAATGTATTGGACTGAAGAGAAACTACTGTTCTTGTCAGTTTCTTAAGCAGAGTTGAACTAGATATCGCCCATGTTTGTGGGAAGCACAGTTCTTTTGTACTGAGCAAGCTCACTGTTCTGGCTGTATAGCAAACAGAGTAGAGTAGAAGTGTCCTCTTTTCACAAAAGCAGAATGTATTTCTTGTAAGGAGAGCTAGTGTTTGTTTCCCATTCGTAAACGGAGTTGAATCACATGCAGTTTCTGGTCCTATGATCAAGAGTTGTTTTTTGGTAAGGAAAGTCATTATTGCGCTCCCATTGCCATACACAGTGCAAATAGCACTCGCGTCTGTTCCCAGCAAGTACAGTGTATTGGACTGAAGAGAAGCTACTGTTCTTGTCAGTTTCCTAAGCAGAGGGAACTACATATGGCCCGTGTGTATAGGAAGCACAGTAATCTTGTACTGAGCAAGCTCACTGTTCTGGAAATATACCAAAGAGAGTAGAATAGAAGGGTGCTCTTTTTTCAAAAGCAGAATGTGTTTCTTGTAAGGCAACCTAGTGTTTGTCTACCATGCATAAACGGAGGTGAATCACATGCAGTTTCTGGTCCTAATAGCAAGAGTGTTTTTCTGGTATGGAAAGTCACTATTGCGCTCCCATTGCCATACACAGTGCAAATAGCACTTGCGTCTTTTCCCAGCAAGTTCAGTGTATTGGACTGAAGAGAACCTACTGGTCTTGTCAGTTTCCTAAGCAGAGTTGAACTATGTAAGGCAAGTGTGTGTAGGAATCACAGGTCGTTTGTTCTTCGCAAGCTCACTGTCCTGGCCTTGTAGGAAACACTGTAGAGTAGAAGAATGCTCTTTTCTAAATCTTTTAAGGCGAGCTAGTGTTTGTCTACCATGCATAAACGGAGGTGAATCACATGCAGTTTCTGGTCCTATGAGCAAGAGTTGTTTTCTGGTAAGGAAAATCATTACTGCGCTCCCATTGCCATACACTGTGCAAAGAGCACTCGTGTCTGTTTCCTAAGCAGGGTTGATTTAGATATGGCTCGTGAGTGTAGGTAGCACAGTTTTTTTTTTCTGAGCAAGCTCACTGTTCTGGCCCTATAGGAAACACTGTAGAGCAGAAGAATGCTCTTTTCTCAATCTTGTAAGGCGAGCTAGTGTTTGTTTCCCATTCATAAATGAGTTGAATCACATGCAGTTTCTGGTCCTATGAGCAAGAGTTGTTTTCTGGTTTGGAAAGTCACTATTGCGCTTGCTTTGCCACACACAGTGCACATAGCACTCGAGTCTGTTCCCAGCAAGTATGGTGTATTGGACTGAAGAGAGGCTACTGTTCTTATCAGTTTCCTAAGCAGAGTTGAACTAGATATGTCCCGTGTGTGTAGGAAGCACAGTTCTTTTGTCCTGAGCAAGCTCACTGTTCTGGCCGTATAGCAAACAGAATAGAGAGGAAGAGTGTGTTTCTTGTAAGGCGATCTAGTGTTTTTTTCCCATTCATAAATGGAGTAGATTCACATGCAATTTCTGTTCCTTCGAGCAAGAGTTGTTTTCTCGTTAGGAAAGACACTATTGCGCTCGCTTTGCCATACACAGTGCAAACAGCACTCGGGGCTTTTCCCAGCAAGTACAGTGTGTTGGGCTGAAGAGAAGCTACTATTCTTGTCAGTTTCCTAAGCAGAGTGAACTACATATGGCCCATGTGTTTAAGAAGCACATTACTTTTGTACTGAGCAAGCTCACTGTTCTGGCCCTATAAGAATCACAGTGTAGAAGAAGAGTGCTCTTTTCTCAAAAGTTGAGTGTGTTTCTTGTAAGGCGAGTTAGTGTTTGTTTCCCATTCATAAATGGTGTTGAATCACATGTAGTTTTGGTTTTATAAGCAAGAGTTTTTTTCTTGTATGGAAAGTCACTATTGTGCTCCCATTCCATATAGAGTGCAAATAGCACTCACGTCTGTTCCCAGCAAGTACTGTGTATTGGAATGAAGAGAAGCTATTGTTATTATCATTTTCCTAAGCAGAGTTGAATATGGCCCATGTGTGCAGGAAGCACAGTTCTTTTGTTCTGAGCAAGCTATTGTTCTGGGCCAATAGGAAACACAGTACAGTAGAAGAGTGCTCTTTTCAGTTTCCTAAGCAAAGTTGAACTAGGAATGGCCCATGTGTAGGAAACACAGTTCTTTTTTTTGTGCAAGCTCACTGTTCTGGCCCTATAGGAAAAACTGTAGAGGAGAAGTGTGGTCTCTTCTCAAAAGCAGAGTGTGTTTCTTGTAAGGCAAGCTAGTGTTTTTTTCCCATTAATAAATGGAGTTGAATCACATGCAGTTTCTGGTACCATGAGCAAGAGTTTTTTTCTGGTAAGAAAAGTCACTATTGTACTCCCTTTGCCATACACAGTGTAAACAGCACTCGGTTCTGCTACCAGCAAGTAAAGTGTATTGGACTGAATAGAAGCTACTGTTCTTGTCAGTTTCCTAAGCAGAGTTGAACTAGATATGGCCCATGTGTGTAAGAAGCACAGTTTTTTTTTCTGAGCAAGCTCACTGTTCTGGCCCTATAGGAAAAACAGTAGAGTAGAAGAGTGCTCTTTTATCAAAAGCAGAGTGTGTTTTTTGTAAGGAGAGCTAGTGTTTGTTTTCAATTCATAAACAAAGTTGAATCACAGGCAGTTTCTTTCCTACCAGCCACAGTAGATTTTTGGTAAGAAAAGTCACTATTGTACTCCCATTCCCATTCACAGTGCAAATAGCACTCTCATCTGTTCCCAGTAAGACAGTGTTTTGGACTGAAGAGATGGTGATGTTCTTGTTAGTTTCCTAGGCAGAGTTAAATTAGATATGGCCCATGTGTGTAGGAAACACAGTTCTTTTCTTCTGTGCAAGCTCAATGTTCTGGCCCTATAGGAAAAACAGTAGAGTAGAGAAGTGCTCTTTTCTCAAAAGCAGAGTGAGTTTCTTGTAAGGGGAGCTAGTATTTTTTTCCCACTCATAAATAGAGTTGAAACACATGCAGTTTCTGGACCTATGAACAAGAGTTGTTTTCTTGTAAGGAAAGTCACTATTTCACTCCCATTGGCATACACAGTGCAAAAGCACTTGTGTCTGTTCCCAGCAAGTACAGTGTATTAGACTGAAGAGAAGCTATTGTTTTTGTCAATTTCCTAAGCAGAGTTGAACTAGATATGACTCGTGTGTAGGAAACATAGTTCTTTTTGTTCTGTGCATTCTCACTGTTCTGGCCTTGTAGGAAACACAGTAGAGTAGAAGAGTGCTCATTTCTCAAAAGCAGAGTGTGTCTAGTAAGGCGAGCTAGTGTTTGTTTTCCATTCATATTCGGAATTGAGTCACATGCAGTTTCTGGTCCTATGAGCAAGAGTTGTTTTCTGGTAAGGAAAGTCACTATTGTGCTCCCATTGCCATACACAGTGCAAATAGCACTTGCGTCTGTTGCCTGCAAGTACAGTGTATTGGACTGAACAGAAGCTACTGTGTTTGTCAGTTTCCTAAGCAGAGTTGAACTAGATATGGCCCGTGTGTGTAGGAAGCACATTTTTTTTTGTTCTGAGTAAGCTCAATTATCTTGCCCTGTAGGAAACACAGTAGAGTAGAAAAGTGCTCTTATCTCAAAAGTAGAGTGTGTTTCTTGTAAGGCGAGCTGGTGTTCCTTTCCCATTCATAAATGGAGTTGAATCACATGCAGTTTCTGATCCTACCACTCACATTGGTTTTCTGGTAAGGAAAGTCACTATTGCTCTCCCATTGAGATACACAGTACAAATAGCACTTGAATATGTTCCTAGAAAGACAGTGTATTGGACTGAAGAGAAGCTACTGTTCTTGCAGTTTCCTAAGCAGAGTTGAACAAGATATGGTCCGTGTGTGTAGGCAGCACAGTTCTTTTGTTCTGAGCAAGCTCACTGTTCTGGCCATATAGGAAACACAGTAGAGTAGAAGAGAGCTCTTTTCTCAAAATCAAAGTGTGTTTCTTGTAAGGCGAGTTATTGTTTGTTTCACATTCTTAAAGGACTAGAATCACATGTAGTTTCTTGTCTTATGAGCAAGAGTTTTTTTTCTTGTACGGTAAGTCACTATTGTGTTCCCATTACCATACACATTGTAAATAGCACTCACGTCTGTTCCCAGCAACTGCAGTGTATTGGACTGAAGAGAAGCTACTGTTCTTGTCAGTTTCCTAAGCAATGTTGAAATAGATATGGCCCATGTGTGTTAGAAAGCACACTTTTTTTTTGTTTTGGCATGCTCACTGTTCTGGCCCTGTAGAAAACGCAGTAGAGTAGAAGAGTGCTCTTTTCTCAAAAGCAGAGTATGTTTCTTGTAAGGCGAGCTGGTGTTTGTCTCCCATTAATAAATGGAGTTGAATCACATGCAGTTTCTGGACCTACATGCCACAGTTGTTTTCTGGTAATGAAAGTCACTATTGTGCTCCCATTGCCATACACTGTAGAAATAGCACTCGGGTCTGTTTCCAGCAAGCACAGTGTATTGGACTGAAGAGAAGTTTCTGTTCTTTGCCTTTTCTAAAGCAGAGTTGAACTAGATATTGCCCATGTGTGTAGGAAGCACAGTTCTTTTGTTCTGAGCAAGCTCACTGTTCTGGCCCTATAGGAAAGACAATAGAGTAGAAGAGTGCTCTTTTCTCAAAAGCAGAGTGTGTTTCTTGTAAGGCGAGCTAGTGTTTGTTTCCCATTCATAAATGGAGTTGAATATCATGCAGTTTCTGATCCTACAAGCCACAGTGGTTTTCTGGTAAGGGAAGTCTCTTTTGCTCTCCCATTTACATACATAGTACAAATAGCACTCACATATGTTCCCAGAAGGACAGTGTATTGGACTGAAGAGAAGCTACTGTTCTTGTCATTTTCCTAAGCAGAGTTGAAATAGATATGGCCCGTGTGTGTAGGAAACACAGTTCTTTTGTTCTGTGCAAGCTCACTGTTCTGGCCCTTTACGAAAAAGAGTAGAGGAGAAGAGTGTTCTTTTCTCAAAAGCAGAGTGTGTTTCTTGTAATGCGAGCTAGTGTTTTTTTCCCATTCATAAATAGAGTTGAATAACATGCAGTTTCTGGACCTATGAGCAAGAGTTGTTTTCTGGTAAGGAAAGTCACGATTGGACTCCCATTGCCATACACAGTGCTAATATCACTTGTGTTTGTTCTTAGCAAGTACAGTGTATTAAACTGAAGAGAAGCTACTGTTCTTGTCAATTTCCTAAGCAGAGTTGAACTGTATATGACCCGTGTGTAGGAAGCACAGTTCTTTTGTTCTTTGGAAGCTCACTCTTCTGGCCCTATAGGAAACACAGTAGAGTAGAAGAGTGCACTTTTCTCAAAAGCAGAGTGTGTTTCTAGTAAGGCGAGCTAGTGTTTGTTTTCCATTCATAAACGGAATTGAATCACATACAGTTTCTGTTCCTATGAGCAAGAGGTGTTTTCTGGTAAGGAAAGTCACTATTGTGCTCCCATTGCCATACACAGTGCAAATAGCACTCGCATCTGTTCCCTGCAAGTATAGTGTATTGGACTGAAGAGCAGCTACTGTTCTTGTCAGTTTTCTAAGCAGTGTTGAACTAGATATGGCCCATGTGTGTAGGAAGCACAGTTTTTTTTTGTTCTGAGCAAGTTCAATTATCTGGCCTTGTAGGAAACACAGTAGAGTAGAAAAGTACTCTTATCTCAAAAGCAGAGAGTGTTTCTTATAAGGCGAGCTGGTGTTTCTTTCCCATTCATAATTGGAATTGAATCACATGCAGTTTCTGATCCTACCAGCCACATTGGTTTTCTGGTAAGAAAAGTCACTATTGGTCTCCCATTGACATATGCAGTACAAATAGCACTCGAGTATGTTCCCAGAAGGACAGTTATTGGAGTGAAGAGAAGCTACTGTTCTTGCAGTTTTCTAAGCAGAGTTGAACAAAATATGCCCGTGTTTGTAGGAAGCACAGTTCTTTTGTTCTGTGCAAGCTCACTCTTCTGGCCCTATAGGAAACACAGTAGAGAAGAAGAATGCTCTTTTCTCAAAATCAGAGTGTGTTTCTTATAAGGAGAGCTATTGTTTGTTTCCCATTCATAAATGGAGTTCAATCACGTGTAGTTTCTGGTCTTATGAGCAGGAGTTTTTTTCTTGTACGGAAAGAAACTATTGTGTTCTCATTGCCATACACAGTGTAAATAGCACTCACGTCTGTTCCCAGCATGTGCAGTGAATTGGACTGAAAAGAAGCTACTGTTCTTGTCATTTTCCTACTCAGAGTTGAAATAGATATGGCCCATGTGTGTAGGAAGCACAGTTCTTTAGTTCTGAGCAAGCTACTTTTCTGGGCCTATAGGAAACACACTAGAGTATAAGAGTGCTCTTTTCTCAAAAGCAGAGTGTGTTACTTGTAAGGGGAGCTGGTGTTTGTTTTCCATTAATAAATAAAGTTGAATCACATGCACTTTCTGGTCCTACAAGCAAGAGTTTTTTTCTGGTATGGAAAGTCCCTATTGTGCTTCCTTTGCCATACACTGTGTAAATAGCACTCACATCTGTTACCAGCAAGTAAAGTGTATTGGACTGAAAAGAAGCTAGTGTTCTTGTCAGTTTCCTAGGCAGAGTTGAACTAGATTTGGCTCATGTGTGTAAGAAGCACAGTTTTTTTGTTCTGAGCAAGCTCACTCTTCTGGCCCTATAGGAAATACAGTAGAGTAGAAGAGTGCTCTTTTCTCAAAAGCAGAGTGTGTTTCTTGTAAGGCAAGCTAGTGTTTGATTCCCATTCATAAACTAAGTTGAATCACATGCAGGTTCTGGTCCTACGAGCTACAGTAGTTTTCTGGTAAGGAAAGTCACTATTGTGCTCCCAATCACATTCACAATGCAAATAGCACTCACGTCTGTTCCCAGCATGTACAGTTTATTTGACTTAAGGGAAGCTACTGTTCTTGTCAGTTTCCTAAGCAGAGTTGAAATAGATATGGCCCGTGTGTGTAGGAAACACAGTTTTTTTTTTGTTCTGAGCGTGCTCACTGTTCTGGCCCTGTAGTAAAAGCAGGAGAGTAGAAAAGTGCTCTTTTCTCAAAAGCAGATTGTGTTTCTTGTAAGGCGAGCTAGTGTTTGTTTCCCGTTAATAAACGGAGTTGAATCCCATGAAGTTTCCGGAACTTCATGCCACAGTTGTTTTCTGGTAAGGAAAGTCACTATTGAGCTCCCATTGCCCTACACTGTACAAATAGCACTTGGGTCTGTTTCCAGCAAGCACAGTGTATTGGACTGAAGAGAAGCTTCTGTTCTTGTCAGTTTCCTAAGCAAAGTTGAACTAGATATGACCCGTGTGTAGAAAGCACAGTTCTTTTGTTCTGTGCAAACTCACTGTTCTGGCCCTATAGGAAACACAGTAGAGTAGAAGAGTGCTCTTTTCTCAAAATCAGAGTGTGTTTCCTGTAAGGCGAGCTAGTGTTTGTTTCCCATTCATAAATGGAGTTCAATCACATGTAGTTTCTGGTCCTATGAGCAAGAGTTTTTTTCTTGTTTGGAAATACACTATTGTGCTCCCATTGCCATATACAGTGTAAATAGCACTCATGTCTGTTCCCAGCAAGTACAGTGAGTTGGACTGAAGAGAAACTACTGTTCTTGTCAGTTTCCTAAGCAGAGTTGAAATAGATATGGCCCATGTGTGTAGGAAGCACAGTTCTTTAGTTCTGAGAGAGCTGCTGTTCTGGCCCTATAAGAAAAACACTAGAGTATAAGAGTGCTCTTTTCTCAAAAGCAGAGTGTGTTTCTTGTAAGGGGAGCTGGTGTTTGTTTCCCATTAATAAATAAAGTTGAATCACATGCGCTTTCTGGTCCTACGAGCAAGAGTTATTTTCTGGTAAGGGACGTCACTATTGTGCTCCCTTTGCCATACACAGTGTAAATAGCACTCGTGTCTGTTACCAGCAAGTAAAGTGTATTGGACTGGCCTCTTCCTGAGACTTAGAGGCCGGCACCCAGATCCCATCTTGCCCAGGACTTCCCTTCTGGAGCTCAGAGCTCCCATCCTGCCCCTAACTTCCAATTTGGACAAGAGAGCTCCCATCTGGAGAAGAGAGAGAGACTCCCTGAATCTGTCAGCTCTGTCTGAACCAAGTGTGCAGATAAGGCCAAGAATGAATCACAAGGAAATGGGCAGACATCAAGGCAGAAACACATACAACAAAATGAATAGCAATACACCATCACCAAGCCCTAGCCCTCCTCCAACACCTAGACCTGAACATCAGAAATTGGAAGAAGCAGAAGAAAATAGCCTTATGAATGACATCATGAAGAAGCTAGAGGCTTGTGTAGAGGAAAAGACAAAAAATGTGAAGAATGCTGTAAACAACTAGAGGAAAGGGCAAACAAATTAGAAGAAATCAATAAAGTCCTGGAAGAAAACAATAACGTACTGAAAGAAAATCAAGAAAAATCAATGAAACAAATGAAGGAAACAGTTCAAGACCTGAAAAGGGAAATAGAAAAAATGAAGAAGACACAAACAGAGGGAATGCTGGAAATAGAAAATCTGAGAAAACGTTTGGGAACTTCAGATGCAAGTATAATCAACAGAATACAAGAGATGGAAGAGAGGATCTCTAGCGTTGAAGATACAGTAGAAGAAATAGATTCATCACTCAAAGAAAACACTAAAGCCAACAAATTCATGAACCAAAATGACCAAGAAATTTGGGACACCATGAAAAGACCAAACCTACGAATAATAGGGGTAGAAGAAGGAGAATAATACCAACTCAAGGGCACAGAAAATATATTCAACAAGATCAAGTTGGTCCAAAGGTTGTGGGTTATTGTTAAGCTGTTTAACAAGATCATAGAAGAAAACTTTCCCAACTTAAAGAAGGAAATGCCTATGAAGATACAAGAAGCCTATAGAACACCAAACAGACTAGACCCCCCAAAAAAGTCCCCTTGCCACATAATAATTAAACAATTAAACGTACAGAATAAAGAAAGAATATTAAGAGCAGCAAAGGAAAAAGGCCAAGTGACATATAAAGGCAAACCTATCAAAATAACACCTGATTTCTCAACAGAGACTTTGAAAGCCAGAAGGTCCTGGACAGATGTAAGGACCTGGACAGACACTAAGAGACCATGGATGTCAGCCTTGACTAATATACCCAGCAAAACTTTCAATCATCATAGATGGAGTGAACAAGACATTCCATGACAAAGCCAGATTTAAACAATATTTATCCACAAACCCAGCCCTACAGAAAGCACTAGAAGGAAAATTCCAACCTAAGGAAGTCAGATACACCCTCGAAAACACAGGCAATAGATAAAGCCACAGCAGTAAACCCCAACGAAGAGAAGTACACACACATCACCACCAAAAAATAACAGGAATTAATAGTCACTTGTCATTAATATCCCTCAATATCAATGGACTTAATTCACCTATAAAAAGACATAGGCTTACAGAATGGATACGAAAGCAGGACCCATCTTTCTGCTGCATACAAGAAACACATCTCAAATTCAAAGATAGACACTACCTAAAAATAAAAGGCTGGGAAAAGACTTTCCAATCAAACGGTCTTAAGAAACAAGCGGGTGTAGCCATCCTGATACCCAGCAAAATAGACTTCAAACTAAAATCAATCAAAAGAGATCAAGAAGGGCATTACATGCTCATCACAGGAAAGATCCACCAAGATGAAGTCTCAATTCTGAACATTTATGCCCCAAACACAAGGGCACCCACATATGTAAAAGAAACATTACTAAAGCTTAAATCACATATAAATCCTCACACATTAATAGTGGGAGACTTCAACACCCCACTATCACCACTGGACAGATCTCCCAAATCGAAACTTAACAGAGAAATAAAGGACTTAATTGATGTCATGACTCAAATGGACTTAATCAATATTTACAGAACATTCTATCCTAACAAAAAAGAATATACCTTCTTCTCAGCACCTCATGGAACCTTCTCTAAAATCGACCACATACTTGGCCACAAAACAAATCTAAACAGATACAAAACAATTGGAATAACCTCCTGAGTTCTATCAGACCACCATGGTCTAAAGTTAGACTTCAATAACAACAAAAACTACAGAAAACCTACAATCTCATGGAAACTGAATAATACCCAACTGAATCACCAATGGGTTAAGGAAGAAATAACGAAAGAAATTAAAGACTTCCTAGAGATCAACGAAAATGAAGACACCACATATCCAAACCTATGGGACACTATGAAAGCAGTACTAAGAGGGAAATTCATAGCACCAAATGCCCACATAAACAAGCTGGAGAAATCTCACACTAGTGACTTAACAGCACACCTGAAAGTTCTAGAACAAGAAGAAGCAAAGTCTTCCAGGAAAAATAGATGCCAGGAAATTATCAAACTGAGATCTGAAATCAATAAAATAGAAACAAAGAGAACAATACAAAAAATTAATGAAACAAAGAGTTGGTTCTTTGAGAAAATCAACAAGATAGACAAGCCCTTATCCAAACTAACCAAAAGACAGAGAGAGAGCATCCAAATCACCAAATAAAGAAATGAAAAGGGGGACATAACAACAGACATTGAGGAAACTTCAAAAACCTCTATTCCACAAAACTGGAAAACCTAAAAGAAATGGATAATTTTCTGGATAGGTACCACATACCTAAGCTAAATCAAGATGAGATAAACTATTTAAATAATCCAATAACCCCTAACGAAATAAAAACAGTCATTAAAAGTCTCCCAACCAAAAAAAAGCCCAGGACCAGATGGTTTCAGTGCAGAATTCTACCAGATCTTCAAAGAAGAGTTAATACCAATACTCTCTAAATTGTTCCACACAATAGAAACAGAAGGAACATTACCAAACTCCTTCTATGAGGCTACAATTACCCTGATTCCTAAACCAAACAAGGATACAACAAAGAAAGAGAACTACAGACCGATCTCCCTCATGAACATTGATGCAAAAATACTCAATAAAATACTGGCAAACAGACTCCAAGAACACATCAAAACAATTATCCACCATGATCAAGTAGGATTCATTCCAGGGATGCAAGGATGGTTCAACATATGAAAGTCTGTCAATGTGATACACCATATAAACAAACTCAATGAAAAAAAACACATGATCATCTCACTAGATGCTGAAAAGGCATTTGACAAAATCCAACACCCCTTCATGATAAAGGTCTTGGAGCGATCAGGAATACAGGGAACATACCTAAACATAATAAAGGCAATTTATAGCAAGCCAACAGCCAACATCAAATTAAATGGAGAGAAACTCAAAGCAATTCCACTAAAATCAGGAACGAGGCAAGGCTGTCTGCTCTCCCCATACTTATTCAATATAGTACTTGAAGTTCTAGCCAGAGCAATAAGACAACATAAGGAGATTAAGGGGATACAAATTGGAAAGGAAGAAGTCAAGCTTTCCCTATTTGCAGATGACATGATAGTATACTTGAGCAACCCCAAAGATTCCACCAAGGAACTGATACAACTTACAAACACCTTCAGCAACATAGCAGGATACAAGATCAACTCAAAAAAATCAGTAGCCCTCCTATATACAATAGACAAAGAAGCAGAGAAGGAAATCAGAGATACATCACCCTTTACTATAGCCACAAATGATATAAAATACCTTGGGGTAACACTAACCAAGCAAGTGAAAGACCTATATGACAAGAACTTTAAGTCCCTGAAAAAAGAAATTGAAGAAGGTGTCAGAAAATGGAAAGATCTCCCATGCTCATGGATAGGCAGAACCAACATAGTAAAAATGGCAATCTTACCAAAAGCAATCTACAGATTCAATGCAATCCCCATCAAAATACCAACACAATTCTTCACAGACCTGGAAAGAATAATACTCAACTTCATATGGAAAAACAAAAAACCCAGGATAGCCAAAGAATCCTGTACTATAACACAACCTCTGGAGGCATCACGATCCCTGACTTCAAGCTGTACTATAGAGCTACAGTAATAAAAACAGCTTGGTACTGGCATAAAAACTGACATGTGGACCAATGGAATCGAATTGAATACCCTGACATTAATCCGCACACCTATGAACATATAATTTTTTGACAAAAAAAGCCAAAAGTACACAATGGAAAAAAGAAAGCATCCTCAACAAATGGTGCTGGCAAAACTGGATATCAACATGTAGACAGCTGCAAATAGATCCATATATATCACCGTGCACAAAACTTAAGTCCAAGTGGATCAAGGACCTCAACATAAATCCAGCTACTCTGAACCGGCTAGAAGAGAAGGTAGGAAGTAGTCTTGAACGCATTGGCATAGGAGACCACTTCCTAAATAGAACACCAGTAACACAGACACTGAGAGAAACAATCAATCAATGGGACCTCTTGAAACTGAGAAGCTTTTGTAGAGCAAAGGATACGGTCAACAAAGCAAAGCAACAGCCTACAGAATGGGAAAAGATCTTCACCAATCCCACATCTGACAGAGGACTGATATCCAGAATATATAAGGAACTCAAGAAATTAGACATCAAAATGCCCAACAGTCCAATTAAGAAATGGGCTATAGAAGGCCGGCCGGCTTACCTCCTGATGGTGGGTTGGTGGTCCCAGGGAGGGGTCTCAAATCTTGGTGGGACCTCCAAATGAAAGACCCCCGGAGGAGATCTTTCCTCAGGAGAGACCCCAAACCCGAGGAACACGCCGAAACCACGGATCAGATGCAAACAGCAAGAGGGTTTATTCCGATACACAGGTACCTCGGGCGACAAAGTCTCTCGGAGGACTTGCACGCCTTCCTAGGGTAAGGGGGACTTTTTATAGGATTCCAGGGGCAGAAGCATGGTTACAGAAGCGAGAAGGATAGTTACAGGGTTCCCATTGGTTGATTCAAATAAGGCCAGGGTGAACTTGGGGACATATTTTTAATTCTCGGAAATTTGATGTGTGTAGCTGACATGGCCTTGTGTGTGCTTTCCCAGCCCAACTATTTATTCCCCAAGGCCGAGTGGCCAACCATAGATATCTTATTTTGACTCAACGGTTTCTCTCCCAAGGCCGGGTGGTCCGGGTGGGTATTTCCTTGGTCCCAGGCTTTTGCAGCTGGCTGATTATAGTTTATGCCAAGTGGTTTATCTAAACGTACATTTTGCAGTTAGGCCAAGGACGCCCTGTTTTTCTGGTACTTGCCTTGTGGAATGGCGTTTCTTATGCTAAGTAAAAGCCTGCTATAAGCGGGGTCTTTCAGGGGTATCTTTGTGGATTTCTCTGGGCCTCTCTAGCACTTTGTTTCTTCCTATTCTCATGTGGTCTTCATTTACCATGGTCTCCTATTCCTTGTTCTCCCTCTCTGTGTTTTTTTAATGGTAGAAGGTTTTCCCATTTTTCCTCTCATGGGCTTCTTACTTTGCCTTCATGTTTACTATCCAATTCTTTCATTTGAGATCTTTAGTTGCTTAACACAACTTGATATGTGTGCACTAAACACTATCCCCTGGAATAGTTAATGTTCCTATGATAAAGTGTAGCTGAGATACATGCTACATTCATTTTACCAATTAATAGAAAGTGATTAAATGCTATATGGGATTTTGAAGATGTAAGCATAATGTGACTATCATTAAAATATTACAAGAAAAAGTTCTTTTTAATTGGAAATCTGGCCCTGATTTTATAAACATTAATTATAAAGTTCAAAAATGACAACATTGAACCTTTCCGTATCTAAACTATACCTCAATAAACTTGAATACTAAAAGTAAAAAAAAAAGAAAAAAGAAATGGGCTATAGAACTAAAGAGAGAATTCTCACCAGAGGAAACTCAAATGGCTGAAAGACATTTAAGGAATTGCTCAACATCCCTAATCATCAGGGAAATGCAAATCAAAACAACTCTGAGATACCACCTTACGCCTGTCAGAATGGCTAAGATCAAAAACACTGAAGACACCTTATGCTGGAGAGGATGTGGAGCTAG
Organism: Peromyscus eremicus; assembly: GCF_949786415.1. Lineage (NCBI taxonomy): Eukaryota > Metazoa > Chordata > Mammalia > Rodentia > Cricetidae > Peromyscus > Peromyscus eremicus. The sequence continues at coordinate 334,704 of NC_081424.1, read as the reverse complement.
GGGAACTCTCCTCCACTGCTGGTGGGAATGCAAGCTTGTACAACCACTTTGGAAATCAATATGGCGATTTCTTAGAAAATTGGGAATTCATCTCCCCCAAGATCCAGCTATACCACTCTTGGGCATATATCCAAGGAATGCTCAACCACACCACAAGAGCACTTGTTCAGCTATGTTCATATCAGCATTGTTTGTAATAGCCAGAACATGGAAACAACCTAGATGCCCTTCAACTGAAGAATGGATAAACAAAATGTGGTACATATACACAATGGAATACTACTCAGCAGAGAAAAACAATGACATCATGAGGTTTGCAGACAAATGGATGGATCTAGAAAAAATCATCCTGAGTGAGGTAACCCAGACTCAGAAAGACAAACATGGTATGTACTCACTCATAGCAGGATACTAGATGTGGAACAAGGATGACTGGACTGCTATTCACATCACCAGGGAGGCTACCTGGAAAACAGGACCCTAAGAAAGACACAGGGATCGCCCAATAACAGAGAAATAGAATGAGATCTACATGAACAGCCTGGACATGAGTGGGAGTAGTGAAGGGCGAGGGTTGAGGGAAAGAGAGCTTGGAGGAGCGGGAGATCCCAGCTGGATCAACAACAGAGAGGGAGAACAAGGAATAGGAGACCATGGTAAATGAAGGCCACATGAGAATACGAAGAAGCAAAGTGCTAGAGAGGCCCACAGAAATCCACAAAGATACCCCCACAACAGACTGCTGGCAATGGTCGAGAGACAGCCCAAACTGACCTACTCTGGTGATGGGATGACCAAACACCCTAATTGTCGTGCTAGAAACCTCATCCAACTACTGAGGGATCTGGATGCAGAGATCCATAACTAAGCCCCGGGTGGATCTCTGGGAGTCCAATGAGCAAGAATGAGGAGGGTTTATATGAGAGAGAATTGTTGACACCAAGGTTGGATAAAGCACAGGGACAAATAGCCAAACGAACAGAAACACATGGAATATGAACCAATGGCTGTGGGGTCACCAACTTGATAAGGCCCTCTGAGTGGGTGAGACAGTTGATTGGCCTGATCTGTTTGGGAGGCATCCAGGCAGTGGGACCAGATACTGTGCTCATTGCATGAGTTGGCTGTTTGAAACCTGGGGCCTATGCAGGGTCGCTTGGCTCGGCCTGGGAGGAGGGGACTGGACCTTGATCTCAGTCTGCAGGGAAGGCTTTGCCCTGGAGAAGATGGGAATGGGTGGTGGGCTGGGGGGAAGGTGAGAGGGGCGGGAGGGGGGAGAACAAGGGAATCCATGTCTGATATGTAGAAGTGAATTGTATTGCAAAATAAAAATTAAAACAAAAACTCAAAAAAAAAGTGTATTGGACTGAAAAGAAGCTACTGTTCTTGTCAGTTTCCTAGGCAGAGTTGAATTAGATTTGGCCAGTGTGTATAGGAAGCAGTTTTTTTGTTCTGAGCAAGCTCACTGTTCTGGCCCTATAGGAAACACAGTAGAGTAGAAGAGTGCTCTTTTCTCAAAAGCAGAGTGTTTTTCTTGTAAGGCAATCTAGTGTTTGTTTCCCAGTCAGAAATGGAGTTGAATCACATGCAGTTTCTGGTCCTACGAGCAAGAGTTGTTTTCTGGTAAGAAGAGTCACTATTGTGCTTCCTTTGCCATACACAGTGGAAATAGCACTCGTGTCTGTTCCCAGCAAGTACACTGTATTTGACTGAAGAGAAGCTACTGTTCTTGTCAGTTTCCTAAGCAGAGATGAACTAGATATGGCACAGTTTTTTGTTCTGATCAAGCTCAGTGTTCTGGCCCTATTAGGAACACAGTAGAGTAGAAGAGTGCTCTTTTCTCAAAAGCAGAGTGTTTTTCTTGTAAGGCAAGCTAGTGTTTCTTTCTCATTCATAAACAAAGTTGAATCACATGTAGTTTCTGGTCCTTCGAGCCACAGTAGTTTTCTGGTAAGGAAAGTCACTATTGTGCTCCCAATCACATTCACAGTGCAAATAGCACTCGCGTCTGTTCCCAGCAAGTACAGTGTATTGGACTGAAGAGAAGCTACTGTTCTTGTCAGTTTCCTAAGCAGAGGTGGACTAGATATGGCCCATGTGTAGGAAGCACAGTTTTTTTTTTTTGTTCTAAGCAAGCTCACTCTTCTGGCCCTTTAGGAAGCACAGTAGAGTTGTAGAGTGCTCTTTTCTCAAAAGCCGAGTGTGTTTCTTGTAAGGCAAGCTAGTGTTTGTTTCCCATTCATAATCGGAATTGAATCACATGAAATTTCTGGTCCTACGAGCAAGAATTTATTTCTGATAATGAAAGTCACTATTGTGCTCCCTTTGCCATATACAGTGCAAATAGCACTCACGTCTGTTCCCAGCATGTACAGTGTATTGGACTGAAGAGAAGGTACTGTTCTTGTCAGTTTCCTAAGCATAATTGAAATAGATATGCCCCGGGTGTGTAGGAAGCACAGTTTTTTTTGTTCTGAGCATGCTCACTGTTCTGGCCCTGTAGTAAAAGCAGGAGAGTAGAAGAGTGCTCTTTTCTCAAAAGCAGATTGTGTTTCTTGTAAGGCAAGCTAGAGTTTCTTTCCCATTAATAAATGGAGTTGAATCACATGCAGTTTCTGGACCTACATGCCACTGTTGCTTTCTGGTAAGGAAAGTCACTGTTGCGCTCCCATTGCCCTACACTGTACAAATAACACTCGGGTCTGTTTCCAGCAAGCACAGTGTATTGGACTGAAAAGAAGATTCTGTTCTTGTCAGTATCCTAAGCAGAGTTGAACTAGATATGGTCCATGAGTGTAGGAAGCACAGTTCTTTTGTTCTGAGCAAACTCACTGTTCTGGCCCTATAGGAAACACAGTAGAGTAGAATAGTGCTCTTTTCTCAAAAGCAGAGTTTGTTTCTTGTAAGGCGATCTAGTGTTTGTTTTCCATTCATAAATGAAATTGAATCAAATGCAGTTTTTGGTCCTATGAGTAAGAGTTGTTTTCTGGTAAGGAAAGTCACTATTGTGCTCCCATTGCCATACACAGTGCAAATAGCACTCGCGTCTGTTCTCTGCAAGTACAGTGTATTGGACTGAAGAGAAGCTACTGTTCTTGTCAGTTTTCTAAGCAGAGTTGAAATAGATATGGCCCATGTGTAGGAAGCAGTTTTTTTTTTGTTCTGAGCTTGCTCAATTATCTGGCCCTGTAGGAAACACAGTAGAGTAGAAGCGTGCTCTTTTCTCAAAAGCAGAGTGTGTTCCTTGTAAGGCGAGCTAGTGTTTGTTTCCCATTAATAAACAGAGTTGAATCACATGCAGTTTCTGGACCTACATGCCACAGTTGTTTTCTGGTAATGAAAGTCACTATTGTGCTCCCATTGCCATACACTGTAGAAATAGCACTCGGGTCTGTTTCCAGCAAGCACAGTGTACTGGACTGAAGAGAAGCTTCTGTTCTTTTCAGTACCTAAGAAGAGTTAAACTAGATATGGCCCATGTGTGTAGGAAGCACAGTTCTTTTGTTCTGAGCAAGCTCACTGTTCTGGCCCTATAGGAAACACATTAGAGTAGAAGAGTGCTCTTTTCTCAAAAGCAGAGTGTGTTTCTTGTAAGGCGAGATGGTGTTTGTTTCCCATTTATAAATGGAGTTGAATCACATGCAGTTTCTGATCCTACAAGCCACAGTGGTTTTCTGGTAAGGAAAGTCACTTTTGCTCTCCCATCGACATACACAGTACAAATAGCACTAGTGTATGTTCCCAGAAGGACAGTGTATTGGACTGAAGAGAAGCTACTGTTCTTGTCACTTTCCTAAGCAGAGTTGAACTCAGATATGGCCCGTGTGTGTAGGAAACACAGTTCTTTTGTTCTGGCCCTATAGGAAAAACAGTAGAGTAGAAGAGTGCTCTTTAATCAAAAGCAGAGTCTGTTTCTTGTAATAAGAGCTAGTGTTTTTTTCCTATTCATAAATGGAGTTGAATCACATGCAGTTTCTGGACCTATGAATAAGAGTTGTTTTCTGGTAAGGAAAGTCACGATTGCACTCCCATTGCCATACACAGTGCAAATAGCACTTGCGTCTGTTCCCAGCAAGTACAGTGTATTAGACTGAAGTGAAGCTACTGATCTTGTCAGTTTCCTAAGCAGAGTTGAACTAGATATGGCCCTTGTGTGTAGGAACCACAGTTCTTTTTTTCTGAGCAAACTCACTGTTCTGGCCCTATAGGAAACACAGTAGAGTAGAATAGTGCTCTTTTCTCAAAATCAGAATGTGTTTCCTGTAAGGCAAGCTAGTGTTTGTTTCCCATTCATAAATGGAGTAGAATCACATGTAGTTTCTGGTCTTATGAGCAGGAGTTTTTTTCTTGTACGGAAAGAAACTATTGTGTTCCCATTGCCATACACAGTGTAAGTAGCACTCACGTTTGTTCCCAGCAAGTACAGTGTATTAGACTGAAGAAAAGCTACTGTTCTTGTCAGTTTCCTAAGCAGAGGTGAACTAGATATGGCCCGTGTGTTCTGGAAACATAGTTCTTTGTATGAATAAGGTCACTCTTCTGGCCTAGAGGATACACAGTAGAGGAGAATAGTGCTCTTTTCTCAAAAGCAGTGTGTTTCTTGTTAGGCGAGGTAGTGTTTGTTTCCCATTCATAAACGGAGTTGAATCACATGCAGTTTCTGGTCCTCCAAGCAAGAGTTGTTTTATCATAAGGAAAGTCACTATTGCACTCCCTTTGCCATACACAGTGCAAATATCACTCGCGTCTGTTCCCACCAAGTACAGTGTATTGGACTGAAGAGAAGCTACTGTTCTTGTCAGTTTCCTAAGCAGAGTTGAACTAGATGTGGCCCGTGTGTGTAGGAAGCACAGTTTTTTTTGTGAGCTTGCTCAATTATCTGGCCTGTTTGGAAACACAGTAGAGTAGAAGAGTGCTCTTTTATCAAAAGCAGAGTGCGTTCCTTGTAAGGCGAGATAGTGTTTGTTTCCCATTCATAAACAGAGTTGAATCATATGCAGTTTCTGGACCTACAAGCCACAGTGGTTTTCTGGTAAGGAAAGTCACTTTTGCTCTCCCATTGACATAAACAGTACAAATAGCACTTGCATACGTTTCCTGAAGGACAGTGTATTGGACTGAAGAGAAGCTACTGTTCTTGTCAGTTTCCTAAGCAGAGTTTAACTCAGATATGGCCCGTGTGTGTAGGAAACACAGTTCTTTTGTTCTGTGCAAGCTCACTGTTCTGGCACTTTAGGAAAAAGAGTAGAGGAGAAGAGTGCTTTCAATCAAAATCAGAGTGAGTTTCTTATAAGGCGTGCTAGTGTATTTTTCCCAGTCATAAATGGAGTTGAATCACATGCAGTTTCTGGACCTATGAACAGGAGTTGTTTTCTGATAAGAAAAGTCACTATTGCACTCTCATTGCCATACACAGTGCAAATAGCACTTGTGTCTGTTCCCAGCAAGTACAGTGTATTAGACTGAAGAGAAGCTACTGTTCTTGTCAGTTTCCTAAGCAGAGGTGAACTAGATATGGCCCGTGTGTAGGAAGCACAGTTCTTTTGTTCTGTGCAAGCTCACTGTTCTGGCCCTGTAGGAAACACAGTAGAGTAGGAGAGTGTTCTTTTCTCAAAAGCAGAGTGTGTTTCCAGTAAGGCAATCTAGTGTTTGTTTTCCATTCATAAACTGAATTGAATCACATGCAGTTTCTGGTACTATGAGCAAGAGTTGTTTTCTGGTAAGGAAAGTCACTATTGTGCTCCCTTTGCCATAAAGAGTGCAAATAGCACTCACGTCTGTTCCCTGCAAGTACAGTGTGAACTGAAGAGTAGCTACAGTTCCTGTAGTTTCCTAAGCGCTGTTGAACACGATATGGCCCATGTGTGTAGGAAGCACAGTTCTTTTGTTCTGAGCAAGCACACTGTTCTGGCCCTACAGGAAACATAGTACAGTATAATAGTGCTCTTTTCTCAAAATCAGAGTGTGTTTCCTGTAAGGCAAGCTAGTGTTTGTTTCTCATTCATAAGTGGAAATGAATCACATGTAGTTTCTGGTCCTATGAGCAAGAGTTTTTTTCTTGTACGGAAATACAGTATTGTGTTCCCATTGCTATATACAGTGTAAATAGCACTCACGTCTGCTCCCAGCAAGTACAGTGAGTTGGACTGTAGAGAAGCTACTGTTTTTGTCAGTTTCCTAAGCAGAGTTGAAATAGATATGGCTCATGTGTGTAGGAAGGACAATTCTTTAGTTCTGAGCAAGCTACTGTTCTGGGACTCTAGGAAGCACACTAGAGTATAAGAGTGCTCTTTTCTCAAAAGCAGAGTGTGTTTCTTGTAAGGCGAGCTAGTGTTTGTTTCCTATTAATAAATAAAGTTGAATCACATGCAGTTTCTGGTCCTAAGAGTAAGAGTTTTTTTTTTCTGGTAAGGAACGTCACTATTGTGCTCCCTTCCCATACATAGTGTAAATAGCACTCGCGTCTGTTACCAGCAATTAAAGTGTATTGGACTGAAAAGAAGCTACTGTTCTTGTCAGTTTGCTAGGCAGAGTTGAACTAGATTTGGCCCCTGTGTGTAGAAAGCACTGGGATTTTTTTTTGTTGTGAGCAAGCTCACTGTTCTGGCCCTATAGGAAAGACAGTAGAGTATAAGAGTGCTCTTTTCTCAAAAGCAGAGTGTGTTTCTTGTAAGGCGAGCTAGCGTTTGTTTCCCATTCATAAACAAAGTTGAATCACATGCAGTTTCTGGTCCTACGAGCTACAGTAATTTTCTGGTAAGGAAAGTCACTATTGTGCTCCCAATCACCTTCACAGTGCAAATAGCACTCACGTCTGTTCCCAGCAAGTACAGTATATTGGACTAAAGAGAAGCTACTGTTTCCTAAGCAGAGTTGTACTAGATATGGCCCGTGTGTGTAGGAAGCACAGTTTTTTTTTGTTCTAAGCAAGCTCACTGTTCTGGCCCTATAGGAAACACAGTAGAGTAGAAGAGTGCTCTTGTCTCAAAAGAAGAGTGTGTTTCTTGTAAGGCGAGCTAGTGTTTGTTTCCCAGTCAGAAATGGAGTTGAATCCCATGCAATTTCTTGTCCTACGAGCAAGGGTTTTTTTCTGGTAAGAAGAGTCACTATTGCACTCCCATTGCCATACACAATGCAAGTAGCACTCGCGTCTGTTCCCAGCAAGTACAGTGTATTGGACTTAAGAGAAGCTACTGTTCTTGTCAGTTACCTAAGCAGAGTTGAAAAAGATATGGCCCGTGTGTGTAGGAAGCCCTTTTTTTTTTATTTTGAGCATGCTCACTGTTCTGGCCCTGCAGAAAATGCAGTAGAGTAGAAGAGTGCTCTTTTCTCAAAAGCAGAGTTTGTTTCTTGTAAGGCGAGCTGGTGTTTGTTTCCCATTAATAAACCGAGTTGAATCACATGCAGTTTCTTGTCCTACAAGCAAGAATTGTTTTCTGGTAAGGAAAGTCACTATTGCGCTCCCATTGCCATACACAGTAAAATATCATTTGTGTCTGCTCCCAGGAAGCGCATTGTATTGGACTGAAGAGAAGACACTGTTATTGTCAGGTTCCTAAGCAGAGTTGAACTACATATGACCCCTGTGTGTAATAAGCACATTTTTTTTTTTTGTTCTGAGCAAGCTCACTTTTCTGGCCCTATAGGAAACACAGTAGATTAGAAGTGTGCTCTTTTCTCAAAAGCAGATTGTGTTTCTTGTAAGGTGAGCAAGTGTTTGTTTACCATTAATAAACGGAGTTGCATCACATACAGTTTCCGGGCCTACATGCCAGAGTTGTTTTCTGGTAAGGAAAGCCACTATTGTGCTCCCATTGCACTACACTGTACAAATAGCATTCGGGTCTGTTTCGAGCAAGCACAGTGTATTGGACTGAAAAGAAGCTTCTGCTCTTGTCAATATCCTAAGCAATGTTGAACTAGATATGGCCCGTGTGTGTAGAAAGCACAGTTCTTTTGTTCTGAGCAAACTCACTGTTCTGCCCCTATAGGAAACACAGTAGAGTAGAAGAGTGCCCTTTTCTCAAAAGCAGAGTGTGTTTCTTGAAAGGCGATCTAGTGTTTGTTTTCCATTCAAAAACAGAATTGAATCACATGCAGTTTTTGGTCCTATGTGTAAGAGTTTTTTTCTGGTATGGAAAGTCACTATTGTGCTCCCATTGCCATGCACATTACAAGTAGCACTCGCATCTGTACCCTGCAATACAGTGTATTGGACTGAAGAGAAGCTACTGTTCTTGTCTCATTTCTAAGCAGAATTGAACTAGTTATGGCCCATGTGTAGGAAGCACAGTTTTTTTTTGTTGTTGTGAGCTTGCTCAATTATCTGGCCCTAAAGGAAACACAGTAGAGTAGAAGAGTGCTCTTTTCTCAAAAGAAGAATGTGTTCCTTGTAAGGCGAGATAGTGTTTGTTTCCCATTCATAAACAGAGTTGAATCATATGCAGTTTCTGGACCTACGTGCCACAGTTGTTTTATGGTAAGGAAAGTAACTATTGCCCTCCCATTGACATACCCTGTACAAATACCACTCGGGTCTGTTCCCAGCAAGCACAGTGTATTGGACTGAAGAGAAGCTACTGTTCTTCTCAGTTTCCTAAGCAGAGTTGAACAAGATATGGCCCGTGTGTATAGGAAACTCAGTTCATTTGTTCTGTGCAAGCTAACTGTTCTGGCCTTATAGGAAACATAGTAGAGTAGAATAGTGCTCTTTTCTCAAAAGCAGAGTCTGTTTCTTGTAAGGAGAGCCTGTATTTTTCTCTCATTCATAAATGGAGTTGAATCACATGCAGTTTCTGGTCCTACGAGCAAGATTTTTTTTCTGGTAAGGAAAGTCACTATTGTGCTCCCTTTGCCATACACAGTGTAAACAGCACTCGCGTCTGTTTCTAGTAAGTAAAGTGTATTTGACTGAAAAGAAGCTACTGTCTTGTCAGTTTACTAGCCAGAGTTGAACTAGAATTGGCTCGTGTGTGTAGGAAGCACAGTTTTTTTGAATTGAGCATGCTTACTGTTCTGGGACTGTACGAAAGACAGTACAGTAGAAGAGTGCTCTTTTCTCAAAAGCAGAGTGTGTTTCTTGTAACGCCAGCTAGTGTTTGTTTCCCATTAATAAACAAAGTTGAATCACATGCAGTTTCTGGTCCTCGGAGCTACAGTAGTTTTCTGGTAAGGAAAGTCACTATTGTGCTCCCATTCACATTCACAGTGCAAATAGCACTCACGTCTGTTCCCAGCAAATACAGTGTATTGGACTGAGTAGAAGCTACTGTTCTTGTCAGTTTCCTAAGCAGAGTTGAACTAGATATGGCCCGTGTGTAGGAAGCACAGTTTTTTTTTTGTTCTGAGCAAGCTCACTGTTCTCGCCTCCTTGGAAACACAGTAGAATATTAGAGTGCTCTTTTCTCAAAAGCAGAATGTGTTTCCTGTAAGGTAAGCGATTGTTTGTTTCCCATTTATAAATGGATTTGAATCACATGCAGTTTCTGCTCCTATGAGCAAAGTTGATTTCTGGTAAGTAAAGTAATTATTGCGCTCCCATTGCCATACACAGTGCAAATAGCACTCACGTCTGTTCCCAGCATGTACAGTGTACTGGACTGAAGAGAAGCTACTGTTCTTGTCAGTTACCTAAGCAGAGTTGAACTAGATATGGCCCGTGTGTGTAGGAAGCACTTTTTTTTTTTTTTATTTTGAGCATGCTCACTGATCTGGCCCTGTAGAAAACGCAGTAGAGTAGAAGAGTGCTCTTTTCTCAAAAGCAGAGTTTGTTTCTTGTAAGGCAAGCTGGTGTTTGTTTCCCATTAATAAACCGAGTTGAATCACATGCAGTTTCTGGTCCTACAAGCAAGAATTGTTTTCTGGTAAGGAAAGTCACTATTGTGCTCCCATTGCCATACACAGTACAAATAGTATTCGCGACTGTTCCCAGGAAGCGCATAGTGTTGGACTGAAGAGAAGACACTGTTCTTGTCAGGTTTCTAAGCAGAGTTGAACTACATATGACCCATGTGTGTAATAACCACAGTATTTTTGTTCAGAGGAAGCACACTGTTCTGTCCCCATAGGAAACACAGTAGAGTAGAAGAGTGCCCTTTTCTCAAAGGCAGAGTGTGTTTCTTGTAAGGAAAGCTAGTGTTTGTTTCCCATTCATAAAATTAGTTGAATCACATGAGTTTCTGATCCTTGGATTCACAGTTTTTTTTCTGGTAAGGAAAGTCACTATTGTGATCCCTTTGACATACACAGTACAAATAGCACTCGCATCTGTTCCCAGCAAGTACAGTGTATTGGACTGAAGAGAAGCAACTGTTCTTGTCAGTTTCCTGTGCAGAGTTGAACTAGATATGGCTTGTGTGTGTAGGAACCACAGTTCTTTTGTTCAGTGGAAGCTCACTGTTCTGGCCCTATAGGAAACACAGTAGAGTAGAAGAGTGCTCTTTTCTCAAAGGCAGAGTCTGTTTCTTGTAAGGCAAGCTAGTGTTTGTTTCCCATTTATATAAGGAGTTGAATCACTTGCAGTTTATGATCCTAGGATCCACAGTTGTTTTCTGGTAAGGAAATTCACTATTGTACTTCCTTTGACATACACAGTACAAATAGCACTCGTGTCTCTTCCCAGCAAGTACAGTGTATTGGACTGAAGGGAAGCAACTGTTCTTGTCAGTTTCATAAGCAGAGTTGAACTGGACATGGCCCGTCTGTGTAGGAAGCACAGTTCTTTTTTTCTGAGTAAGCTCACTGTTCTTTCCCTATAGCAAACACAGTAGAGGAGAAGAGTGCTCTTTTCTCAAAAACAGAGTGTGTTTCTTGTAAGGAGAGCTATTGTTTGTTTCCCATTCATAAATCGAGTTGATCACATGCAGTTTCTGGTCCTACGAGCAAGAGTTGTTTTCTTGTAAAAAAAGTCACTATTGCACTCCCATTGCCATACACAGTACAAATTGCACTGGTGTCTGTTCCCAGCAAGCACATCGTATTAGACTGAAGAGAAGATAATGTTCTTGCCAGTTTTCTAAGCAGAGTTAACTAGATATTGCCCTTTTGTGTAGGAAGCACAATTCTTTTGTTCTGAGCAAGTGCACTGTTCTGGCCATATAGGCAAAACAGTAGAGTAGAACAGTGTTCTCTTCTCAAAAGCAGAGTGTGTTTCTTGTAAAGCAAGCTTGTGTTTCTTTCCCATTCATAAACAGAGTTGAATCACATGCAGTTTGTTGTCCTATGAGCAAGAGTTTTTTTCTGGTAAGGAAAGTGTCACTATTGCGCTCCCATTGACATACACAGCAAATAGCACACACGTCTGTTCCCATCAAGTACAATGTATTGGACTGAGGAGAAGCTTCTGTTCTTGTCAGTTTCCTAAGAAGAGTTGAGCTAGATATGGCCCATGTATGTAGGAAGCACAGTTCTTTTTTTCTTTGCAAACTCACTGTTCTCTCCCTATAGGAAACACAGTAGAGTAGAAGATTGTTCTTTTCTCAAAAGCAGAGTGTGTTTCTTGTAAGACGAGCTAGTGTTTTTTTCCCATTCATAAATTTAGTTGAATCACATGCAGTTTCTGGACCTATGAACAAAACTTTTTTTCTGGTAAGGAAAGTCACTATTGTACTTCAATTTATACACAGTGCAAATAAATCTTGTTTCTGTTCCCAGAAGTACAGTGTATTAGACTGAAGAGAAGCTACTGTTCTTGTCAGTTTTCTAAGCAGAGTTAATCTAGATATGGCTCATGTGTGTAGGAAGCACAGTTCTTTTGTTCTGATCAAGCTCACTGTTCTGTCCCTACAGGAAACACAGCAGAGAAGAAGAGTGCCCTTTTCTCAAAAGCAGAGTGTGTTTCTTGTTAGGCTAGCTAGTGTTTGTTTCACATTCATAAATGGAGTTCAATCACATGCAGTTTCTGGTCGTACCAGCAAGAGTTGTTTTTGGGTAAAAAAAGTCACTATTGCGGTCCCATTGCCCAATGCAGAGCAAATAGCCCTCACGTCTGTTCCCAGGAAGTACAGTGTATTGGACTGAAGAGAAGATACTGTTCTTGTCAGTTTCCTAAGCAGAGTTGAACAAGATATGGCTTGTGTGTATAGGAAGCATAGTTCTTTTGTGCTGAGCATGCTCATTCTCTAGCCCTATAGGAAACACAGTAGAGTAGAAGAGTGCTCTTCCTCAAATGCAGAGTGTGTTTCTTGTATGGCAAGCTAGTGTTTGTTTCCAAATTCATAAAAGGAGTGAATCACATACAGTCTTTGGTCCTACCAGCAAGAATTGCTTTTTGGTAAGGAAAGTCACTATTGTGCTCCCATTGCCATACACAGTGTAAATAGCACTCGTGTCTGTTCCCTGCAAGTACAGTGTATTGGACTGGAGAGAGGCTACTGTTATTGTCAGTTTCCTGAACAGAGATGAACTAGATATGGCTCGTTTGTGTAGGAAGAACAGTTCTTTACTCTGAGCAATCTAACAGTTCTGGCCCAATAGGAAACACAGTAGAGTAGAAGAGTGCTCTTTTCTCAGAAGCAGAGTGTGTTTCTTTTAAGACGAGCTAGTGTTTGTTTCCCTTTCATAAACAGAGTTGAATCACATGCAGTTTCTGGTCTTTTGAGCAAGAGTGTTTTTTCTTGTATGGAAAGTCTCTATTGTGCTCTTATTGCCATGCACAGTGCAAATAGCGCTCGTGTCTGTTCCCAGGAAGTGCCCTGTGTTGGACTGAAGAGAAGCTACTGTTCTTTTCTGTTTCCTAAGCATAGTTGAACTAGATATGGATTGTCTGTGTAGGAAGCACAGTTCTTTGCTTTGAGCAAGCTAACTGTTCTGGCTTTATGGAAACACAGTAGAGTAAAAGAGTGCTCTTTTCTCAAAAGCAGAGTGTATTTCTTGTAAGGCGAGCTAGTGTTTGTTTCCTATTCTTAAATGGAGTTGAATCACATGCAGTTTCTGGTCCTACCAGCTAGATTTGTTTTCTGGTAAGAAAAGTCACTATTGAGTTCCCATTGCCATACACAGTCCAAATAGTACTCTCGTCTCCTCCCAGAAAGTACAGTGTTTTGGACTAAAGAGAAACTTCTGTTCTTGTCAGTTTCCTAAGCAGAGTTGAACTAGAAATGGTCCGTGTGTGTAGGAAGCACAGTTTTTTGTTCTCAGCAAGATCACTGTTCTGGCCTTTTAGGAAACACAGTAGAAGAGTGCTCTTTTCTCAAAAGTAGAGTGTGGTTCTTGTAAGACAAGCTTTTGTTTGTTTTCCATTTATAAACGGAGTTGAATCACATGCAGTTTGTGGTTCTATCAGCAAGAGTTGTTTTTTGGTAAGGAAAGACACTATTGCACTCCCATTGCCGTACACAGTACAAAGAGCACTCGTGTCTGTTCAGAGCAAGGACACTGTATTGGATTGAAGAGAAGCTTCTGTTCTTGTCAGTTTCCTCAGCAGTGTTGAACGAGATATGGCCCGTGTATGTAGGAAGCACAGTTCTATTGTTCTGAGCAAGCTCACTCTTCTGGCCATACAGGAAACACAGTAGAGTAGAATAGTGCTCTTTTTTCAAAAGCAGAGTGTGTTTATTATAAGGCGAGCTAGTCTTTGTTTCACATTCATCAATGGAATTGAATCACATGCAGTTTCTGGTCGTACCAGCAAGTGTTGTTTTTTGGTAAGGAAAGTCACTATTGCGCTCCCATTGCCCAATGCAGTGCAAATAGCACTCATGTCTGTTCCCAGCAAGTACAGTGTATTGTACTGAAGGGAAGCTACTGTTCTTGTCAGTTTTCCGAGCAGAGATGAACTAGATATGGCCTGTATGTGTAGGAAGCACAGTTATTTTCTCTGAGCAAGCTAACTGTTCTGGCCCAATAGGAAACACAGTAGAGTAGATGAGTGCTCTTTTCTCAAAAGCAGAGTGTGTTTCTTTTAAGGCGAGCTAGTGTTTGTTTCCTTTTCATAAGCGGACTTGAATCACATGCAGTTTCTGTTCCTACGAGCAAGAGTTTTTTTCTGGTAAGGAAAGCCACTATTGTGCTCCCATTTTCATACTCAGTGCAAATAGCACTCGTGTCTGTTCCCAGGAATTACAGTGTATTGCATTGAAGAGAAGCTACTGTTCTTGTCAGTTTCCTAAGAATAGTTGAACAAGATATGGCTTGTGTGTGTAGGAAGCACAGTTCTTTTGTGCTGAGCATGCTCAATCTTCTAGCCCTCTAGGAAACACAGTAGTGTAGAAGAGTGCTCTTTTCTCAAAAGCAGAGTGTGTTTCTTGTAAGGCAAGCTAGTGTTTGTTTTCCATTCAGAAACAGAGTTGAATGACATACAGTATCTAGTCTTATCATCAAGAGTTGTTTTCTGGAAAGGAAAGTCACTATTGAACTTTCATTGACATACACAGTACAAATAGCACTCGCGTCTGTTCCCAGCAAGTACAGTGTATTGGACTGAAGAGAAGCTACTCTTATTGTCGGTTTCCTAAGCTGAGTTGAACTAGATATGGCCTGTGTTTGTAGAATGCACAGTTCTTTTGTTCTGAGCAAGCTCACTGTTCTGGCCCTATAGGAAACACAGTAGAATAGAAGAGTGCTCTTTTCTCAAAAGAAGAGTGTGTTTCTTGTAAGGCGAGCTCGTGTTTGTTTCCTATTCATCAAAGGATTTGAATATCATGCAGTTTCTGGTCCTACAAGCAAGAGTTGTTTTCTGGTAAAGAAAATCACTATTGTGGTCCCAATGCCATACACAGTGAAAATAGTACTTGTGTCTGTTCCCAGCAAGTATAGTGTAGTTGACTGAAGAGAAGCTACTGTTCTTGTCACTTTCCTAAGCAGAGTTGAACTCGGTATGGCACGTGTGTTCAGGAAGCACATTTCTTTTGTTCAGAGCAAGCTCACTGTTCTGTCCCTATAGGAAACACAGTAGAGTAGAAGAGCGGTCTTTTCTCAAAAGCAGAGTGTGTTTCTTGTAGGTGAGACAGTGTTTGTTTTCTATTCATAAACGGAGTTGAATCACATGCAGTTTCTGGTCCTAATATCAAGAGTTGTTTTCTGGTAAGGAAAGTCACTCTTGTGCTTCCATTGCCATACACAAGGCAATTAGCACTCCCGTCTGTTACCAGAAAGTACAGTGTGTTGGACTGAAGAGAAGCCACTGTTCTTGTCACTTTCCTAAGCAGAGTTGAACAAGATATGGCACGTGTGTGTAGGAAGCACAGTTCTTTTGTTCTGAGCAAGCTCACTCTTCTGGCCCTATAGGAAACACAGTAGAGTAGAAGAGTGCTATTTTCTCACAAGCAGAGTTTGTTTCTTATAAGGCAAGCTACTGTTTGTTTCACATTCATAAATGGAGTTGAATCACATGCAGTTTCTGGTCCTACTAGTAAGAGTTGTTTTCTGGTAAGGAAAGTAACTATTGCACTCCCATTGCCAAACACAGTACAAGTAGCACACACGTTTCTTCCCAGCAAGTACAGTGTATTTGACTGAAGAAAAGCTACTGTACTTGTCAGTTTCCAGAGGAGAGTTGAATTAGATAGGCCCATGTGTGTAGGAAGCACATTTCTTTTGGTTTGAGCAAGCTCACTCTTCCGGCCGTATAGGAAACTCAGTAGAGTAGAAGAGTGCTTTTTTCTTAAAAGCATAGTGTGTTGCTTGTACGGCGAACTAGTGTTTGTTTCCCATTCATAAAATGACTTGAATCACATGCAGTTTCTGGTCCTATGAGCAAGAGTTGTTTTCTGGTAAGGACAGTCACTATTGTGCTCCCACTGCCATACACAGTGCAAAAAGCACTACCGTCTGTTCCCAGCAAGTACATTGTATTGGACTGAAGAGAATCTACTGTTCTTGTCAGATTCCTAAGCAGAGTTTAACTAGATATGGCCCTTGTGTTTAGGAAGCACATTTTTTTTTGTTCTGAGCAAGCTCACTGTTCTGGCCCTATAGGAAACACAGTAGAGTAGAAGAGTGCTCTTTTCTCAAAAGCAGAGTGTGTTTCTGGTAAGGTGAGCTAGTGTTTGTTTCCCATTCATAAACAGAGTTGAATCACATGCAGTATCTGGTCTTGTCAGCAAGAGTTGTTTTCTGGAAAGGAAAGTCACTGTTGACCTTTTATTGCCATACACAGTGCAAATAGCACTCGCTTCTGTTCCCAGCAAGTACAGTGTATTGGACTGAAGAGAAGCTACTGTTCTTGTCAGTTTCCTAAGCAGAGTTGAACTAGATATTGCCTGTGTGTGTGGGAAGCACAGTTCTTTTGTTCTGAGCAAGCTCACTGTCTGGCCCTATAGGAGACACAGTAGAGTAGAAGAGTGTTCTTTTCTCAAAAGCAGAGTGTGTTTCTTGTAAGGCGAGATAGTGTTTGTTTCCGTTTCATAAACGGAGTTGAACACATGCATATTCTGGTTCAATGAGCAAGAGTTGTTTTCTGGTAAGTAAAGTCACTATTGTGCTCCATTTGCCATACAACTGCAAATAGCACTCGTTTCAGATTCCAGTAAGTTTAGTGTATTGGACTGAAGAAATCTACTGTTTTTGTCAGTTTCCTAAGCAGAGTTGAACTAGATATGGCTCGTGTGTGTAGGAAGCATAGTTATTTTGTTCTGAGCAAGCTCACTCTTCTGGTCCTATAGGAAACACAGTAGAGTAAAAAAGTGCTCTTTTATGAAAAGACGGGTATGTATCTTGTAAAGCAAGCTAGTGTTTGTTTCCCATTCATAACGGAGTTGAATCACATGCAGTTTCTGGTCTTATGAGCAAGAGTAGTTTTCTGGTAATGAAAGTCACTATTGCACTCCTGTTGCCATTCACAGTGCAAATAACACTCGCATCTGTTCCAAGCAAGTACAGTGTATTGGACTGAAGAGAAGCTACTGTTCTTGTCAGTTTCCTAATCACAGATGAACTAGATATGGCCCATGTGTGTAGGAAGCACAGTTCTTTTCTGTGAGCAAGCTAACTGTTCAGGCCTTATGGAAACACAGTAGAGTAGAAGAGTGCTCTTTTCTCAAAAGCAGAGTGTGTTTCTTGTAAGGCGAGATAGTGTTTGTTTCCCATTCATTAACAAAGTTGAACCACATGCAGTTTCTGGACCTATGAGCAAGACTTGTTTTCTGGTAAGGAAAGTAACTATTGCACTCCCATTGCCAAACACAGTGCAAATAGCACACGCGTCTCTTCCCTGCAAGTACAGTGTATTGAACTGAAGAGAAGTTAGTGTTTGTTTCC
The DNA here is from genome assembly GCF_949786415.1 of Peromyscus eremicus. Taxonomy (NCBI): domain Eukaryota; kingdom Metazoa; phylum Chordata; class Mammalia; order Rodentia; family Cricetidae; genus Peromyscus; species Peromyscus eremicus. The sequence continues at coordinate 317,508 of NC_081424.1, read as the reverse complement.
CTTTCATAAACAGAGTTGAATCACATGCAGTTTCTGGTCCTATGAGCAAGAGTTTTTTTCTGGTTAAGGAAATTCATTATTGTGCTGTCATTGCCATACACAGTGCAAATAGCACTCGCGTCTGTTCCCAGCATGTACAGTGTATTTTACTGAAGGGAAGCTACTGTTCTTGTCAGTTTCCTATGTAGAGTTGAACTAGATATGGCCCCTGTGTGTAGGAAGCACAGTTCTTTTGTTCTGAGCAATCTCAATCATCTGGCCCTATAGGAAACACAGTAGAGTAGAAGAGTGCTCTTTTCTCAAAAGCAGAGTGTGTTTCTTGTAATGAGAGCAAGTGTTTGTTTTCCATTCATAAACAGAGTTGATTCACTTGTGGTTTCTGGTCCTAAGAGTAAGAGTTTCTTTCTGGTAAGGAAAGTCACTATTGCTTTCCCATTGTCATACACAGGGCATATAGCACTCACGTCTGTTCCCAGCAAATACAGTGTATTGGACTGAAGAGAATCTACTGTTCTTGTCAGTTTCCTAAGCAGAGTTTAACTAGATATGGATCGTGTGTGTAGGAAGCCCAGTTCTTTTGTTCTAGGCCAGCTCACTGTTCTGGTCATTTAGGAAACACAGTAGAGTAGAAGAGTGCTCTTTTCTCAAAAGCAGAATGTATTTCTTGTAAGACAAGTTATGGTTTGTTTCCCATTCATAAAGAGACTTGAATCACATGCAGTTTCTGGTTCTACAAGCAAGAGTTGTTTTCTGGAAAGGAAAGTCACTATTGTGCTCCTTTTGCCATACACAGTGCAGATAACTCTCTCGTCTGTTCCCAGCAGGTACACTTTACTGGACTGAAGAGAAGCTACTGTTCTTGTCAGTTTCCTAAGCAGAGTTGAACTAGATATGGCCCATGTGTGTAGGAAGTACAGTTCTTTTGCTCTGATCAATCTAACAATTCTGGTCGTATGGAAACACAGTAGAGTAGAAGAGTGCTCTTTTCTCAAAAGCAGAGTGTGTTTCTTGTAAAGGGAGCTAGTGTTGTTTCCCATTCATAAATGGAGTTGAATCACATGCAGTTTCTGGTCCTACCAGCAAGAGTTGTTTTTTTGTAAGGAAAGTCACTATTGTACTCCATTGCCATACACAGTGCAAATACCACTCACGTCCATTTCTAGCAAGTACAGTGGATTGGACTGAAGAGAAGCTACTGTTCTTTTTGTTTCCTAAGCAGAGTTGAACTAGATATGGCCCGTGTGTTGTGGAAGCACAGTTTTTTGTTTTGAGCAAGCTCACTCTTCTGGCCCTATAGGAAACACAGTAGAGTACTAGAGTGCTCTTTTCTCAAAAGCAGAGTGTGTTTCTTGTAAGGCGAGCTAGTGTTTGTTTCCCAGTCAGAAATGGAGTTGAATCACATGTAGTTTTTGGTCCTAAGAGCAAGAGTTGTTTTCTGGTATGGAAAGTCACTATTGCACTCCCATTGCCATACACAGTGGAAATAGCACTGGCCTCTGTTCCCAGTAAGTACAGTATATTTGACTGAGAGGATGCTATTGTTCTTGTCAGATACCTAAGCAGAGTTGAACTTGATATGGCCCGTGTGTTGTGGAAACACAGTTTTTTGTTGTGAGCATGCTCCCTCTTCTGGCCCTATAGAAAACATAGTAGAGTAGATGAGTGTTGTTTTCTCAAAAGAAGAGTGTGATTCTTGTAAGGCGAGCTAGTGTTTGTTTCCCATTAATAAACGGAGTTGAATCACATGCATTTTCTGGTCCTACCTGCAAGAGTTGTTTTCTGGTAAAGAAAGTCACTATTGTGCTCCCTTTGGGATACACAGTGAAAATAGCACTCATGTCTGTTCCCAGCAAGTACAGTGTATTGGACTAAAGAGAAGCTACTGTTTCTGTCAGTTTCTTAAGCAGAGCTGAACTAGATATGGCCCATGTGTGTACGAAGCACAGTTCTTTTGTTTGAGCAAGCTCACTATTCTGGCACTATGGGAAACACAGTAGAGTAGAAGAGTGCTCTTTTCTAAAAAGCAGAGTGTTTTTCTTGTAAGGTGAGCAAGTGATTGTTTCCTATAAATAAACGGAGTTGAATCCCATTAAGTTTCTCTTCCTATGAGCAAGAGGTGTTTTCTTGTAAGGAAACAAACTATTGTACTCCCATTGACATACACAGTGCAAATATCACTTGCGTCTTTTCCCAGCAAGTACAGTGTATTGTACTGAAGAGAACCTACTGTTCTTGTCAGTTTTTTAAGCAGTGTTGAAATAGATATGGCCCGAGTGTAAGCAGCACAGTTATTTTGTTCTGAGCAAAATCACTGTTCTGGAAGGACAGGAAACAGAGTACATTAAAAGAGTGCTGTTTTCTCAAAAACAGAATGTGTTTCTTGTAAGGCATGGTAGTATTTGTTTCCCATTCATAAATGGAGTTGAATCACATGCAGTTTATAGTCTTATGAGCCAGAGTTTTTTTCTGGTAAGGAAAATAACTAATTCGCTCCCAATGCCATAGACAGTGTTAATAACACTCGCGTCTGTTCCCAGCAAGTACAGTGTATTGGACGGAAGAGAAGCCACTGTTCTTGTCAGTTCTTAAGCAGAGTTGAACTAGATATGCCCCGGGTTTGTATAAAGCACAGTTCTTTTGTTCTGAGCAAACTCACTGTTCTGGCCCTGTAGGAAACACAGTAGAGTAGAAGAATGCTTTTTTGTCAAAACAAGAGTGTGTTTCTTGTAAGGCAAGCCAGTGTTCATTTCCTGTACATATAGGGAATTGAATCACATGCAGTTTCTCTCCCATGAGCAAGAGGTGTTTTCTTGTAAGGATAGTCACTATCTTGCTCCCATTGCCATACACAGTGCATATAGCAATCGCGTCTCTTCCCAGCAAGTACTGTGTATTAGACTAAGAGAAGCTACTGCTCTTGTCAGTTTCCTAAGCAGAGTTTACCAGGATAGGGCCTGTGTGTGTAGTAAGCACAGTTCTTTTGTTCTGAGCAAGCTCATTATTCTGGCCCTATAGGAAACACAGTAGAGTAGAAGAATGCTCTTTTCTAAAAACCAGATTATGTTTCTTATAAGGCAAGCTAGGGTTTTTTCCCATTCATAATCGGAGTTGAATCTCATGCATTTTATGGTTCTACGAGCAAGAGTTTTTTTCTGGTAAGAAAAGTCACTATTGCGCTCCCATTGCCATACACAATGCAAATAGCACTCGCGTCTGTTCCCAGCAATTACTGTGTACTGGACTGAAGAGAAGCTACTGTTCTTGTCATTTCCCTAAATAGAGTTGACCTAGATATAACCCATGTGTAGGAAGCACAGTTATTTTGTTCTGAGAAAGCTCACCCTTTAGGCCCTACAGGAAACAGAGCAGAGTAGATGAGTGCTCTTTTCTCAAAACCAGAGTGTGTTTCTCATAAGGTGAGCTAGTGTTTGTTTCCCATTCATAAACGGAGTTGAATAACATGCAGTTTCTGAGCCTACGAGCAAGAGTTATTTTCTGGTAAGGAAAATCACTATTGTGCTCCCTTTGCCATAGACTGTGCAAAGAGCACTTGTGTCTGTACCCAGCATGTACAGTGTATTGGACTGAAGAGAAGCTACTGTTCTTGTCAGTTTCCTAAGCACAGTTGAACTAGATATGGCCTGTGTGTGTAGGAAGCACAGTTCTTTTGTTCTGAGCAAGCTCATTATTCTGGTTCTATAGGAAACACAGTAGAGTAGAAGAATGCTCTTTTCTCAAAACCAGAGTGTGTTTCTTGTAAGGCAAGCTAGTGTTTCAACGGAGTTGAATTACATGCCGTTTCTGGTCCTACGAGTAAGAGTTGTTTTCTGGTAAGGAATGTCACTATTGCACTCTGATTGCCATACACAGTGCAAACAGCACTCGCGTCTGGTCCCAGCAAGTACCGTGTATGGACGGAAGAGAAGCTACTGTTCTTGTCAGTTTCCTAGGCAAAGTTGAACTAGTTATTGCCCGTGGGTAGAAAGCACAGTACTTTTGTTCTGAGCAAGCTCACTCTTATGGCCCTGTAGGAAACAGAGTAGAGTAGAAGAGTACTGTTTTCACAAAAGCAGAATGTGTTTCTTGTAAGGCGAGCTAGTGTTTGTTTTACATTCATAAAAGAAGTTGAATCACATGGAGTTTCTGGTCCTACGAGCATGTGTTGTTTTCTGGTAAGGAAATTCACTATTCCGCTGCCACTTCCATATATGGTGCAATAGCACTCGCGTCTGTTCCCAGCAAGTACAGTGTATTGGACTGAAGAGAAGCTACTGTTCTTGTCAGTTTCCGAAGCAGGGTTGAACTTGATTTGGCCCGTGTGTGTAGGAAGCACAGTTCTTTTGTTCTGAGCAAGCTCATTATTCTGGCCCTATAGAAAACACAGTAAAGTAGAAGAGTGCTCTTTTCTCAAAAGCAGTGTTTGTTTCTTGTAAGGAGAGCTAGTGTTTTTTTCCCATTCTTAAAGGGCATTGAATCACATGCAGTATCTGGTCCTACCAGCAAGAGTTGTTTTCTGGTAAGGAAAGTCACTATTGTGCTACCATTGCGATACACAGTACAAATAGCACTCGCGTCTGTTCCCAGAAACTACAGTGTATTGGACTGAAGAGAAACTACTGTTCTTGTCAGTTTCTTAAGCACAGCTGAACTAGATATATCCCATGTGTGTACATAGCACAATTCTTTTGTTCTGTGCAAGTTCACTTTTCTGGCCATATAGGAAACACAGTAGAGTAGAAGAATGCTTTTTTATCACAAGCAGAGTGTGTTCCTTGTAAGGCGAGCTAGTGTTTGTTTCCCATTCATAAACGGAGTTGAATCACATGCAGTTTCTTGTCCTACAAGCGAGAGTTTTTTTCTAGTAAGGAAAGTCACTATTGTTCTCTCATTACCATACACAGTGCAAATAGCACTCGCGTCTGTTTCCAGAAAGTAGAGAGTATTAGACTAAAGAGAAGCTACTGTTCTTGTCAGTTTCCCAAGCAGAGTTGAACTACATATGGCCCGTGTGTTTAGGAAGCACAGTTCTTTTATTCTGAGCAAGCTCACTGATCTGGCCCTGTAGGAATCACAGTAGAGTAGAAGAGTGCTCTATTCTCAAAACCAGAGTGTGTTTCTTGTAAGGCAAGATAGTGTTTGTTTCCCATTCATAAATGGAGTTCAATCACATGCAGTTTCTGGTCCTACGAGCAAGAGGTGTTTTCTTGTAAGGATAGTCACTATCTTGCTCCCATTGCCATACACAGTGCATATAGCAATCGCGTCTCTTCCCAGCAAGTACTGTGTATTAGACTAAGAGAAGCTACTGCTCTTGTCAGTTTCCTAAGCAGAGTTTACCAGGATAGGGCCTGTGTGTGTAGTAAGCACAGTTCTTTTGTTCTGAGCAAGCTCATTATTCTGGCCCTATAGGAAACACAGTAGAGTAGAAGAATGCTCTTTTCTAAAAACCAGATTATGTTTCTTATAAGGCAAGCTAGGGTTTTTTCCCATTCATAATCGGAGTTGAATCTCATGCATTTTATGGTTCTACGAGCAAGAGTTTTTTTCTGGTAAGAAAAGTCACTATTGCGCTCCCATTGCCATACACAATGCAAATAGCACTCGCGTCTGTTCCCAGCAATTACAGTGTATTGGACTGAAGAGAAGCTACTGTTCTTGTCAGTTTCCTAAGCAGATTTGAACTACATATGGCCCGTGTGTGTAGGAAGCACAGTTCTTTTGTTCTGAGCAAGCTCACTCTTTTGGCCCTATAGGAAACACAGTAGAGTAGAAGAGCATTATTTTCTCAAAAACAGAGTGTGTTTCTTGTAAGGCGAGCCAGTGTTTCCCATTCCTAAACAAAGTTGAAACACATGAAATTTCTGGTCCTATCAGCAAGAGTTGTTTTCTGGTAAGGAATGTCACAATTGTGCTCCCATTGCCATACACAGTACAAAATGCACTCGCGTCTGTTCCCAGAAAGTACAGTGTATTGAACTGAAGAGTAGCTACTGTTCTTGTCAGTTTCTTAAGCAGAGTTGATCTAGATATGGCCCGTGTGTGTTGGAAACACAGTTCTTTCTTCTGTGCAAGCTCACACTTCTGGCCTTATATAAAAATCAGTAGTGTAGAAGAGTGCTGTTTTCTCAAAAGCAGAGTATATTTCTGGTAAGATGAGCTATTGTTTGTTCCCCATTCATATATGGATTTTAATCCCATGCAGTTTCTTGTCCTATGAGTGAGAGTTTTTTTCTAGTAAGGAAAGTCACTATTGTGCTTCCATTGCCATACACAGTAAAATAGCACTCGCGTCTGTTCCCAGGAAGAACAGTGTATTGAACTGAAGAGAAGTTAGTGTTTTGGTCAGTTTCCTAAGCAGAGTTGAACTAGATATGGCCCGTGTGTGTAGGAGGCACAGTTCTTTTGTTCTGACCAAGCTCATTCTTCTGGCCTAGTAGGAAACACAGTAGATAGAAGAGTGCCCTTTTTTCAAAAGCAGAGTGTTTCTTGTATGTTGAGCTAGTGTTTCTTTTCCATTCATAAATGGAGTTGAATCACAAGAAGTTTCTGGTCCTACCAGCAAGAGTTGTTTTCTGGTAAGGAAAGTCACTATTGTGCTCCCATTGCCATACACAGTGCAAATAGCACTCGCGTCTGTTCCCAGCAAGTACAGTGTATTGGACTGAAGAGAAGCTACTGTTCTTGTCACTTTCCTAAGCAGAGTTGAACTAGATATGGCGTGTGTATTTAGGAAGCACAGTTCTTTTGTTCTGAGCAAGCTCACTGTTCTTGCCCTTTAGAAAAAACAGTCGAGTAGAAGAATGCTCTTTTCTCAAAAGTAGAGTGTGTTCCTTGTGAGGTGAGCTAGTGTTTGTTTCTCATTCATAAATGGAATTGAATCACATACATTTTCTGGTCCTACGATCAAGAGTTGTTTTCTGGTAAGGAAAGTCACTATTGTGCTCTTTTTGCCATACAAGGTGCAAATTGCACTCGCTTCTGTTCCTAGCAAGTACAGTGTATGGACGGAAGAGAAGCTACTGTTCTTGTCAGTTTCCTAGGCAGAGTTGAACTAGTTATTGCCCGTGGGTGGAAAGCACAGTACTTTTGTTCTGAGCAAGCTCACTCTTATGGCACTATAGGAAACGGAGTAGAGTAGAAGAGTACTGTTTTCACAAAAGCAGAATGTGTTTCGTGTAAGGCTAGCTAGTGTTTGTTTCACATTCATAAAAGGAGTTGAATCACATAGAGTTTCTTGTCCTACGAGCATGTGTTGTTTTCTGGTAAGGAAATTCACTATTCCGCTGCCACTTCCATATACAGTGCAATAGCACTCGCGTCTGTTCCCATTAAGTACAGTGTATTGGACTGAAGAGAAGCTCCTGTTCTTGTCAGTTTCCTCAGCAGAGTTGAACTAGATATGTCCCATGTGTGTAGGAAGCCCAATTTTTGATCTGAGCAAGCTCATATTTCTGGCCCTATAGGAAACATAGTTGAGTAGAAGTGTGCTCTTTTCTCAAAAGCAGAGTGTGTTTCTCATAAGTCGAACTAGTGTTTGTTTCCCATTCATAAACGGAGATCAATCACATGCAGTTTTTGGTCCTATGAGCAGGAGTTTTTTTCTGTTAAGGAAAGTCACTATTGCACTACTACTGCCAGACACAGTGCAAATAGCACTCACATCTGTTCCCAGCAAGTTCAATGTATTGGACTGAAGAGAAGCTGTTGTTCTTGTGAGTTTCTTTATCAGAGTTGAACTAGATATGGCACGTGAGTGTAGGAAGCACAGTTCTTTTGTTCAGAGGAAGCACACTGTTCTTGCAGTATAGGAAACACAGTAGAGTATTAGAGTGCTCTTTTCTCAAAAGCAGAGTGTGTTTCTCATAAGTCGAACTAGTGTTTGTTTCCCATTCATAAAAGGAGTTGAATCACACACAGTTTTTGTTCCTTATGAGCAAGAGTCGTTTTCTGGTAAGGAAAGTCAATGTTGTGGTTTCAATGACATACACAGTGCAACTAGCAATCACATCTGTTCCCAGCAAGTACAGTCTATTGGACTGAAGAGAAGCTCCTGTTCTTGTCAGTTTCCTCAGCAGAGTTGAACTAGATATGGCCCATGTGTGTAGGAAGCCCAATTTTTGATCTGAGCTAGCTCATTTTTCTGGCCCTGTAGGAAACACAGTTGAGTAGAAGTGTGCTCTTTTCTCAAAAGCAGAGTGTGTTTCTTCTAAGATGAGCTAGAGTTTGTTTCCTATTCATAAAAGGAGATCAATCACATGCATATACTGGTCCTATGAGCAAGAGTTGTTTCCAGGTAAGGAAAGTCACGATTGCGCTCCCATTGCCATATACAGTGCAAATAGAACTTGTGTCTGTTCCCAGCAAGTGCAGTGTATTGTACTGAAGAGAAGCTACTGTTCCTGTCAGTTTCGAAGCAGAGCTAAACTAGATATGGCCCGTATGTGTAGGAAGCACAGTTCTTTTATTCTGAGCAAGTTCACTCTTCTGGCCCTATCGGAAACACATAGAGTAGAAGAGTGCCCTTTTCTCAAAAGCAGAGTGTGTTTCTTGTAAGTCGAGCTAGTGTTTGTTTCCCATTCATAAACGGAGTTCAGTCATGTGCAGTTTCTGGTCCTATGAGTAAGAGTTGATATCTGGTAGGGAAAGTCACTATTGCTCTCTTATTGCCATACAAGATACAAATAGCACTTGCGTCTGTTCGCAGCAATAACAGTGTATTGGACTGAAGAGAAGCAACTATTCTTGTCAGTTTAATAAGCAAAGTTGACCTACATATGGTCCATGTGTGTAGAAATAACAGATGATTTTTTCTGAGCAAGCTCACTGTTCTGGCCCTAAAGGAAACACAGTAGAGTAGAAGATTGCTCCTTTCTCAAAAGCAGAGTGTGTTTCTTGTAAGGCGATCTAGTGTTTGTTTCCCATTAATAATCGGAGTTCAATCACATGCAGTTTCTGGTCCTACGAGCAAGAGTTGTTTTCTGGTAAGGAAAGTCACTATTGTTCTCCAATTTCCATACACAGTGCAAATAGAACTCATGTCTGTTCCCAGCAAGTACAGTGTATTGGACTGAAGAGAAGCTACTGTTCTTGTAAGTTTCTAAAAAGAGCTGAGCCAAGTATGGCCTATGTATTTAGGAAGCACAGTTCTTTTGTTCTGAGCAAGCTCACTCTTCTGGCTTTTTCGGACACACAGTGGAGCAGAAGAATGCTCTTTTCCTAAAAGCAGAGTGTTTTTTTCGTAAGTAGAGCTAGTGTTTGTTTCACATTCATAAAAGGAGTTGAATCACACACAGTTTCTCGTCCTACGAGCAAGAGTTGTTTTCTGTTAAAGAAAATCACTATTGTGCTCCCAATGACATTCATAGTGCAAATAGCACACATGTCTGTTCCCAGCAAATACTTTGTATTAGTCTGAAGAGAAGCTCCTTTTCTTGTCAGTTTCCTCAGCATTGTTGAACTAGGCATGACCCGTGTGTGTAGGAAGCCCAATTTTTGTTCTGAGCAAGCTCACTCTTCTGGCCCCATAGGAAACACAGTGGAGTAGAAGAGTGCTCCTTTCTCAAAAGCAGAGTGTGTTTCTTTTAATGCAAGTTAGTGTTTTTTTCCCGTTCATTAATGGAGTTGAATCACATGCTGTTTCTTGTCCTACGAGCAAGAGTTATTTTCTGGTAAGGAAAGTCACTATTGCGCGCCCATTGCCATACACAGTGCAAATAGCACTCGCGTCTCTTCCCAACAAGTACAGTGTATGAGACTGAAGAGAAGCTACTGTTCTTGTCAGTTTCCTAAGCAGAGTTGAAGTAGATATGGCCCGTGTGTGTAGGAAGCACAGTTCTTTTGTTCTGAGCAAGCTCACTCTTCTGGCTCTGTGTGAAACACAGCAGAGTAGAAGAGTACTCTTTTCTCCAAAGCAGAGTGGGTTTCTTGAAAGGTGAGCTAGTGTTTGTTTCCCATTGATAAACAGAGTTGAATCATTTGCAGTTTCTGGTCCTAGGAACTAGAGTTTTTTTTCTGGTAAGGAAAGTCACTATTGTGATCCCATTACCATACAGAGTATAAATATTACTCGCGTCTGTTCCCAGCAAATACAGTGTATTGCACTGAAGAGAAGCTACTGTTCTTGTCAGTTTCCTAATCAGAGTTGAACTAGATATGGCACGTGAGCGTAGGAAGCACAGTTCTTTTTTCTGAGGAAGCTCACTGTTCTTGCAGTATAGGAAACACAGTAGAGTAGAAGAGTGCTCTTTTCTCAAAAGCAGAGTGTTTTTCTCATAACTCGAGCTTGTGTTTGTTACTCATTCATAAAAGGAGTTGAATCACACACAGTTACCGGTCCTTACGAGCAAGTGTTGTTTTCTGGTATGGAAAGTCACTATTGTGCTCCCAATGTAATACACAGTGCAAATAGCACTCGCGTCTGTTCCCAGCAAGTACAGTCTATTGGACTGAAGAGAAGCTACTGGTCTTGCCAGTTTAATAAACAGAGTTGAACTAGATATGGCCCGTGTGTAGGAATCACAGTTCTTTTGTTCTGAGGAAGCTCACTGTTCTGGCCCTAGAATAAACACAGTAGAGTAGAAGAGTGCTGTTTTCTCAAAAGCAGAGTGTGTTTCTTGTAAGGCGAACTAGTGTTTGTTTCCCATTCATAAACGAAGTTCTATCACATGCAGATTCTGGTCTTACGAGCAAGAGTTGTTTTCTGGTAAGGAAAGTCACTATTGTGCTCCCATTGCCATACACAGTGCAGATAGAACTTGTGTCTGTTCCCAGCAATTACAGTGTATTGGACTGAAGAGAAGCTACTGTTCTTGTCAGTTTCCTAAGCAGAGTTGAACTAGATATGGCCCGTGTGTGTAGGAAGCACAGTTTTTTTTTTGAGACAAGGTTTCTCTGTGTAGCATTGCGCCTTTCCTGGAACTCACTTGGTAGTCCAGGCTGGCCTCGAACTCACAGAGATCCACCTGGCTGTGCCTCCCGAGTGCTGGGATTGAAGGCGTGCACCACTACCGCCCGGCCTGGAAGCACTGTTCTTATGTTCTGAGCAAACTCACTCACCTGGCCCTATAGGAAACACAGTAGAGTAGAACAGTGCTGTTTTCTCAATACGACAGTGTGTTTCATGTAAAGCAAGCTAGTGTTTGTTTTCCATTAATAAATGGAGTTCAATCATATTCAGTTTCTGATCCTACAAGTAAGTGTTGTTTTCTGGTAGGGAAAGTCACTATTGTGTTCCCATTGCCATACACAGTGCTAATAGCACTCGCGTCTGTTCCCAGCATGGACAGTGTATTGGACTGAAGAGAAGCTACTGTTCTTGTCAGTTTCCTAAGCAGAGTTGAACTAGATATGGCCATTGTGTAGGAAGCACAATTCTTTTGTTCTGAGCAAGCTCACTCTTCTGGCCCTATAGGAAACACAGTAGAGTGGAAGACTGCTGTTTTCTCAAAAGCAGAGTGTGTTTCTTGGAAGGCGAGCTAGTGTTTGTTTCCCATTCATAAACGGAGTTGAATCACATGCGGTTTCTAGTCCTTTGAGCAAGATTTGTTTTCTGGTAAGGAAAGCCACTATTGCACTCCCACTGCCATACACAGTGCAAAGAGCACTCGCGTCTGTTCCCAACAAGTACAGTGTATTGGACCAAAGAGAAGCTACTGTTCCTGTCAATTTCCTCAGCAGAGTTGAACAAGATATGGCTCATTTGTGCAGGAAGCACAGTTCTTTTTTCTGAGCAAGCTCACTGTTCTTTCCCTATAGGAAACACAGTAGTGTAGAAGACGTCTCTTTTCTCAAAAGCAGAGTGTCTTTCTTGTAAGGCGAGCTAGTGTTTGTTTCCTATTCATAAACTGAGTTGAATCACATGCAGTTTCTGGTCCTATAAGCAGGAGATTTTTTCTGTTAAGGAAAGTCACTATTGCACTCCTACTGCCAGACACAGTGCAAATAGCACTCACATCTGTTCCCCGCAAGTACAGTGTGTTGGACTGAAGAGAAGCTACTGTTCTTGTCAGTTTCTTAAGCAGATTTGAACTAGATATGGCTCTTGTGTGTTGGAAGCCCAGGTCTTTTTTTCTGAGAAAGCTCACTCTTCTGGCCCTATAGGAAACACAGTAGAGTAGAAGAGTGCTCTTTTCTCAAAAGCAGAGTGTGGTTCTTTTAAGGAGAGCTTGTGTTTGTTTCCCAAGCATAAACAGAGTTGAATCACATGCAGTTTCTGGTCCTATGATCAAGAGTTTTTTTCTGGTAAGGAAAGTCACTATTGTGCTCCCATTGCCATACAGAGTATAAATATCACTCGCATCTGTTCCCAGCAAGTTCAATGTATTGGACTGAAGAGAAGCTCCTGTTCTTGTGAGTTTCCTAATCAGAGTTGAACTAGATATGGCACGTGAGTGTAGGAAGCACAGTTCTTTTGTTCAGAGGAAGCACACTGTTCTTCCAGTATAGGAAAAAGTGTAGAGTAGTAGAGTGCTCTTTTCCGAAAAGCAGAATGTGTTTCTCATAAGTCAAGCTAGTGTTTTTTCCCATTTATAAAAGGAGTTGAATCACACACAGTTTCCGGTCCTTACGAGCAAGAGTTGTTTTCTGGTAAGGAAAGTCACTATTGTGCTCCCAATGACATACACAGTGCAAATAGCACTCGTGTCTGTTCCCAGCAAGTACAGTCTATTGGACTGAAGAGAAGCTCCTGTTCTTGTCAGTTTCCTCACCAGAGTCGCACTAGATATGGAGTATGTGTATAGGAAGCCCAATTTTTGATCTGAGCAAGCTCATTCTTCTGGCCCTATAGGAAACACAGTTGAGTAGAAGAGTGCTCTTTACTCAAAATAGAATGTGTTTCTTGTAAGACGAGCTAGAGTTTGTTTCTCATTCATAAACGGAGATGAATCAGATGCACTTTCTGGTCCTATGAGCAAGAGTTGTTTTCTGGTAAGGAAAGTCACTATTGTGCCCCCATTGCGATACACAGTGGAAATAGCACTCTGGTCTGCTCCCAGCACGTACAGTGTATTGGACTGAAGAGAAGGTGCTGTTCTTGTGAGTTTAATAAGCAGAGTTGAACTAGATATGGCCCGTGATGTAGGAAGCACAGTTCTTATGTTCTGAGCAAACTCACTCGCCTGACCCTACAGGAAACACAGTAGAGTAGAAGAGAGCTCTTTTCTCAAAAACAGAGTGTGTTTCTTGTAAGATGAGCTAGAGTTTGTTTCCCATGCTTAAACGGAGATGAATCACATGTAGTTTCTGGTTCTACAAGCAAGAGTTGTTTTCTGGTAAGGATAGTCACTATTGTGCTCCCATTGCCAAACACAGAGCAAATAGCACTTTGGTGTGTTCCCAGCACGTACAGTGTATTGGACTGAAGAGAAGCTACTGTTCTTGTCAGTTTCCTAAGCAGAGTTGAACTGATATGGCCCATGTGTGTAGGAAGCACAGTTCTTTTGTTCTGAGCAAGCTCACTCTTCTGGCCTTATAGGAATCACAGTAGAGTAGAAGAGTGCTCTTTTCTCAAAATAGAATGTGTTTTTTGTAAGACGAGCTAGAGTTTGTTTCTCATTCATAAACGGAGATGAATCAGATGCACTTTCTGGTCCTATGAGCAAGAGTTGTTTTCTGGTAAGGAAAGTCACTATTGCACTCGCATTGCCATACACAGTGCTAATAGTACTTGTGTCTGTTCCCAGCAATTACAGTGTATTGGACTGAAGAGAAGCTTCTGTTCTTTTCAGTTTCCTCAGCAGAGTTGAACAAGATATGGCTCGTGTGTGTACTAAGCACAGTTCTTTTTTCTGAGCAAGTTGACTCTTCTGGCCGTATAGGAAACACAATAGAGTAGAAGAGTGCTCTTTTCTCAAAAGCAGAGTGTGTTTCTTGTAAGACGAGCTAGAGTTTGTTTCCTATTCATAAACGGAATTGAATCACATGCAGTTTCTGGTCCTATGAGCAAGAGTTGTTTTCTGGTAAGGAATGTCACTATTGCCCTCCCATTGCCAAACACTGTGCAAATAGCACTCGGGTGTGTTCCCAGCAATACAGTGTATTGGCATGAAGAGACGCTACTGTTCTTGTAAGTTTCCTAAGCAGAGTTGAATTTGATATTTCCCGTGTTTGTAGGAAGCACAGTTCTTTTTTTGTTAGCAATCTCACTCTTCTGGTCCTTTCAGAAAGACAGTAGAGTAGAAGACAGCTCTTCTCTCAAAAGTAGAGTGTGTTTCATGTAAGGCGAATTAGTGTTTATTTCCCATTCTTAAATGGAGTTGAATCACGTGCAATTTCTGGTCCTATGAGGAAGAGTTGTTTTCTGGTAAGGAAAGTTACTATTACGGTCCCATTGCAACACACAGTGCAAATATCATTCATGTCTGTTCCCAGCAAGTACAGTATATTAGACTGAAGAGAAGCTACTGTTCTCATCAGTTTCCTCAGCAGAGTTGAACAAGATATGGCCCGTGTAGGAAGCACAATTCTTTTTTCTGAGCAAACAAATTGTTCTGGCCCTATAAGAAACACAGTACTGTAGAAGAGTGCTCTTTTCTCAAAAGTAGAGTGTGTTTCTTGTAAGGCGAGCTAGTATTTGTTTCCTATTCATAAACAAGTTGAATCACATGCAGTTTCTGGTCCTATGAGCAAGAGTTGTTTTCTGGTAAGGAAAGTCACTATTGCATTCCCACTGCCAGACACAGTGCAAATAGCACTTGCGTCGGTTCCCAGCAAGTACAGTGAATTGGACTGAAGAGAAGCTACCGTTCGTCAGTTTCCTCATCAGAGTTGAACAAGATATGGCCCTTGTGTGTAGGAAGCACAGTTCTTTTGTTCTTAGCAAGCTCACTTTTCTGTCCCTACTGGAAACACAGTAGTATAGAAGATATCCCTTTATTAAAAGCAGAGAGTGTTTCTTGTAAGGCGAGATAGTGTTTGTTTCTCATTCATAAACGGAGTTGAATCAAACACAGTTTTTGGTCTTACGAGCAAGAGTTGTTTTCTGGTAAGGAAAGTCATTATTGTGCTCCCATTGCCATACTAAGTGCAAACAGCAGTCACGTCTGTTCCCAGCAAGTACAGTGTATTGGACTGAAGAGAAGATACTGTTCTTGTCAGTTTCCTCAGTAGAGTTGAACTAGATATGGCCTGTGTTTTTAGGAAGCCTAATTTTTGAGCTGAGCATGCTCACTCTTCTGGTCCTATAGGAAACATAGTAGAGTAGAAGAGTGTTCTTTTCTCAAAAGCAGAGTGTGTTTCTTGTAAAGCGAGCTAGTGTTTGTTTCCCAGTCATAAATGGAGTTGAATCACATGCAGTATCTGGTCCTACAAGCAAGAGTTGTTTTCTGGTAAGGAAAGTCACTATTGCACTCCCACTGCCAGACAGAGTGCAAATAGCACTTGTGTCTGTTCCCAGCAAGGACAGAGAATTGGGACTGAAGAGAAGCAACAGTTCTTGTCAGTTTCCTCATCAGAGTTGAACAACAAATGGCCCTTGTGTCTAGGAAGCACAGTTCTTTTGTTCTGAGCAAGCTCACTGTTCTGGCAGTACAAAAAACACAGTAGTGTAGAAGATATCCCTTTACTCAAAAGCAGAGTGTGTTTCTTGTAAGGCCAGCTAGTGTTTGTTTCCCATTCATAAACAGAGGTGAATCACATGCAGTTTCTTTTCCTATGGGCAAGAGTTGTTTTCTGGTAAGTAAAGTCACTATTGAGCAACCATTGACATACACAGTGGAAAAAGCACTCACTTCTCTTCCCAGCAAGTATAGTGTATTGGACTGAAGAGACACTAGTGTTCTTGTCAGTTTCCTAAGCAGAGTTGAACTAGATATGGCCCGTGTGTGTAGGAAGCACAGTTCTTTTGTTCTGAGAAAGCTCACTGTTATGGCCCTATAGGAAACACAGTAGAGTAGAAGAGTGCTCTTTCCTCAAAAGCAGAGTTTGTTTCTTGTAAAGCGAGCTAGTGTTGCTTTCCCATTCATAAACAGAGTTGAATCACATGCAGTTGGTCCTACTAGCAAAAGTTGTTTTCTGGTAAGGAAAGTCACTATTGCACTCCCATTGCCATACACAGTGCTAATAGTACTCGTGTCCGTTCCCAGCAATTACAGTGTATTGTACTGAAGAGAAGCTATTTTTCTTGTCAGTTTCCTAAGCCGAGTTGAACTAGATATGTCCCATGTGTGTAGGAAGCACAGTTCTTTTGTTCTGATTAAGATTACTCTTCTTGCCCAGTAGGAAACAGAGTAGAGTAGATGAGTGCTCTTTTCTCAAAAGTAGAGTGAGTTTCTTGTAAGGCGAGCTAACGTTTGTTTCCCATTCATATATGGAGTTGAATCACATGCAGTTTCTGGTCCTTAGAACAAGAGTTGTTTTCTCGTAAGGAAAGTCACTATTGTGCTCCCATTGCCATATACAGTTCAAATAGCATTCTCGTTTGTTCCTAGCAAGTACAGTGTATTGGACTGAAGAGAAGCTTCTGTTCTTTTCAGTTTCCTCAGCAGAGTTGAACTAGATATGGCCCGTGTGTAGGAAGCTCAGTTCTTTTGTTGTCATCAAGCTCACTCTACTGCCCCTAAAGGAAACACAGTAGAGTGGAAGAGTGCACTTTTCTCAAAAAAAGTGTGTGTTTCTTGTAAGGAGAGCTAGGGTTTGTTTCCCATTAATAAATGGAGTTGAATCACATGCAGTTTCCTGTCCTAGGAGCAAGAATTGTTTTCTGTTAAGGAAAGTCACTATTGCCCTCCCATTGCTACACATAGTGCAAATAGCACTCGCGTCTGTTCCCAGCAAGTACAGTGTATTGGATTGAAGAGAAGCTACCGTTCTTGTCAGTATCCTAAGCAGATTTGAACAAGATATGGCCCTTGTGTGTACGAAGCCAATTTTTTTGTTCTGGCCAAGCTCACTGTTCTGGCCCTATAGGAAACACAGCAGTGTTGAACATTTCCCTTTTCTCAAAAGCAGAGTGTGTTTCTTGTAAGGAGAGCGAGTGTTTGTTTCCCATTCATAAATGGAGTTGAATCACATGCAGTTTCTGGTCCTATGAGCAAGAGTTGTTTTCTGGTAAGGTAAGTCACTATTTTGCTCCCATTGCCATTCACAGTGCAATTAGCACTCGTGTCTGTTCCAGCAAGTACAGTGTATTGGACTGAAGAGAAGATACTGTTCTTGTCAGTTTCTTATGTAGAGTTGAATAGATATGGCTTGTGTGTGTAGGAACCACAGTTCTTTTGTTCTGAGCATGCTCACTGTTTTGGCCCTATAGGAAACACAGTAGAATAGATGACTGCTGTTTTTTACAAAACAGATTGAGTTTCTTGTAAGAAGAGCTAGTGTTTGTTTCCCATTCATAAACGGAGTTCAATCACATGCAGTTTCTGGTCCTAGTTGCAAGATTTGTTTTCTTTTAAGGAAATTCACTATCATGATCCCATTGACATACACAGTGTAAATAGTACTCACGTCCCTGTTTAGCAAGTACAGTGTATTAGACTGAAGAGAAGCTAGTGTTCTTGTCAGTTTCCTAAGCAGAGTTGAACTAGATATGGCCCGTCTGTGTAGGAAGCACAGTTCTTTTGTTATGAGCAAGCTCACTGTTCTGGCCCAGTAGGAAACACAGTAGAGTAGAAGAGGCCTCTTTATTTCAAAAGCAAAGTGTGTTTTTTGTAAGGCGAGATAGTGTTTGTTTCCCATTCATAGAAGGTGTTGAACCACACACAATTTCTTGTCCTATGAGCAAGAGTTGTTTTCTTGTAAGGAAAGTAACTATAGCGCTCCACTTGCCATACAGTGCAAACAGCACTCGAGTCTGTTCCCAGCAAGTAGTGTATTGGACTGAGAGCAGCTCCTGTTCTTTTCAGTTTCCTAAGCAGATTTGAACTAGATATGGCCCTTGTGTAAGAAGCCCAATTTTTGATCTGAACAAGATCACTCTTCTGGCCCTCTATGAAACACAGTAGAGTAGAAGTGTGCTCTTTTCTCAAAAGCAGAGTGTGTTTCTTGTAAGGAGAGCTAGTGCTTGTTTCCCAAGCATAAACAGAGTTGAATCACATGCATTATCTGGTCCTATGAGCAAGAGTTGTTTTATGGTAAGGAAAGTACTATTGCAGTCCCATTGCCTTACACAGTGCAAATAGCAGTCGAGTCTGTTCCCAGCAAGGACAGTGTATTGGACTGAAAAGAGGCTACTGGTCTTGTCAGTTTAATAAGCATAGTTGAACTAATATGGCCCATGTGTAGGTAGCAGAGTTCTTTTCTTCTGAGCAAGCTCATTGCTCTGGCCCTTTAGGAAACACAGTAGAGTAGAAGAGTTCTCTTTTCTCAAAAGCATAGTGTGTTTCTTGTAATAAGAGCTAGTGTTTGGTTACCATTCTTAAACGCAGTTCAATAACATGCAGTTTATGTTCCTAGGAGCAATGTTTGTTTTCTGGTAAGGAAAGTCACTATTGTTCTCCCATTGCCCTACTAAGTGCAAATAGCACTCGCGTCTGTTCCCAGCAAGTACAGTATATTGAACTGAAGAGAAGCTACTGTTCTTCTCTGCTTCATAAGCAGAGTTGAACTAGATATGGCTCCAGTGAGTAGGAAGCACAGTTCTTTTCTTCTGAGCAAGCTAACTGTTCTGGCCCTATAGGAAACATAGTAGAGTAGAAGAGTGCTCTTTAGTCAAAAGCAGAGTGTATTCCTAGTAAGGCAAGCTAGTGTTTGTTTCCCATTCATAAACGGAGTTGAATAACACACAGTTTCTGTTCCTACGAGCAAGAGTTGATTTCTGGTATAGAAAGTCACTATTGTGCTCCCAATGACATACACAGTGCACATAGCACTCACGTCTGTTCCAGCAAGTATAGTGTATTGGACTGAAGAGAAGCTACTGTTCTTGTCAGTTTTTTAAGCAGAGTTGATCTAGATATGGCCTGTGTGTGTAGGAAGCACAGTGCTTTGGTTCTTAGAAAGCTCTCTCTTCTGGCCTTAAAGGAAACACTGTAGTTTAGAAGAGTGCATTTTTCTCCAAAGGGGAGTGTGTTTCATGTAAGGCGAACTAGTGTTTGTTTCCTATCCATAATCGGAATTGAATCATATGCAGTTTCTTGTCCTACTATCAAGAGTTGTTTTCTTGAAAAGAAAGTCACTATTGTGCTCCCATTGCCATACACAGTGCAAATAGCACTCACATATGTTCCCATCAAGTACAGTGTATTGGACTCAAGAGAAACTACTCTTCTAGGCAGTTTTCTCAGCACAGTTGAACAAGATATGGCCCACGTGTAAGAAGCACAGGTCTTTTGTTCTTTACATGCTCACTCTTCAGGCCCTATAGAAAACACAGTAGAGTAGAAGAGTGCTCTTTTTTCAAAAGCAGAGTGTGTTTCTTGTAAGGCGAGCTAGTGTTTGTTTCGCATTCATAAATGGAGTTCAATCTCATGCAGTTACCGATCCTAAGAGCAAGAGTTGTTTTCTGGTAAGGAAAGTATCTATAGTGCTCCCTTAGCCATACACAGTGCAAATAGCACTCGCGTCAGTTCCCAGCAAATACAGTGTATTGGACTGAAGAGAAGCTACTGTTCTTGTCAGTTTCCTAAGCAGAGTTGAACTACATACAGCCTGTGTGTGTAGGAAGCACAGTTCTTTTGTTCTGATCAAGCTCACTGTTCTGGTCCTATAGGAAACACAGTAGAGTAGAAGAGTGCTCTTTTCTAAAAAGAAGAGTGTGTTTCTTGTAAGATGAGCTAGTGTTTGTTTCCCATTCATAAACTGAGTTGAATCAGATGCAGTTTCTGGTCCTATGAGCAAGAGTTCTTTTCTGCTAAGGAAAGTCACTATTGTGCTCCCATTGCCATACACAGTGCAAAAAGCCCTCGTGTCTCTTCCCAGTAAGTAGAGTGTATTGGACTGAAGAGAAGCTACTGTTCTTGTCAGTTTCCTAAGCAGAGTTGAACTACATATGGCCTGTGTGAGTGGAATCACAGTTCTTTTTTTCTGAACAAGCTAACTGTACTGGCCCTATGGAAACACAATAAAGTAGAAATGTGCTCTTTTCTCAAAAGCAGAGTGTGTTTCTTGGAAGGCGAGCTAGCATTTGTTTCCCATTCTTAAACAGACTTGAATCACATGCAGTTTCAGGTCCTACGAGCAAAAGTTGTTTTCTGTATGGAAAGTCACTATTGTGCTCCCATTGCCATAAACAGTACAAAGAGCACTCGCAACTGTTCCGAGCAAGTACAGTATACTGGACTGAAGACAAACTACTGTTCTAGTCAGTTTCCTCAGCAGAGTTGTAAAAGATATGGCCCGTGTGTGTAGGAAGCACAGTACTTTTGTTCTGAACAAGGTCACAATTTTGGCCCTATAGGAAACACAGTAGAGTAGAAGAGTGCTCTTTTTTTAAAAGCAGAGTGTGTTTCATGTAAGGCGAGCTAGTATTTGTTTTTCATTCATAAACAGTGTTGAATCAAGTGCAGGTTCTGGTTCTGAGAGCAAGTGCTATTTTCTGGTAAGGAAAGTAATTATTGTGCTCCCATTGCCATTTACAGTGCAAATATCACTCACAAGTGTTTCCATCAAGTACAGTGTATTGGACTGAGAGAAGATACTGTTCTTGTCAGTTTCATAAGCAGAGTTGAACTAGATATGGCCCCTGTGTGTAGGAAGCACAGTTCTTTTGTTCTGAGCAAGCTCACTCTTCTGGCCCTATAGGAAACACAGTAGAGTAGATGAGTGCTCTTTTCTCAAAAGCAGAATGTTTTTCTTGTAAGGCGAGCTAGTGTTTGTTTCCCATTAAAAAACGGAGTTCAATCACATGCAATTTCTGGTCCTACGAGCAAGAGTTGTTTTCTGGTAAGGAAAGTCACTATTGTGCTCCCATTGACATTCACAGTGCAAATAGCCCTCGCGTCTGTTCCCAGCAATTACAGTGTTTGGACTGAAGAGAAGCGACTGTTCTTGTCAGTTTCCTAAGCAGATTTTAACTAGATATTGCCCGTGTGTAAGAAGCCCAATTTTTGATCTGAGCAAGCTCACTCTTCTGGCCCTATATGAAACACAGTAGACTAGAATTGTGCTCTTCTCTCAAAAGCAGAGTGTGTTTCTTGTAAGGAGAGCTAGTGCTTGTTTCCCAAGCATAAACAGAGTTGAATGACATGCATTATCTGGTCCTACAAGCAAGAGTTGTTTTCTAGTAAGGAAAGTCACTGTTGTGCTCCCATTGCCATACACAGTGCAAATAGCACTTGCGTATGTTCCCAGCAAGTACAGTGTAGTGTGTTGGACTGAAGAGAAGCTACTGTTCTTGTCAGTTTCCTAAGCAGAGTTGAACTAGATAAGGCCCTTGTGTGTAGGAGGCACAGTTCTTTTGTTCTGAGCAAGCTCACTGTTCTGGCCCTATAGGAAACACAGTAGAGTAGAAGAGTGCTCTTTTCTCAAAAGCAGAGAGTGTTTCTTGTAAGGCGAGCTAGTGTTTGTTTCCCAGTCAGAAATGGAGTTGAATCTCATGCAGTTTCTAGTCCTATGAGCAAGAGTTGTTTTCTGATAATAAGAGTCACTATTGCGCTCCATTTGCCATACACAGTGCAAAAAGCACTTGCGTCTGTTCCCAGCAAGTACAGTGTAGTGTATTGGACTGAAGAGAAGCTACTGTTCTTGTCAGTTTCCTAAGCAGAGTTGAACTAGATAAGGCCCGTGTGTGTAGGAGACACAGTTCTTTTGTTCTGAGCAAGCTCACTGTTCTGGCCCTATATGAAACACAGTAGAGTAGAAGAGTGGTCTTTTCTCAAAAGCAGAGTGTGTTTCTTGTAAGACGAGTTAGTATTTGTTTCCCAGTCAGTATAGGAGTTGAATCCCATGCAGTTTCTGGTCTAACGAATAATGGATCTTTTCTGGTAAGAAGAGTCACTATTGTGCTCCCATTGCCATACACAGTGCAAATAGCACTCGCGTCTGTTCCCAGCAAGTGCAGTGTATTGGACTGAAGAGAAGCTACTGTTCTTGTCAGTTTCCTAAGCAAGGTTGAACTAGATATGAAGCGTGTGTGTAGGAAGCACAGTTCTTTTGTTCTGTGCAAGCTCACTGTTCTGGCCCTTTAGGAAACACAGTAGAGTAGAAGAGTGCTCTTTTCTTAAAAGCAGAGTGTGTTTCTTGTAAGGCGAGCTAGTGTTTGTTTCCCAGTCAGATACGGAGTTGAATCACATGCAGTTTCTGGCCCTACGAGTAAGAGTTTTTTTCTGTTAAGAAGAGTCACTATTGTGCTCCCTTTGCCATACACAGGGTAAATAGACCTTGCGTCTTTTCCAGAAAGTACAGTGTATTGGACTGAAGAGAATCTACTGTTCCTGTCACCTTCCCAAGCAGAGTTGAACTAGATATGGCCCGTGTGTGTAGGAAGCACAGTTCATTTATTCTGAGCAAGCTCACTGTTCTGGGCAAATAGGAAACACAGTAGATTAGGAGAGTGCTCTTTTCTCAAAAGCAGAGTGTGTTTCCTGTGAGACTAGTTAGTGTTTGTTTCCAGTCAGAAAGGGAGATGAATCACATGCAGTCTCTGCTCCTACAAGCAAGAGTTGTTTTCTGGTAAGAAGAGTCACAATTGCGCTCCCATTGCCATACACAGTGCAAATAGCACTAGTGTCTTTTCCCAGCAAGTGCAGTGTATTGGACTGAAGAGAAGCTACTGTTCCTGTGAGTTATGTAAGCAGAATTGAAGTAGATATGGCCCGTGTGTGTAGGCAGCACAGTTCTTTTGTCTGAGCATGCTCACTGTTCTGGCCCTATAGGAAACACAGTAGAGTGGAAGAGTGCTCTATTCTCTAAAGCAGAGTGTGTTTCTTGTAAGGCGAGCTAGCGTTTGTTTCCCAGTCAGAAATGGAGTAGAATCACATGCATTTTCTGGTCCTACAAGTAAGAGTTGTTTTACAGTAAGAAGAGTCACTATTGAGCTCCATTTGCAATACACAGTGCAAATAGCACTTCCATCCGTTCCCAGCAACTACATTGTATTGGACTGAGAGAAGCTACTGTTCTTGTCAGTTTCCCAAGCAGAGTTGAACTAGATATGGCCCGTGTTTCTAGGAAGCACAGTTCCTTTGTTCTGAGCAAGCTCACTGTCTGGCCTTATAGGAAACACAGTAGAGTAGAAGAGTGGTCTTTTCTCAAAAGCAGAGTGTGTTTCTTGTAAGGCGAGCTAATGTTTGTTTCTCAGTCATAAATAGAGTTCAATCACTTGAAGTTTCTGGTCCTACGAGCAAAAGTTGTTTTCTGGTAAGAAGAGTCACTATTGCACTCCCATTGCCATACACAGTGCAAATAGCACTAGTGTCTTTTCCCAGCAAGTGCAGTGTATTGGACTGAAGAGAAGCTACTGTTCCTGTTAGTAATGTAAGCAGAATTGAAGTAGATATGGCCCGTGTGTGTAGGCAGCACAGTTCTTTTGTTCTGAGCATGCTCACTGTTCTGGCCCTATAGGAAACACAGTAGAGTGGAAGAGTGCTCTATTCTCTAAAGTAGAGTGTGTTTCTTGTAAGGCGAGCTAGTGTTTGTTTCTCAGTCATAAATGGAGTTGAATCACTTGAAGTTTCTGGTCCTATGAGCAAAAGTTTTTTTCTGGTAAGAAGAGTCACTATTGTGCTCCCATTGCCATACACAGTACAAATAGCACTCGCGTTTGTTCCCAGCAAGTACAGTGTATTGGACTGAAGAGAAGCTACTGTTCTTGTCAGTTTCCTAAGCAGAGTTGAACTAGATATGAAGCGTGTGTGTAGGAAGCACAGTTCTTTTGTACTGAGCAAGCTCACTGTTCTGGCCCTATAGGAAACACAGTAGAGTAGAAGAGTGCTCTTTACTCAAAATCACAGTTTGTTTCTTGTAAGGCAAGCTAGTGTTTGTTTCCCATTCAAAAATGGAGTAGAATCACAAGCAATTTCTGTTCCTCGAGCAAGAGTTGTTTTCTGGTAAGAAGACTCACTATTGCGCTCCATTTGAAATACACAGTGCAAATCGCACTTTCATCTGTTCCCAGCAAGTACATTGTATTGGACCAAGAGAAGATACTGTTCTTGTCAGTTTCCAAAGCAGAGTTGAACTAGATATGGCCAGTGTGTGTAGGAAGCAAAGTTCTTTTGTTCTGAGCAAGCTCACTGTTCTGGCCGTATAGGAAAAACAGTAGAGTAGAAGAGTGCTCTTTTCTCAAAAGCAGAGTGTGTTTCTTGTAAGGTGAGCCAGTGTTTGTTTCCCAGTCAGAAATGGAGTTGAGTCACATGCAGCTTCTGGTGCTACGAGCAAGAGTTGTTTTCTGGTAAGAAGAGTCACTATTGCGCTCCCATTGCCATACACTTTGCAAATAGCACTAGTGTCTGTTCCCAGCAAGTACACTGTATTGGACTGAAGAGAAGATACTGTTCTTGTCAGTTTCCTAAGCAGAGTTGAAGTATATATGGCCCGTGTGTGTAGGAAGCACTGTTCATTTGTTCTGAGCAAGCTCACTGTTCCAGCCCTATAGGAAACACAGCAGAGTAGAAGAGTGCTCTTTTCTCAAAAGCAGAGTGTGTTTCTTGTAAGGGGAGCTAGTGTTTGTTTCCTAGTCAGAAATGGATTTGAATCATATGCACTTTTTGGACCTGTGAGCAAGAGTTGTTTTCTGGTAAAAAGAGTCACTATTGTGCTCCATTTGCCATTCACAGTGCAAATTGCACTCACGTCTGTTCCAAGAAAGTACAGTGTATTGGACTAATGAGAAGCTACTGTTCTTGTCAGTTTCCTAAGGAGAGTTGAACTAGATATGGCCCTTTGTAGGAAGCATAGTTCTTTTGTTCTGAGCAAGCTCACTGTTCTGGCCCTATAGGAAACACAGTAGAGTAGAAGAGTGCTCTTTTCTCAAAAGCAGAGTGTGTTTCTTGTAAGGTGAGCTAGCGTTTGTTTCCCAGTCAGAAAGGGAGATGAATCCCATGCAGTTTCTGGTCTAATGAGCAATGGTTGTTTTCTGGTAAGAAGAGTCACTATTGTGCTCCCTTTGCCATACACAGGGCTAAAAGCCTTGCGTCTGTTCCCACCAAAGTACAGTGTATTGGACTGAAGAGAATCTACTGTTCCTGTCACCTTCCCAAGCAGAGTTGAACTAGATATGGCCCATGTGTGTAGGAAGCACAGTTTATTTATTCTGAGCAAGCTCACTGTTCTGGGCAAATAGGAAACACAGTAGATTAGGAGAGTGCTCTTTTCTCAAAAGCAGAGTGTGTTTCCTGTGAGACTAGTTAGTGTTTGTTTCCCAGTCAGAAAGGGAGATGAATCACATGCAGTCTCTGCTCCTATGAGCAAGAGTTGTTTTCTGGTAAGAAGAGTCACTATTGCACTCCCATTGCCATACACAGTGCAAATAGCACTAGTGTCTTTTCCCAGCAAGTGCAGTGTATTGGACTGAAGAGAAGCTACTGTTCCTGTGAGTTATGTAAGCAGAATGGAAGTAGATATGGCCCGTGTGTGTAGGCAGCACAGTTCTTTTGTTCTGAGCATGCTCACTGTTCTGGCCATATAGGAAACACAGTAGAGTGGAAGAGTGCTCTATTCTCAAAAGCAGAGTGTGTTTCTTGTAAGGAGAGCTAGTGTTTGTTTCTCAGTCATAAATGGAGTTGAATCACTTGAAGTTTCTGGTCCTACGAGCAAAAGTTTTTTTCTGGAAAGAAGAGTCACTATTGCACTCCCATTGCCATACACAGTACAAATAGCACTCGCGTTGGTTCCCAGCAATTACAGTGTATTGGACTGAAGAGAAGCTACTGTTCTTGTCAGTTTCGTAAGCAGAATTGAAGTAGATATGGCCCGCGTGTGTAGGCAGCACAGTTCTTCTGTTCTGACCAAGCTCACTGTTCTGGCCCTATAGGAAACACAGTAGAGTAGAAGAGTGCTCTATTCTCAAAAGCAGAGTGTGTTTCTTGTAAGGCGAGCTAACGTTTGTTTCTCAGTCATAAATAGAGTTCAATCACTTGAAGTTTCTGGTCCTACGAGCAAAAGTTGTTTTCTGGTAAGAAGAGTCACTATTGTGCTCCCATTGCCATACACAGTGCAAATAGCACTCGCGTTTGGTCCCAGCAAGTACAGTGTACTGGACTGAAGAGAAGCTACTGTTCTTGTCAGTTTCCTAAGCAGAGTTGAACTAGATATGGCCCGTGTGTGTGGGAAGCACATTTCTTTTGTTCTGAGCAAGCTCACTGTTCTGGCCCTATAGGAAACACAGTAGAGTAGAAGAGTGCTCTTTTCTCAAAAGCAGAGTGTGTTTCTTGTAAGGCAAGCTAGTGTTTGTTTCCCATTCACAAATGGAGTAGAATCACATGCAGTTTCTGGTCCTACGAGCAAGAGTTTTTTTCTGGTAAGAAGACTCAGTATTGTGCTCCATTTGAAATACACAGTGCAAATCGCACTTTCATCTGTTCCCAGCAAGTACATTGTATTGGACTGAAGAGAAGCTACTGTTCTTGTCTGTTTCCTAAGCAGAATTGAACTAGATATGGCACGTGTGTGTAGGAAGCACAGTTCTTTTGTTCTGAGAAAGATCACTGTTCTGGCCCTATAGGAAACACAGTAGAGTAGAAGGGTGCTCTTTTCTCAAAAGCAGAGTGTGTTTCTTGTAAGGCGAGCTAGCGTTTGTTTCCCAGTCAGAAATGGAGTAGAATCACATGCATTTTCTGGTCCTACAAGTAAGATTTGTTTTACAGTAAGAAGAGTCACTATTGAGCTCCATTTGCAATACACAGTGCAAATAGCACTTCCATCTGTTCCCAGCAACTACATTGTATTGGACTGAGAGAAGCTACTGTTCTTGTCAGTTTCCCAAGCAGAGTTGAACTAGATATGGCCCGTGTTTCTAGGAAGCACAGTTCCTTTGTTCTGAGCAAGCTCACAGTCTGGCCCTATAGGAAACACAGTAGAGTAGAAGAGTGCTCTTTTCTCAAAAACAGAGTGTGTTTCTTGTAAGGCGAGCTAGTGTTTGTTTCCCAGTCAGAAATGGAGTTGAATCACATGCAGTTTCTGGTCCTAAGAGCAAGAGTTGTTTTCTGGTAAGAAGAGTCACTGTTGCGCTCCATTTGCCATACACAGTGCAAATAGCACTAGTGTCTGTTCCCAGCAAGTACAGTGTAGTGTATTGGACTGAAGAGAAGCTACTGTTCTTGTCAGTTTCCTAAGCAGAGTTTAACTAGATAAGGCCCTTGTGTGAAGGAGGCACAGTTCTTTTGTTCTGAGCGAGCTCACTGTTCTGGCCCTATAGGAAACACAGTAGAGTAGAAGAGTGCTCTTTTCTCAAAAGCAGAGAGTGTTTCTTGTAAGGCGAGCTAGTGTTTGTTTCCCAGTCAGAAATGGAGTTGAATCTCATGCAGTTTCTAGTCCTATGAGCAAGAGTTGTTTTCTGGTAATAAGAGTCACTATTGCGCTCCATTTGCCATACACAGTGCAAAAAGCACTCACGACTGTTCCCAGTAAGTACAGTGTAGTGTATTGGACTGAAGAGAAGCTACTGTTCTTGCCAATTTCCTGAGCAGAGTTGAAGTATATATGGCCCGTGTGTGTAGGAAGCACAGTTCATTTGTTCTGAGCAAGCTCACTGTTCTGGCCCTATAGGAAACACAGTAGAGTAGATGATTGTTCTTTTCTCAAAAGCAGAGTGTGTTTCTTGTAAGACAAGTTAGTGTTTGTTTCCCAGTCAGAAAGGGAGTTGAATCCCATGCAGTTTCTTGCCCTACAAGCAAGAGTTGTGTTCTGGTAAGAAGAATCACTATTGCGCTCCCATTGCCATACACAGTGCAAATAGCACTAGTGTCTTTTCCCAGCAAGTGCAGTGTATTGGACTGAAGAGAAGCTATTGTTCTTGTCAGTTTCCAAAGCAGAGTTGAAGTATATATGGCCCGGGTGTGTAGGAAGCACAGTTCTTTTGTTCTGAGAAAGATCACTTTTCTGGCCCTATAGGAAACACAGTAGAGTAGAAGGGTGCTCTTTTCTCAAAAGCAGAGTGTGTTTCTTGTAAGGCGAGCTAGCGTTTGTTTCCCAGTCAGAAATGGAGTAGAATCACATGCATTTTCTGGTCCTACAAGAAAGAGTTGTTTTACAGTAAGAAGAGTCACTATTGAGCTCAATTTGCAATACACAGTGCAAATAGCACTTCCATCTGTTCCCAGCAAGTACATTGTATTGGCCCGAGAGAAGCTACTGTTTTGTCAGTTTCCCAAGCAGAGTTGAACTAGATAAGGCCCATGTGTGTAGGAGGCACAGTTCTTTTGTTCTGAGCAA
Source organism: Peromyscus eremicus (assembly GCF_949786415.1). Lineage (NCBI taxonomy): Eukaryota > Metazoa > Chordata > Mammalia > Rodentia > Cricetidae > Peromyscus > Peromyscus eremicus. The sequence goes on along the minus strand of NC_081424.1, from coordinate 289,260 downwards.
GCTCACTGTTCTGGCCCTATAGGAAACACAGTAGAGTAGAAGAGTGGTCTTTTCTCAAAAGCAGAGTGTGTTTCTTGTAAGGCGAGCTAATGTTTGTTTCTCAGTCATAAATAGAGTTCAATCACTTGAAGTTTCTGGTCCTACGAGCAAAAGTTGTTTTCTGGTAAGAAGAGTCACTATTGTGCTCCCATTGCCATACACAGTGCAAATAGCACTCGCGTTTGGTCCCAGCAAGTACAGTGTACTGGACTGAAGAGAAGCTACTGTTCTTGTCAGTTTCCTAAGCAGAGTTGAACTAGATATGGCTCGTGTGTGTAGGAAGCACAGTTCTTTTGTTCTGAGCAAGCTCACTGTTCTGGCCCTATAGGAAACACAGTAGAGTAGAAGAGTGCTCTTTTCTCAAAAGCAGAGTGTGTTTCTTGTAAGGCGAGCTAGTGTTTGTTTCCCATTCACAAATGGAGTAGAATCACATGCAGTTTCTGGTCCTACGAGCAAGAGTTTTTTTCTGGTAAGAAGACTCAGTATTGTGCTCCATTTGAAATACACAGTGCAATTCGCACTTTCATCTGTTCCCAGCAAGTACATTGTATTGGACTGAAGAGAAGCTACTGTTCTTGTCTGTTTCCTAAGCAGAATTGAACTAGATATGGCACGTGTGTGTAGGAAGCACAGTTCTTTTGTTCTGAGAAAGATCACTGTTCTGGCCCTATAGGAAACACAGTAGAGTAGAAGGGTGCTCTTTTCTCAAAAGCAGAGTGTGTTTCTTGTAAGGCGAGCTAGCGTTTGTTTCCCAGTCAGAAATGGAGTAGAATCACATGCATTTTCTGGTCCTACAAGTAAGAGTTGTTTTACAGTAAGAAGAGTCACTATTGAGCTCCATTTGCAATACACAGTGCAAATAGCACTTCCATCTGTTCCCAGCAACTACATTGTATTGGACCGAGAGAAGCTACTGTTCTTCTCAGTTTCCCAAGCAGAGTTGAACTAGATATGGACCGTGTTTCTAGGAAGCACAGTTCCTTTGTTCTGAGCAAGCTCACTGTCTGGCCCTATAGGAAACACAGTAGAGTAGAAGAGTGCTCTTTTCTCAAAAACAGAGTGTGTTTCTTGTAAGGCGAGCTAGTGTTTGTTTCCCAGTCAGAAATGGAGTTGAATCACATGCAGTTTCTGGTCCTATGAGCAAGAGTTGTTTTCTGGTAAGAAGAGTCACTGTTGCGCTCCATTTGCCATACACAGTGCAAAAAGCACTCGCGTTTGGTCCCAGCAAGTACAGTGTAGTGTATTGGACTGAAGAGAAGCTACTGTTCTTGTCAGTTTCCTAAGCAGAGTTGAACTAGATAAGGCCCATGTGTGTAGGAGGCACAGTTCTTTTGTTCTGAGCAAGCTCACTGTTCTGGCCCTATTGGAAACACAGTAGAGTAGATGATTGTTCTTTTCTCAAAAGCAGAGTGTGTTTCTTGTAAGACAAGTTAGTGTTTGTTTCCCAGTCAGAAAGGGAGTTGAATCCCATGCAGTTTCTTGCCCTACAAGCAAGAGTTGTTTTCTGGTAAGAAGAATCACTATTGCGCTCCCATTGCCATACACAGTGCAAATAGCACTAGTGTCTTTTCCCAGCAAGTGCAGTGTATTGGACTGAATAGAAGCTATTGTTCTTGTCAGTTTCCAAAGCAGAGTTGAAGGAGATATGGCCCGTGTGTGTAGGAAGCACAGTTCTTTTGTTCTGAGAAAGATCACTGTTCTGGCCCTATAGGAAACACAGTAGAGTAGAAGGGTGCTCTTTTCTCAAAAGCAGAGTGTGTTTCTTGTAAGGCGAGCTAGTGTTTGTTTACCAGTCAGAAATGGAGTAGAATCACACGCATTTTCTGGTCCTACAACTAAGAGTTGTTTTACAGTAAGAAGAGTCACTATTGAGCTCCATTTGCAATACACAGTGCAAATAGCACTTCCATCTGTTCCCAGCAAGTACATTGTATTGGACCGAGAGAAGCTACTGTTCTTGTCAGTTTCCCAAGCAGAGTTGAACTAGATATGGCCCGGGTTTCTAGGAAGCACAGTTCCTTTGTTCTGAGCAAGCTCACTCTCTGGCCCTATAGGAAACACAGTAGAGTAGAAGAGTGCTCTTTTCTCAAAAACAGAGTGTGTTTCTTGTAAGGCGAGCTAGCGTTTGTTTCCCAGTCAGAAATAGAGTAGAATCACATGCATTTTCTGGTCCTACAAGTAAGAGTTGTTTTACAGTAAGAAGAGTCACTATTGAGCTCCATTTGCAATACACAGTGCAAATAGCACTTCCATCTGTTCCCAGCAAGTACATTGTATTGGACCGAGAGAAGCTACTGTTTTCTCAGTTTCCCAAGCAGAGTTGAACTAGATAAGGCCCATGTGTGTAGGAGGCACAGTTCTTTTGTTCTGAGTAAGCTCACTGTTCTGGCATTATAGGAAACACAGTAGAGTATAAGAGTGGTCTTTTCTCAAAAGCAGAGTGTGTTTCTTGTAAGACGAGTTAGTATTTGTTTCCCAGTCAGAAAGGGAGTTGAATCCCATGCAGTTTCTGGTCTAACGAGCAATGGTTCTTTTCTGGAAAGAAGAGTCACTATTGTGCTCCCATTGCCATACACAGTGCAAATAGCACTCGCGTCTGTTCCCAGCAAGTGCAGTGTATTGGACTGAAGAGAAGCTGCTGTTCTTGTCAGTTTCCTAAGCAAGGTTGAACTAGATATGAAGCGTGTGTGTAGGCAGCACAGTTCTTTTGTTCTGTGCAAGCTCACTGTTCTGGCCCTTTAGGAAACACAGTAGAGTAGAAGAGTGCTCTTTTCTCAAAAGCAGAGTGTGTTTCTTGTAAGGCGAGCTAGTGTTTGTTTCCCAGTCAGATATGGAGTTGAATCACATGCAGTTTCTGACATACGAGTAAGAGTTTTTTTCTGTTAAGAAGAGTCACTATTGTGCTCCCTTTGCCATACACAGGGCAAATAGACCTTGCATCTTTTCCCAGCAAAGTACAGTGTATTGGACTGAAGAGAATCTACTATTCTTGTCAGCTTCCCAAGGAGATTTGAACTAGATATGGCCTGTGTGTCTAGGAAGCACAGTTCATTTATTCTGAGCAAGCTCACTGTTCTGGGCAAATAGGAAACACAGTAGATTAGGAGAGTGCTCTTTTCTGAAAAGCAGAGTGTGTTTCTTGTAAGATAAGTTAGTGTTTGTTTCCGAGTCATAAAGGAGTTGAATCACATGCAGTCTCTGGTCCTACGAGCAAGAATTGTTTTCTGGTGAGAAGAATCACTTTTGTGCTCCCATTGCCTTTCACAAGGTAAATAGCACTCGCGTCTGTTCCCAGCAAGTACAGTGTATTGGACTGAAGAGAAGCTATTGTTCTTGTCAGTTTCCAAATCAGAGTTGAACTAGATATGGCCCGTGTGTGTAGGAAGCACAGTTCTTTTGTTCTGAGCATGCTCACTGTTCTGACCCTATGGGAATCACAGTAGAGTAGAAGAGTGCTCTTTTCTCAAAAGCAGAGAGTGTTTCTTGTAAGGTGAGCTAGTGTTTGTTTCCCAGTCAGAAATGGAGTTGAATCTCATGCAGTTTCTAGTCCTATGAGCAAGAGTTGTTTTCTGGTAATAAGAGTCACTATTGCGCTCCATTTGCCATACACAGTGCAAAAAGCACTAACGACTGTTCCCAGTAAGTACAGTGTAGTGTATTGGACTGAAGAGAAGCTACTGTTCTTGCCAGTTTCCTAAGCAGAGTTGAAGTATATATGGCCCGTGTGTGTAGGAAGCACAGTTCATTTGTTCTGAGCAAGCTCACTGTTCTGGCCCTATTGGAAACACAGTAGAGTAGATGATTGTTCTTTTCTCAAAAGCAGAGTGTGTTTCTTGTAAGACAAGTTAGTGTTTGTTTCCCAGTCAGAAAGGGAGTTGAATCCCATGCAGTTTCTTGCCCTACAAGCAAGAGTTGTTTTCTGGTAAAGAGAATCACTATTGCGCTCCCATTGCCATACACAGTGCAAATAGCACTAGTGTCTTTTCTCAGCAAGTGCAGTGTATTGGACTGAAGAGAAGCTATTGTTCTTGTCAGTTTCCAAAGCAGAGTTGAAGTAGATATGGCCCGTGTGTGTAGGCAACACAGTTCTTCTGTTCTGACCAAGCTCACTGTTCTGGCCCTATAGGAAACACTGTAGAGTAGAAGAGTGCTCTTTTCTCAAAAGCAGAGTGTGTTTCTTGTAAGGCGAGCCAGTGTTTGTTTCCCAGTCAGAAATGGAGTTGAATCACATGCAGCTTCTGGTCCTATGAGCAAGAGTTGTTTTCTGGTAAGAAGAGTCCCTATTGAGCTCTCATTGCCATACACTTTGCAAATAGCACTAGCGTCTGTTCCCAGCAAGTACACTGTATAGGACTGAAGAGAAGTTCCTGTTATTGTCAGTTTCCTAAGCAGAGTTGAACTAGATATGGCCCATGTGTGTAGGAAGCACTGTTCATTTGTTCTGAGCAAGCTCACTGTTCTGGCCCCATAGGAAACACAGTAGAGTAGATGAGTGCTCTTTTCTCAAAAGCAGAGTGTGTTTCTTGTAAGGGGAGCTAGTGTTTGTTTCCCAGTCAGAAATGGAGTTGAATCACATGCACTTTCTGGACCTATGAGCAAGAGTTGTTTTCTGGTAAAAAAGAGTCACTATTGTGCTCCATTTGCCATTCACAGTGCAAATTGCACACATGTCTGTTCCCAGCAAGTACAGTGTACTGGACTAATGAGAAGCTACTGTTCTTGTCAGTTTCCTAAGGAGAGTTGAACTAGATATGGCCCTTTTGTAGGAAGCATAGTTCTTTTGTTCTGAGCAAGCTCACTGTTCTGGCCCTATAGGAAACACAGTACAGTAGAAGAGTGGTCTTTTCTCAAAAGCAGAGTGTGTTTCTTGTAAGGCGAGCTAGTGTTTCTTTCCCAGTCAGAAATGGACTTGAATCACACACAATTTCTGGTCCTACGATCAAGAGTTTTTTTCTGGAAAGAAGAGTCACTATTGCATTCCCATTGCCATACACAGTGCAAATAGCACTCGCGTTGGTTCCCAGCAATTACAGTGTATTGGACTGAAGAGAAGCTACTGTTCTTGTCAGTTTCCTAACCATAGTTGAAATAGATATGGCCCTTGTTTTGAGGAAGCACAGTTCTTTTGTTCTGAGCAAGCTCTCTTCTGGCCCTATCGGAATCACAGTAGAGTAGAAGAATGCTCATTTCTCAAAAGCAGAGTTTGTTTCTTGTAAGACGTGTTAGTGTTTGTTTCCCAGTCAGAAAAAGAGTTGAATCCCATGCAGTTTCTGGTCCTACAAGCAAGAGTTGTTTTCTGGTAAGAAGAGTCACTATTGTGCTCCCATTGCCATACACAGTGCAAATAGCACTAGTGTCTTTTCCCAGCAAGTGCAGTGTATTGGACTGAAGAGAAGCTACTGTTCTTGTCAGTTTCCTAAGCAGAATGGAAGTAGATATGTCCCGTGTGTGTAGGCAGCACAGTTCTTCTGTTCTGACCAAGCTCACTGTTCTGGCCCTATAGGAAACACAGTAGAGAAGAAGAGTGCTCTATTCTCAAAAGAAGAGTGTGTTTCTTGAAATGCGAGCTAATGTTTGTTTCTCAGTCATAAATGGAGTTTAATCACATGCAGTTTCTGGTCCTATGAGCAAGAGTTGTTTTCTGGTAAGAAGAGTCACTATTGTGATCCATTTGCCATACACAATGCAAAAAGCACTGGCATCTGCTCCCAGCAAGTGCAGTGTATTGGACTGAAGAAAAGCTACTGTTCTTGTCAGTTTCTTAATCAGAGTTGAAGTATATATGGCCCATGTGTGTAGGAAGCACAGTTCATTTGTTCTGAGCAAGATCACTGTTCTGGCCCTATAGGAAACACAGTAGAGTAGAAGAGTGCTCTATTCTCAAAAGCAGAGTGTGTTTCTTGTAAGGCGAGCTAGTGTTTGTTTCTCAGTCATAAATGGAGTTGAATCACTTGAAGTTTCTGGTCCTACGAGCAAAAGTTGTTTTCTGGTAAGAAGAGTCACTATTGCGCTCCCATTGCCATACACAGTGCAAAAAGCAATAGTGTCTTTTCCCAGCAAGTGCAGTGTATTGGACTGAAGAGAAGCTACTCTTCTTGTCAGTTTCCTAAGCAGAGTTGAACTCGATATGGCCCGTGTGTGTAGGAAGCACAGTTGTTTTGTTCTGAGCAAGATCACTGTTCTGGCCCTATAGGAAACACAGTAGAGTAGAAGAGTGCTCTTTTCTCAAAAGCAGAGTGTGTTTCTTGTAAGGCTAGCTAGCATTTGTTTCCCAGTCAGAAATGGAGTTGAATCCCATGCAGTTTCTGGTCTAATGAGCAATAGTTGTTCCGGTAATAACAGTCACTATTACGCTCCCATTGCCATACACAGTGCAAATAGCACTCGCGTCTTTTCCCAGCAAGTGCAGTGTATTGGACTGAAGAGAAGTTACTGTTCTTGTCACTTTCCTAAGCAAGGTTGAACTAGATATGGAGTTGTGTGTAGGAAGCACAGTAATTTTGTTTTGAGCAAGCTGACTGTTCTGGCCCTTTAGGAAACACAGTAGAGTAGAAGAGTGCTCTTTTCTCAAAAGCAGAGTGTGTTTCTTGTAAGACGAGTTAGTGTTTGTTTCCCAGTCAGAAAGGGAGTTGAATCCCATGCAGTTTCTGGTCCTACGAGCAAGAGTTGTTTTCTGGTGAGAAGAGTCTCTTTTGTGCTCCCATTGCCATACACAGGGTAAATACCACTCACGTCTGTTCCCAGCAAGTACAGTGTATTGGACTGAAGAGAAGCTACTGTTCTTGTCAGTTTTCTAAGCAGAGTTGAAGTACATATGGCCCGTGTGTGTAGGAAGCACAGTTCTTTTGTTCTGAGCAAGCTCAATGTTCTGGCCCTATTGGAAACACAGTAGAGTAGATGAGTGCTCTTTTCTCAAAAGCAGAGTGTTTCTTGTAAGACGAGTTAGTGTTTGTTTCCCAGTCAGAAAGGGAGTTGAATCCCATGCAGTTTCTGGTCCTACAAGCAAGAGTTGTTTTCTGGTAAGAAGAGTCACTATTGCGCTTCCATTGCCATACACAGTGCAAATAGCACTAGTGTCTTTCCCCAGCAAGTGCAGTGTATTGGACTGAAGAGAAGCTACTGTTCTTGTCAGTTTCCTAAGCAGAGCTGAACTAGATATGGCACGTGTGTGTAGGAAGCACAGTTCTTTGGTTCTGATCAAGATCACTCTTCTGGCTCTATAGGAAACACAGTAGAGTAGAACAGTGCTCATTTCTCAAAAGCAGAGTGTGTTTCTTTTAAGGCGAGTTAGTGTTTGTTTCCCAGTCCGACATGGAGTTGGGTCACATGCAGTTTCTGGACCTGTGAGCAAGAGTTGTTTTCTGGTAAAAAAAAGAGTCACTATTGTGCTCCATTTGCCATTCACACTGCAAATTGCACTCACGTCTGTTCCCAGCAAGTACAGTGTATTGGACTAATGAGAAGATACTGTTCTTGTCAGTTTCCTAAGGAGAGTTGAACTAGATATGGCCCTCGTGTAGGAAGCATAGTTCTTTTGTTCTGAGCAAGCTCACTGTTCTGTCCCTATAGGAAACACAGTACAGTAGAAGAGTGGTCTTTTCTCAAAAGCAGAGTGTGTTTCTTGTAAGGCGAGCCAGTGTTTCTTACCCAGTCAGAAATGGAGTTGAATCACACGCAGTTTCTGGTCGTACGAGCAAGAGTTTTTTTCTGGAAAGAAGAGTCACTATTGCACTCCCATTGCCATACACACTGCAAATAGCACTCGCGTTGGTTCCCAGCAATTACAGTGTATTGGACTGAAGAGAAGCTACTGTTCTTGTCAGTTTCCTAACCATAGTTGAAATAGGTATGGCCCTTGTGTTGAGGAAGCACAGTTCTTTTGTTCTGAGCAAGCTCTCTCTTCTGGCCTTATCAGAAACACAGTAGAGTAGAAGAGTGCTCATTTCTCAAAAGCAGAGTGTGTTTCTTTTAAGGCGTGTAAGTGTTTGGTTCCCAGTCCGACATGGTGTTGGGTCACATGCAGTTTCTGGTCCTATGAGCAAGAATTGTTTTCTGGTAAGAAGAGTCACTATTGTGCTCTATTTGCCATACACAGTGAAAATAGCACTTGCATCTGTTCCCAGCAAATACAGTGTATTGGACTGAAGAGTAGCTACTGTTCCAGTCAGTTTCCTAATCAGGGTAGAAGTAGATATGGCCCGTGTGTGTAGGAAGCACAGTTCTTTAGTTCTGAGCAAGCACAAGTTTCTGGCTATATAGGAAACACAGTAGAGTAGAAGAGTGCTCTTTTCTCAAAAGCAGAGTGTGTTTCTTGTAAGGCGAGCTAGTGTTTGTTTCCCAGTCAGAAATGGAGTTGAATCACATGCAGTTTCTGGTCCTACAAGCAAGAGTTGTTTTCTGCTAAGAAGTGTCTCTATTGTGCTGCCATTGCCATTCACAGTGCAAATAGCACTCTCGTCTGTTCCCAGCAAGTATAGTGTATTGGACTGAAGAGAAGCTACTGTAGTTGTCAGTTTCCTAAGCAGAATTGAACTATATATGGCCCTTGAGTGTAGGAATCACAGTTCATTTGTTCTGAGCAAGTTCACTGTTCTGGCCCTGTAGGAAACACAGTAGAGTAGAAGAGTGCTCTTTTTTCAAAAGCAGAGTGTGTTTCTTGTAAGACGTGTTAGTGTTTGTTTCCCAGTCAGAAAAAGAGTTGAATCCCATGCAGTTTCTGGTCCTACAAGCAAGAGTTGTTTTCTGGTAAGAAGAGTCACTATTGTGCTCCCATTGCCATACACAGTGCAAATAGCACTCACGTCTGTTCCCAGCAAGTGCAGTGTATTGGACTGAAGAGAAGTTACTGTTCTTGTCACTTTCCTAAGCAAGGTTGAACTAGATATGGAGTTGTGTGTAGGAAGCACAGTAATTTTGTTCTGAGCAAGCTGACTGTTCTGGCCCTTTAGGAAACACAGTAGAGTAGAAGAGTGCTCTTTTCTCAAAAGCAGAGTCTGTTTCTTGTAAGACGAGTTAGTGTTTGTTTCCCAGTCAGAAAGGGAGTTGAATCCCATGCAGTTTCTGGTCCTACAAGCAAGAGTTGTTTTCTGGTAAGAAGAGTCACTATTGCGCTCCCATTGCCATACACAGTGCAAATACACTAGTGTCTTTCCCCAGCAAGTGCAGTGTATTGGACTGAAGAGAATCTACTGTTCTTGTCAGTTTCCTAAGCAGAGTTGAACTAGATATGGCCCGTGTGTGTAGGAAGCACAGTTCTTTTGTTCTGATCAAGCTCACTGTTCTGGCCCTATAGGAAACACAGTAGAGTAGAAGAGTGCTCTGTTCTCAAAAGCAGAGTGTGTTTCTTGTAAGGCGAGCTAGCGTTTGTTTCCCATTCAGAAATGGAGTAGAATCAAATGCAGTTTCTGGTCCTACGAGCAAGAGTTGTTTTCTGGTAAGAAGACTCACTACTGCCCTCCATTTGCAATTCACAGTGCAAATAGCACTTTCATCTGTTCCCAGCAAGTACATTGTATTGGACCGAGAGAAGATACTGTTCTTGTTAGTTTCCCAAGCAGAGTTGAACTAGATTTATCCCGTGTTTCTAGGAAGCACAGTTCATTTGTTCTGAGCAAGCTCACTGTCTCTTCCTGTAGGAAACACAGTAGAGTAGATGAGTGCTCTTTTCTCAAAAGCAGAGTGTGTTTCTTGTAAGGCGAGCTAGTGTTTGTTTCCCAATCAGAAATGGAGTTGAATCACATGCAGTTTCTGGTCCTATGAGCAAGAGTTGTTTTCTGGAAAGAAGAGTCACTATTGCACTCCCATTGCTATACACAGTGCAAATAGTACTCGCGTTGGTTCCCAGCAATTACAGTGTATTGGAGTAAAGAAAAGCTACTATTCTTGTCAGTTTCCTAAACAGAGTTGAACTAGATATGGCCCGTGTGTGTAGGAAGCACAGTTCTTTTGTTCTGAGCAAGCTCAATGTTCTGGCCCTATAGGAAACACAGTAGAGTAGAAGAGTGCTCTTTTCTCAAAAGTATGTTGTGTTTCTTGTAAGGCCAGCTAAGGTTTGTTTCCCAGTCAGAAAGGGAGTTGAATCACATGCAGTCTCTGGTCCTACATGCAAGAGTTGTTTTCTGGTGAGAAGAGTCACTTTTTTGCTCCCATTGCCATACACATGGTGAATAGCTCTCGCGTCTGTTCCCAGCAAGTATAGTGTATTGAACTGAAGAGAAGCTACTGTTCTTGTCAGTTTCCAAATCAGAGTTGAACTAGATATGGCCCCTGTGTAGGAAGCACAGTTCTTTTGTTCTGAGCAAGCTCACTGTTCTGGCCCTATAGGAAACACAGTAGAGTAGAAGAGTGCTCTTTTCTCAAAAGCAGAGAGTGTTTATTGTAAGGAGAGCTAGTGTTTGTTTCCCAGTCAGAAATGTAGTTGAATCACATGCACTTTCCGGTCCTATGAGCAAGAGTTTTTTTCTGGTAAAAAAAAGTCACTATTGCACTCCATTTGCCATTCTCAGTGCAAATAGCACTCGCGTCTGTTGCCAGCAAGTACAGTGTATTGGGCTGAAGAGAAGCTACTTTTTTCTCAGTTTCCTAAGAGGGTTTGAACTAGATACGGCCCGTGTGTGTAGGAAGCATAGTTCTTTTGTTTTGAGCAAGCTCACTGTTCTGACCCTATAGGAAACATAGTAGAGTAGTAGAGTGCTCATTTCTCAAAAGCAGAGTGTGTTTCTTGTAAGGTGAGCTAGTGTTTAATTCCCAGTCAGAAATGGAGTTGAATCACATGCAGTTTCTGGTCCTACGAGCAAGAACTGTTTTCTGGTAGAAGAGTCAATATTGTGCTCCTTTTGCCATACACAGTGCAAATAGCACTTGCGTCTGTTCCCAGCAAATACAGTGTATTGGACTGAAGAGTAGCCACTGTTCTTGTCAGTTTACTAAGCAGAGTAGAAGTAGATATGGCCCTTGTGTGTAGGAAGCACAGTTCTTTAGTTTTGAGCAAGCACACGTTTCTGGCCCTATAGGAAACACAGTAGAGTAGATGAGTGCTCTTTTCTAAAAAGCAGAGTGTGTTTCTTGTAAAGCGAGCTAGTGTTTGTTTCCCAGTAAGAAATGGAGTTGAATCACATGCAGTTTCTGGTCCTAAGTGGAAGAGTTGTTTTCTGGTAAGAAGAGTCACTTTTGCCCTCCATTTGCCATACAGAGTGTAAATAGCACTCGCGTCTTTTCCCAACAAGTAAAGTGTGTTGGACTGAAGAGAATATACCGTTCTTGTCAGTTTCCTAGGCAGAGTTGAAGTAGATATTTCCCGTGTGTGTAGGAAGCACAGTTCTTTTGTTCTGAGCAAGCTCACTCTTCTGGCCCTATAGGAAACACAGGAGACTAGAAGAGTGCTCTTTTCTCAAAAGCAGAGTGTGTTTCTTGTAAGGAGAACTAGTGTTTGTTTCCCAGTAAGAAATGGAGTTGAATCACATGCAGTTTCTGGTCCTATGAGCAAGAGTTTTTTTCTGGTATGAAGAGTCACTATAGCACTCCATTTGACATACACAGTGCAAATAGCACTCGCATCTGTTCCCAGCAAGTACAGTGTATTGGACTGAAGAGTAGCTACTGTTCTTGTCAGGTTTAAGCAGAGCTGAAATAGGTATGACCCGTGTGTGTAGGAAGCACAGTACTTTTGTTCTGAGCAAGCTCACTGTTCTCCCCATTTGGGAAACACAGTAGAGTAGAAGAGGGCTCTTTTCCCAAAAGCAGAGTGTGTTTCTTGTCAGGCGAGCTAGTGTTTGTTTCCCAGTCAGACGTGGAGTTGAGTCACATGCAGTTTCTGGTCCTAAGAGCAAGAATTTTTTTCTGGTAAGAAGAGTCACTATTGTGCTCCCATTGCCATATACAGTGCAAATAGCACTCACGTCTGTTCCAAGCAAGTACAGTGTATTGGACTGAAAAGAAACTAATGTTCTTGTCAGTTTCCTAAGCAGAGTTGAAGTATATATGGCCCGTGTGTGTAGGGAGCACAGTTCTTTTGTTCTGAGCAAGCTTACTGTTCTGGCCCTGTAGGAAACACAGTAGAGTAGAAGAGTGCTCTTTTCTCAAAAGCAGATTGTGTTTCTTATAAGGCAAGCCAGTGTTTGCTTCCCAGTCAGAAATAGAGTTGAATCACATGCAGTTTCTGGTCCTACGAACAAGAGTTATTTTCTGGAAAGAAGAGTCACTATTGCACTCCCATTGCCATACACAGATCAAATAGCACTCGCGTTGGTTCCCAGAAAGTACAGTGTATTGGACTGAAGAGAAGCTATGGTTCTTGTCAGTTTCCTAAGCAGAATTGAACTAGATATGGCCCGTGTGTGTAGGCAGCATTGTTCTTTTGTTCTGAGCAAGCTCACTGTTCTGGCCCTATATGAAACTTAGTAGAGTAGAAGACTGCTCATTTCTTAAAAGAAGAGTGTGTTTCTTATAAGGTGAACTAGTGTTTGTTTCCCAGTCAGACATGGAGTTGAGTCACATGCAGTTTCTGGTCCTATGAGCAAGAATTGTTTTCTGGTAAGAAGAGTCACTATTGTGCTCCATTTGCAATACACAGTGGAAATAGCACATGTGTCTGTTCTGAGCAAATACAGTGTATTAGACTGAAGAGTTGCTACTGTTCTAGTCAGTTTCTTAAGCAGTGTAGAAGTAGATATGGCACGTGTGTGTAGGAAGCACAGTTCTTTAGTTCTGAACAAGCACATATTTCTGGCCATATTGGAAACACAGTAAAGTGGAAGAGTGCTCTTTTCTCAAAAGCAGAGTGTGTTTCTTGTAAGGCGAGCTAGTGTTTGTTTCCCAGTCAGAAATGGAGTAGAATCACATGCAGTTTTTGGTCCTACCAGGAAGAGTTGTTTTTTTGGTAAAGAAAGTCAATATTGAGTTCCAATTGCCATACACAGTGCATGTAGCACTTGTGTCTGTTCCCAGCAAGTTCACTGTATTGGAATGAAGAGAAGCTACTGTTGTTGTCAGTTTCCTATACAGAGTTGAACTAGATATGGCCTGTGTCTTTTCAGGAAGAAAATTTCTTTAGTTTTGAGCAAGCTCACTGTTATGGCCCTATAGGACACAGAGTAGAGTAGAATAGTGCTGTTTTCTCAAAAGCAGTGTGTGTTTTTTGTAAGGCGAGCTAGTGTTTGCTTTCCATTCATAAACAGAGTTGAATAACATGCAGTTTCTGGTCTGAGTAGCAAGAGTAGTTTTCTGGAAAGGAAAGTCACTATTTCCCTCCCATTGCCATACACAGTGCAAAAAGCACTCGCGTCTGTTCCCAGTAAGTACAGTGTATTGGACTGAAGAGAAGCTACTTTACTTGTCAGTTTCCTAAGCAGAGTTGAACTAGATATGGCCCGTGAGTTTTGGGAGCACAGTTCATTTGTTCTGTGCAAGCTCACTTATCTGGCATTATAGGAAACACAGTAGACTACAAGAGTGCTCTTTTCTCAAAAGCAGAGTCTGTTCCTTGTAAGCCAAGCTAGTGTTTGTATCCCATTCACAAACAGAGTTCAATCCCATACATTTTCTGGTCCTACTAACAAGAGTTGTTTTCTGGTAAGGAAAGTCACTATTGTGCTCTCATTGACATATATAGTGCAATTACCACTGGCGTCCCTTCCCAGCAAGTACAGTGTATTGGACTGAAGAGAAGGTACTGTTCTTGTCAGTGTCTTAAGCAGAGTTGAACTAGATATGGCCCGTGTGTAGGAAGCACAGTCTTTTGTTCTGAGCAAGCTCACTATTCTGTCCATATAGAAAACAGTGTAGAGTAGAAGAGTGCTCTTTTCTCAAAAGCAGAGTGTGTTTCTTGTAAGGCGAGCTAGTGTTTGTTTCCTATTCATAAACAGAGTTGAATCAGATGCAATTTCTGGTCCTTCGTGCAAGAGTTGCATTCTGGTGAGGAAAGTCACTGTTGCGCTCCCATTGGCATTTACAGTGCAAACAGCCTTCGCGTCTGTTCCCATCAAGTACAGTGTATTGGGCTGAAAAGAAGCTACTGTTCTTGTTACTTTCTTAAGCAGAGTTGAACAAGACATGGCCCGTGTTTGTAGGAAGCACAGTTCTTTTGTTCTGAGCAAGCTCATTGTTCTGGCCCTTTTGGGAAACACTGTAGAGTAGAAGAGTGTTGTTTTCTCAAAAGCAGAGTGTGTTTCTTGTGAGACGAGCTAGAGTTTGTTTCTCATTCATAAACGGAGAATAATCACATGCACTTTCTGGTCCTACAAGCAAGAGTTGTTTTCTGGTAAGGAAAGTCACTATTGCACTCCTATTGCCATACACAGTGCAAATAGCACTCTCGTCTGCTCTGAGCACATACAGTGTATTGAACTGAAGAGAAGCTACTGTTCTTGTTAGTTTAATAAGCAGAGTTGAACTAGATATGGCTCGTGTGAGTACGAAGCACAGATTTTTGGTTCTGAGCAACCTCACGGTTCTGGCCCTATAGCAAACACAATAGAGTAGAAGAGTGCTCTTTTCTCAAAAGCAGAGTGTGTTCTTTGTAAGGTGAACTAGTGTTTGTTTCCCATTCATAAACGGAGTTGAATCAAATGCAGTTCCTGGTCCTACCACCAAGAGTTGTTTTGTGGTAAGGAAAGTCACTCTTGTGCTCCCATTGCTTCACCCAGTGCAAATAGCACTCGCTTTTGTTCCCAGCAAGAACAGTGTATTGGACTGAAGAGTTGCTTCTGTTCTTGTCATTTTTCTAAGCAGAGTTGAACTCGATGTGGCCCGGGTGTGTTGGAAGCACAGTTTATTTGTTCTGTGCAAGCTTACTTATCTGGCACTATAGGAAACACAGTAGAGTAGAAGAGTGCTCTTTTCTCATAAGCAGAGAGTGTTTCTTGTAAGACAAGCTAGTGTTTGTTTTCCATTCACAAAAGTTCAATCACATGCAGTTTCAGGCTTTACGAGCAAGAGTTGTTTTCTGGTAAAAAAAGAAAGTCACTATT
The DNA here is from genome assembly GCF_949786415.1 of Peromyscus eremicus. Lineage (NCBI taxonomy): Eukaryota > Metazoa > Chordata > Mammalia > Rodentia > Cricetidae > Peromyscus > Peromyscus eremicus. The sequence continues at coordinate 274,255 of NC_081424.1, read as the reverse complement.
GTGCTCCCGTTGACATACATAGTGCAAATACCACTGACGTCTCTTCCCAGCAAGTACAGTGTATTGGACTGAAGTGAAGGTACTCTTCTTGTCAGTTTCTTAAGCAGAGTTGAACTAGATATGGCCTGTGTGCACAGGAAACACAGGTCTTTTGTTCTGAGCAAGCTCACTGTTCTGGCTCTATAAAAAACACAGTATAGTAGAAGAGTGCTCTTTTCTCAAAAGCAGAGTGTGTTTCTTGAAAGGCGAGGTAGTGTTTGTTTCCCAACCATAAACGCAGATGAATCACATGCAGTTGCTGGTCATACTAGCAAGAGTTGTTCTCTGGTAAGGAGAATCACTATTTTGCTCCCATTGCCCCACACAGTGCAAATAGCACTTGCGTGTGTTCCAAGCAAGTACAGTGTATTGGACTGAAGAGAAGCTACTGTTCGTGTCAGTTTCCTAAGCAGAGTTAAACTAGATATGGCCCGTGTGTAGGAAGCACAGTTCTTTTGTTCTTAGCAAACTCACTCTTCTGTCCCTATAGAAAACAGTGTAGAGTAGAAGAGTGTTCTTTTCTCAAAAGGAGAGTGTGTTTCTTGTAAGGAGAGCTAGCGTTTGTTTCCCTTTCATAAACAGAATTGAATCAGATGCAATTTCTGGTCCTTCATAGAAGAGTTGTTTTCTGGTAAGGAAAGTCACTATTGCGCTCCCTTTGACATTTACAGTGAAAACAGCCCTCGCGTCTGTTCCCAGCAAGTACAGTGTATTGGACTGAAGAGAAGCTACTGGTCTTCTCAGTTTCCTATGCAGAGTTGAACTAGATATGGCCCATGTTTTTTTTTAGGAAGAAAAATTCTATAGTTTTGAGCAAGCTCACTGTTATGACCCTATAGGACACACAGTAGAGTAGTAGAGTGCTCTTTTCTCCAAAGCAGAGTTTGTTTTTTATACGGCGAGCTAGTGTTTGTTTCCCTTTCATAAACAGAGTTGAATCACTTGCAGTTTCTAGTCAGATGAGCAAGAGTTGTTTTCTGGTAAGGAAAGTCTCTATTTCCCTCCCATTGCCATACAGAGTGCAAATAGCACTCGCGACTGTTCCCAGGAAGTACAGTGTATTGGACTGAAAACAAGCTACTGTTCTTGTCAGTTTGCTAAGCAGAGTTGAAATAGATATGGCCCGTGTGTTTAGAAAGCACAGTTCTTTTGTTCAGAGCAAGCTGACTCTTCTGGCCTTATAGGAAACACAGTAGAGTAGAAGAGTGCTCTTTTCTAAAAGCAAAGTGTGTTTCTTGTAAGGCGAGCTAATGTTTGTTTCAAATTTTAAACAGAGTTGAATCACATGTAGTTTCTAATCCTATTAGCAAGAGTTGATTTCTGGTAAGAAAAGTCACTATTGCACTCCCATTGCCATACACAGTGCAAATAGCACTCGCATCTGTTCCCAGCAAGTACAGTGTATTGGACTGAAGAGAAGGTACTGTTCTTGTCAATTTCCTAAGCATGGTTGAACTAGATATGGCTCGTGTGTAGGAAGCACAATTCTTTCGTTCTGAGCAAGCTCACTGTAATGGCCCTGTAGGAAACACAGTAGAGTAGAAGATTGCTCTTTTCTCAAAAGCAGAGTGTGCTCCTTGTAAGGTGAACTAGTGTTTGTTTCTCATTCATAAACGGAGTTCAATCACATGCAGATTCTGGTCTTATGAACAAGATTTGTTTTCTGGTAAGGAAAGTCACTATTGCACTCCATTGTCATACACAGTGCAAATATCACTGGCGCCTCGCCCAGCAAGTACAGTGTATTGGACTGAAGAGAAGGTACTGTACTTGTCAGTTTCTTAAGCAGAGTTGAACTGGATATGGCCCGTTCGCAGGAAACACAGTTTTTTGTTCTGAGCGAGCTCACTATTCTGTCCCTATAGAAAACAGTGTAGAGTAGAAGAGTGCTCTTTTCTCAAAAGCAGAGTGTGTTTCTTGTAAGGCGAGCTAGCGTTTGTTTCCCATTCATAAACAGAGTTGAATCAGATGCATTTTCTGGTCCATCGTGCAAGAGTTGCTTTCTGGTGAGGAAAGTCACTATTGCGCTCCCATTGCCATACACAGTGCAAAGAGCTCTTGCGACTGTTCCCAGGAAGTACAGTGTATTAGACTCAAGAGAGGTACTGTTCTTGAAAGTTTCCTAAGCAGAGTTGAAATAGATATGGCCCGTGTGTGTAGAAAGCAAAGTTCCTTTGTTCGGAGCAAGCTGACTCTTCTAGCCTTATAGGAAACTCAGTAGAGTAGAAGAGTGCTCTTTTCTCAAAAGCAGAGTGTGTTTCTTGTAAGGCAAGCTAGTGCTTCTTTCCCATTCATAAACGGAGTTGAATAACATGCAGTTTCTGGTCCAATGAACAAGAGTTGTTTTCTGGGAAGGAAAGTCACTATTGTGCTCCTATTGCCATATGAGTGCAAATAGCACTAGCGTCTGTTCCCAGAAAGTACAGTGTATTGGACTGAAGAGAAGCTACTGTTCTTATTAGTTTCCTAAGTGAGTTGAACTAGATATGGACCATGTGTGTAGGAAGCACAGTTCTTTTGTTCTGAGGAGCTACTGTTCTGGCTCTCTAGGAAACACAGTATAGTAGATGAGTACTCTTTTCTCAAAATCAGAGTGGGTTTCTTGTAAGGTGAGCTAGGGTTTGTTTTCCATTGGAAAACGGAGTTGAATCACATGCAGTTCCTGGTCCTAAAAGCAAGAGTTGTTTTCTGGTAAGGAAAGTCACTATTGCACTCCCATTGCCATACACAGTGCAAATAGCACTCGCGTCTGTTCAAAGCAAGTACAGTTTATTGGATGGAAGAGAAGCTACTGTTTTTGTCAGTTTCCTAAGCAGAGTTGAACTAGATATGGCCCATGTGTGTAGGAAGCAACATTCTTTCGTTCTGAGCAACCTCACTGTAATGGCCCTACAGGAAACACAGTAGAGTAGAAGAGTGCTCTTTTCTCAAAAGCAGAGTGTGTTTCTTGGAAGACAAGCTAGTGTTTGTTTGCCATTCATAAACAGAGTTGAATCACATGCAGTTACTGGTCCTACGAACCAGAGTTGTTTTCTGGAAAGAGGAGTCACTATTGTGCTCCCATTGCCATACACAGTGCAAATAGCACTCGCTTTTGTTTCCAGCAAGTACAGTGTATTGGATTGAAGAGAACCTGCTGTTCTTGTCAGTTTCCTAAGCACAGTTGAACTAGATATGGCCCTTGTGTAGGAAGCACAGTTCTTTTGTTCTGAGCAAGCTCACTCTTCTGGCCTTATAGGAAACAAAGTAGAGTAGAAGAGTGCTCTTTTCTAAAAGCAGAGTGTGTTTCTTGTAAGGTCAGCTAGTGTTTTTTTCCCTTTCATAAATGGAGTGAATCACATGCAGTTTCTGGTCCTGTAAGCAAGAATTGTTTTCTGGTAAGGAAAGTCACTACAGTGCTCCCATTGCTATACACAGTGCAAATACCACTAGCGTCTGTTTCCAGCAAGTACAGCATATTGGACTGAAGAGAAGCTACTTTTCTTGTCTGTTTCCTAAGATAGTTGAACTTGATATGGCCCGTGTGAGTACGAAGCACAGTTTTTTTTTTCTCTGCAAGCTCATTCTTCAGGCCCTTTTGGAAACACAGTAGAGTAGAAGAGTGCTTGTTTTTTAAAAGCAGAGTGTGTTTCTTGTAAGGCTTATAGGGTTTGTTTCCCATTCATAAATGGAGTTGAATCAAATGCAGTTCCTGGTCCTACCACCAAGAGTTGTTTTATGGTAAGGAAAGTGACTCTTGTGCTCCCATTGCTTCACACAGTGCAAATAGCACTCGCTTTTGTTCCCAGCAAGAACAGTGTATTGGACTGAAGAGTAGCTTCTGTTCTTGTCACTTTTCTAAGCAGAGTTGAACTCGATGTGGCCCGGGTGTGTTGGAAGCACAGTTTATTTGTTCTGTGCAAGCTTACTTATCTGGCACTATAGGAAACACAGTAGAGAAGAAGAGTGCTCTTTTCTCATAAGCAGAGTATGTTTCTTGTAAGGCAAGCTAGTGTTTGTTTTCCATTCACAAAAGGAGTTCAATCACATGCAGTTTCTGGTTTTACGAGCAAGAGTTGTTTTCTGGTTAAAAAAAAAAGTCACTATTGTGCTTCCATTGACATATATAGTGCAAATACCACTGACGTCTCTTCCCAGCAAGTACAGTGTATTGGACTGAAGAGAAGGTACTCTTCTTGTCAGTTTCTTAAGCAGAGTTGAACTAGATATGGCCCGTGTGCACAGGAAGCAAAGGTCTTTTGTTCTGAGCAAGCTCACTGTTCTGGCTCTATAGGAAACACAGTATAGTAGAAGAGTGCTCTTTTCTCAAAAGCAGAGTGTGTTTCTTGAAAGGCAAGGTAGTGTTTGTTTCCCAACCATAAACGCAGATGAATCACATGCAGTTGCTGGTCATACTAGCAAGAGTTGTTCTCTGGTAAGGAGAATCACTATTTTGTTCCCATTTCCCCACACAGTGCAAATAGCACTCGCATGTGTTCCAAGCAAGTACAGTGTATTGGACTGAAGAGAAGCTACTGTTCATGTCAGTTTCCTAAGCAGAGTTAAACTAGATATGGCCAGTGTGTAGGAAGCACAGTTCTTTTTTTCTGAGCAAGCTCAATATTCTGTCCCTATAGAAAACAGTGTAGAGTAGAAGAGTGCTCTTTTCTCAAAAGCAGAGTGTGTTTCTTGTAAGGCGAGCTAGTGTTTGTTTCCCATTCATAAACATAGTTGAATCAGATGCAATTTCTGGTCCTTCATACAAGAGTTGTTTTCGGGTAAGGAAAGTCACTATTGTGCTCGCTTTGACATTTACAGTGAAAACAGCCCTCGTGTCTGTTCCCAGCAAGTACAGTGTATTGGACTGAAGAGAAGCTACTGGTCTTCTCAGTTTCCTATGCAGAGTTGAACTAGATATGGCCCATGTGTTTTTAGAAGAAAAATTCTTTAGTTTTGAGCAAGCTCACTGTTATGACCCTATAGGACACACAGTAGAGTAGTAGAGTGCTCTTTTCTCCAAAGCAGAGTTTGTTTTTTATACGGCGAGCTAGTGTTTGTTTCCCTTTCATAAACAGAGTTGAATCACTTGCAGTTTCTAGTCAGATGAGCAAGAGTTGTTTTCTGGTAAGGAAAGTCTCTATTTCCCTCCCATTGCCATACAGAGTGCAAATAGCACTCGCGACTGTTCCCAGGAAGTACAGTGTATTAGACTGAATACAAGCTACTGTTCTTGTCAGTTTGCTAAGCAGAGTTGAACTAGATATGGCCCGTGTGTTTAGAAAGCACAGTTCTTTTGTTCTGAGCAAGCTCACTCTTCTGGCCTTAAAGAAACACAGTAGAGTAGAAGAGTGTACTTTTCTCAAAAGAAGAGTGTGTTTTTTTAAGGTGAGCTAGTGTTTGTTTCCCATTTATAATCAGAATTGAATCATATGCAGTTTCTGGTCCTACTATCAAGAGTTGTTTTCTTGTAAAGAATGTCACTATTGTGCTCCCATTGCCACACACAGTTCAAATAGCACTCACATATGTTCCCATCAAGCACAGTGTATTGGACTCAAGAGAAACTACTCTTCTAGGCAGTTTCCTCAGCACAGTTGAACAAGATATGGCCCGTGTGTAAGAAGCACAGTACTTTTATTCTGCACAACCTCACTCTTCAGGCCCTATAGAAAACACAGTAGAGTAGAAGAGTGCTCTTTATTCAAAAGCAGAGTGTGTTTCTTGTAAGGTGGGGTAGTGTTTGTTTGTTTGTTTCCCATTCATAAAAGGAGTTGAATCACACAATTTCTCATCCTATGAGCAAGAGTTGTTTTCTTGTAAGGAAAGTAACTATTGTGCTAACTTTGCCATACAGTGCAACAGCACTCGCGTCTGTTCCCAGCAAGTAGTGTATTGGACTGAGTGTGTTTCTTGTAAGGAGAGCTTGTGTTTGTTTCCCATTCATAAACGGAGTTGAATCACATGCAGTTTCTGTTCCTACGAGCAAGAGTTCTTTTCTGGTATGTAAAGACACTATTGTGCTCCCTTTGACATACTCAGTGCAAATATCACTCGTGTCTGTTCCCAGCAAGTGCAGTGTATTGTACTGAAGAGAATCTACTGTTCTTGTCAGTTTCTTAAGCAGAGTGGGAAGAGATATGGCTCGTGTGTAGAAAGCACAGTTCTTTTGTTTTGTGCAAGCTCAGTGTTCTGGCACTATAGGAAACACAGTAGAGTAGAAGAATGCTCTTTTTTCAAAAGCAGAGTGTGTTTCTTGTAAGGAGAGCTAGTGCTTGTTTCCCAAGCAAAAACAGAGTTGAACCACATGCATTAAATGGTCCTATGAGCAAAAGTTGTTTTTTGGTAAGGAAAGTCACAATTGCACTCCCTTAGCAATATACAAGCTCACTCTTCTGGCCGTATAGGAAACAAAGTAGAGTAGAAGAGTGCTCTTTTCTCAAAAGCAGAGTGTGTTTCTTGTAAGGCGAGCTAGTGTTTTTTTTCCCATTCATAAACGGCGTTGAATCCCATGCAGTTTCTGGTCCTACCATCAAGAGTTGTTTTCTCATAAGGAAAGTCACTATTGCACTCCTATATCCATGCACAGTGCAAATAGCTCTTGCGTCAGTTCCCAGCAATTACAGTGTATTGGACTGTAGAGAAGCTACAGTACTTGTCAGTTTCCAAAGAAGAGTTGAACTAGATATGGCCCGTGTATGTAGGAAGCAGAGTTCTTTGTTCTGAGCAAGCTCACTGTTCTGGCCCTATAGGAAAAACAGTAGAGTGGAAGAGTGCTCCTTTCTCAAATGCAGAGTGCATTTCTTGTTAGGCCAGATAGTATTAATTTGCCATTCGTAAACGGATTTGAATCACATTCAGTTTCTGGTCCTATGAGCAAGAGTTGTATTCTAGTAAGGAAAGTCATTATTGCGCTCCCGTGGACATACACAGTGCAAATAGCACTTGCGTCTGTTCCCAGCAAGTACAGTGTATTGGACTGAAGAGAAGCCACTGTTCTTGACAGTTTCCTGAGCAGAGTTGAACTAGATAAGCCCCTAAGTGAAGGAAGCACAGTTCTTTTGTTCTGAGCTAGCTCACTGTTCTGGCCTCATGGGAAACACAGTAGAGTAGAAGAGTGTTCTTTTCTCAAAAGCATAGTGTGTTTCTTGTAAGACGAGCTAGTGTTTGTTTTCCATTCATAAACGGAGTTGAATCACATGTATTTTTTGTTCCTTCGAGCAAGAGTTGTTTTCTGGTAAGGAAAGTCACTATTGTGCTCCCATTGCCATACACAGTCAAATAGCACTCGCATCTGTTACCAGCAAGTACAGTGTATTTGACTTAGCAGAATCTACTGTTCTTGTCAGTTTATGTACACACATGTTCTTGTCATTGCCGTACACACTGCAAATATCACTTGCTTTTTTTCCCAGCAAGTAAAATGTATTGGACAGAAGAGAAGCTACTGTTCTTGTCAGTTTCCTAAGCAGAGTTGAACTTGATATGGCCCGTGTACTGTCAAGCACATATGATTTTTTCTGAGCAAGCCCACTATTCTGTCCCTATAGAAAACAGTGTAGACTAGAAGAGTGCTCTATTCTCAAAAAAAGAGTGCGTTACTCGTAAGGTGAGCTAGGGTTTGTTTCCCATTCATAAACCTAGTTGAATCACATGCAGTTCCTGGTCCTACAAGCAAGAGTTGTTTTCTAATAAGCAAAGTCGCTATTACGCTCCCATTGCCATACACAGTGCAAATAGCACTCACTTCTGTTCCCAGCAAGTACAGTGTATTGACTAAAGCGAAGCTACTGTTCTTGTCAGTTTCCTAAGCAGAGTTGAACTAGATATGGCCCGTGTGTTGGAGCTAGTGTTTGTTTCCCAGTCACAAACAGAGTTGAATCACATGCAGTTTCTAATCCTACAAGCAAGAGTTGTTTTCTGGTATGAAAAATCACTATTGCGCTCCCATTGTCATTTACAGTGCATACTGCCCTCGCGACTGTTCCCAGCAAGTACAGTGTAATGGACTGAACAGAAGCTACTGTTCTTTCACTTTCCTGAGAAGAGTTGAACTAGACATGGCCCATTTTTTGTGGAAAGCTCAGTTCTTTTGTTCTGAGCAAGCTCACTCTTCTGCCCCTATAAGAAACACAGTAGAGTAGAAGAGTAAACTTTTTTCAAAAGCAGATTGTGTTTCTTGTAAGGTCAACTAGTGTTCCTTTTCCATTCATAAACTGAGTTGAATCACATGCAGTTTCTGTTCCTACGACAAGAGATGTTTTCTGAAAAGGAAAGTCACTATTGAACTCTTATTGCCATACACAGAGCAAATATCACTCGCGTCTGTTCACAGCAAGTACAGTGTATTGGACTGAAGAGAAGCTACTGTTTTTGTCAGTTCCCTAAGCACAGTTGGAACAGATATGGCCCGTGATTGTAGGAAGCAGAGTTCTTTTGTTCTGAGCAAGCTCACTGTTCTGGCCATTTAGGAAACACTGTAGAATAGAAGAATGTTCTTTTCTCAAAGGCAGACTGTGTTTCTTGTAAGGCGAGCTAGGGTTAGTTTCCTATTCATAAACAGAGTTGAATCACATTCACTTTCTGGACCTATGTGCAAGAGTTGTTTTCTGGTAAGGAAAGTCACTATTGTGTTCCCATTGACATATACAGTGCAAATAGCACTCTCATTTGTTCCCAGCAAGTACAGTGTACTGGACTGAAGAGAAGCTACTGTTTTTGTCAGTTTTAAGGAGAGTTGAAATATATATGGCCGGTGTGTGAAGGAAGCACAATTTTTTAGTTTTGAGCAAGCTCATTGTAATGGCCTCATAGGAAACATAGTAGAGTAGATGAGTACTCTTTTCTCAAAAGCAGAGTGTGTTTCTTGTAAGGTGATCTAGAGTTTGTTTCCAATTCATAAACAGAGTTGAATCACATGTAGTTTTTGGTCCTATGAGTAAGAGTTGTTTTCTGGTATGAAAAATCACTTTTGTGCTCCGAATGCCATACCCAGCGCAAATAGCACTTGTGGCTGTTTCCAGCAAGTACAGTGCATTGGACTGAAGAGAAGCTACTGTTCTTGTCATTTTTCTAAGCATAGTTGAACTAGATATTTCCCATGTGTTTTGGAAGCACAGTTCATTTGTTCTGTGCAAGCTCACTCTTCTGGCACTACAGGAAACACAGTAGAGTAGAAGAATGCTCTTTTCTCAAAAGCAGAGTGTGTTTCTTGTAAGGCAAACTAGTGTTTGTTTCCCATTCACAAAGAGAGTTCAATCACATGCAGTTTCTGTTCCTTCGTGTAAGAGTTGTTTTAGTTAAGGAAAGTCACTATTGCGCTCCCATTGACTTAAAATGCATACTGCCCTCATGTCTGTTCCCAGCAAGTACGGTGTATTGGACTGAAGAGAAGCTACTCTTCTTGTCACTTTCCTAAGCAGAGTTGAACTTGATATTTCCCATGTGAGTAGAACCACAGTTCTTTTGTTTGGAGCAATCTTACTCTTCTGGCCCTATAGGAAACACAGTAGAGCAGAAGAGTGCTCTTTTCCCAAAAGCAAAGTGTGTTTCTTGTAAGGCGAGCTAGTGTTTGTTTCCCATTCATAAACAGAGTTGAATCACATGCAGTTTCTAATCCTATGAGTAAGAGTTGTTTTCTGGTAATGAAAGTCACCCTTGTGCTCCTTTGCCCCACACAGTGCAAATAGCACTCGAGTCTCTTCCCAGCAAGTACAGTGTATTGGACTGAAAGGAAGCTGTTGTTCTTGTCAGATACCTAAGCAGAGTTGAACTTGATATGGCCCATGTGTGGTGGAAGCACAGTTCTTTTGTTCTGATCAAGCTCACTCTTCTGGCCCTATAGGAAACACAGTAGAGTAGAAGAGGGCTGTTTTCTCAAAAGAAGAGTGTGTCTTGTAAGGCGAGCTAGTGTTTGTTTCCCATTCATAAACTGAGTTGAATCACATGCAGTTTCTTATCCTACCAGCAAGAGTTGTTTTCTGGTAATGAAAGTCACTATTGCGCTCCCATTGCCATATGCAGTGTATATAGTTCTCGCGTCTGTTCTCATCAAGTACAGTGTATTGGACTGAAGAGAATCTACTGTTCTTGTCAGTTTACTAAGCAGAGTTGAACTAGATATGGCCCGTGTGTGCAGGAAACATAGTTCTTTGTATGAATAAGCTCACTCTTCTGGCCTAGAGGATACAGAATAGAGTAGAAGAGTTCTCTTTTCTCAAAAGCAGTGTGTTTCTTGTTAGGCGAGCTAGCGTTTGTTTCCAATTCCTAAGCGGAGTTGAATCACATGAAGTTTCTGGTCCTCAGAGCAAGAGTTGTTTTTTCATAAGGAAAGTCACTATTGCGCCCCCTTTGCCATACACAGTGCAAATAGCACTTACGTCTGTTCCCAGAAAGTACAGTGATTTGGACTGAAGAGAAGCTCCTGTGCTTGTCAGTTTCCTAAGCAGAGTTGAACTATATAAGGCAAGTGTGTGTAGGAAGCAAAGTTCTTTTGTTCCGAGCAAGCTCACTCTTCTGGCACTACAGGAAACACAGTAGAGTAAGAGAGTGCTCTTTTCTCAAAAGCAGAGTGTGTTTCTTGTAAGGCGAGCTAGTGTTTGTTTCCCATTCATAAATGGAGTTGAATCCTACGAGCAAGAGTTTTTTTCTGGTTAAGGAAATTCATTATTGTGCTCTCATTGCCATACACAGTGCAGATAGCTTTTTCATCTGTTCCCAGCAGGTACACTGTATTGGACTGAAGAGAAGCTACTGTTCATGTCAATTTCCTAAGCCGAGTTGAACTAGATATGGCCCATGTGTGTAGGAAGTACAGTTCTTTTGCTCTGATCAATCTAACAATTCTGGCCGTATGGAAACACAGTAGAGTAGAAGAGTGCTCTTTTCTCAAAAGCAGAGTGTATTTCTTGTAAGGGGAACTAGTGTTGTTTCCCACTGATAAACGGAGTTGAATCACGTGCAATTTCTGGTCCTATGATTAAGAGTTGTTTTCTTGTAGGGAAAGTCACTATTGTGCTCCATTGCCATACACAGTGCAAATAGCACTCACGCCCATTCCTAGCAAGTACAGTGGATTGGAATGAAGAGAAGCTACTGTTTATGTCAGTTTCCTAAGCAGAGTTGAACTAGATATGGCCTGTGTGTTGATGATGCACAGTTCTTTTTTTCGGAGCACCTAACTCTTCTGGCCCTATAAGAAACACAGTAGAGTACAAGAGTGCTCTTTTCTCAAAAGCAGAGTATGTTTCTTGTAAGGTGATCTAGTGTTTGTTTCCAATTCATAAACGGAGTTGAATCACATGTAGTTTTTGGTCCTAAGAGCAAGAGTTGTTTTCTGGTATGGAAAGTCACTATTGTGCTCCCATTGCCATACACAGTGCAAATAGCACTCGCGTCTGTTCCCAGCAAATACAGTGTATTTCACTGAGAGGATGATATTGTTCTTGTCAGATACCTAAACAGAGTTGAACTTGATATTGCCCTTGTTTTGTGGAAGCACAGTTTTTTGTTTTGAGCAAGCTCACTCTTCTGGCCCTATAGGAAACACAGTAGAGGAGAAGAGTGCTGTTTTCTCAAAAGAAGAGTGTGATTCTTGTAAGACGAGCTAGTGTTTTTTTCCCATTCATAAACGGAGTTGAATCACATGCAGTTTCTGGTCCTACCAGCAAGAGTTGTTTTCTGGTAAAGAAAGTCAATATTGAGCTCCCCTTGCCATACACAGTGCAAATAGCACTCGAATCTGTTCCCAGCAAGTACTGTGTATTGAACTGAAGAGAAGCTACTGTTCTTGTCAGTTTCCTAAGCAGATTTGAACTAGATATGGCCCGTGTGTCGAGGAAGCACAGTTCTTTTGTTCTGATCAAGCTCACTGTTCTGGCCCTATAGAAACATAGTAGAGCAAAAGAGTGCTCTTTCCTCAAAAGCAGAGTATGTTTCTTTAAAGGCAAGCTATTGTTTGTTTCCCAGTCATAAATGGCGTTGAATTACATGCAGTTTCTGTTCCTACCAGCAAGAGTTGTTTTCTGGTAAAGAAAGTCACTATGGTGCTCCCTTAGGGATACACAGTGAAAATAGCACTCATGTCTGTTCCCAGCAAGTACAGTGTATTGGACTGAAGAGAAGCTACTGTTTCTGTCAATTCTTAAGCAGAGCTGAACTAGATATGGCCCATGTGTGTACGAAGCACCATTCTTTTATTTGAACAAGCTCACTATTCTGGCACTATGGGAAACACAACAGAGTAGAAGAGTGCTCTTTTCTAAAAAGCAGAGTGTTTTTCTTGTAAGGCGAGCAAGTGACTGTTTCCCATAAATAAACGGAGTTGAATCCCATTAAGTTTCTTTTCCTACGAGCAAGAGGTGTTTTCTTGTTAGGAAAGAAACTATTGTACTCCCATTGCCAAACACATTGCAAATAGCACACGCATCTGTACCCAGCAAGTACAGTGTATTGGACTGAAGTGAACCTACTGTTCTTGTCAGTTTTTTAAGCAGTGTTGAAATAGATATGGCCGGTGTGTAGGAAGCACAGTTATTTTGTTCTGAGCAAAATCACTGTTCTGGAAGGACAGGAAACAGAGTACATTAAAAGAGTGCTGTTTTTTCAAAAGCAGAATGTGTTTTTTGTAAGGCGTGGTAGTGTTTGTTTCCCATTCATAAATGGAGTTGAATCACATGCAGTTTATGGTCCTAAGAGCCAGAGTTTTTTTCTGGTAAGGAATATAACTATTTCGCTCCCAATGCCATATACAGTGCAAATAACACTCGCGTCTGTTCTCAGCAAGTACAGTGAATTGGACAAAAGAGAAGCTACTGTTCTTGTCAGTTCCTAAGCAGAGTTGGACTAGATATGCCCCGGGTTTGTATAAAGCACAGTTCTTTTGTTCTGAGCAATCTCATTATTCTGGCCCTATAGGAAAAACTATAGAATAGAAGAGTGCTCTTTTCTCAAAAGCAGAGTGTGTTTCTTTTAAGGCGAGCTAGTGTTTCTCTCCCATTAATAAATGGAGTTGAATCACATGCAGTTTCTGGTCCTATGACCAAGAGTTGTTTTCTGGTAAAGAAAGTCACTATTGCGCTCCCATTGCCATACAAAGTGCAAATAGCACTTGCGTCTGTTCCCAGCAAGTAATGTGTACTTCACTGAAGAGAAGCTACTGTTCATGTCATTTTCCTAAGAAGAGTTGAACTAGATATAACCCATGTGTAGGAAGCACAGTTATTTTGTTCTGAGAAAGCTCACTCTTTAGGCCCTACAAGAAACAGAGCAGAGTAGATGAGTGCTCTTTTCTCAAAAGCAGAGTTTGTTTCTTTCTAGGCGAGCTAGTGTTTGTTTCCCATTCATAAACGCAGTTGAATCACAGGCAGGTTCTGGTCCTAAGAGCAAAAGTTGTTTTCTAGTAAGATAAGTCACTATTGCATTCCCGTGGCCACACACAGTGCAAATAGCACTCACGTCTGTTCCAAACAAGTACTGTGTACTAGACTGAAGAGAAGATACTGTTCTTGTCATTTTCCTAAGCAGAGTTGAACTAGATATGGCCCATGTGTGTAGGAAGCACACTTCTTTTATAATGAGCAAGCTCACTGTTCTGGCACTGTAGGAAATACAGTAGAGTAGATGAGTGCTCTTTTCTCAAAACCAGAGTGTGTTTCTCATAAGGCGACCTAGTGTTTGTTTCCCATTCATAAACAGAGTTGAATAACATGCAGTTTCTGGTCCTATGAGCAAGAGTTATTTTTTGGTAAGGAAAATCACAATTGCGCTCCCTTTGCCATACACTGTGCAAAGAGCACTCGTGTCTGTACCCAGCAAATACAGTGTATTGGACTGAAGAGAATCTACTGTTTATGTCAGTTTCGTAAGCAGAGTTGAACTAGATATGGCCCGTGTGTGGGAAGCACAGTTCATTTGTTCTGCACAAGATCAATCTTCTGGCCCTATCAGAAACACAGTAGAGTAGAAGAGTGTTGTTTTATCAAAAACAGAGTGTGTTTCATTTAAGACGAGCTAGTGTTTGTTTTCCATTCATAAACGGAGGTGAATCACATGAAGTTTGTGGTCCTACGAGCAAGAGTTGTTTTTTGGTAAGGAAAGTCACTATTTAGCTCCCATTGCCATACACAATGCAAATATTTCTCACATCTGTTCGCATCAAGTACAGTGTATTGGACTGAATAGAAGCTATTGTTTTTGTCATTTCCTAAGCAGAGTTGAACTAGATATAACCCGTGTGTAGGAAGCACAGTTCTTTGGTTCTGAGCAAGCTCACATTTCTGGCCCTACAGGAAACAGAGTAGAGTAGATGAGTGCCCTTTTCTCAAAAGCAGAGTTTGTTTCTTGTAAGGCAAGCTAGTGCTTGTTTCCCATTCATAAAGGGAGATGAATCACATGCACTTTCTTGCCCTACCAGCAAGAGTTGTTTTCTGGTAAGAAAGTCACTATTGCGCTCCAATTGCCATACATAGTGCAAATAGCACTTGTGTCTGTTCCCAGCAAGTACAGTGTACTGGACTGAATAGAAGCTATTGTTTTTGTCAGTTTTTTAAGCAGAGTTGAATTAGATATAGCCTGTGTTTAGGAAGTACAGTTTTTTTGTTCTGAGCAAACTCACTGTTCTGGCCCTACAGGAAACAGAGTAGAGAAGAAGAGTGCTCTTTTCTCAAAAGCACAGTGTGTTTCTTATAAGGCGAGATAGTGTTTGTTTCCCATTGATAAACATAGATGAATCACATACAGTTTCTGGTCCTACCAGCAAGAGTTGTATTCTGGCAAGGAAAGTCACTATTGTGCTACCATTCCCATGCACAGTGTAAATTGCATTCTCTTCTGTTCCCAGCAATTACAGTGCATTGGACTGAAGAGAAGCTACTGTTCTTGTCACTTTTCTAAGCAGAGTTGTACTAGATATGTCTCGTGTGTGTTGGAAGCACAGTTCTTTTGTTCAGAGCAAGCTTACTATTCTGTCCCTATAGGAACACAGTAGAGTAGAACAGTGCTCTTTTCCCAAAATCAGAGTGTGTTTCTTGTAAGGCAAGCTAATGTTTGTTTCTCTTTCATAAACGGAGTTGTATCACATGCAGTTTCTGGTCTCACAGGCAAGAGTTGTTTTCTGGTAATGAAAGTAACTTTTGCTCTCCTATTGCCATATACAGTGCAAATAGCACTCGGGTCAGTTCCCAGCAAGTACAGTGTATTGGACTGAATAGAAGCTACTGTACTTATCAGTTTCCTAAGCAGAGTTAAACTAGGTATGGCAAGAGTGTGGCAAGCAGAGTTCCTTGGTTCTGAGTATGCTCACTGTTCTGGCCCCACAGGAAATAGAGTAGAGTAGAAGAGTGCTCTTTTCTCAAAAGCAGAGTGTGTTTCTTGTAAGGCGAGCTAGCATTTCTTTTCCATTCATTAACTGAGGTGAATCACATGCAGTTTCTGTTCCTACGAAATAGCATTGTTTTCTGGTAAGGAAAATCACTATTTTGCTCCCAATGCCACACACAGTGCAAATAGCACTCGTGTCTGTTCCCAGCACATACAGTGTATTAGACTGAAGAGAATCTACTGTTCTTGTCAGTTTCCTAAGCAGAGTTGAACTAGATATCGCCCGTTTGTGTAGGAAGCACAGTTCTTTTGTTCTGAGCAAGCACATTCTTCTGGCCTTATAGGAAACACAGTAGAGTAGAAGTGTGCTCTTTTCTGATAATCAGAGTGTGTTTCTTGTAAGGCTAGCTAGTGTTTGTTTCCCATTCATAAACGGAGTTGAATCACATGCTGTTTCTGGTCCTACGAGCAAGAGTTGTTTTCTGGTAAGGAAAGTCACTATTGTGCTCCCATTGCCATGCACAGTACAAATAGGCCTCTCGTCTGTTTCCAGGAAGTACAGTGTATTGGAATGAAGAGAAGTTATTGTTCTTGTCAGTTTCTTAAGCAGAGTTGAAGTAGATATGGCTCATGTGTGTAGGAAGCACAATTCTTTTATTCTGAACAAGCTTACTGTTCTGTCCCTGTAGGAAACTCAGTAGAGTAGAAGATGCTCTTTTCTCAAAAGCAGAGTGTGTTTCCTGTAAGGAGAGCTAGTGTTTTTTTCTCATTCATAATGGGCATTGAATCACATGCAGTTTCTGGTCCTACGAGCAAGAGTTGTTTTCTGGTAAGGAAAGTCACTATTGCTCTCCCATTTTGATACATAGTGCAAATAGCACTTGCTCCTGTTCCGAGCAAATACAGTGTATTGGACTGAAGAGAAGCTACTGTTCTTGTCAGTTTCCTAAGCAGAGTTGAACTAGATATGGCCCGTGTGTGTAGGAAGCACAATTCTTTTATTCTGAACAAGCTTACTTTTCTGTCCCTGTAGGAAACACAGTAGAATAGAAGATGCTCTTTCCTCAAAAGCAGAGTGTGTTTCTTGTAAGGAGAGCTAGTGTTTTTTTCCCATTCATTATGGGCGTTGAATCACATGCAGTTTGTGGACCTACGAGCAAGAGTTGTTTTCTGGTAAGGAAAGTCACTATTGCACTCCCTTTTTGATACACAGTGCAAATAGCATGCACGTCTGTTCCCAGAAACTACAGTGTATTGGAATGAAGAGCAACTACTGTTCTTGTCAGTTTCTTAAGCAGAGCTGAACTAGATATATCCCGTGTGTGTACATAGCACAGTTCTTTTGTTCTGTGCAAGTTCACTGTTCTGGCCATATAGGAAACACAGTAGAGTAGAAGAGTGCTTTTTTATCACAAGCAGAGTGTGATTCTTGTAATTCGAGCTAGTGTTTGTTTCCCATTCATAAACAGAGTTGAATCACATGCAGTTTCTTGTCCTACAAGCTAGAGTTTTTTTCTAGTAAGAAAAGTCACTATTGTTCTCCCATTGCCATACACAGTGCAAATAGCACTTGCGTCTGTTTCTGGCATGTAGAGTGTATTAGACTGAAGAGAAGCTACTGTTCTTGTCAGTTTCCTAAGCAGAGTTGAACTATATATGGCTCGTGTGTGTAGAAAGCAACATTCTTTTATACTGAGCAAGCTCACTGTTCTGGCACTGTAGGAAACACAGTATAGAAGAAAAGTGCTCTATTCTCAAAACCAGAGTGTGTTTTTGTAAGGCAAGCTAGTGTTTGTTTCCCATTCATAATTGAAGTTGAATCACATGCATTTTCTGGTCCTACGAGCGAGAGTTTTTTTTTAGTAAGGAAAGTCACTATTGTGCTCCCATTGCCATACACAGTGCAAACAGCAGTCACGTCTTTTCCCAGCAAGTACTGTGTATTAGACTAAGAGAAGCTACTGCTCTTGTCAGTTTCCTAAGCAGAGTTTATCTAGATATGGCCTCTGTGTAGGAAGCACAGTTCTTTTGTTCTGAGCAAGCTCATTATTCTGGCCCTATAGGAAATACAGTAGAGTAGAAGAATGCTCTTTTCTAAAAACCAGGTTATGTTTCTTATAAGGCGAGATAGGGTTTTTTCCCATTCATAATCAGAGTTGAATCTCATGCATTTTATGGTTCTACAAGCAAGAGTTTTCTTCTGGTAAGAAAAGTCACTATTGTGCTCCCATTGCCATCCACAATGTAAATAGCTCTTGCGTCTGTTCCCAGCAAGTACAGTATATTGGACTGAATAGAAGCTATTGCTCTTGTCAGTTTCCTAAGCAGAGTTGAATTAGATATGGCCCGTGTGTAAGAAGCACAGATTTTTTGTTCTGAACAATCTCACTCTCCTGGCCGTACAGGAAACAGGGTAGAGTAGAAGAGTGCTCTTTTCTCAGAAGCAGAGTGTGTTTCTTGTATGGTGAACCAGTGTTTCCCATTCCTAAACAAAGTTGAAACACATAAAATTTCTGGTCCTACCAGCAAGAGTTGTTTTCTGGTAAGGAAAGTCACAATTGTGCTCCCATTTACACACACAGTACAAATACCACTCGCGTCTGTTCCCGGCAAGTACAGTGTATTGGACTGAAGAGAAGCTACTGTTCTTGTCAGTTTCCTAAGCAGAGTAGATCTAGATATGTCCCGTGTGTATAGGAAACACAGTTCTCTTTTCTGTGCAAGCTCACACTTCTGGCCTTATATCAAAATCAGTAGTGTAGAAGAGTGCTGTTTTCTCAAAAGCAGAGTATATTTCTTGTAAGATGAGCTATTGTTTGTTCCCCATTCATATATGGATTTGATCCCATGCAGTTATTTTCCTACGAGCGAGAGTTTCGTTTCTAGTAAGGAAAGTCACTTAGTGCTATCATTGCCATACACAGTAAAATAGCACTCACGTCTGTTCCCAGCAAGAACAGTGTATTGGAATGAAGAGAAGTTACTGTTCTTGTCAGTTTCCTAAGCAGAGTTGAACTAGATATGGCCCATGTGTGTAGGACGCACAGTTCTTTTGTTCTGAGCAAGGTCACTCTTCTGGCCCTTTCGAAAACACAGTAGAGTAGAAGAATGCTCTTTTCTCAAAAGCAGAGTGTTTTTCTCGTAAGTAGAGCTAGTGTTTGTTTCCCATTCATAAACGGAGTTGAATCACATGCTGTTTCATTTCCTTTGAGCAAGAGTTGTTTTGTGGTAAAGAAAGTCACTATTGTGCACCCGTTGCTATACACAGTGCAAATAGCACTCCCATCTGTTCCCATTAAGTACAGACTATTGGAGTGAATAGAAGCTATTGTACTTGTCAGTTTCCTCAGCAGAGTTGAACAAGATAAGGCTCCTGTGTAGGAAAGTACAATTCTTTTGTTCTGAGCAAGCTCACTGTTGTGGCCCTATAGGAAACACAGTATAGTAAAAGACTGCTCTTCTCTCAAAGCAGAGTGTTTTTCTCATAACTCAAGCTTGTGTTTGTTTCCCATTCATAAAAGGAGTTGAATCACACACAGTTTCTGTTCTTTACGAGTTGTTTTCTGGTATGGAAAGTCACTACTGTGCTCCCAATGACATACACAGTGCAAATAGCACTCGCGTCTGTTCCCAGCAAGTACAGTCTATTGGACTGAAAAGAAGCTACTGTTCTTGTCAGATTAATAAGCAGAGTTGAACTAGATATGGCCCGTGTGTAGGAAGCACAGTTCTTTTGCTCTGAGGTAGCTCACTTTTCTGGCCCTACAGGAAACACAGTAGAGTAGAAGTGTACTCTTTTCTCAAAAGCAGAGTGTGTTTCTTGTAAGGCGAACTAGTGTTTGTTTCCCAGTCATAAACGCAGTTCTATCACATGCAGATTCTGGTCTTATGAGTAAGAGTTGTGTTCTGGTAAGGAAAGTCACTATTGTGCTCCCATTGCCATACACAGTGCAAATAGCACTCGTGTCTGTTCCCAGCAAGTACAGTGTATTAGACTGAAGAGAAGCTACTGTTCTTGTCAGTTTCCTAAGCAGAGTTGAACTAGATATGGCCCATGTATGTAGGAAGCACAGTTCTTTGTTCGGAGCAAGCTCACTCTTCTTAGCCTGTGGGAAACCCATCAGAGTAGAAGTGTACTCTTTTCTCCAAAGCAGAGTGTGTTTCTTCTAATGCAAGCTAGTGTTTGTTTCCCATTCATAAACAGAGTTGAATCACATTCTGTTTCTTGTCCACGAGCAAGAGTTGTTTTCTGGTAAGAAGAGTCACTATTGGGCGCCCATTGCCATACACAGTGCATATAGCACTCGCATCTGTTTCCCTTAAGTACAGTGTATTGGACTGAATAGAAGCTATTGTTCTTGTCATTTTCCTCTGCAGAGTTGAACAACATGAGGCTCGTGTGTAGAAAAGTACAGTTCTTTTGTTCTGATCAAGCTCACTGTTGTGAACCTATAGGAAACACACTAGAGTAAAAGAGTGCTCTTTTCTAAAAAGCATAGTGTGTTTCTTGTAAGTTGAGCTTGTGTTTTTTTCCTATTCATAAACGGAGTTGAATCATAAGGCAGTATGGCCCTACAAGCAAGACTTGTTTTCTTGTAAGGAAAGTCACTATTGTGCTCCCATTGCCATACACAGTGCAAATAGCACTCGCATCTCTTCCCAACAAGTGCAGTGTATTAGACTGAAGAGAAGCTACTGTTGTTGTCAGTTTCCTAAGCAGAGTTGAACTAGATATGGCCCGTGTGTGTAGGAAGCACAGTTCTTATGTTCTCAGCAAACTCACTCGCCTGACCCTATAAGACACAGTAGAGTAGAACAGTGCTCTTTTCTCAAAAGCAGAGTGTGTTTTTTGAAAGTCGAGCTAGTGTTTGTTTCCCATTCATAAATGGAGTTGAATCACATCCAGTTTCTGGTCCTAGGAACAAGAGTTGTTTTCTGGTAAGGAAAGTCATTCTTGTGCTCCAATTGCCATACACAGTGCAAATAGCACTCTCGTCTGTTCCCAGCAGGTACAGTGTATTAGACTGAAGAGAAGTTACTGTTCTTGTCAGTTTCCTAAGCAGAGTTGAACTAGATATGACCCCTGTGTGTAGGAAGCACAGTTCTTTTGTTGTGAGCAAGCTCACTATTCTGGCCCTATGGGAAACACAGTTGAGTAGAAGATAGCTCTTTTCTCAAAAGCAGAGTGTGTTTCTTGTAAGGTGAGCTAGTGTTTGTTCCCATTCTTAAACGGAGTTGAATCAAATGCAGTTCCTGTTCCTATGTCAGGAGTTGTTTTCTGGTAAGGAAAGTCAGTATTGTGTCCCCATTGCCATACTAAGTGAAAATAGTACTCGGGTATGTTCACAGCAAGTACAGTATATTGGACTGAAGAGAAGATACAATTCTTGTCAGTTTCCTCAGCAGATTTGAACTAGATATGGCCCTTGTGCATAGGAAGCCCAATTTTTGATCTGAGCAAGCTCACTCTTCTGGCCCTATAGGAAACACAGTAGAGAAGAAGAGTGCTCTTTTCTCAAAAGCAGAGTGTGTTTCTTGTAAGGAGAGCTAGTGCTGGTTTCCCAAGCATAAATGTAGTTGAATCATATGCAGTTTCTGGTCCTATGTGCAAGAGTTTTTTCTGGTAAGGAAAGTCACTATTGTGTTCCCATTGCCATAGAGAGTGTAAATAGCACTCGCGACTGTTCCCAGAAAGTACAGTGTATTGGAATTAAGAGAAGCTACTGTTCTTGTCAATTTCCTAAGCAGAGTTGAACTAGACATGTCACGTGAGTTTAGAAAACACAGTTCTTTTGTTCTGAGGAAGTTCACTGTTCTTGCACTCTAGGAAGCACAGTAGAGTAGAAAAGTACTCATTTCTCAAAAGGAGAGTGTTTTTCTCAAAACTCGAGCTATTGTTTGTATCCCATTCATAAAAGGAGTTGAATCACACAGAGTTACTGGTCCTTATGAGCAAGAGTTGTTTTCTGGTAAGGAAAGTCACTATTGTGCTCCCAATGATATACACAGTGCAAATAGCACTCGCGTCTGTTCCCAGCAAGTACAGTCTATTGGACTGAAGAGAAGCTCCTGTTTTTGTCAGTTTCCTCAGCAGAGTTGTACTAGATATGGCCCGTGTGTGTAGGAAGCCCAATTTTTGTTGTGAGCAAGCTCATTTTTCTGGCCCTGTAGAAAACACATCTGAGTAGATGTGTGCTCTTTTCTCAAAAGCAGAGTGTATTTCTTGTAAGATGAGCTAGAGTTTGTTTCCCATGCTTACACAGAGATGAATCGCATGCAGTTTCTGGTCCTATGTACAAGAGTTGTTTTTTTGTAAGGAAAGTCACTATTGTGCTCCCATTGCCAAACACAGTGCAAATACCACTCTTGTGTGTTCCCAGCAATTACAGTGTATTGAACTGAAGAGAAGTACTGGTCTTGTCAGTTTCCTAAGCAGAGTTGAACAGATATGGCCCATGTGTGTAGGAAGCACAGTTCTTTTGTTCTGAGCAAGCTCACTGTTCTGGCCTTATAGGAATCACAGTAGAGTAGAAGGTGCTCTTTTCTCAGCACAGTTTTTTTATTTGAGCAAGCTAACTATTCTGGCCCTATAAGAAACAGAGTAGAGTAGAAGAGTGCTCTTTCCTCAAAAGAAGAGTGTGTTTCTTGTAAGGCGAGCAGTGTTTGTTTCCCATTCATAAATGGAGTTGAATCACTTGCAGTATATGGTCCTACGAGAAAGAGTTGTTCTTTGGTAAGGAAAGCCACTATTCGCTCCCTTTGCCATACACAGTGCAAATAGCACTCACTTCTGTTCCCAGGAAGAACAGTGTATTGGACTGAAAAGAAGCTATTGTTCTTGTCAGTTTCCTCAGCAGGGTTGACCAAGATATGGCCCGTGTTTGTAGGAAGGACAGTGCTTTTGTTCTGAGCAAGCTCACTCTTCTGGCCCTATAGGAAACAGAATAGAATATAAGAGAGGTCTCTTCTCAAAAGCATGGTGTGTTTATTGTAAGACGCGCTAGTGTTGGTTTCCCAATCATAAACCGGGTTGAATCACATGCAGTTTCTGTTCCTACAAGCAAGAGTTGTTTTCTGGTAAAGAAAGTAACTATTGTGCTCCCATTGACATACACAGTACAAATAGCACTCGCGTCTGTTCACAGCAAGTACAGTGTATTTTACTGAAGACAAGCTACTGTTCTTGTCAGTTTCCTAAGCAGAGTTGAACTAGATATGGCCCGTGTGTGTAGGATGCACAGTACTTTTGTTCTGAGCAAGCTTACACTTCTGGCTCTATAGGAAACACAGTAAAGTAAAAGAGTGCTCTTTTCTCAAAAGGAGAGTATGTTTCTTAAGGTGAGCTAGTGTTTGTTTCCCATTCATAAACGGAGTTGAATCACATGCAGTTTCTGGTCCTACAAGCAAGAGCTGTTTTCTGGTAAGGAAAGTCAGTATTGCGCTCCCATTGCCATACACTGTGCAAATAGACCTCGCGTATGTTCCCAGCAAGTACAGTGTATTGGACTGAAGAGAAGCTACTGTTCTTGTCAGTTTCCTCAGCAGGGTTGAACAAGTTATGGCCTGTGAGTGTAGGATGCACAGTTCTTTTGTTTGAGCAAGCTCACTATTCTGGCCTTATAAGAAGCACAGTAGAGTAGAAGAGTGCTCTTTTCTCAAAAGCAGAGTATGTTTCTTAAGGCGAGCTAGTGCTTGTTTCTCATTCATAAACGGAGTTGAATCACATGCAGTTTCTGGTCCTACAAGCAAGAGTTGTTTTATGGTTAAGAAAGTCACTATTGCGCTCCATTTGCCATACACAGCTCAAATACCACTTGAGTCTGTTCCCAGCAAGTACAGTGTATTTTACAGAAGAGAAGCTACTGTTCTTGTCAGTTTCTTAAGCAGAGTTGAACTAGATATGGCCCGTGTGTGTAGGAAGCACAGTTCTTTTGTTCTGAGTAAGCTCAGCATTCTAGCCCTATAGGAAATAGAGTAGAGTAGAAGAGTGCTCTGTAGCTAGAGTTTTCCTGCCTGGCTCACGGTCAGGGCAAATCTCTCTCACCCGCCAGTCCCACAGCCACTCAGACCCAACCAAGTAAACACAGAGACTTATATTGGCTACAAACTGTATGGCCGTGGCAGGCTTCTTGCTAACTGTTCTTATATCTTAAATTAATCCATTTCTATAAATCTATACCTTGCCACGTGGCTTGTGGCTTACCGGTACTTTACATCTTCCTTGTCCTGATGGCAGCTGGCAGTGTCTCTCTCTCAGCCTTCCACTTCCCACAATTCTTCTCCGTGTCCCACCTATACTTCCTGCCTAGCCAATGGCCAATCAGTGATTTATTTACTGACCAATCAGCAACACACTTGACATACAGACCATCCCACAACACTTCCCCTTTTCTTTTCTTAAAAAAGGAAGGTTTTAACCTTTGCATATCTCCAAAGTCAGCATGGTATATTTGGGAATTTGGGCGCAGTTTCTCTTACTACTTCCTGCTGGAGGGGGACGCTGTATCTTATGGGGACACAAAGAATATTTTAGGATTATGGAGTAGTCCATGAGGGTTTATCATCTGAGCCAGTTGCCTTGAAACGGTTCTGGATGTTGGATCATCTGGTCCATGATGTCATCCGAGACCTTTCAGGTAGTCTTGGCTGGTCAAACCTGATGTATCTTAATCTGGAACAAATCCATAGTCTCTGGCTTTCTGTGGAAACAAAAGCAGAGCCTCCTTTCCAAAGCAGCATATCCTTACATCCAATTTTTGAAGTCAAGGTACCTTTAAAATATACATTTTGGCATAACTCAACAGCTTTTGTAATCAAGTGTTTTTCTTCAGTTACGAATATCAAAGAGAACATAATCCAGATTCTCTGTGTGGTAGCCATCTTTACATGGCTTATTTTTTTATATTAGCTTGAGCCTATTTCTTTATTTTTTTATTTTTTTAAATTTTTATTTTGCAATACAATTCAGTTCTACATATCAGCCACAGATTCCCTTGTTCTCCCCCCTCCCGCCCCCCTCACCTTCCCCCCAGCCACCCCCCATTCCAATCTCCTCCAGGGCAAAGCCTTCCCCACAGACTGAGATCAACCTGGTGGACTCAGTCCAGGTAGGTCCAGTCCCCTCCTCCCAGGCCGAGCCAAGGGACCCTGCATAGGCCCCAGGTTTCAAACAGCCAACTCATGCAATGAGCACAGGACCCGGTCCCACTGCCTGGATGCCTCCCAAACAGATCAGGCCAATCAACTGTCTCACCCACTCAGAGGGCCTGATCCAGTTGGTGACCCCTCAGCCATTGGTTCATATTTCATGTGTTTCCGTTTGTTTGGCTATTTGTCTCTGTGCTTTATCCGACCTTGGTCTCAACAATTCTCGCTCTTATAAACCCTCCTCATTCTCGCTAATTGGACTCCCAGAGATCCACCTGGGGCCTAGTCATGGATCTCTGCATCCAGATCCCTCAGTAGTTGGATGAGGTTTCTAGCACGACAATTAGGGTGTTTGGCCATCCCATCACCAGAGTAGGTCAGTTCGGACTGTCTCTCGACCATTGCCAGCAGTCTGTTGTGGGGGTATCTTTGTGGATTTCTGTGGGCCTCTCTAGCACTTTGTTTCTTCCTATTCTCATGTGGTCTTCATTTGTCTACGGCCATACCACCCTGAATGCGCCCGATCTCGTCTGATCTCGGAAGCTAAGCAGGGTCGGGCCTGGTTAGTACTTGGAAGGGAGCCTATTTCTTTAAAAAGCAGCCTTCTAAGCCTGAAACAGTGCAGTGGCTGCTGGCTCCGCCCACTTCAGCTTCCCAACATGGCGGTGGTCCGCTTTCCACCAGCTCTGGGAACCATAACTCTCAGAAATAGTGGGTCTACATTTTTACCAAAGTAGCGTGTAGCTCAGTAACCTCTTTTTTTGTTTTGTACTAGCAAAGGCTAAATCCACCACACAGCTTAATGTGCTACGTGCAGAGGCCTCATTCCCACCATACTGCAGGTCGAGCACACATGCCAGGAACCCTCCATAGTAGCTCAAACACACAGGCTGCCGCTAGCTTGAAAGAGACAACTAGGAGCTGTTTTTAGCTCAGTTTTAGAATCTTTTTACTCAGGTTTTAGGTGGAAACACTTGTCAACACATTGGGCACCATTTGTAGCTAGAGTTTTCCTGCCTGGCCCACGGTCAAGGCAAATCTCTCTCACCCGCCAGTCCCACAGCCACTCAGACCCAACCAAGTAAACACAGAGACTTATATTGGCTATAAACTGTATGGCCATGGCAGTCTTCTTGCTAACTGTTCTTATATCTTAAATTAATCCATTTCTATAAATCTATACCTTGCCACGTGGCTTGTGGCTTACCGGTACTTTACATCTTCCTTGACCTGATGGCGGCTGGCAGTGTCTCTCAGCCTTCCACTTCCCAGAATTCTTCTCCTTGTCCTGCCTATACTTCCTGCCTAGTCAATGGCCAATCAGTGATTTATTTACTGACCAATCAGCAACACACTTGACATACAGACCATCCCACAGCTGTGCTCTTTTCTCAAAAGCAGATTGTGTTTCTTGTAGGGTGAGCTAGTGTTTGTTTCCCATTCAGAAACGGAGTTGAATCACATGCAGTTTCTGGTCCTACTAGCAAAATTTGTTTTCTGGTAAAAAGTCACTATTGAGCTCCCATTGCCATACACAGTGCAAATAACACTCGCGTCTGGTCTCAGCAAGTACAGTGTATTTTACTGTTCTAGTCAGTTTCCTAAGCAGAGTTGAACTAGATATGGCCCGTGTATATAGGAAGCACAGTTCTTTTGTTTTGAGCAAGCTCACTATCTTGCCCTATAGGAAACACTGTAGAGAAGAAGAGGGTTCTTTTCTCAAAAGCAGATTGTGTTTATTAAAAGGCGAGCTAGTGTTTGTTTCCCATTCATAAACAGAGTTGAATCAGTTGCAGTTTATGGTCCTATGAGCAAGAGTTCTTATCTTTTAAGGAAAGTCACTATTGCACTCCCATTGCCATACACAGTACAAAGAGCACTCGAGTCTGTTCCCAGCAATTACAGTGTATTGGACTGAAGAGAAGCTGCTTTTCTTGTCAGTTTTCTCAGCAGAGTTGAACTAGATATGTCCCGTGGGTCTAGGACACACAGTTCTTTTGTTCAAGCAAGCTCACTATGATGGCCCTATAGGAAACAGAGTAGAGTAGAAGAATTCTCTTTTCTCAAAAGAGGAGTGCGTTTCTTCTAAGGAGGGGTAGTGTTTTTTTCCCATTCATAAATAGAGTCGAATCACGTGCAGTTTCTGGTCCTATGAGCAAGAGTTGTTTTCTGGTAAGGAAAGTCACTATTGCACTCCCTTTTTCATACACAGTGCAAATAGCAATGGTGTCTGTTTACAGCAAGTACAGTGTATTTGACTGAAGAGAACCTACTGTTCTTGTCAGTTTCCTCAGCAGAGTTGAAATAGATATGGCTCGTGTGTGTAAGAAGCACAGTTCTTTTGTTTGAGCAAGCTCACTATTCCGGCCCTATAGAAAACAGAATAAAGTAGAAGAGTGCTGTTTTCTCAATAGCAGAGTGTGTTTCTTGTAAGGCGAGATAGTGTTTGTTTCCCATTCATAAACGGAGTTGAATCACATGTAGTTTCTGGGCCTATGAGCAAGAGTTGTTTTCTGGTAAGGAAAGTCACTATTGTGCTCAGATTGCCTTGCACAGTGCAAATAGCACTCGTCTCTGTTCCCAGCAAGTAAAGTGTATTGGATTGTAGAGAAACTACTGTTCTAGTCAGTTTGCTCAGCAGAGTTGAACAAGATATGGCTTGTGTGTGTAGAAAGCACAGTTCAATTGTTTGAGCAAGCTCACTATTCTGGCCCTATAGGAAACAGAGTAGAGTAGAAGAGACCTCCTTTCTCAAAAGCTGAGTGTGTTTCATGTAAGGCGCACTAGTGTTTGTTTCTCAGTCATAAACGAAGTTGAATCACATGCAGTTTCTGGTCCTATGAGCAAGAGTTGTTATCTGGTAAGGAAAGTCACTATTGCACTCCCATTGCCATACACAGTTCAAATAGTACTCGCGTCTGTTCCCACCAAGTACACTGTATTTTACTGAAGAGAAGATACTGTTCTTGTCAGTTTCCTAAGCAGAGTGGAACTAGGTAGAGCCCGTGTGTGTAGGAAGCACAGTTGTTTTGTTCTGAGCAAGCTCACTGTTCTTGCCCTAAAGGAAACACAGTAGACTAGAAGAGTGCTCTTTTCACAAAAGCAGATTGTTTTTCTTGAAAGCAAGCTAGTGTTTGTTTCCCATTCATAACCGGAGTTGAATCACTTGCAGTTTATGGTCCTATGAGCAAGAGTTGTTATCTGGCAAGGAAAGTCATTATTGTGCTCCCATTGCCATACACAGTGCAAATAGCACTCGTGTCTGTTCCCAGCAGGTTCAGTGTTTGGACTGAAGAGAACCTGCTGTCCTTGTCAGTTTTCTCATCAGAGTTGAACAAGATATGGCTTGTGTGTGTAGAAAGCACATTACAATTGTTTGAGCAAGCTCACTATTCTGGCCGTATAGAAAACAGAGTAGAGTAGAAGAGAGCTCTTTTCTCAAAAGCTGAGTGTGTTTCTTGTAAGTCATGCTAGAGTTTGTTTCCAAGTCATAAACAGAGTTGAATCACATGCAGTTTCTGGTCCTATGAGCAAGAGTTGTTATCTGGTAAGGAAAGATACTATTGTGCTCCCATTGCCACACAGTTCAAATAACACTCGTGTATGTTCCCAGCAAGTATAGTGTATTGGACTGAAGAGAAGCTACTGTTCTTGTCAGTTTCCTCAGCAGAGTTGAAATAGATATGGCCCATGTGTGTAAGAAGCACAGTTCTTTTGTTTGAGCAAGCTCACTATTGTGGCCCTATAAAAAACAGAGTAAAGTAGAAGAGTGCTGTTTTCTCAATAGCAGAGTGTGTTTCTTGAAAAGCGAGCTAGTGTTTGTTTCCTATTCATTAACGGAATTTAGTCACATGTAGTTTCTGGTCCTATGAGCAGGAGTTGTTTTCTGGTAAGAAGAGTCACCACTGTGCTCCCATTGCCATACACTGTGCAAATAGCACTCGTGTCTGTTCCAAGCAAGTACAGTGTATTGGACTGAAGAGAAGCTACTGGTCTTGTCAGTTTTCTAAGCAGAGTTGAACTAGATATTGCCCGTCTCTGTATGAAGCACAGTTCTTTTGTTCTGACCGAGCTCAATGTTCTGGCCCTATAGAAAGCACAGCAGAGTAGAACAGTGCTGTTTACTCAAATGCAGAGTGTTTTTCTTGTAAGGCGAGATAGTGTTGTTTTCCCATTCATAAACGGAGTAGAATCACATGCAGTTTCTGGTCCTATGAACAAGAGTTGTTTAGTGGTAAGGAAAGTCACTATTGTGCTCCAATTGCTAAATACAGTGAAAATAGCACATTCGTCTGTTCCCAGCAAGTACAGTGTATTGGACTGAAGAGAAGCTACTGTTCTTGTCAGTTTCCTAAGCAGAGTTGAACTAGATATGACCCGTGTATGTAGGAAGCACAGTTCTTTTGTTCTGAGCAAGCTCACTGTTCTGGCCCCATAGGAAACACAGTAGAGTAGAAAAGAGCTCTTTTCTCAAAAGCAGCGTGTGTTTCTTTTAAGGTGAGCTAGTGTTTGTTTCCCAGTCAGAATTGGAGTTGAATGACATGCAGTTTCTGGTCCTACGAGCAAGAGTTGTTTTCTGGTAAGAAGAGTCACTATTGTGCTCCATTTGCCATACACAGTACAAATAGCACTCGCGTCTGTTCCCAGCAAGTACAGTGTATTGGACTGAAGAGAAGCTACTGTTCTTGTCAGTTTCCTAAGCAGAGTTGAAATAGATATGGCCCGTGCGTGTAGGAAGCACAGTTCTTTTGTTCTGAGCAAGCTCACTTTTTTTGCCCTGTAGGAAACATAGTAAAGTAGACGAGTGCTCTTTTATCAAAAGGAGAGTACATTTCTTGTAAGGTGAGCTAGTGTTAGTTTCACATTCATAAACGGAGTTGCATCTCATGTAGTTTCTGATCCTAAAAGCAAGAGTTGTTATATGGTAACTAAAGTCACTATTGTGCTCCTGTTGCCATACACAGTGCAAATAGCACTCCCGTCTGTTCCCAGCAAGTACAGTGTATTGGACTGAAGAGAAGCTACTGTTCTTGTCAGTTTCCTAAGCAGAGTTGAAGTAGATATGGCCCGTGTTTGTAGGAAGCACAGTTCTTTTGCTCTGAGCAAGCTCACTGTTCTGGCCCTATAGGAAACACAGTAGAGTAGAAGAGTGCTCTTTTCTCAAAAGCAGAGTGTGTTGCTTGTAAGGCGAGCTAGTGTTTGTTTCCCAGTCAGAAATTGAGTTGAATCACATGCAGTTTCTGGTCCTACGAACAAGAGTTGTTTTGTGGTAAGAAGAGTCACTATTGCGCTCCCATTGCCATACACAGTGCAAATAGCACTCGCGTCTGTTCCCAGCAAGTACAGTGTATTGGACTGAAGAGAAGCTACTGTTCTTGTCAGTTTCCTTAACAGAGTTGAAGTAGATATGACTCGTGTGTATGAAGCACAGGTCTTTTGTTTGAGCAAGTTCACTATTCTGGCCCTATAGGAAACAGACTAAAGTAGAAGAGTTCTCTTTTCTCAAAAGCAGAGTGTGTTTCTTGTAAGGAGAGCTAGTGTTTGTTTCCCATTCATAAACAGAGTTGAATCACATTCAGTTTCTGTTCCCACGAGCAAGAGTTGTTTTCTGGTAATGAAAGTCACTATTGCGCTCCCATTGCCATACACAGTGCAAATAGCTCTGGCGTCTGTTGCCAGCAATACAGAGTATTGGACTGAAGAGAAGCTACTCTTCTTGTCAGTTTACTCAGCAGGGTTTAACAAGATATGGCCCGTGAGTGTAGGAAGCACAGTTATTTTGTTCTGAGTAAGCTCAGTCTTCTGGCCCTATAGGAAACACAATAAAGTAGAAGAGTGCTCTATTCTCAAAAGCAGCATGTGCTTCTTGTATGGCAAGCTAGTGTTTGTCCCATTCATAAATGTAGTTGAATCACATGCATTTTCTGTTCCTATGAGCAAGAGTTGTTTTCTGGTAAGGAAAGTCAGTACTGAGTTCCCATTGCCATACCCAGTGCAAATAGCTCTTGTGTGTGTTCCCAGCAAGTACAGTGTATTGGACTGAAGAGAACCTACTGTTCCTGTCAGTTTCCTCAGCAGATTTGAACTAGATAGATATGGCTCGTGTGTGTAGGACGCACAGTTCTTTTCTTTGAGCAAGCTCACTCTTCTGGCTCTATAGGAAACTGAGTAGAGTAGGAGAGTGCTCTTTATTAAAAGCAGAGTGTGTTTCTTGTAAGGCAAGCTAGTGTTTGTTTCCCGTTCATAAAAAGAGTTGAATCACACAGTTTCTGATCCTATGAGCAAGAGTTGTTTTCTGGTAAGGAAAGTCACTATTGCAATCCCATTGTGATACACCGTGCAAATAGCACTCTCGTCTGTTTCCAGCAAATACAGTGTATTGGACTGAAGAGAACCTACCGTTCATGTCAGTTTAATAAGCAGAGTTGAACTAGATATGGCTCGTGTGTGTAGGAAGCACAATTCTTTTTTTCTGAGCAAGCTCACTCTACTAGTCCTAATGGTAACACAGTAGAGTAGAAGAATGCTCCTTTCTCAAAAGAAGAGTATTTTTCCTATAAGGCGAGCTGGCGTTTGTTTCCTGTTCATCAATAGATTTGAATCACATTCAGTTTCTGGTTTTACAGGCAAGAGTTGTTATCTGGTAATGAAAGTCACTATTTTGTTCCCATTGCCATACACAGTGCAAATAGCACTGTCGTCTGTTTCCAGCAAATACAGTGTATTGGACTGAAGAGAAGCTACTGTTCTTGTCAGTTTCCTAAGCAGAGTTGAAGTAGATATGGCTCGTGTGTGTAGGAAGCACAGTTCTTTTGTTTGAGCAAGCTCACTATTCTGGCACTATAGGATACAGAATAGAGTAGAAGAGTGCTTTTTTCTCAATAGCACAGTGTGTTTCTTGTAAGGTAAGCTAGTGGTCATTTCCCATTTATAAACGGAGTTGAGTAAAGTGTAATTTCTGGTCCTATGAACAATAGTTTTTTTCTGGTAAGGAAAGTCACCAGTGTGCTCCCATTGCCATAAACACTGCAAATAGCACTCACATCTGCTCCCAGCAAGTACAGTGTATTTGACTGAAGAGAAGCTACTGTTCTTGTCAGTTTCCTAAGCAGAGTTGAACTGGATATGACCCTTCTGTGTAGGAAGCACAATTCTTTTGTTCTGAGCAAGCACATTCTTCTGGCATATAGAAAACACAGTAGAGTAGAAGAGTGCTCTTTTCTCAAAAGCAGAGTGTGTTTCTTGTAAGGAGAGCTAGTGTTTGTTTCCCATTCATAAACGGAGTTGAATCACATGCAGTTTCTGGTACTACAGCAAGAGTCATTTTGGGGTAAGGAAAGTTACTATTGTGCTCCCATTGCCATGCACAGTGCAAATAGCACTCACATCTGTTCAAAGCAAGTACAGTGTCTTGGACTGAAGAGAAGTTACTGTTCTTGTCAATTTCCTAAGCAGAGTTGAACTAGATATGGCTCGTGTGTGTAGGTAGCACAGATCTTTTGTGTTGAGCAAGCTCACTCTTCTGGCCCTGTAGGAAACACAGTAGAGTAGATGAGTGCTCTTTTCTCAACAGCAGAGTGTGTTTCTTGTAAGGAGAGCTAGTGTTTGTTTCCCATTCATAAAATTAGTTGCATCACACAGTTTCTGATCCTATGAGCAAAAGTTGTTTTTTTAAGGAAATTCACTATTGTGCTCCCATTGCCATACACAGTTCAAATAACAATCATGTATGTTCCCAGCAAGTATAGTGTATTGGACTGAAGAGAAATTACTGTTCTTGTCAGTTTCCTAAGGAGAGTTGAACAAGATATGGCCCATGTGTGTAGGAATCACAGTTCTTTGTTCTGAAAAAGCTCACTCTTCTGGCCCTTTAGGAAACAGAGTAGAGTAGAAGAGTGCTCTTTACTCAAAATTAGAGTGTGTTTCTTGTAAAGCAAGCTACTGTTTGTTTCCCAT
The DNA here is from genome assembly GCF_949786415.1 of Peromyscus eremicus. Lineage (NCBI taxonomy): Eukaryota > Metazoa > Chordata > Mammalia > Rodentia > Cricetidae > Peromyscus > Peromyscus eremicus. Next base: position 241,819 of record NC_081424.1, on the reverse strand, counting down.
TCATAAACAGAGTTGAATCACATGCATTTTCTGGTCCTATGAGCAAGAGTTGTTTTCTGGTAAGGAAAGTCACTACTGCACACCCATTGTCATACACAGTGCAAATAGCACTCACGTCTCCTACTAGCAAGTACAGTGTATTGGACTGAAGAGAAGCTACTGTTCTTGTCAGTTTCCTAAGCAGAGCTGAACTAGATATGCCTCGTGTGTGTAGGAAGCACAGATCATTTGTTCTGAGCAAGCTCACTCTTCCGGCCCTATAGGAAACACAGTAGAGTAGATGAGTGCTCTTTTCTCAAAAGCAGAGTGTGTTTCTTATATGGCAAGCTAGTGTTTTTTTCCCATTCATAAAAGTAGTTGAATCACACAGTTCAGTTTCTGATCCTATGAGCAAGAGTTGTTTTCTGGTAAGAAAATTCACTATTGTGCTCCCATTGACATACACAGGGCAAATAGCACTCGCTTATGTTCCCAGCAAGTACACTGTATTGGACTGAAGAGAAGGTACTGTTCTTGTCAGTATCCTAAGCAGAGCTGTTATAGATATGGCCCGTGTGTGTAGGAAGCACAATTTTTTGTTCAGAGCAAGCTCACTGTTCTGGTCCTATAGGAAACAGAATAGAGTAGAAGAGTGCTCTTTTCTCAAAAGCAGAGTGTGATTCTTGCAAGGAGAGCTACTGTTTGTTTCCCATTCATAAACAGAGTTGAATCACATGCAGTTTCTTGTCGTATGAGCAAGAGTTGTTTTCTGGTAATGAAAGTCACTACTGTGCTCCCATTGCCATACACAGTGCAAATAGCACTCGCGTCTCTTCCCATCAAGTACAGTGTATTGGACTGAAGAGAAGCTACTTTTCTTGTCAGTTTCCTACACAGAGCTGAACTAGATATGGCTCATGTGTGTAGGAAGCAGAGATCTTTTGTTCTGAGCAACTTCACTCTTCTGGCCCAATAGGAAACACAGTAGAGTAGATGAGTGCGCTTTTCTCAAAAGCAGAGTGTGTTTCTTGTAAGACAAGTTAGTGTTTGTTTCCCGTTTATAAAAATTTGAATCATATGCAATTTCTGGTACTACAGCAAGAGTTGTTTTGTGGTAAGGAACGTCACTATTGTACACCCATTGCCATACACAGTGCAAATAGCCCTCGCGTCTGTTCCCAGCAAGTACAGTTTATTGGACTGAAGAGAAGCTACTGTTATTGTCAGATTCCTAAGCAGAGCTGAACTAGATATGGCTCGTGTGTGTAGGAAGCACAGATCTTTTGTTTTGAGCAAGCTTACTTTTCTGGCCCTATAGGAAACACAGTAGAGTACATGAGTGCTCTTTTCTCAACAGGAGAGTGTGTTTCTTGTAAGTCGAGCTATTGTGTGTTTCCCGTTCATAAAAGTAGTTGAATCACATGCAATTTCTGGTACGACAGCAAGTATTGTTTTCTGGAAAGGAAAGTCACTATTGTGTTCCCATTGCCAAACACAGTGCAAATAGCACTCGCGTCTGTTGCCAGAAAGTGCATAGTATTTGACTGAAGAGAAGCTACGGTTCTTGTCAATTTCCTAAGCAGAGTTGAACTAGATATGTCCCGTGTGTGTAGGAAGCACAGTTCTTTTGTTCTGTGCAAGCTCACTGTTCTGGCCTATAGGAAACACAGTAGTGTAGATGATTTGTCTTTTCTCAACAGCAGCATGTGTTTCTTGCAAGGTGAGCTAGTGTTTGTTTCCCATTCATAAACGGACTTGAATCATATGCTGTTTTTGGTCCTATTAGCAAAGGTTTTTTTCTGGTAAGGAAAGTCACCCTTGTGCTCCCATTGCCATACACTGTGCAAATAGCATTCGCGTCTGTTCCCAGCAAGTACAGTGTATAGGACTGAAGATAAGCTACTGTTCTTGTCAATTTCCTAAGCAGGGTTGAACTAGATATGGCTTGTGTGTGTAGGAAGCACAGTTCTTTTGTTCTGAGAAAGCTCACTCTTGTGTCCCTTTAGGAAACACAGTAGAGTAGAAGAGTGACTTATCTCAAAAAGCAGAGTTCTTTCTTGTAAGGTGAGCTAGTGTTTTTTTCACATGCATAAACGGAATTGAATCACATACAGATTCTGGTACTATGAGCAAGAGTTGTTTTCTGGTAAGGAAAGTCACTACTGCGATCCCAAAGCCATTTTCAGTGCAAATCGCAATCGTGTCTGTTCCCAGCAAGTACAGTGTATTAGACTGAAGATAAGCAACTGTTCTTGTCAGTTTCCTAAGGAGAGTTGAACAAGATATGGCCCGCTTGTGTAGGAAGCACAGTTCTTTTGTTCTGAGCAAGCTCACTCTTCTGGCCCTATAGGAATCACAGTAGAGTAGAAGAGTGCTCTTTTCTCAAAAGCAGTGTGTGTTTCTTGTAAGGCGAGCTAGTATTTGTTTCCCCTTCATAAATGGAGTTGAATCACATACAGTTTCTGGTCCTATGAACAAGAGTTGTTTTCTGGTAAGGAAATTCACTATTTCGCTCCTTTGACATCCACAGTACAAATAGCACTCGCGTTTGTTCCCAGCCAGTACAGTGTATTAGACTGAAGAGAATCTACTGTTCTTGTTAGTTTCCTATGCAGAGTTGAATAAGGTATGGCCCATGTGTGTAGGAAACACAATTCTTTGTTCTGAGCAACATCAATGTTCTGTCTATATAGGAAACACAGTAGAGTAGAAGATTTCTTACTTCTGAAAATCAGAATGTGTTTCTTGTAAGGAGAGCTAGTGTTTGTTTCCCATTCATAAACGAAGTTGAATCACATGCAATTTCTAGTACTACAGCAAGAGTTGTTTTCTGGTAAGGAAAGTCACTATTGTACTCCCATTGCCATACACAGTGCAAATAGCACTCGTGTCTCTTCCCAGCAAGTACAGTGTATTGGACTGAAGAGAAGCATCTGTTCTTGTCAGTTTCCTAAGCAGAGCTAAACTAGATATGGCTCGTGTGTGTAGGAAGCACAGATCTTTTGTTCTGAGCAAGCTCACTCTTTTGGCCCTAGGGAAACACAGTAGAGTAGATGAGTGCTCTATTCTCAAAAGCAGAGTGTGTTTCTTTTAAGGCAAGCTAGTGTTTGTTTCCCATTCATAAAATTAGCTGTATCACACAGTTTCTGATCCTATGAGCAAGAATTGTTTTTTTGTAAGTAAATTCACTATTGTGCTCCCATTGCCATACACAGTGCACATATCACTCGTGTATGTTCCCAGCATGTATAGTGTATTGGACTGAAGAGAAGCTACTGTTCTTGTCAGTTTCCTAAGGAGAGTTGAATAAGATATGGCCCGTGTGTGTAGGAATCACAGTTCTTTTGTTCTGAAAAAGCTCACTCTTCTGGCCCTTTAGGAAACAGAGTAGAGTAGAAGAGTGGTCTTTTCTCAAAAGCAGAGTGTGTTTCTTGTAAGGCAAGCTACTGGTTGTTTCACATTCATAAACGGAGTTGAATCACATGCATTTTCTGGTCCTACGAGCAAGATTGTTTTCTGGTAAGGAAAGTCACTACTGTGCACCAATTGCCATACACAGTGCGAATAGCACTCTCGTCTCCTCCTAGCAAGTACAGTGTATTGGACTGAAGAGAAGCTCCTGTTCTTGTCAGTTTCCTAAGAAGAGCTGAACTAGAAATGGCTCGTGTGTAGGAAGCACAGTTTTTTGTTCTGAGCAAGCTAACTCTTCTGGCCATATAGGAAACACAGTAGAGTAGATGAGTGCTCTTTTCACAAAAGCAGAGTGTGTGTCTTGTAAAGCAAGCTAGTGTTTGTTTCCCATTCATAAAAGCAGTTGAATCACACAGTTTTTGATCCTATGAGCAAGTGTTGTTTTCTGGTAAGGAAATTCACTATTGCACTCCGATTGCCATACACAGTGCTAATAGCACTCGCTTATGTTCCCAGCAAGTACAGTGTATTGGATTGAAGAGAAGGTACTGTTCTTGTCTTTATCCTAAGCAGAGTTGTAATAGATATGGCTGTGTGTGTAGGAAGCACAATTTTTTGTTCAGAGCAAGTTCACTGTTCTGGCTTATAGGAAACACAGTATTTTAGATGATTTCGCTATTCTAAAAAGCAGCATGTGTTTCTTGTAAGTCGAGCTAGTGTTTTATGTTTGTTTATGTTTGTTTCCCATTCATAATCGGAGTTGAATCACATGCAGTTTCTGGTCAAACATGCAAGAGTTGTTTTCTGGTAAGGAAAGTCACCATTGAGCTCCCATTGCCATACACTGTGCAAATAGCACTCGTGTTTCTTCCAGCAAGTACGGTGTATTGGACTGAAGAGAAAGTACTGTTCTACTCAAGTTTCCTCAGCATAGTTGAACAAGATATAGCCCGTTTGTGTAGGAAGCACAGTTCTTTTGTTCTGCTCAAGCTCAGTCTTCTCGCCCAATAGGAAACACAGTAGAGTATAAAAGTTCTCTTTTCTCAAAAGCAGAGTGTGTTTCTTGTAAGGCGAGCTAGTGTTTGTTTTGCATTCATAAAAAGAGTTGAATCACATGCAGTTTCTTGTCCTACGAGAAAGAGATGTTTTCTGGTAAAAAAAAAAAAGTCACTATTGTGCTCCAATTGCATTACACAGTGGAAATAGCACTGGAGTCTGTTCCCAGAAAGTACAGTGTATTGGACTGAAGAGAGGCTACTGTTCTTGTTAGTTTCCTCAGCAGAGTTGAATAAGATATGGCCCGAGTGTGTAGGAAGCACAGTTCTTTTGCCCTGAGCAAGCTCACTGTTCTGGCCCTACAGGAAACACAGTAGAGTAGAAGATTTCTTTTTTCCACATAACAAAATGTGTTTCTTGTAAGGAGAGCTAGTGTTTGTTTCCCTATCATAAATGTAGTTGACTCACATGCAGTTTCTGTTTCTACAGCAAGAGTTGTTTTGTGGTAAGGAAAGTCATTTTATGCTCCCTTTGACATACACAGTGCAAATAGCATTCGCGTATGTTCCCAGGCAGTAGAGTGTAATGGACTGAAAAGAAGCTACTGTTCTTGTCAGTTTCCTAAGCAGAGTTGAAATAGATAAGGCCCAGGTGTGTAGGAAGCAGAGTTCTTTTGTTCTGAGCAAGCACATTCCTCTGGCATATAGAAAACACAGTAGAGTAGAAGAGTGCTCTTTTCTCAAAAGCAGAGTCTGTTCCTTGTAAGGAGAGCTAGTGGTTGTTTCCCTTTCATAAACGGAGTTGAATCACATGCAGTTTCTGGTACTACAGCAAGAGTCGTTTTGGGGTAAGGAAAGTCACTATTGCGCTCCCATTGCCATACACTGTGCAAATAGGAGGCGCGTCTCTTCCCAGCATGTACAGTGTATTGGACTGAAGAGAAGCTACTGTTCTTGTCAGTTTCCCAAGCAGAATTGAACTAGATATGGCCCGTGTGTGTAGGAAGCACAGTTCTTTTGTTCGAAGCAAGTAAACTCTTCGGGCCGTATAGGAAACACAGTAGAGTAGAAGAGTGCTCTTTTCTCAAAAGTAGAGTGTGTTTCATGTAAGGCAAGCTACTGTTTGTTTCCCATTCACAAACAGAGTTCAATCACATGGAATTTCTGGTCTTATGAGCAAAAGTTGTTTTCTGGTAAAGAAAGTCACTATTATTTTCCCATTGACAAATATAGTACAAATACCCCTGGCGTCTGTTCCCAGAAAGTACAGTGTATTGGATTGGAGAGAAGCTACTGTTCTTTTCAGTTTCTTAAGCAGAGTGGCAGTAGATATGGCCCATGTTCACAGGAAGCACAGGTGTTTTGTTCTGAGCAAGCTCCCTGTTCTGGCTCTATAGGAAACACAGTATAGTAGAAGAGTGCTCTTTTCTCAAAAGCAGATTGTGTTTCTTGAAAGGTGACCTAGAGTTTGTTTCCCATTCATCAACCGAGTTGAATCACATGCAGTTTCTGGTCGTAAGAGCAACAGTTGTTTTCTGGTAAGGAAATTATTATTGTGCTCCCATTACCCGACACAGTACAAATAGCCCTCACGTCTGTTCCCAGCAATTACAGTGTATTGGACTGAAGAGAAGCTACTGTTCTTGTCAGTTTCCTAAGCAGAGTTGAACTAGATATGGCCCGTGTGTGTAGGAAGCACAGTTCTTTGGTTCTGAGCAAGCACACTGTTCTAGCCCTATAGAAAACACAGTAGAGTAGAAGGTGCTCATTTCTCAAAAGCAGAGTGTGTTTCTTGTAAGGCGAATGAGTGTTTGCTTTCCAGTCAGAAATGGAGTTGAATCACATGCAGATTCTGGTCCTACAGGCAAGAGTTGTTTTCTTGTAAGACAAGTCACTTTTGTGCTCCCTTTGGCATCCACAGTGCAAATATCACTTGCGTCTGTTCCCAGTAATCACAGTGTATTGGACTGAAGGGAAGCTACTGTTCTTGTCAGTTTCTTAAGTATAGCTGAACTTGATATGGCGAATGTGTGTACGAATTACAGTTCTTTGTTCTGTGCAAGCTCACTGTTCTCTCCATATAGGAAACACAGAAGAGTAGAAGAGTGCTCTTTTCTCAACAGCAGAGTGTGTTTCTTGTAAGGCGAGCTAGTCTTGGTTTCCCATTCATAATGAGAGTTGAAACACATGCAGTTTCTAGTCTAGGAGCAAAGTTGTTTTCTGGTAAGGAAAATCACTATTGTGCTCCCATTGCCATACACAGTGCAAATAGCACTCCCGTCTGTTCCCAGCAAATGCAGTGTATTGGACTGAAGACAAGCTACTGTTCTAGTCAGTTTCCTAAGTGGAGTTGAACTAGATATGGCTGGTGTGTGTAGGAAGCACAGTTCTTTTGTTCTGAGCAAGCACACTCTTCTGGCCCTATAGGAAACACAGTGGAGTAGAAGAGTGCTCTTTTCTCAAAAGCAGAGTGTGTTTCTTGTAAGGTGAGCTAGTGTTTGTTTCCCAGTCATAAATGGAGTTGAATCACATGGAGTTTCTGGTCCTACGAGCAAGAGTTGTTTTCTGGTAAGAAGAGTCACTATTGCGCTCCCATTGCCATACACAGTGCAAATAGCACTCGCTTCAGTTCCCTGCAAGTACAGTGTATTTAACTGAAGAAAAGCTACTTTTCTTGTCAGTTACCTAATCAGAGTTGCACTAGATACGTCCCGTGTGTGTAGGAAGCACAGTTCTTTTGTTCTGAGCAAGCTAATTCTTCTGGCCCTATAAAAACACAGTAGAGTAGAAGAGTACTCTTTTCTCAAAAGCAGAGTTTGTTTCTTGTAAGGCGAGCTACTGTTTTTTTCCCATTCATAATTGGAGTTGAATCACATGCAGTTTATAGTCCTATGAGCAAGAGTTTTTTCTCTGGTGAGGAAAGTCACAATTATGCTCCCATTGCCATACACAGTGCTCTTAGCCCTAGCACCAGCTCCCAGCAATACAGTGTATTGGACTCAAGAGAAGCTACTGTTCTTGTCAGTTTCTTAAGCAGAGCTGAAGTAGTTATTGCCCACATGTGTAGGAAGCACAGTTTTGTTATTCTGTTCAAGCTCACTCTTCTGGCCCTATAGTATACACAGTAGATTCGAAGAGTACTCTTTTCTCAAGAGCACAGTGTGTTTCTTGCAAGGCGAGCTAGTGTTTGTTTCCCATTCATGAACGAAGTTGAATCACATGAAGATTCTGGTCCTACCAGCATGAGTAGTTTTCTTGTAAGGAAAGTCACTATTGTGCTCCCATTGCCATATACATTGTAGATAGCACTCGTGTTTGTTCCCCGCAAGTACATAGTCCAAGTGGGACTCGCGTCTTTTCCCAGCAAGTACAGTCTATTGGACTGAAGAGAAGCTCCTGTTCTTGTCAGTTTCCTCAGCAGAGTTGAACTAGATATGGCCCCTGTGTGTTGGAAGCCCAATTTTTTATCTGAGCAAGCTCATTCTTCTGGCCCTATAGGAAACACAGTTGAGTAGATGAGTGCTCTTTTCTCAAAAGCAGATTGTGTTTCTTGTAAGAAGCGCTAGAGTTTATTTCTCATTCATAAATGGAGATTAATCACATGCACTTTCTGGTCCTATGAGCAAGAGCTGTTTTCTGGTAAGGAAAGTCACTATTGTACTCCCAATGACATACACAGTGCAAATAGCACTCGCGTCTGTTCCCAGCAAGTATAATCTATTGGACTGAAGAGAAGCTCCTGTTCTTGTTAGTTTCCTCAGCACAGTTGAACTAGATATGGCCTGTATGTGCAGGAAGCCCAATTTTTGTTATCAGCAAGCTCATTCTTCTGGCCCTGTAAGAAACACATTTGAGTAGATGTGTGCTCTTTTCTCAAAAGCAGATTGTGTTTCTTGTAAGGAGAGCTAGAGTTTATTTCACAGTCATAAATGGAGATGAATCATAGGCAGTTTCTGGTCCTACGAGCAAGAGTTGTTTTCTTGTAAAGAAAGTCACTATTGCGCTCCCATTGACAAACACAGTGCAAATAGCACTCTCGTGTATTCCCAACACGTACAGTGTATTAGACTGAAGACTACCTTCTGTTCTTCTCAATTTAATAAGCAGAATTGAACTAGATATGGCCCTTGTGTGTAGGAAGCACAGATGATTTGTTCTGAGCAAGCTCACTCTTCTGGCCCTATCGGAAACACAGTAGAGTAGAACAGTGCTCTTTTTCAAAAGCAGAGTGTGTTTCTTGTAAGAGGAGCTAGTGTTTGTTTCCCAAGCATAAATGGAGTTGAATCACATGCACTTTCTGGTCCTACAAGCAAGGGATGTTTTCTTGTAAGGAAAGTCACTCTTGTGCTCCCATTGCCATACACAGTACAAATAACACTTGCGTCTATTCTCAGCAAGTACAGTGTATTGGACTGAAGAGAAGCTACTGTTCTTGTCACTTTCCTAGGCAGACTTGATCTAGACATGGCCCGTGTTTGTAGGAAGCACAGTTCTTTTGTTCTAAGCAAGCTCACTGTTCTGGCCCTATAGGAAACACAGTAGAGTAGAAAAGTGCTCTTTCTTCAAAAGCAGATTGTATTTCATGTAAGGCCAATTAGTGTTTGTTTTCCATTTTAAGCGGAGTTGAAGCACATGCAGTTTCTGTTACTACAACAAGAGATGTTTTCTGGAAAAGAAAGTCACTATTGTTCTCACATTGCCATACACAGTGCAAAGAGCTCTTGCATCTGTTGCAAACAATTACAGTGTATTGGACTGTAGCTACAGTTCTTGACAGTTTCCAAAGAAGATTTGAACTAGATATGGCCCGTGTGAGTAGGAAGCACAGTTCTTTTGTTCTGAGCAAGCTCACTGTTCTGGCCCCATGGGAAACACAGTAGAGCAGAAGAGTACTCTTTTCTCAAAAGTAGAGTGTGTTTATTGTAAGGCGATCTAGTGTTTGTTTCCCATTGTTAAATTTTGGTGAATCACATGCAGTTTCTGTTCCTATGACAAGAAATGTTTTCTGGAAAGGAAAGTCACTATTGCACTCGCATTGCCATACACAGTGCAAATAGCAATCACGTCTGTTCACAGCAAGCACAGTGTAATGGACTGAAGAGAAGCTACTGTTCTTATCAGTTTCCTAAGAAGAGTTGGAACAGATATGGACCGTGTTTGTAGGAAGCTGAGTTCTTTTGTTCTGAGCAAGCTCACTCTTCTGGCACTATAGGAAACACAGTAGAGTAGAAGAGTGCTCTTTTCTCAAAAGCAGAGTATGTTTCCTGTAAGGCGAGCTTATGTTTGTTTCCCATTCAAAAACGGAGGTGAATCACATGCAGTTTCTGCTCCTGCCAGCAAGAGTTGTTTTCTGGAAAGGAAAGACACTATTGTGCTCCCATTGCCCCACACAGTGCAAATAGCACTCACGTCTGTTCCCAGCAATTACAGTGTATTGGACTGAAGAGAAGCTACTGTTCTTGTCAGTTTCCTCAGAGTTGAACTAGATATGTACCGTGTGTGTAGGAAGCCCAATTTTTGATCTGAGCAAGCTCATTATTCTGGCCCTATAGGAAACACAGTAGAGTTGAAGAGTGCTTTTTCTGAAAAGCAGAGTGTGATTTTTGTAAGGTGAGCTAGTGTTTGTTTCCCAGTCAGAAATGGCGTTGAATCAGACACAGTTTCTCCTCCAATGTGCAAGAGTTGTTTTCTGGTAAGGAATGTAACTATTGCACTGCCATTGCCTTACACAGTGAAAATAGCACTCGTGACTGTTCCAGAAACTACATTGTATTTGACTGAAGAGACACTAGTGTTCTTGTTAGTTTCCTAAGCAGAGTTGAAGTAGATATGGCCCGTGCATGTAAGAAGCACACTTCTTTTGTTCTGAGCAAGCTCACTGTTCTGGCACTATAGGAAACACAGTAGAGTAGAAGAATGCTGTTTTCTCAAAAGCAGAGTGTGTTTCTTGTAAGGCGAGCTAAATTTTGTTTTCTATTCATAAATGGAGTTGAATCACGTGCACTTTCTGGTCCTACGAGCAAGAGTTGTTTTCTAGTAGGGAAAGTCACTATTGCACTCCCTCTGCCAGACACAGTGCAAATAGCACTCGCATCTCTTCCCAGCAAGTACAGTGTATTGGAATGAAGAGAAGATACTCTTTTTGTCAGTTTCCTAAGCAGAGTTGAACTAGATATGGCCCGTGTGTAGGAACCTCAGTTCTCATCAAGCTCACTCTACAGCCCCTAAATGAAACACAGTAGATTGGAAGAGTGCTCTTTTCTCAAAAGAGGAGTGTGTTTCTTGTAAGGCAAGCAAGGGTTTGTTTCCCATTAATAACTGGAGTTGAGTCACATTCAGTTTCCTGTCCTAGGAGCAAGAGTTGTTTTCTGGTAAGGAAAGTCACTATTGCCCTCCCATTGCCACACAGTGCAAAAACACTAGCACTGTTTCCAGCAAGTACAGTGTATTGTACTGAAGAGAAGCTACCGTTCTTGTCAGTTTCTTCAGCAGATTTGAACAAGATATGGCCCTTGTGTGTAAGAAGCAATTTTTTTTTGTTCTGGCCAAGCTCACTATTCTGGCCCTACAGGAAAAACAGCAGTGTAGAAGATTTCCCTTTTCTCTAAAGCAGAGTGTGTTTCTTGTAAGGAGAGCTAGTGTTTGTTTCCCAGTCATAAACGGAGTTCAATCCCATGTAATTTCTGGTCCTAGGAGCAAGATTTGTTTTCTGGCAAGGAAAGTCACTATTATGATCCCATTGACATACACAGCGCAAATAGTACTCACGTCTCTGTCCAGCAAGTACAGTGTATTAGAGTGAAGAAAAGCTACTGTTGTCTGTTTCCTAAGCTGAATTGAACTAGATATAGCCCGCTTGTGTAGGAAGCACAGTTCTTTTGTGCTGAGCAAGCTCATTGTTCTGGCCCAGTAGGAAACACAGTAGAGTAGAAGAGGCCCCTTTTTTCAAAAGCATAGTGTGTTTTTTGTAAGGTGAGCAAGTGTTTGTTTCCCATTCATAAACGGAGTTGAATCACATGCAGTTTCTGGTCCTACCAGCAAGAATTGTTTTCTGGAAAGGAAAGTCACTATTGTGCTCCCATTGCCCCACACAGTGCAAATAGCACTCACATCTGTTCCCATCAATTACAGTATATTGGACTGAAGAGAAGCTACTGTTCTTGTCTGCTTCATAAGCAGAGTTGAGCTAGATATGGCTCCAGTGTATAGGAAGCACAGTTCTTTTCTTCTGAGCAAGCTCACTGTTCTGGCCCTATAGTAAACAGTAGAGTAGAAGAGTGCTCTTTATTCAAAAGCAGAATGTATTTCTTGTAAGGCGAGCTAGTGTTTGTTTCCCATTCATAAATGGAGTTGAATAACACACAGTTTCTGTTCCTACAAGCAAGAGTTGTTTTCTGGTATAGAAAGTTACTATTGTGCTCCCAATGACATACACAGTGCAAATAGCACTCACGTCTGTTTCCAGCAAGTACAGTGTATTGGACTGAAGAGAAACTCCCATTATTGTCAGTTTCCTCAGCAGAGTTGAACTAGATATGGACCATGTGTGTAGGAAGCCCAATTATTGATCTGACCAACTCATTATTCTGGCCTTATAGGAAACACAGTAGAGTGGAAGAGTGCTCTTTCTCAAAAGCAGAGTGTGATTTTTGTAAGGCGAGCTAGTGTTTGTTTTCCATTCATAAAAGCAGTTGAATCAGACACAGTTTCTTGTCCTATGAGCAAGAGTTGTTTTTTGGTAAGGAATGTAACTATTGGGCTGCCATTGCCTTACACAGCGAAAATAGCACTCACCACTGTTCCAGCAACTACAGTGTATTAGACTGAAGAGACACTAATGTTCTTGTAAGTTTCCTAAGGAGAGTTGAAATAGATATGGCCCGTGTGTGTAGGAAGCAGAGTTCTTTTTTCTGAGCAAGCTCACTCTTCTGGCACTTTAGGAAACACAGTAGAGTAGATGAGTGCAGTTTTCTCAAAAGCAGAGTGTTTTTTTTGTAAGGCGAGCAAGTGTTTGTTTCCCATTCATAAACGGAGTTGAATTACATGCAGTTTCTGGTCCTACAAACAGGAGTTGTTTTCTGGTAAGGAAAGTCCCTATTGTGCTCCCATTGCCACACACAATATAAAGAGCCCTCGCGTCCATTCCCAGCAAGTACAGTGAATTGGACTGAAAAGAAGCTACCGTTCTTGTCAGTTTCCTCATCAGAGTTGAACAAGATATGGCCTTTGTGTGTAGGAAGCACAGTACTTTTGTTCTGAGCAAGCTCACTTTTCTGGCCCTACAGGAAACACAGTAGAATTGAAGATATCCCTTTTCTCAAAAGCAGAGAGTGTTTCTTGTAAGGCAAGATAGTGTTTGTTTCTCATTCATAAACGGAGTTGAATCACACATGGTTTTTTGTCTTACGAGCAAGAGTTGTTTTCTGGTGAAGAAAGTCACTATTGTGCTCCCATTGCCATACTAAGTGCAAATAGTAGGCGCGTCTGTTCCCAGCAAGTACAGTGTATTGGACTGAAAAGAAGATACTGTTCTTGTCAGTTTCCTCAGCAGAGTTGAACTAGATATGGCCCGTGTGTGCAGGAAGCACAGGTCTTTTGTTCTGAGCAAGCTCACTGTTATGGCCCTATAGGAAACACAGTAGAGTAGAAGAGTGCTGTTTTCTCAAAAGCAGAGATTGTTTCTTGTAAGGCAAGCTAGTGTTGCTTTCCCATTCATAAACGGAGTTGAGCCACATGCAGTTGGTCCTACAAGCAAGAGTTGTTTTCTGGTAAGGAAAGTCACTATTGCGCTCCCATTGACATACACAGTGCAAATTGCACTGGTGTCTCTTCCCAGCAAGTACAGTGTATTGAACTGAAGAGAAGCTTCTGTTCTTGTCAGTTTCCTCAGCCGAGTTGAACAAGACATGGCCCGTGTGTGTAGGAAGCACAGTTCTTTTTTCTGAGCAAGTTGTCTCTTCTGGCCATATAGGAAACACAGTAGAGTAGAAGAGTGTTCTTTTTTCAAAAGCAGAGTGTGTTTCTTGTAAGGCGAGCTAAATTTTGTTTCCTATTCATAAAGGGAGTTGAATCACATGCAGTTTCTGGTCCTATGAGCAAAAGTTGTTTTCTAGTAAGGAAAGTCACTATTGCACTCCCACTGCCAGACACAGTGCAAATAACACTCGCATCTCTTCCCAGCAAGTACAGTGTATTGGTATGAAGAGAAGGTACTCTTCTTGTCAGTTTCCTAAGCAGAGTTGAACTAGATATGGCCCGTGTGTAGGAACCTCAGTTCTTTTGTTCTCATCAAGCTCACTCTACTGCCCCTAAATGAAACACAGTAGATTGGAAGAGTGCTCTTTTCTCAAAAGAAGAGTGTGTTTCTTGTAAAGCAAGCAAGGGTTTGTTTCCCATTAATAAATGGAGTTGAATCACATGCAGTTTCTTGTCCTAGGAGCAAGAGTTGTTTTCTGGTAAGGAAAGTCACTATTGCCCTCCCATTGCCACACAGTGCATATAGCATAGCCTCTGTTCCCAGCAAGTACAGTGTATTGAACTGAAGAAAAGCTACCCTTCTTGTCAGTTTCTTCAGCAGAATTGAACAAGATATGGCCCTTGTGTGTAAGAAGCAATTTTTTTTGTTCTGGCCAAGCTCACTGTTCTGGCCTTATAGGAAACACAGCAGTGTAGAAGATTTCCCTTTTCTCTAAAGCAGAGTGTGTTTCTTGTAAGGAGAGCTAGTGTTTGTTTCCCAGTCATAAATGGAGTTCAATCACATGTAGTTTCTGGTCCTAGGAGCAAGATTTGTTTTCTGGTAAGGAAAGTCACTATTATGATCCCATTGACATACACAGCGCAAATAGTACTCACGTCTCTGTCCAGCAATACAGTGTATTAGAGTGAAGAGAAGCTACTGTTTTTGTCAGTTTCCTAAGCAGAGTTGAAGTAGATATGGCCTGTGTGTGTAGGAAGCACAATACTTTTGTTCTGAGAAAGCTCACTCTTCTGGCCTTAAAGGAAACACAGTAGAGTAGAAGAGTGCACTTTTCTCAAAAGAACAGTGTGTTTCTTGTAAGGCGAGCTAGTGTTTGTTTCCCATTTATAATCGGAATTGAGTCATATGTAGTTTCTTGTCCTACTATCAAGAGTTGTTTTCTTGTAAAGAAAGTCACTATTGTGCTCCCATAGCCATACACAGTGCAAATAGCACTCACATATGTTCCCATCAAGTACAGTGTATTGGACTCAAGAAAATCTACTCTTCTAGGCAGTTTCCTCAGCACAGTTGAACAAGATATGGCCCGTGTGTATGAAGCACAGTTCTTTTATTCTGCACAAGCTCACTCTTCAGGCCCTATAGAAAACACAGTAGAGTAGAAGAGTGCTCTTTATTCAAAAGCAGAGTGTGTTTCTTGTCAGTTGGGCTAGTGTTTGTTTCCCATTCATATAAGGAGTTGAATCACATACAGTTTCTCGTCATACGAGGAAGAGTTTTTTCCTGGTAAGGAATGTCACTATTGTGCTCCCATTGCCATACACAGTGCAAATAGCAATCGAGTCTGTTCCCAGCAAGTACAGAGTACTGGACTGAGGGAAGCTACTGTTCTTGTCAGTTTCCTAAGCAGCGTCGAACTAGATATGGCCCTTGTGATTAGGATGCAGAGTTCTTTTTTTCTGAGCAAGCTGACTCTTTTGGCCCTATAGGAAACACAGTAGAGTAGAAGAGTTTGTTTCCCATTCATAAATGGAGTTGAATCACATGCAGTTTCTGTTCCTATGAGCAAGAGTTCTTTTCTGGTACGTAAAGACACTATTGCGCTCCCATTGACACACTCAGTGTAAATAGGACTCGCGTTTGTTCTCAACAATTACAGTGTATTGCACTGAAGAGAAATTACTGTTCTAGTCAGTTTCCTCAGCAGAGTTTAACAAGATATCGCCCGTGTGTTTAGGAAGCACAGTTCTTTTGTTCTGATCTAGCTCACTGTTCTGGCCCTATAGGAAACACAGTAGAGTAGAAGAGTGCTCTTTTCTCATAAGGAGAGTGTGTTTCTTGTAAGGTAAGCTAGTGTTTGTTTCCCATTCATAAACGAAGTTGTATCACATACAGTTTCAAGTCCTACGAGCAAGAGTTGTTTTCTGGTAAGGAAAGTCACTATTGCGCTCCAATTTCCATACACATTGCAAATAGCACTTGCTTCTGTTCTTAGCAAGTACAGAGTATTGGACTGAAGAGAATCAACTGTTCTTGTCAGATTCCTACACAGAGTTGAACTAGATACGGCCCGTGTGTGTAGGAAGCACAGTTCTTGTATTCTGAGCAAGCTAACTATTCTGTCCCTATTGGAAACACAGTAGAGTAGAAGAGTGCTCTTTTCTCAAAAGCATAGTGTGTTTCTTGTAAGATGAGCTAGTGTTTGTTTCCCATTCATAAACGGAGTTGAATCACCTGTAGTTTTTGTTCCTTCGAGCAAGAGTTGCTTTCTGGAAAGGAAAGTCACTATTGTGCTCCCATACCCATACACAGTCAAATAGCACTCGCGTCTCTTCCCAGCAAGTACAGTGTATTTTACTTAGCAGAAGCTACTGTTCTTGTCAGTTTCTGTACACACTTGTTCTTGTTATTGCCGTACACACTGCAAATATCACTTGCTTTTGTTCCCAGCAAGTACAGTGTATTGGACAGAGGAGAAGCTACTGTTTTTGTCAGTTTCCTAAGCAGAGTTGAACTTGATATGGCCCGTGTATTATGGAAGCACCGTTTATTTGTTCTGAGCAAGCTCACTATTCTGTCCCTATACAAAACAGTGTAGACTAGAAGAGTGCCCTTTTCTCAAAAACAGAGTGTGTTATTCATAAGGTGAGCTAGGGTTTGTTTCCCATTCATAAACGAAGTTGAATCACATGCAGTTACTGGTCCTACAAGCAAGAGTTGTTTTCTGGTAGGCAAAGTAAATATTGCGCTCCCATTGCCATACACAGTGCAAATAGCATTCACTTCTGTTCCAAGCAAGTACAGTGTATTGACTAAAGAGAAGCTACTGTTCTTGTCAGTTTCCTAAGCAGAGTTGAACTAGTAATGGCCAGTGTGTTGGAAGCACAGTTCTTTTGTTCTGTCCAAGCTCACTCTTCTGGCACTTTAGGAAACACAGTAGAGTAGAAGAGTGCTGTTTTCTCAAAAGAAGAGTGTATTTCTTGTAAGGAGAGCTAGTGTTTGTTTCCCAGTCACAAACAGAGTTGAATCACATGCAGTTTCTAATCCTACAAGCAAGAGATATTTTCTGGTATGAAAAATCACTATTGCGTACCATTGCCATACACAGCGCAAATAGCACTTGTGTCTGTTCCCAGCAAGTACAGTGTATTGGACTGAAGAGAAGCTACTGTTCTTGTCATTTTCCTAAGCATAGTTGAACTAGATATTTTCCATGTGTTTTGGAAGCACAGTTCATTTGTTCTGTGCAAGCTCACTCTTCTGGCAATATAGGAAACACAGTAGAGTAGAAGAGTGCTCTTTTCTCAAAAGCAGTGTGTGTTTCTTGTAAGGCAAGCTAGTGTTTGTTTCCCATTCACAAACAGAGTTCAATCACATGCAGTATCTGTTCCTTTGTGCAAGAGTTGTTTACTGTTAAGGAAAGTCACTATTGCGCTCCCTTTGACATTTACAGTGCATACTGCCCTCGCGTCTGTTCCCAGCAAGTACAGTATATTGTACTGAAGAGAAGCTACTCTTCTTGTCACTTTCCTAAGCAGAGTTGAACTAGATATGTCCCGTGTGAGTAGAAAGCACATTTCTTTTGTTCGGAGCAAGCTTACTCTTCTGGCCCTATAGGAAACACAGTAGAGTAGAAGAGTGCTTTTTTCTCAAAAGCAAGGTGTGTTTCTTGTAAGGCGAGCTAGTGTTTGTTTCCATTCATAAACAGAGTTGAATCATATGCAGTTTCTAATCCTATGAGCAAGAGTTGTTTTCTGGTAATGAAAGTCACCCTGGTGCTCCTATTGCCCCACACAGTGCAAATAGCACTCGCGTCTCTTCCCAGCAAGTACAGTGTATTGGACTGAATTGAAGCTACTGTTCTTTCACTTTCCTGAGAAGAGTTGAACTAGACATGGCCCATTTTTGTGGAATGCTCAGTTCTTTTGTTCTGAACAAACTCACTCTTCTGCCCCTATAAGAAACACAGTAGAGTAGAAGACTGCACTTTTTTCAAAAGCAGATTGTGTTTCTTGTAAGGCCAACTAGTGTTTCTTTTCCATTCATAAACGGAGTTGAATCACATTCAGTTTCTGTTCCTATGACAAGAGATGTTTTCTGAAAGTAAAAGTCACTATTGAACTCCCATTGCCATACACAGTACAAATAGCATTCGCACGTGTTCCCAGCAAGTACAGTGTATTGGACTGAAGAGAAGCTACTGTTCTTGTCAGTTTCCTAAGCAGAGTTCAAATAGATATTGCGCGAGTTTGTAGGAAGCACAGTTCATTTGCTCTGAGCAAGCTCACGCTTCTGGCCCTATAGGAAACACAGTAGAGTAGAAGAGTGCTCTTTTCTCAAGAGCAGAGTGTGTTTATTGTAAGGCGAGCTATTGGTTGTTTCCCAGTCAGAAATGGAGTTGAATCCCATGCAGTTTCTGGTCCTACGAGCAAGAGTTGTTTTCTGGTAAGGAAAGGCACTATTGCGCTCCCATTGTCATACACAGTGCAATTAGCACTCACGTCTGTTCCCAGCAAGTACAGTGTATTGGACTTTAGAGAAGCTACTGTTCTTGTCAGTTTCCTAAGCAGAGTTGAAGTATATATGGCCCGTGTGTGTAGGAAGCACAGTTCTTTTGTTCTGAGCAAGCTCACTGTTTTGGCACTATAGGATACACAGTAGAGTAGAAGAGTGCTCTTTTCTCAAGAGCAGAGTGTGCTTCTTGTAAGGCGAGCTAGTGTTTGTTTCCCAGTCAGAAATGGAGTTGAATCACATGCACTTTCTGGTCCTATGAGCAACAGTTGTTTTCTGGTAAGAAGAGTCACTAGTGTGCTCCCATTTCCATACACAGTGCAAATAGCACTCACGTCTGTTACCATCAAGTACAGTGCATTGGACTGAAGAGAAGCTACTGTTCTTGTCAGTTTCAAGCAGAGTTTAGCTAGATATGGACCGTATGTGTAGGAAGCACAGTTCTTTTGTTCTGAGCAAGCTCACTCTTCTGGCCCTATAGGAAACACAGAAGAGTAGAAGAGTGCTCTTTTCTCAAAAGCAGAGTGTGTTTTTTGTAAGGCGAGCTAGTGTTTGTTTCCCAGTCAGAAATGTATTTGAATTCCATGCAGTTTCTGGTCCTATGAGCAAGAGTTGTTTTCAGGTAAGAAGAGTCATTATTGCGCTCCCATTCCCATACACAATGCAAATAGCACTCGCGTCTGTTCCCAGCAAGTACAGTGTACTGGACTGAAGAGAATCTACTGTTCTTGTTAGTTTCATGCATATTTGAACTAGATATGGCCCGTGTGTGTAGGAAACACTGCCCTTTTGTTCTGGGCAAGCTCACTGTTCTGGGGCTATAGGAAACACAGTAGAGTAGAACAGTGCTCTTTTGCTCGTAGGACCAGAAACTGAATGTGACTCAACTCCATTTCTGACTGGGAAACAAACACTAGCTCGCCTTACAAGAAACCCACTCTGATTTGAGAAGAGTTGTTTTCTGGTAAGAAGAGTCACTATTGCACACCCATTGCAATACACAATGCAGATAGCACTCGCGTCTGTTCCCAGCAGGTACAGTGTATTGGACTGAAGAGAAGCTACTGTTTTTGTCAGTTTCCTAATCATATTTGAAAGAGATATTGCCCGTGTGTGTAGGAAGCACAGTTCTTTTGTTCTTAGCAAACTCAATGTTCTGGCCCTATAGGAAACACAGTAGAATAGAAGAGTGCTCTTTTCTCAAAAGCAGAGTGTGTTTCTTGTAAGGCGAGCTAGTGTTTGTTTACCAGTCAGAAAAGGAGTGGAATCACATGCATTTTTTGGTTCTACGATCAACAGTTGTTTTCTGGTAAGAAGAGTCACTATTGCGACCCATTGCCATACACAGTGCAAATAACACTCGTGTCTGTTCCCAGCAAGTACAGTGAATTGGACTGAAGAGAAGCTACTGCTTTTGTCAGTTTCCTAAGCAGAGTTGAAGTAGATATGGCTCATGTGTAGAAAGCACACTTCTTTGTTTCTGAGCAAGCACACTGTTGTGGCCCTATAGAAAACTCATTAGAGTAGAAGGTGCTCATTTCTCAAAAGCAGAGTGTGTTTCTTGTAAGGCGAATGAGTGTTTGTTTTCCAGTCAGAAATGGAGTTGAATCACATGTAGTTTCTGGTCCTATGAGCAAGAGTTGTTTTCTGGTAAGAAGAGTCACTATTGCGCTCCATTTGCCATACAAGGTGCAAATAGCACTAGCGTCTGTTCCCAGCAAGTACAGTGTATTGGAATGAAGAGAAGCTACTGTTCTTGTCAGTTTCCTAATCAGATTTGAAGTAGATATGGCCCGTGTGTGTAGGAAGCACAGTTATTTGTTCTGAACAAGCACAGTCTTCTGGCCCTATAGAAAACACAGTAGAGTAGAAGAGTGCTCTTTTCTCAAAAGCAGAGTGTGCTTCTTGTAAGACGAGCTAGTGTTTGTTTCTTCGTCAGAAATGTAGTTGAATCACATGCAGTATCTCGTCCTTCGAGCAGGAGTTGTTTTCTGGTAAGAAGAGTCACTATTGCGCTCCCATTGCCATACACAGTGCAAATAGCACTCACGTCTGTTCCCAGCATGTACAGTGTTTTGAATTGAAGAGAAGCTACTGTTCTTGTCAGTTTCCTAAGCAGAGTTGAAGTACATATGGCCCGTGTGTGTAGGAAGCACAGTCCTTTTTTTCTGAGCAAGCTCACTGTTCTGGCCCTATAGGAAACACAGTAGAGTAGAAGATTGTTCTTTTGCTTGTAGGACCAGAAACTGAATGTGACTCAACTCCATTTCTGACTGGGAAACAAAATCTAGCTCACCTTACAAGAATCCCACTCTGATTTGAGAAGAGGTGTTTTCTGGTAAGAAGAGTCACTATTGGGCTCCATTTGCCATACACAGTGCAATTAGCATTCGCGCCTTTTCCCAGCAAGTGCAGTGTATTGGACTGAAGAGATGCTACTGTTCTTGTCAGTTTCCTAAGCAGAGTTGAAGTAGATATGGCCCGTGTGTGTAGAAAGCACAGTTCTTTTGTTCTGAGCAAGCTCACTGTTCTGGCCCTGTAGAAATCACGGTAGAGTAGAAGAGTGCTCTTTTCTCAAAAGCAGAGTGTGATTCTTGTGAGGAGAGCTAGAGTTTGTTTCCCAGTCATAAATGGAGTTGAATCACATGCAGTTTCTGGTCGTATGTGCAAGAGTTGTTTTCTAGTAAGAAGAGTCACTATTGAGCTCCCATTGCCATACACGGTGCAAATAGCACTCGCGTCTGTTCCGAGCAAGTACAGTGTATTGGACTGAAAAGAAGCTACTGTTCTTGTCAGTTTCCTAAGTAGAGTTGAAGTAGATATGGCCGGTATGTGTAGGAAGCACAGTTCTTTTGTTCTGAGCAAGCTCACTGTTCTGGCCCTATAGGATACACAGTAGAGTAGAAGAGTGCTCTTTTCTCAAGAGCAGAGTGTGCTTCTTGTAAGGCGAGCTAGTGTTTGTTTCCCAGTCAGAAATGGAGTTGAATCACATGCACTTTCTGGTCCTATGAGCAACAGTTGTTTTCTGGTAAGAAGAGTCACTAGTGTGCTCCCATTTCCATACACAGTGAAAATAGCACTCACGTCTGTTACCATCAAGTACAGTGCATTGGACTGAAGAGAAGCTACTGTTCTTGTCAGTTTCAAGCAGAGTTTAGCTAGATATGGACCGTATGTGTAGGAAGCACAGTTCTTTTGTTCTGAGCAAGCTCACTCTTCTGGCCCTATAGGAAACACAGAAGAGTAGAAGAGTGCTCTTTTCTCAAAAGCAGAGTGTGTTTTTTGTAAGGCGAGCTAGTGTTTGTTTCCCAGTCAGAAATGTATTTGAATTCCATGCAGTTTCTGGTCCTATGAGCAAGAGTTGTTTTCAGGTAAGAAGAGTCATTATTGCGCTCCCATTCCCATACACAATGCAAATAGCACTCGCGTCTGTTCCCAGCAAGTACAGTGTACTGGACTGAAGAGAATCTACTGTTCTTGTTAGTTTCATGCATATTTGAACTAGATATGGCCCGTGTGTGTAGGAAACACTGCCCTTTTGTTCTGGGCAAGCTCACTGTTCTGGGGCTATAGGAAACACAGTAGAGTAGAACAGTGCTCTTTTGCTCGTAGGACCAGAAACTGAATGTGACTCAACTCCATTTCTGACTGGGAAACAAACACTAGCTCGCCTTACAAGAAACCCACTCTGATTTGAGAAGAGTTGTTTTCTGGTAAGAAGAGTCACTATTGCACACCCATTGCAATACACAATGCAGATAGCACTCGCGTCTGTTCCCAGCAGGTACAGTGTATTGGACTGAAGAGAAGCTACTGTTTTTGTCAGTTTCCTAATCATATTTGAAAGAGATATTGCCCGTGTGTGTAGGAAGCACAGTTCTTTTGTTCTTAGCAAACTCAATGTTCTGGCCCTATAGGAAACACAGTAGAATAGAAGAGTGCTCTTTTCTCAAAAGCAGAGTGTGTTTCTTGTAAGGCGAGCTAGTGTTTGTTTACCAGTCAGAAAAGGAGTGGAATCACATGCATTTTTTGGTTCTACGATCAACAGTTGTTTTCTGGTAAGAAGAGTCACTATTGCGACCCATTGCCATACACAGTGCAAATAACACTCGTGTCTGTTCCCAGCAAGTACAGTGAATTGGACTGAAGAGAAGCTACTGCTTTTGTCAGTTTCCTAAGCAGAGTTGAAGTAGATATGGCTCATGTGTAGAAAGCACACTTCTTTGTTTCTGAGCAAGCACACTGTTGTGGCCCTATAGAAAACTCATTAGAGTAGAAGGTGCTCATTTCTCAAAAGCAGAGTGTGTTTCTTGTAAGGCGAATGAGTGTTTGTTTTCCAGTCAGAAATGGAGTTGAATCACATGTAGTTTCTGGTCCTATGAGCAAGAGTTGTTTTCTGGTAAGAAGAGTCACTATTGCGCTCCATTTGCCATACAAGGTGCAAATAGCACTAGCGTCTGTTCCCAGCAAGTACAGTGTATTGGAATGAAGAGAAGCTACTGTTCTTGTCAGTTTCCTAATCAGATTTGAAGTAGATATGGCCCGTGTGTGTAGGAAGCACAGTTATTTGTTCTGAACAAGCACAGTCTTCTGGCCCTATAGAAAACACAGTAGAGTAGAAGAGTGCTCTTTTCTCAAAAGCAGAGTGTGCTTCTTGTAAGACGAGCTAGTGTTTGTTTCTTCGTCAGAAATGTAGTTGAATCACATGCAGTATCTCGTCCTTCGAGCAGGAGTTGTTTTCTGGTAAGAAGAGTCACTATTGCGCTCCCATTGCCATACACAGTGCAAATAGCACTCACGTCTGTTCCCAGCATGTACAGTGTTTTGAATTGAAGAGAAGCTACTGTTCTTGTCAGTTTCCTAAGCAGAGTTGAAGTACATATGGCCCGTGTGTGTAGGAAGCACAGTCCTTTTTTTCTGAGCAAGCTCACTGTTCTGGCCCTATAGGAAACACAGTAGAGTAGAAGATTGTTCTTTTGCTTGTAGGACCAGAAACTGAATGTGACTCAACTCCATTTCTGACTGGGAAACAAAATCTAGCTCACCTTACAAGAATCCCACTCTGATTTGAGAAGAGGTGTTTTCTGGTAAGAAGAGTCACTATTGGGCTCCATTTGCCATACACAGTGCAATTAGCATTCGCGCCTTTTCCCAGCAAGTGCAGTGTATTGGACTGAAGAGATGCTACTGTTCTTGTCAGTTTCCTAAGCAGAGTTGAAGTAGATATGGCCCGTGTGTGTAGAAAGCACAGTTCTTTTGTTCTGAGCAAGCTCACTGTTCTGGCCCTGTAGAAATCACGGTAGAGTAGAAGAGTGCTCTTTTCTCAAAAGCAGAGTGTGATTCTTGTGAGGAGAGCTAGAGTTTGTTTCCCAGTCATAAATGGAGTTGAATCACATGCAGTTTCTGGTCGTATGTGCAAGAGTTGTTTTCTAGTAAGAAGAGTCACTATTGAGCTCCCATTGCCATACACGGTGCAAATAGCACTCGCGTCTGTTCCGAGCAAGTACAGTGTATTGGACTGAAAAGAAGCTACTGTTCTTGTCAGTTTCCTAAGTAGAGTTGAAGTAGATATGGCCGGTATGTGTAGGAAGCACAGTTCTTTTGTTCTGAGCAAGCTCACTGTTCTGGCCCTATAGGAAACACAGTAGAGTAGAACAGTGCTCTTTTCTCAAAAGCAAAGTGTGTTTCTTGTAAGGCAAGCTAGTGTTTGTTTCCCAGTCAGAAATGGAGTTGAATCACATGCAGTTTCTGGTCCTATGAGTAAGAGTTGTTTTCTGGTAAAAAGAGTCACTATTGTGCTCCCTTTGCCATACACAGTGCAAATAGCATTCACACGTGTTCCCAGCAAGTACAGTGTATTGGACTGAAGAGAAGCTACTGTTCTTGTCAGTTTCCTAAGTAGAGTTATAGTAGATATGGCCCGTGTGTGTTAGAAGCACAGTTCTTTTGTTCTGAGCAAGTTCACTGTTCTGGCCCCATAGGAAACACAGTAGAGCAGAAGAGGGCTCTTTTGCTCGTAGGACCAGACAATGCATGTGATTAAACTCCATTTCTGAGTGGGAAACAAACACTAACTCGCCTTACAAGAAACACACGCTGCTTTTGAGAAGAGTTGTTTTCTGGTAAGAAGAGTCACTATTGTGCTCCATTTGCCATACACAGTGCAATTTGCATTCGCGCCTGTTCCCAGCAAGTACAGTATATTGCACTGAAGAGATGCTACTGTTCTTGTCAGTTTCCTAAGCAGAGTTCAAGTAGATATGGCCCGTGTGTGTAGGAAACACAGTTCTTTTGTTCTGAGCAAGCTCACTCTTCTGGCCCTATAGGAAACACAGAAGAGTAGAAGAGTGCTCTTTTCTCAAAAGCAGAGTGTGTTTTTTGTAAGGCGAGCTAGTGTTTGTTTCCCAGTCAGAAATGTATTTGAATTCCATGCAGTTTCTGGTCCTATGAGCAAGAGTTGTTTTCAGGTAAGAAGAGTCATTATTGCGCTCCCATTTCCATACACAATGCAAATAGCACTCGCGTCTGTTCCCAGCAAGTACAGTGTACTGGACTGAAGAGAATCTACTGTTCTTGTTAGTTTCATGCATATTTGAACTAGATATGGCCCGTGTGTGTAGGAAGCACCATTCTTTTGTTCTGAGAAAGCTCAATCTTCTGGCCCTATTGGAAACACAGTAGAGTACAAGAGTACTCTTTTCTCAAAAGCAGAGTGTGTTTCTTGTAAGGCGAGCTAGTGTTTGTTTTCCAGTCAGAAATGGAGTTGAATCACATGCAGTTTCTGGTCCTAGTAGCAAGAGTTGTTTTCTGGTAAGAAGAGTCACAATTGTGCTCCATTTGCCATACACAGTACAAATAGCACTCGCGTCTGTTCCCAGCAATTACAGTGTATTGGACTGAATAGAAGCTACTGTTCTTGTCAGTTTCCTAATCAGAGTTGAACTAGATATGGCCCGTGTGTGTAGGAAGCACAGTTCTTTTGTTCTGAGTAAGCTCTTTGTTTTTGTCCTACAAAAAACAACGTAGAGTAGAAGAGTGCTCCTTTCTCAAAGGCCGAGTGTGTTTCTTGTAAGGCGAGCTAGTGTTTGTTTCCCAGTCAGAAATGGAGTTGAATGACATGCAGTTTCTGGTCCTATGAGCAAGAGTTGTTTTCTGATAAGAAGAGTCACTATTGCGCTCTATTTGGCATACACAGTTCAAATAGCACTGGCGTCTGTTCCCAGCAAGTAAAGTGTATTGTACTGAAGAGAAGCTACTGTTCTTGTCAGTTTCCTAAGCAGAGTTGAAATAGATATGGCCCGTATGTGTAGGAAGTACAGTTCTTTTGTTCTGAGCAAGCTCACTCTTCTGGCCTTATAGGAAACACAGTAGAGTAGAAGAGTGCTCTTTTCTCAAAAGCAGAGTGTGTTTCTTGTAAGGCGAGCTAGTGTTTGTTTTCCAATCAGAAATGGAGTTGAATCACATGCAGTTTCTGGTCCTACGAGCAAGAGTTGTTTTCTGGTAAGAAGAGACACTTTTGTGTTCCATTTGCCATACACAGTACAAATAGCACTCACGTCTTTTCCCAGCAAGTACAGTGTATTGGATTGAAGAGAAGCTACTGTTCCTCTTAGTTTCCTAAGGAAAGTTGAAGTAGATATGGCCCATGTGTGTAGGAAGCACAGTTCTTTTGTTCTGAGTAAGCTCACTCTTCTGGCCTTTAGGAAACACAGTAGAGTAGAAGAGTGCTCTTTTCGCAAAAGCAGAGTGTGTTTCTTGTAAGGTGAGCTAGTGTTTGTTTCCCAGTCTGAATTGGAGTTGAATTACATGCAGTTTCTGGTCCTATAAGCAAGAGTTGTTTTCTGGTAAGAAGAGTCACTATTGCCCTCCCATTGCCATACACAGTGCAAATAGCACTCGCGTCTGTTCCAAGCAAGTACAGTGTATTGGGCTGAAGAGAAGCTACTGTTCTTGTCAGTTTCCTAAGCATGTTGAAGTAGATATGGCCTTTGTGTGTAGGAATAACAGTTCTTTTGTTCTGAGCAAGCTCACTCTTCTGGCCCTATAAAAAACACAGTAGAGTAGAAGAGAGCTCTTTTCTCAAAAGCAGAGTGTGTTTCTTGTAAGGCGTGCTATTGTTTGTTTCCCAGTCAGAAATGGATTTGAATCACATGCAGTTTCTGGTCCTATGAGCAAGAGTTGTTTTCTGGTAAGAAGAGTCACTATTGTGCTCCATTTGCTATACACAGTGCAAGTAGCATTCACATCTGTTCCCAGCAAGTACAGTGTATGGACTGAATAGAAGCTACTGTTTTTGTCAATTTCCTAGGCAGAGTTTAACTGGATATGGGAAGTGTGTATAAGAAGCACAGTTCTTTTGCTCTGAGCAAGCTCACTGTTCTGGCCCTGTAAGAAACACAGTAGAGTAGAACAATGCTCTTTTCTTAAAAGCAGGGTGTGTTTCTTATAAGACGAGCAAGTGTTTATTTCCCGGTGATAAACTACGTTGAATCATATGCAGTTTCTTGTCCTATGAGCAAGAGTTGTTTTCTAGTAAGGAAAGTCACTATTATGCTCCCATTGCCATACACAGTGCAAATAGACCTCGTGTCTGTTCCCAGCAAGTACAGTGTATTGGACTGAAGAGAAGCTACTGTTCTTGTCAGTTTCCTAAGCAGAGTTGAACTAGATATGGTCCGTGTGTGTAGGAAGCACAGTTCTTTTGTTCTGACCAAGTTACCTTTTCTAGCCCTATGGGAACATAGTAGAGTAGAAGAGTGCACTTTTCTCAAAAGCAGATATTATTTCTTGTAAGGCGTGCTAGTGTTTGTTTTCCATTCATATACTGAGTTGAATCACATGCAGGTTATGGTCCTACGAGCAAGAGTTGCTTTCTGGTAAGGAAAGTCACTATTGTGCTCCCATTGCCATACACAGTGAAAAGATCTTTCGCGTCTGTTCCCAGCAAGTACAATGCATTGGACAGAAGAGAAGCTTCTCTTCTTGTCAGTTTTATAAGCAGAGTTGAAGTAGATATGGCCCGTGTGTGTAGGAAGCACTGTTCTTTTGTTCTGAGCAAGCTCTCTCTTCTCACACTATGGAAAACACAGCAGAGTAGCAGAGTGCTCTTTTTAAAAGTACAGTGTGTTTCTTGTAAGGCAAGAGAGTGTTTGTTTTCCATTCATATACTGAGTTGAATCACATTCAGGTTATGGTCCTACGAGCAAGAGTTGCTTTCTGGTAAGGAAAGTCACTATTGTGCTCCCATTGCCATACATAGTGCAAGTAGCACTCGCGTCTGTTCCAAGCAAGTACATTGTATTGGACTGAAGAGCAGCTACTGTTCTTGTCAGTTTCCTAAGCAGAGTTGAACTAGATATAGTCCGTGTGTGTAGGATTCACAGTTCTTTTGTTTTGAGCAAGCTTACTCTTCTGTCCCTATAGGAAAAACTGAAGAGTAGAAGAGTGCTCTTTCCTCAAGCACAGTCTATTTTTTTGTAAGGTGAGCTAGTGTTTGTTTCCCATTCATAAACGGAGTTGAATCCCATGCAGTTTCTGGTGCTACGAGCAAGAGTTGTTTTCTGGTAAGGAAAGTCCTTATTGTGCTCCCATTGCCATAAACAGTGCAAATATCACTCTCGTCTGTTCCCATCACGTACAGTATATTGACTGAAGAGAAGCTACTGTTCTTGTCAGTTTCCTAAGTGAACTTGAACTAGATATGGCCTGTATGTGTAGGAAGCACAGTTCTTTGTTCTGAGCAAGCTCACTGTTCTGGCCCTATTTGAAACACAGAAGAGTAGAAGAGTGCTATTTTTTCCAAAGCAGAGTGTGTTTCTTGTAAGGTGAGCTAGTGTTTGTTTCCCATTGATAAACTGTGTTGACCCATGCAGTTTCTGGTCCTACAAGCAAGAGCTGTTTTCTGGTAAAGAAAGTCACTATTGTGCTCCCAGTGACCTACACAGTGCAAATAGCACTCGTGCCTGTTCCCAGCAAGAACAGTGAATTGGACTGAGGAGAAACTACAGTTCTTGTCAGTTTCATGAGCATAGTTCAACTTGATATGGCCTGTGTGTGTAGGAAGCACAGTTCTTTTGTTCTGAGCAAGCTCACTGTTCTGGCCCTATAGGAATCACAATAGAGTAGAAGACTGCTCTTTTCTCAAAAGCAGAGGGTGTTTCCTGTAAGGCGAGCTAGTGTTTGTTTTCCATTCATAATCAGAGTTGAATCAAATGCAGTTTCTTGTCCTACGAGCAAGAGTGGTTTTCTGGTAAAGAAAGTCAGTATATCGCTCCCATTGCCAAACACAGTGAAAGAACACTCACGTCTGTTCCCAGTAGATTAGAAGATTGCTCTTTTGTCAAAAGCAGAGTGTGTTTCCTGTAAGGCGAGATAGTGCTTCCCATTCATAAACGGAGTTTTATCATGTGTACTTTCTGGCCATATGACCAAGAGTTGTTTTCTGCTAAGGAAAGTCATTATTATGCTTCCACTGCCATACACAGTGTAAATCGCACTCACGTCTGTTCCCCGGAAGTACAGTGTATTAGACCGAAGAGAAGCTTCTATTCTTGTCAGTTTCCTAAGCAGAGTTGAACTAGATATGGCCCGTGTGTGTAGGAAGCACAGTTCTTCGTTCTGAGCAAGCTCTCTGTTCTTGAGCTATAGGAAACAAAGTAGAGAAGAAGAGTGCTCTTTTCTCAAACATAGATATTGTTTCTTGTAAGGCGAGCTAGTGTTTTTTCCCATTCATAAATGGAGTAGAATCACACGCAGTTTATGGTCCTATAAGCAAGAGTTGTTTTCTGCTAAGGAGAGACACTATTGTGCTCCCATTGCCATATACAGTGCAAATATCACTCTCGTCTGTTTCCAGCAAGTACAGTGTATTGGACTGAAGAGAAGCTACTGTTCTTGTCAGTTTCCTAAGTGAAGTTGAACTAGATATGGACCTTGTGTGTAAAAAGCACAGTTCTTTTTTCTGAGCAAGCTCACTGTTCTGGCCCTATAGGAAACGCAGTATAGTAGGAGTGCTCTTTTCTCAAAAGCAGAGTGTGTTTCTTGTAAGATGAGCTAGTGTTTGTTTCCCATTCATAAACGGAGTTGAATCACATGCAGTTTCTGGTCCTATGAGCAAGAGTTGATTTCGGGCAAGGAAAGTCACTATTGTGCTCTGATTGCCATACACAGTGCCAATAGCACTCATGCCTATTCACAGCTTGTACAGTGAATTTTACTGAAGTGAAGATACTGTTCTTGTCAGTTTCCTATGCAGACTTGAACTACATATGGCCCGCATGTGTAGGAAGCACATTTCTTTTTTTCCTTAACAAGCACACTGTTCTGGCCCTATAAGAAACACAGAAGAGCCAGGCGGATCTCTGTGAGTTCGAGGCCAGCCTGGGCTACCAAGTGAGTTCCAGGAAAGGCGCAAAGCTACACAGAGAAACCCTGTCTCGAAAAACCAAAAAAAAAAAAAAAAAAAAAAAAAAAGAAACACAGAAGAGTAGAAGAGTGCTCTTTTCTCAAAAGCAGAATGTGTTTCTTGAAGGCAAACTAGTGTTTTTTCCCATTGATAAACTGTGTTGACCCATGCAGTTTCTGGTCTTACGAGAAAGAGTTGTTTTCTGGTAAGGAAAGTCACTATTGTGCTCCCTTTGCCATACACAGTGCAAATAGCACTCTTCCCTGTTCCCAGCAGGTACAGTGAATTGGACTGAGGAGTAGCTAATGTTCTTGTCAGTTTCCTAAGCAGAGATGAACCAGATATGGCCCGTGTGTGTAGGAAGCACAGTTCTTTGTTCTGAGCAAGATAACTTTTATGGCCCTTTGGAAACACAGTAGAGAAGAAGACTGCATTTTCCTCAAATGCATAGTGTGTTTTTTGTAAGTCGAGCTAGTGTTTTTTTTCCATTTATAAATGGAGTTGAATCACATGTAGTTTCTGTTCCTAAGAGCAAGAGTTGTTTTCAATCAAGGAAAGTCACTATTGCGCACCCAGTGCCATAGACAGCTCAAAAAGCACTTGAGTCTGTTCCCATCAAGTACACTGTATTGAACTGAAAAGAAGATACCGTTCTTGTCAGTTTCCTAAGCAGAGTTGAACTAGATATGGGAAGTGTGTCTAGGAAGCACAGTTCTTTTGCTATGAGCAAGCTCACTGTTCTGGCCATATAGGAAACACAGTAGAGTAGAACAATGCTCTTTTCTTAAAAGCAGAGTGTGTTTCTTATAAGACGAGCTAGTGTTTGTTTCTCGTTGATAAATGGAGTTGAATCATACGCAGTTTCTGGTCCTTTGAGCAAGAGTTGTTTTCTGGTAAGGAAAGTCACTATTATGCTCCCATTGCCATACACAGTGCAAATAGACCTCGGTCTGTTCCCAGCAAGTACAGTGTATTGGACTGAAGAGAAGCTACTGTTCTTCTCAGTTTTCTAAGCAGAGTTGAACTAGATATGGCCTGTGTGTGTAGGAAGCACAGTTCTTTTGTTCTGATCAAGCTAACTTTTCTGGCCCTATGGAAACACAGTAAATTAGAAGAGTTCACTTTTCTCAAAAGCAGAGTTTGTTTTTGTAAGGCGAGCTAGTGTTTCTTTCTCATTCAGATACAGAGTTGAATCACATGCAGTTTCTGGTCTTACGAGAAAGAGTTGTTTTCTGGTAAGGAAAGTCACTATTGTGCTCCCACTGCCATAAACAGTGGAAATAGCACTCTCGTCTCTTCTCAGCAAGTACAGTGTATTGGATTAAAGAGACGCTACTGTTCTTGTCAGTTTCCTAAGCAGAATTGAACTAGATATGGCCTGTGTGATAGGAAGCACGCTTCTTTGTTCTGAGCAAGCTCTCTGTTCTTGAGCATAAAGGAACAAAAGTAGAGAAGAGTGCTCTTTTTTCAAAAGCAGAGTGTGTTTCTTGTAAGGCAAGATAGTGTTTGTTTCCCATTTGTAAATGGATCTGAATCACATACAGTTTCTAATCCTACGAGCAAGAGTTGTTTTCTGGTAAGGAATGTAACTATTGTGCTCCCATTGTCATACACAGTACAAATAGCACTGGTGTCTTTTCCCAGCAAGTACAGTGTATTGGACTGAAGAGAAGCTACTGTTCTGGTCAGTTCTTTTGTTCTCAGCAAGCTCACTTTCCTGGCCCTATAGGAAACACAGTAGAGTAGAAGAGTGCTGTTTTCTCAAAAGCAGAGTATGTTTCCTGTAAGGCGAGCTAGTGTTTGTTTCCCACTCATAAACGGAGTTGAATCACATGCAGTTTTTGGTCGTATGAGCAAGAGTTGTTTTCTTGGAAGAAAAGTCACTATTGTGTTTCCACTGCCATACCCAGTGCAAATAGCACTCGCTTCTGTTCCCAGAAAGTACAGTGTATTGGACAGAAGAGAAGCTACTGTTCCTGTCAGTTTCCTGAGCAGAGTTGAACTAGATATGTCCCTTTAGTGTAGGAAGCACAGTTCTTTTGTTCTGAGAAAGCTCACTGTTCTGGCCCTATGGGATACTGAGTAGAGTAGAGGAGTGCTCTTTCTCAAAAGCAGAGAGTGTTTCTTGTAAAGCGAGCTACTATTTGTTTCCTATTCATAAACGGAGTTGAATCACATGTAGTGTCTGGTCTTTCGAGCAAGAGTTGTTTTCTGGTAAGGAAAGTCACTATTGCGCACCCATTGTCATACATAGTGCAAATAGCACTCACTAACCAGCAAGTACAGTGTCTTGGACTAAAGAGAAGCTACTATTCTGAGCAAGCTCACTGTTCTGGCCCTATAGGAAACACAGTAGAGTAGAAGAATGCTCTTTTCTCAAAAGCAGAGTGTGTTTTCTATAAGGTGAGCTAGTGTTTGTTTCCCATTAGTAAATGGAGCTGAATCACAT
Source organism: Peromyscus eremicus (assembly GCF_949786415.1). NCBI lineage: Eukaryota > Metazoa > Chordata > Mammalia > Rodentia > Cricetidae > Peromyscus > Peromyscus eremicus. Next base: position 209,873 of record NC_081424.1, on the reverse strand, counting down.
GCAGTTTCTGGTCCTACGAGCAAGAGTTGTTTTCTGGTAAGGAAAGTAACCATTGTGCTCCCATTGTCGTACACAGTACAAATAACACTGGTGTCTGTTCCCAGCAAGTACAGTGTATTGGACTGAAGAGAAGCTACTGTTCTGGTCAGTTTACTAAGTAGAGTTGAACTAGATATGGCCCGTGTGTGCAGGAAGCACTGTTCTTTTTTTCTGAGCAACGCTCTGTTCTGGTCCTATGGGAAACACAGTAGAGTAGAAGAGTGCTCTTTTCTCAAAAGCAGAGTGTGTTTCTCGTAAGGCGAGCTACTATTTGTTTCCTATTCATAAACGGAGTTGAATCACATGTAGTGTCTAGTCTTTCGATCAAGAGTTCTTTTCTGGTAAGGAAAGTCACTATTGCTCTCCCATTGTCATACATAGTGCAAAAAGCACTCACTAATCAGCAAGTACAGTGTCTTGGACTGAATAGAAGCTAGTGTTCTGAGCAAGCTCACTGTTCTGGCCCTATAGGAAACACAGTAGAGTAGAAGAATGCTCTTTTCTCAAAAGCAGAGTGTGTTTTCTGTAATGTGAGCAGTTTTTGTTTCCCATTCGTAAATGGAGCTGAATCACAGTTTCTAATCCTACGAGCAAGAGTTGTTTTCTGGTAAGGAATGTAACTATTGTGCTCCCATTGTCATACACAGTACAAATAGCACTGGTGTCTGTTCCCAATAAATACAGAGTATTGGACTGAAGAGAAGCTACTGTTCTGGTCAGTTCTTTTGTTCTCAGCAAGCTCACTTTCCTGGCCCTATAGGAAACACAGTAGAGTAGAAGAGTGCTGTTTTCTCAAAAGCACAGTGTGTTTCCTGTAAGGCGAGCTAGTGTTTGTTTCCCATTCATAAACGGAGTTGAATCACATGTAGTGTCTAGTCTTTCGAGCAAGAGTTGTTTTCTGGTAAGGAAAGTCACTATTGCGCTCCCATTGTCATACACAGTGCAAATAGCACTCACTAACCACCAAGTACAGTGTCTTGGACTGCATAGAAGCTACTGTTCTGAGCAAGCTCACTGTTCTGGCCCTATAGGAAACACAGTAGAGTAGAAGAATGCTCTTTTCTCAAAAGCAGAGTGTGTTTTCTGTAAGGTAAGCTAGTGTTTGTTTCCCATTCTTAAATGGAGCTGAATCACATGCAGTTTCTGGTCCTATGAGCAAGAGTTGTTTTTTGGTAAGGAAAGTAACTATTGTGCTCCCATTGTCATAGACAGTACACATAACACTGGTGTCTGTTCCAAGCAAGTACAGTGTATTGGACTGAAGAGAAGCTATTGTTCTTGTCAGTTTCCTAAGCAGAGTTGAACTAGATATGGCTCTTGTGTGTAGCGGGCACAGTTCCTTTGTTCTGAGCAAGCTCACTCTTCTGGCCATATAACAAACACAATATTGTAGAAGAGTGCTCTTTTCTCAAAAGCAGAGTGTGTTTCTTGTAAGGAGACCTAGTGTATGTTTCCCACTCATAAACAGAGTTGATTCACATGCAGTTTCTGGTCCTACGAGCAAGAGTTGTTTTATTTTCATGATAGTCACTATTGTGTTCCCATTGCTATAAACAGTGCAAATAGCACTTGCATCTGTTCCCAGGAAGTGCAGTGTATTGGACTGTAGAGAAGCTACTGCTCTTGTCAGATTTCTAGGCAGAGTTGTACTAGATATGGTCGTGTGTGTAGGAAGTACAGTTCTTTTGTTCTGAGTTCATTCATTGTTCGGGCCCTATAGGAAACAGAGTAGAGTAGAAGAATGCTCTTTTATCAAAAGTAGAGTGTATTTCTTGTTAGTCCAGCTAGGTTTGTTTCCCATTCTTAAACGGAGTTGAATCACATGTAGATTCTGGTCCTAGGAGCAAGAGTTGTTTTATGGAAAGGAAAGTCACTCTTGCACTCCCATTGTCATATACAGTGTGAATAGCACTCGCGTCTGTTCCCAGTGATTGCAGTGTATTGGACTGAAGAGAAGCTACTGTTCTTGTTACTTTCCTAAGCAGAGTTGAACTTGATATGGCCCGTTTTTGTAGGAAGCACAGTTCTTTTGTTGTGAGCAAGCTCAGTGTTCTGGCCCTATAGAAAACAGAGTAGAGTAGAAGAATGCTCTTTTTTCAAAAGCAGAGCGTGTTTCCTGTAAAGCAAGCAAGTGTTTGTTTCCCATTCATAAACAGAGTTGAATCACATGCAGTTTCTGGTGCTATGAGCAAGAGATGCTTTTTGGTAAGAAAAGTCACTATTGCGCTCCCATTGCCATACACAGTGCAAATAACATTTGCGTCTATTCCAAGCAAGTACAGTGTATTGGACTGAAGAGAAGCTACTGTTCTTGTCAGTTTCCTAAGCAGAGTTGAACGAGATATGGTCCATGTGTGTAAGAAGCACAGTTCTTTTGTTCTGAGCAAGCTCACTGTTCTGGCACTCTAGGAAACACAGTAGAGTAGAAGAGTGCCCTTTTCTGAAAAGAAGAGTGTGTTTACTGTAAGGTGAGCTAGGGTTTGTTTCCTATTCATAAACGGAGTTGAATCACATGCAGTTTTTGGTCCTAAGAGCAAGAGTTGTTTTCTGTTAAAAAAAAAGTCACTATTTCACTCCCTTTGCCTTCCACAGTACAAATAGGACTCGTGCCTGTTCCCAGCAAGTACAGTGTATTGGACTGAAGAGAAGCTACTGTTCTTGTCAGTTTCCTAAGCAGAGTTGAACTAGATATGGCCCGTGTGTGTAGGAAGCACAGTTCTTTTGTTCTGAGCAAGCTCACTATTCGGGCACTATAGGAAGCACAGTAGAGTAGAAGAGTGCTCTTTATCAAAACGAGACTGTTTCTCGTAAGGCGAGGTAGTGTTTGTTTCCCATTCATAAATGGAGCTGAATCACATGCAGTTTCTGGTCCTATGAACATTAGTTGTTTTCTGGTAAGGAAAGTCATTATTGTGCTCTCATTGCCATACACAGTGCAAACAGCACTCGCGTCTGTTCCTAGCAAATACAGTGTATTGTACTGAAGCAAGCTACTGTTCTTGTCAGCTTCTTCAGCAGATATAAACAAGACATGGCCCTTGTGTGTAGGAAAAACAATCCTTTTTTTCTGAGCAAGCTCAATCTTCTGGCCCTATAGGAAACACAGTAGAGTAGAAGAGTGCTCTTTTCTCAAAAGCAGAGTGCGGTTATTGTAAGGCGAGCTAGTGTTTGTTTACCGTTCAAAAACGGAGTTGAATCACATGCAATTTCTGGTCCTACGAGCAAGAGTTGTTTTCTGGTAAGGAAGTCACTGTTGTGCCCCCATTGCCATACACAGTGCAAATAGCACTCAGCATCTATTCCTAGCAAGTACAGTGTATTGGATTGAAGAGAAGCTACTGTTCTTGTTAGTTTCCTAAGCAGAGTTGAAGTAGATATGGCCTGTGTTTTTAGGAAGCACAGTTCTTTTGTTCTGAGCAAGCTCATTGTTCTGGCCCTATAGGAAACAGAATAGAGTAGAAGAGTGCTGTTTTCTCATAGCAGAGATTGTTTCTTGTTAGGCATACTACTGTTTGTTTCCTATTTACAAACGGAGTTGAATCACATGCAGTTTCTGGTTCTTCAAGCAAGAGTTGTTTTCTGTTAAGGAAAGTCACTATTGCACACCCATTGCCATACACAGTGCAAATAGCACTTGTGTCTGTTACCTGCAAGTACAGTGTATTGGACTGAAGAGAAGCTACTGTTCTTGTCAGTTTCCTAAGCAGAATTGAATTACATATGGCCGGTGTCTTTAGGAAGCACAGTTCTTTTGTTCTGAGCAAGCTCACTGTTCTCGCACTGTAATAAACAAAGTAGAGTAGAAGTGTGCTCTTTCTCAAAATGAGATTTTTTCTTGTAAGGCGGGCTAGCATTTGTTTCCCATTTATAGAAAGAGTTGAATCACATGGAGTTTCTCGAAATATGAGCAAGAGTTGTTTTCTCGTGAGGAAAGTAACTATTGTGCGCCCATTGCAACACACAGTGCAAATAGCCCTCGCGTTTGTTCCCAGCAAGTACAATGTATTGTACTGAAGAGAAGCTACTCTTCTTGTCAGTTCCTAAGCAGAGTTGAACTAGATATGGCTTGTCTGTAGGAAGCACAGTTCTTTTGTTCTGAGCAAGCTCACTTTCCTGGCCCTATAGGAAACACAGAAGAGTAGAAGAGTGCTCTATTCTCAAAAGCAGAGTGTGTTTCCTGTAAGGCAAACTGGTGTTTATTTCCCATTCATAAATGGAGTTGAATCATATGCAGTTTTTGGTCATACGAGCAAGAGTTGTTTTCTGGGAAGGAAAGTCACTATTGTGTTTCCACTGCCATACCCAGTGCAAATAGCACTCGTGTCTGTTCCCAGCAGTACAGTGTATTGGACAGAAGAGAAGCTACTGTTCTTGTCAGTTTCCTAAGCAGACTTGAACTAGATATGTCCCGTGTGTGTAGGAAGCACAGTTCTTTTGTTCTGAGAAAGCTCACTGTTCTTGCCAATGGGATACTGAGTAGAGTAGAAGAGTGCTCTTTTCTCAAATGCAGAGGGTGTTTCTTGTAAGGCGAGCTACTATTTGTTTCCCATTCATAAACAGAGTTGAATCACATGTTGTATCTGGTCTTTCGAGCAAGAGTTGTTTTCTGTTAAGGAAAGTCACTATTGTGCTCCCATTGTCATACACAGTGCAAATAGCACTCACTAAACAAAAGTACAGTGTCTTGGACTGAATAGAAGCTACAGTTCCTATCAGTTTCCTAAGCAGAGTTGAACTAGCTATGGCCCGTGTGTGTAGGAAGCAGAGTTCTTTTGTTCTGAGCAAGCTCACTGTTCTGGCCCTATAGGAAACACAGTAGAGTAGAAGAATGCTCTTTTCTCAAAAGCAGAGTGTGTTTTCTGTAAGGTGAGCTAGTGTTTGCTTCCCATTCATAAACGGAGTTGATACATGCAGATCCTGGTCCTATGAGCAAGAGATTTTTTTGTGGTAAGGAAAATCATTATTGTGCTCCCACTGCCATAACCAGTGCAAATAGCATTCACGTCTGTTCCCAGCAAGTTCAGTGTATTGGACTTAAGAGTAGCTACTTGTCTTGTCAGTTTCCAAAGGGGAGTTGAACTAGATATAGCCGGTGTCTGTAGGAAGCACAGTTCTATTGTTTTGAGCAAGCTCAGTTTTCTGGCCTTCTAAAAAATACAGTAGAGTAGAAGAGTGCTCTTTTCTCAAAAGCAGAGTGCGTTTTCTGTATGGTGAGCTAGTGTTTGTTTCCCATTAATAAATGGAGATGAATCACAGGCAATTTTTGGTCCTTTGAGCAAGAGATTTTTGTGGTAAGGAAAGACACTTTTGTGCTCCCATTGGCATGCACAGTGCAAATAGCATTTACGTCTTTTCCAAGCAAGTACAGTGTATTGTACTGAAGAGAAGCTACAGTTCTCGTCAGTTTCCTAAGCAGAGTTGAACTAGATATGGCCCGTGTGTGTGGGAAGCACAATTCTTTTGTTCTGAGCAAGCTCACTGTTCTGGCCCTATAGGAAACAGAGTAAAGTAGAAGAGTGCTCTTTTCTCAAAAGCAGAGTGTGTTTCTTGTAAGGCGAGCTAGCGTTTGTTTCCCATTCAAAACCAGAGATGAATGACATGCAGTGTCTGGTCCTAAGAGCAAGAGTTTTTTTTTTTTTGGTAAAGAAAGTCACTATTGTGCTCACATTGCCATAAACAGTGCAAATAGCATTCGCATCTGTTCCAAGCAAGTACAGTGTATTTTACTGAAAAGAATCTACAGTTCTTGTCAGTTTCCTTAACAGAGTTGAACTACATATGGTCCCTGAGTGTAGGAAGCACAGTTCTTTTTTTCTGAGCAAGCTCACTGTTCTGACCCTCTAGGAAACACACTCGAGTAGAAGAGTGCTCTTTTTCTCAAAAGCAGAGTGTATTTCCTGTAAGACAAGCTAGTGTTTGTTTCCCATTCATAAACGGAGATGAATCACATGCAGTTTTTGGTCCTACGAGCAAGAGATTTTTGGGTAAGGCAAGTCACTTTTGTGCTCCCATTGCCATGCACAGTGCAAATAGCATTCGCGTCTGTTCCCAGCATGTTCAGTGTATTGTACTGAAGAGAAGCTCCTGTTCTTGTCAGTTTCCTAAGAAGTGTTGAACTAGATATGGCTCGTGTGTGTTGTAAGCACAGTTCTTTTGTTATGAGCAAGCTCACAGTTCGGGTCTTTAGGAAACACAGTAGAATAGGAAAGTGCTCTTTTCTCAAAAGTAGAGTGTGTTTCTTGTAAGGCTAGCTAGTGTTTGTTTCCCATTCATAAACAGAGTTGAATCAAATGCAGTTTCTGGTCCAGCGAGCTGAGTTTTTTTCTGGTAAGGAAAGTCACTATTGCGCTCCCATTGCCATACACAGTGCAAATAGCACTCGCGTCTGTTCCCAGCAAGTACAGTGTATTAGACTGAAGAGAAGCTACAGTTCTTCTCAATTTCCTTAGCAGAGTTGAACTAGATAGGGTCCGTGAGTTTGGGAAGCACAGTTCTTTTGTTCTTAGCAAGCTCACTGTTCTGGCTCTATAGGAAAAACAGTAGAGTAGAAGAGTGCTCTTTTCTCATAAGCAGAGTGTGTTTCTTGTAAGGCAAGCTAGCGTGTGTTTTCCAGTCATAAATGGAGTTGAATCACATGCAGTTTTTGATCCTACGAGCAAGAGATTTTTGTGGTAAAGAAAGTCACTATTGTGCTCCCATTGCCATACACAGTGCAAATAGCATTCACGTCTGTTTGAAAGAGTACAGTGTATTGTACTGAAGAGAAGCTATAGTTCTTGTCAGTTTCCTAAGCAGAGTTGAACTACATGTGGTCCCTGAGTGTGGGAAGCACAGTTATTTTGTTCTGAGCTAGCTCACTGTTCTGGCTTTCTAGGAAACACAGTAGAGTGTATGAGAGCTCTTTTTCAAAAGCAGAGTGTCTTTCTTGTAAGGCGAGCTAGTGTTTGTTTCCCGTTATTAAAAGGAGTTGAATCACTTGCAGTTTCTGCTCCTATGAGCAAGAGTTGTTTTCTGATAAGGAAAGTCACTATTGCACTCCCATTGCCATACACAGTACAAATAGCACTCGCGTCTTTTCCCAGCAGGTACAGTGTATTAGATTGAAGAGAAGCTACTGTTCCTGTTTGTTTTCTAAGGAGAGTTGAAGTAGATATTGCTCTTGTGTGTAGGAAGCACAGTTCTTTTGTTCTGAGCAAGCTCACTCTTCTGGCCCTATAGGAAACACAGTAAAATAGATTAGTGCTCTTTTCTCAAAAGCAGAGTGTGTATCTTTTAAGGCGTTCTAGTGTTTGTTTCCCATTCATAAACGGAGTTGAATCACATGCAGTGTATGGTCCTACTAGCAAGAATTTTTTTCTGGTAAGGAAATTCACTATTGTGCTCACATTGCCATACACATTGCAAATAGCATTCACGTCTGTTCCAAGCAAGTACAGTGTATTGTACTGAAGAGAAGCTTGCTGTGGGATGTATGGCAAATGTGTTGCTGATTAATCAATAAAACACTGATTGGCCGTTGGCTAGGCAGGAAGTATAGGCGGGGCAAGGAGGAGAATAAAGCTAGGAAGTGGAAGGCTGAGTCAGAGAAACACTGCCAGCCACCATGATGAGAAACAGCATGTGAAGATGCCGGTAAGCCACGAGCCATGTGGCAAGGTATAGATTAATAGAAATGGATTAATTTAAGCTAGAAGAACAGTTATCAAGAAGCCTGCCACGGCCACACAGTTTGTAACCAATCTAAGTCTCTGTGTTTATTTGATTGGGTTTGAGCAGCTGTGGGGCTGGCAGGTGAGAGAGATTTGCCCTGACTGTGGGCCAGGCAGGAATACTCTATCTACAAATGGCGTCCAACGTGGTGGCAAGAGTTACCACCTAAAAACTGAGAAAAAAAGATTCTAAAACGGAGCTAAAAACAGTTCCTAATTGTCTCTCTCAAATGACCAGCAGCTGCCGGTTTGAGCTACTGGCGAGTTCCTGGTGTGTGTGCTCGACCTGCTGTATGGCAGGAATGAGGCCTCTGCAAGTGGCACATTAATCTGCGTGGTGGATTTAGACTTTGCTAGTACAAAACAAAAAAAGAGGTTTCTGGGCTACATGCTGCTTGGATAAATGCATAGACGCACGATAGCTCCCAGAGCTGGTGGTAAACGTAGCCATGTTGGGAAGCTGAGGTGGGCAGAGCCAGCAGCCACAGCTGCTGCAGTTTAAAGCAATAGATTCACAATAAGACAGATTCAGAAGTAATAGTTTACAATGTGTGTAAAAGATACGTAGGCTTGAAAGAGACAAAAAAGGTGATATATAGAGTTATAGAAACAAATACATAGTTTTAAAAATTAAAGTCTTTAAAGAGACAGTAAAGGTAGTATAAAAAATAAGCCACATAAAAATGGATATTACACAGAGAATCTGGATTGTGTTGTCTTTGGGATTTTTAACTGCAGAAAAACATTTGATTGTAAAAGCTGTTGAGTTATGCTAAAAATGTATATTTTAAAGATATCTTGACTTCAAAATTTGGATATAAGGATATGTTACTTTGGAAAAGAGTCTCTGCTTTTGTTCCCACAGAAAGCCAAAGGCTATGGATTTGTTCCAGATTAAGATACATCAGGTTTGACCAGCCAAGACCTCCTGAAAGGTCTCCGATGACACCATGGCCCAGATGATCCAACATCCAGAATGGTTTGAAGGCATCTGGCTCAGATGATACAGCCTCATGGACTATTCCATAATTCTAAAATTTTCTTTGTTTCCCCATAAGATACAGCGCCGCCTTCCAGCAGGAAGTAGTAAGAGAAGCTACGCCCAAATTCCCAAATTATATGTAATTTTACTTTGTTAAGGTTAAAACCTTCCTTTTTGAAAAAAAAAAGGGGGGGGAGTGCTGTGGGATGTATGGCAAATGTGTTGCTGATTAATCAATAAAACACTGATTGGCCGTTGGCTAGGCAGGAAGTATAGGCGGGGCAAGGAGGAGAATAAAGCTGGGAAGTGGAAGGCTGAGTCAGAGAAACACTGCCAGCCACCATGATGAGAAACAGCATGTGAAGATGCCGGTAAGCCACGAGCCATGTGGCAAGGTATAGATTAATAGAAATGGATTAATTTAAGCTAGAAGAACAGTTATCAAGAAGCCTGCCACGGCCACACAGTTTGTAACCAATCTAAGTCTCTGTGTTTACTTGGTCGGGTTTGAGCGGCTGTGGGGCGGGCAGGTGAGAGAGATTTGACCTGACTGTGGGCCAGGCAGGAATACTCTAGCTACAGAAGCTACAGTACTTGTCAGTCTCCTAAGCAGAGTTGCACTAGATATGGTCCTTGTCTGTAGGAAGCACAGTTCTTTTGTTATGAGCAAGCTCACAATTCGGGTCTTTAGGAAACACAATAGATTTGGAAAGTGCTCTTTTCTCAAAAGCAAAGTGTGTTTCTTGTAAGGCGAGCTAGTGTTTATTTCCCGTTAATAAATGGAGTTGAATCACTTGCAGTTTCTGGTCCTACGAGCAAGAGTTGTTTTCTGATACGGAAAGTCACTATTGCGCTCCCATTGCCATACACAGTACAAATAGCACTCGCGTCTGTTCCCAGCAATTACAGTGTATTAGATTGAAGAGAAGCTATTGTTCTTGACAGTTTGCTAAGCAGAGTTGAAGTAGATATGGCTCTTGTGTGTAGGAAGCACAGTTTTTTTGTTCTGAGCAAGCTCACTGTTCTGGCCCAATAGGAAACACAGTAAAGTAGAAGAGTGCTCTTTCCTCAAAAGCAGAGTGTGTTTTTCATAAGGCGAGCTAGTGTTTGTTTCCCATTCAAAAACTAAGTTGAATCACATCCAGTGTCTGGTCCTACGAGCAAGAGTTTTTTTCTGGTAAGGAAAGTCACGATTGTGCTCATATTGCCATACACAGTGCCAGTAGCATTCGCGTCTGTTCCAAGCAAGTACAGTGTATTGTACTGAAGAGAAGCTACAGTTCTTGTCAGTTTCCTAAGCTGAGTTTAACTAGATAGGGTCCGTGAGTGTAGGAAACACAGTTCTTTTGTTCTGAGCAAGCTCACTGTTCTGGTTCTGTGGGATACTGTGTAGAGTAGAAGAGTGCTCTTTTCTCAAAAGCAAAGGGTGTTTCTTGAAAGGCGAGCGACTATTGGTTTCCCATTCATAAACGGAGTTGAATCACATGTAGTGTCTGGTCTTTCGAGCAAGAGTTGTTTCCTGGTATGAAAGTCACTATTGCGCTCCCATTGTCATACACAGTGCAAATAGCACTCACTAAACAGCAAGTATAGTGTCTTGGACTGAATAGAAGCTACTGTTCTTGTTAGTTTCCTAAGCAGAGTTGAACTAGCTTTGGCCTGTGTGTGTAGGAAGCTGAGTTCTTTTGTTCTGAGCAAGCTCACTGTTCTGGCCCTATAGGAAACACAGTAGAGTAGAAGAATGCTCTTTTCTCAAAAGCAGAGTGTGTTTTCTGTAAGGTGAGCTAGTGTTTGTTTCCCATTCATAAACAGAGTTGAATCACATGCAGTTCATGGTCCTATGAGCAAGAGATTATTTTGTGGTAAGGAAAATCATTATTGCACTGCCATAACCAGTGCAAATAGCATTCACGTCTGTTCCCAGCAGTTCAGTGTATTGGACTGAAGAGGAGCTACTGGTCTTGTCAGTATCCAAAGTGGAGTTGAACTAGATATGTCCAGTGTCTGTAGGAAGCACAGTTCTATTGTTCTGAGCAAGCTCTATTTTCTGGCCTTCTAAAAAATACAGTAGAGTAGAAGAGTGCTCTTTTGTCAAAAGCAGAGTGTGTTTTATGTAAAGCGAGCTAGTGTTTGTTTCCCATTCATAAATGGAGTTGAATCACATGCACTATCTGGTCCTTCAAACAAGAGTTTTTTCTGGAAAGAAAAGTCTCTATTTTGCTCCCATTGCCTTAAAAAGTGCAAATAGCACATGTGTCTGTTCCCAGCAAGTACAGTGTATTGGATTGCAGAGAAGCTACTGTTCTTGTTAGTTTCCTAAGAAGAGTTGAACTTGATATGCCCCGTGGGTGTAGGAAACACAGTTCTTTTGTTCTAAGCAAGCTCACTCTTCTGTCAATAAAGGAAACACAGTAGAGTAGAAGAGTGCTCTTTTCTCAAAAGCAAAGTGTGTTTCTTGTAAGGCGAGATAGTGTTTGTGTCCCATTCGTTAACGGAGTTGAATCACATTCAATTTCTGTTCCTACGAGCAAGAGTTGTTTTCTGGTAAGGAAAGTTACTATTGTGCCCCCATTGCCATACACAGTGCAAATAGCACTCAGCATCTATTCATAGCAAGTACAGTGTACTGGATTGAAGAGAAGCTATTGTTCTTGTTAGTTTCCTAAGCAGAGTTGAAGTAGATATGGCCTGTGTTTGTAGGAAGCACAGTTCTTTGTTCTGAGCAAGCTCATTGTTCTGGCCCTATAGGAAACAGAGTAGAGTAGAAGAGTGCGGTTTTCTCAAAAGCAGAGATTGTTTCTTGTTAGGCCGACTACTGTTTGTTTGCCATTCAAAAACGGAGTTGAATCACATGCAGTTTGTGGTTCTTCAAGCAAGAGTTGTTTCCTGTTAATGAAAGTCACTGTTGTACACCCATTGCCATACACAGTGCAAACAGCACTCGTGTCTGTTCCCTGCAAATACAGTGTATGGGACTGAAGAGAAGCTACTGTTCTTGTCAGTTTCCTAAGCAGAATTGAACTACATATGTCTGGTGTCTGTAGGAAGCACAGTTCTTTTGTTCTGAGCAAGGTCACTGTTCTGGCCATATAGGAAACACAGTAGAGTAGAAGTGTGCTCTTTTCTCAAAACAGAGGGTGTTTCCTGTAAGGAGAGCTAGTGTTTGTTTCCTTTCATAAACGGAGTTGAATCAAATGCAGTTTCTGGTCCTGCGAGCAAGAGTTTTTTTTGTGGTAAGGAAAGTCACAATTGTGCTCCCATTGCCATACACAGTGTAAATTGCATTTGCGTCTGTTCCCAGCATGTACAGGGTATTGGACTGAAGAGAAGCTACTGTTCTTGTCATTTCCTAAGCAGAATTGAACTACATATGGCCGGTGTCTGTATGAAGCACATTTCTTTTGTACTGAGCAATCTCACTGTTCTGGCGCTGTAATAACCACAGTAGAGTAGAAGTGTGCTCTTTCTCAAAACGAGATTGTTTCTTGTAAGGCGAGCTAGTATTTGTTTCCCATTTATAGAAAGAGTTGAATCATATGCAGTTTCTGGTCCTATGAGCAAGAGTTGTTTTCTGGTGAGGAAAGTAACTATTGCGCTCCCATTGCAATACACAGTGCAAATAGCCCTCGCGTCTGTTCCCAGCAAGTACAGTGTATTGTAATGAAAGGAAGCTACTGCTCTTGTAAGTTCCTAAGCAGAGTTGAACTAGATATGGCCGGTCTGTAGGAAGCACAGTTCTTTTGTTCTGAGCAAGCTCACTTTCTTGGCCCCATAGGAAACACAGTAGAGTAGAAGAGTGCTCTTTTCTCAAAAGCAGAGTGTGTTTCCTGTAAGGCGAACTGGTGTTTATTTCCCATTCATAAATAGAGTTGAATCACATGCAGTTTTTGGTCATATGAGCAAGAGTTGTTTTCTTGGAAGGAAAGTGACTATTGTGTTTCCACTACCATACCCAGTGCAAATAGCACTTGCGTCTGTTCCCAGCAAGTAAAGTGTATTGGACAGAAGAGAAGCTACTGTTCTTGTCAATTTCCTGAGCAGAGTTGAACTAGATATGTCACGTGTGTGTAGGAAGCACAGTTCTTTTGTTCTGAGCAAGCTCACTGTTCTGGCCCTATGGAATACTGAGTAGAGTAGAAGAGTGCTCTTTTCTCAAAAGCAGAGGGTGTTTCTTGTAAGATGAGCTACTATTTGTTTCCCATTCATAAACGGAGTTGAATCACATGTAGTGTCTGGTCTTTTGAGCAAGAGTTGTTTTCTGGTAAGGAAAGTCACTATTGCTCTCCCATTGTCATACACAGTGCAAATAGCACTCACTAACCAGCAAGTACAGTGTCTTGGACTGAATAGAAGCTACAGTTCTTGTCAGTTTCCTAAGCAGAGATGAACTTGCTATGGCCCCTGTGTGTAGGAAGCCAAGTTCTTTTGTTCTGAGCAAGCTCACTGTTCTGGCCCTATAGGAAACACAGTAGAGTAGAAGAATGCTCTTTTCTCAAAAGCAGAGTGGGTTTCTGTAAGGTGAGCTAGTGTTTGTTTCCCATTCATAAACAGAGTTGAATCACATGCAGTTCCTGGTCCTATGAGCAAGAGATTTTTTTGTGGTAAGGAAAATCATTATTGCGATCCCACTGCCATAACCAGTGCAAATAGCATTCACGTCTGTTCCCAGCAAGTTCAGTGTATTGGACTGAAGAGGAGCTACTGATCTTGTCAGTTTCCCAAGCGGAGTTGAACTAGATATGGCCAGTGTCTGTAGGAAGCACAGTTCTATTGTTTTGAGCAAGCTCAATTTTCTGGCCTTCTAAAAAATACCGTAGAGTAGAAGAGTGCTCTTTTGTCAAAAGCAGAGTGTGTTTTATGTAAAGCGAGCTAGTGTTTGTTTCCCATTCATAAATGGAGTTGAATCACATGCACTATCTGGTCCTTCAAACAAGAGTTTTTTCTGGAAAGAAAAGTCTCTATTTTGCTCCCATTGCCTTAAAAAGTGCAAATAGCACATGTGTCTGTTCCCAGCAAGTACAGTGTATTGGACTGCAGAGAAGCTACTGTTCTTGTCAGTTTCCTAAGAAGAGATGAACCTGATATGCCCCGTGGGTGTAGGAAACACAGTTCTTTTGTTCTGAGCAAGCTCACTCTTCTGTCAATAAAGGAAACACAGTAGAGTAGAAGAGTGCTCTTTTCTCAAAAGCAAAGTGTGTTTCTTGTAAGGTGAGATAGTGTTTGTGTCCCATTCGTTAACAGAGTTGAATCACATTCAATTTCTGTTCCTATGAGCAAGAGTTGTTTTCTGGTAAGGAAAGTTACTATTGTGCCCCCCATTGCCATACACAGTGCAAATAGCACTCAGCGTCTATTCATAGCAAGTACAGTGTACTGGATTGAAGAGAAGCTATTGTTCTTGTTAGTTTCCTAAGCAGAGTTGAAGTAGATATGGCCTGTGTTTGTAGGAAGCACAGTTCTTTGTTCTGAGCAAGCTCATTGTTCTGGCCCTATAGGAAACAGAGTAGAGTAGAAGAGTGCGGTTTTCTCAAAAGCAGAGATTGTTTCTTGTTAGGCCGACTACTGTTTGTTTGCCATTCAAAAACGGAGTTGAATCACATGCAGTTTGTGGTTCTTCAAGCAAGAGTTGTTTTCTGTTAACGAAAGTCACTGTTGTACACCCATTGTCATACACAGTGCAAACAGCACTCGTGTCTGTTCCCTGCAAGTACAGTGTATGGGACTGAAGAGAAGCTACTGTTCTTGTCAGTTTCCTAAGCAGAATTGAACTACATATGTCTGGTGTCTGTAGGAAGCACAGTTCTTTTGTTCTGAGCAAGGTCACTGTTCTGGCCATATAGGAAACACAGTAGAGTAGAAGTGTGCTCTTTTCTCAAAGCAGAGGGTGTTTCCTGTAAGGAGAGCTAGTGTTTGTTTTCTTTCGTAAATGGAGTTGAATCAAATGCAGTTTCTGGTCCTGCGAGCAAGAGTTTTTTTTGTGGTAAGGAAAGTCACAATTGTGCTCCCATTGCCATACACAGTGTAAATTGCATTTGCGTCTGTTCCCAGCATGTACAGGGTATTGGACTGAAGAGAAGCTACTGTTCTTGTCATTTCCTAAGCAGAATTGAACTACATATGGCCGGTGTCTGTATGAAGCACAGTTCTTTTGTACTGAGCAAGCTCACTGTTCTGGCGCTGTAATAACCACAGTAGAGTAGAAGTGTGCTCTTTCTCAAAACGAGATTGTTTCTTGTAAGGCGAGCTAGTATTTGTTTCCCATTTATAGAAAGAGTTGAATCATATGCAGTTTCTGGTCCTATGAGCAAGAGTTGTTTTCTGGTGAGGAAAGTAACTATTGCGCTCCTGTTGCAATACACAGTGCAAATAGCCCTCGCGTCTGTTCCCAGCAAGTACAGTGTATTGTAATGAAAGGAAGCTACTGTTCTTGTAAGTTCCTAAGCAGAGTTGAACTAGATATGGCCGGTCTGTAGGAAGCACAGTTCTTTTGTTCTGAGCAAGCTCACTTTCTTGGCCCCATAGGAAACACAGTAGAGTAGAAGAGTGCTCTTTTCTCAAAAGCAGAGTGTGTTTCCTGTAAGGCGAACTGGTGTTTATTTCCCATTCATAAATAGAGTTGAATCACATGCAGTTTTTGGTCATATGAGCAAGAGTTGTTTTTTTGGAAGGAAAGTGATTATTGCGTTTCCACTACCATACCCAGTGCAAATAGCACTCGCATCTGTTCCCAGCAAGTAAAGTGTATTGGACAGAAGAGAAGCTACTGTTCTTGTCAATTTCCTGAGCAGAGTTGAACTAGATATGTCACATGTGTGTAAGAAGCACAGTTCCTTTGTTCTGAGCAAGCTCACTGTTCTGGCCCTATGGAATACTGAGTAGAGTAGAAGAGTGCTCTTTTCTCAAAAGCAGAGGGTGTTTCTTGTAAGATGAGCTACTATTTGTTTCCCATTCATAAACGGAGTTGAATCACATGTAGTGTCTGGTCTTTTGAGCAAGAGTTGTTTTCTGGTAAGGAAAGTCACTATTGCTCTCCCATTGTCATACACAGTGCAAATAGCACTCACTAACCAGCAAGTACAGTGTCTTGGACTGAATAGAAGCTACAGTTCTTGTCAGTTTCCTAAGCAGAGATGAACTTGCTATGGCCCGTGTGTGTAGGAAGCCGAGTCCTTTTGTTCTGAGCAAGCTCACTGTTCTGGCCCTATAGGAAACACAGTAGAGTAGAAGAATGCTCTTTTCTCAAAAGCAGAGTGTGTTTTCTGTAAGGTGAGCTAGTGTTTGTTTCCCATTCATAAACAGAGTTGAATCACATGCAGTTCCTGGTCCTATGAGCAAGAGATTTTTTTGTGGTAAGGAAAATCATTATTGCGATCCCACTGCCATAACCAGTGCAAATAGCATTCACATCTGTTCCTAGCAAGTTCAGTGTATTGGACTGAAGAGTAGCTACTGATCTTGTCAGTTTCCCAAGTGGAGTTGAACTAGATATGGCCAGTGTCTGTAGGAAGCACAGTTCTATTGTTTTGAGCAAGCTCAATTTTCTGGCCTTCTAAAAAATACCGTAGAGTAGAAGAGTGCTCTTTTGTCAAAATCAGAGTGCATTTTATGTAAGGCGAGCTAATGTTTGTTTCCCATTCATAAACGGTGTTGAATCACATGCAGTATCTGGTCCTTCAAGCAAGAGTTGTTTTCTGGTAGAGAAAGTCTCTATATTGCCCCCATTGCCTTACACAGTGCTAATAGCACTTGTGTCTGTTCCCAACAAGTACAGTGTATTTCACTGAAGAGAAGCTACTGTTCTTGTCAGTTACATAAGCAGCGTTGAACTAGATATGGCCCCTGTGTGTAGGAAGCACAGTTGTTTTGTTCTGAGCAAAGTAACTCTTCTGGCCTAATGGGAAACACAGTAGAGTAGAAGAGTGCTCTTTTCTAAAGAGCAGAGTGTGTTTCTTGTAAGTCGAGCAAGTGTTTGTTTCCCTTTTATAAACGTACTTGAATTCCTTGCAGTTTCTGTTCCTACGAGCAAGAGTTGTTTTATGTTAAAGAAAGTCACTCTTGTGCTCCCTTTGCCATACACAGTGCAAATAGCATTCTTTTTTTTTCCCAGCAAGTACAGTGTTTTGGACTGAAGAGAAACTACTGTTCTTCTCAGTTACATAAGCAGCATTGAACTACATACGGCCCGTGTGTGTAGGAAGCATAGTTCTTTTGTTCTGAGCAAGCTCAGTGTTCTGGCCATATACAAAACAGTAGAGTAGAAGTGTGCTCTTTCTCAAAAGCAGAGTTTGTTTCTTGTAATGCAAGCTACTGTTCCTTTCCCATTCAAAAACGGAGTTGAATCACATGCAGTTTCTGGTCCTACAAGCAAGAGTTGTTTTCTGGGAAGGAAAGACACTATTGCTCTCCCTTTGCCATACACAGTGCAAATAGTACATGCGTCTGTTTCCAGCATGTCCAGAGTATTGGACTGAAGAGAAGCTACTGTTCTTGTCAGTTTCCTAAGCAGTCTTGAACTAGATATGGCCCCTGTGTGTAGGAAGCATAGTTCTTTTGCTGTGAGCAAGCTCGCTGTTCTGGCCGTATACAAAACACAGTAGAGAAGAAGAGTGCTCTTTCTGAAAAGCAGAGTGTTTTTCTTGTAATGCGATCTAGTGTTTGTTTCCCATTCATAAACGTAGTTGAATCACGTGTAGTTTCGGGTCCTACGAGCAAGAGTCGTTTTCTGGTAAGGAAAGTCACTATTGTGCTCCCTTTGCCATACACAGTGCAAATAGCACACGCGTCTGTTCCCAGCATGTACAGTGTATCGGACTGAAGAGAAACTATTGTTCTTGTCAGTTTCCTAAGCAGAGTTGAGGGTGATATGGCCCGTGTGTAGGAATCCCAGTTCTTTTATTCTGAGCAAGCTCAGAGTTCTGGCCCTATAAGAAACAGAGTAGAGTAGAAGAGTGCTCTTTTCTCAAAAGCAGAGTATGTTTCTTGTAAGGCAATCTAGTGTTTGTTTCCCATTCATAAATGGAGTTGAATCATGCAGGTTTTGGTCCGAGGAGCAAGAGTTGATTTCTGGTAGGGAAAGTCACTAATGCGCTCCCATTGACATACACAATGCAAATAGCACTCACGTCTGTTCCCAGTAAGTACACTGTGTTGGACAGAAGAGAAGCTACTGTTCTTGTCAGTTTCCTAAGTAGAGTTGAACTAGATATGCCCCGTGTGAATAGGAAGCACAGTTCTTTGTTCTGAGCAAGCTCACTGTTCTCGCCCTATAGGAAACAAAGTAGAGTAGATGAATGCTCTTTCCTCAAAATCAGAGTGTGTTTCTAGTAAGGCGAGTTAGTGTTTGTTTCCCATTCATGAATGGAGTTGAATCACATGCAGTTTCTGGTCATACGAGCAAGACTTGTTTTCTGGTACAAAAAGTCACTAATGCACTCGCTTTGCCATACACCATGCAAATAGCCCTCTCGTCTGTTCACAGCAAGTACAGTGTATTGGACTGAAGAGAAACTACTGTTCTTGTCAGTTTCCTAAGCAGAATTGAACTAGATATAGCCCGTGTGTGTAGGAAGCACAGTTCTTTTCTTCTGAGCAAGCTCACTGTTTTGGCACTATAGAAAACACAGCAGAGTAGATGAGTGCTCTTTTTTCAAAAGCAGAGTGTGTTTCTTATAAAATGAGCTAGTGTTTGTTTCCCATTCATAAACGGAGGGGAATCACATGCAGTTTCTGGACCTACGAGAAAGAGTTCTTTTATGGTAAGGAAAGTCACTATTGTGCTCCCTTTGCCATACACAGTGCAAATAACACCCGCATCTGTTCCCAGCAAGTACAGTGTATTGGACTGAAGAGGAGCTACTGTTCTTGTCAGTTTCCTAAGCAGAGTTGAGCTAGATATGGCCCGTGTGTGTAGTAACCAAAATTTTTTTGTTCTGAGCATGCTCACTCTTCTGTCCCAATGGGAAACACAATAGAGGAGAAGAGTGCTCTTTTCTCAAAAGCAGACTGTTTTTCTTGTAACGCGAGCTAGTGTTTGTTTCCCATTCATAAATGGAGTTGAATCACATGCAGTTTCTGGTCCTACATGCAAGAGTTGTTTTCTCGTAAGGAAAGTCACTATTGTGCTCTCATTGCCATACACAGTGCAAATGGCACCTGTGTCTTTCCCAGCAAGTACAGTGTATTAGACTGAAGAGAAGATACTGTTCTGGTCAGTTTCCTAAGCAGAGTTTTACTAGATATGGCCCATGTGAGTAGGAAGCACAGTTCTTTGTTCTGACCAAGCACACTGTTCTTACCCTATAGGAAACACAGTAGAGTAGATGAGTGCTCTTTTCTCAAAAGCAGAGTCTGTTTCTAGTAAGGCGAGCTAGCATTTGTTTCCAATTCATGAACGGAGTTGAATCACATTCAGTTTCTGTTCATACGAGCAAGAGTTGTTTTCTGATAAGGAAAATCACTATTGTGCTCCCATTGCAATATAAAGTGCAAATAGCACTCACATATGTTCCCAGCAAGTAGAGTGTATTAGACTGAAGAGAAACTACTGTTCTTGTCAATTTTCTAGGCAGAGTTGAATTATATATGACCCGTGTGTAGGAAGCACAGATCTTTTGTTCTGAGCTATCACACTCTTCTGGCCCTATAGGAAACTCTGTAGAGTAGAAGAGTGCTCTTTTCTGAAAAGAAGAGTGTGTTTCTTGTTAGGAAAACTAGTGTTTATTTCCCATTCATAAACATAGTTGAATCACATGCAGTTTCTGGTCCTATGAGCAAGAATTGTTTTCTGTTAAGGAAAGTCACTATTGTGCTCCCTTTGCCATACACAGTGCAAACAGCACCCGCTTCTGTTCCCAGCAAGGACAGTTTATTGGACTGAAGAGAAGCTACTGTTCTTGTCAGTTACCTAAGCAGCCTTGAACTAGATATGGACCCTGTGTGTAGGAAGCACAGTTCTTTTTTTCTGAGCAAGCTTTCTTCTGGCCCTATTGGAAACACTGCAGAGTAGAAGAGTCCTCTTTTCTAAAGAGCAGAGTGTGTTTCTTGTAAGGCGAGCTAGAGTTTGTTTCCCATTCATAAACGTACTTGAATCCAATGGAATTTCTGGTCCTATAAGCAAGAGTTGTTTTATTGTAAGGAAAGTCACTATTGCGCTCCCTTTGCCATTCACAGTACAAATAGCATTCATGTTTGTTCCCATCATGTACAGTGTATTGGACTGAAGAGAAGCTACTGTTCTTCTCAGTTACATAAGCAGCGTTGAACTACATGTGGCCCGTGTGTGTAGGAAGCATAGTTCTTTTGTTCTGAGGAAGCTCGCTGATCTGACAGTATACAAAACACAGTAGAGTAGAAGTGTGCTCTTTCTCAAAAGCAGAGTGTGTTTCTTGTAATGTGAGCTAGTGTTTGTTTCCCATTCATAAACATAGTTGAATCACATGTAGTTTCTGATCCTACAAGCAAGAGTTGTTTTCTGGTAAGGAAAGTCACTATTGTGCAACCTTTGCAATACACAGTGCAAATAGCACATGCGTCTGTTCCCAGCATGTACAGTGTATTGGACTGAAGAGAAGCTACTGTTCTTGTCAGTTTCCTAAGCAGAGTTGAACTAGATGTGGCCCGTGTGTGTAGTAAGCACAGTTCTCTTGTTCCGAACAAGCTCACTGTTCTGGGCCTCTAGGAAACACAGTAGAGTAGAAGAGTGCTCTTTTCTCAAAGGCAGAGTATGTTTCTTGTAAGGTGATTTAGTGTTTGTTTCCCATTCATAAACAGAGTTGAATCAAGCAGGTTTTGGTTCGACGAGCAAGAGTTGTTTTCTTGTAAGGAAAGTCACTAATGTGCTCCCATTGCCATACACAATGCAAATAGCACCCGTATCTGTTCCCAGCAAGTACAGTGTGTTGGACAGAGGAGAAACTATAGTTCTTGTAAGATTCCTAAGCAGAGTTGAACTACATATGGCCGTGTGTGTAGGAAGCACAGTTCTCTTGTTCTGAGCAAGCTCACTCTTCTGGCCCAATAGGAAACACAGTGGAGTAGAAGAGTGGTCTTTTCTCAAAAAGAAGAGTGTGTTTCTTGTAAGGTGAGCTAGGGTTTGCTTCCCATTCATAAATGGAGTTGAATCACATGCAGTTTCTTGACCTACGAGCACGAGTTGTTTACAGGTAAGCAAAGTCACTTTTCTGCACCTATTGCCCTACACAGTGCAAATAGCACTCGCATCTGTTTCCAGCAAGTACAGTGCATTGGACTGAAGAGAAGCTACTGTTCTTGTCAGTTTCCTAAGCAGAGTTGAACTAGATATGGCCCGTGTGTTTAGGAAGCACAGTTCTTTTGTTCTGAGCAATCTCACTGTTCTGGCTCTATAGGAAACACAGTAGAATAGAAGAGTGCCCTTTTCTCAAAAGCAGAGTGTGTTTCTTTTAAGGCGAGCTAGTGTTTCTTTCCCATTCATAAACGGAGTTGAATCACATGCAGTTTCTGGTCCTATGAGCAAGACTTGTTTTCTGGTAAGGAAAGTCACTAATGCACTCTTTTTGCCATACACAATGTAAATAGCACTCGCGTCTGTTCCCAGCATGTACATTGTATTGGACAGAAGAGAAGCTGCTGGTCTTGTCAGTTTCCTAAGCAGAGTTAAACTACATATGGCAATGGGTAGGAAGCACAGTTCTTTTGTTCTGAGGAAGCTCACAGTTCTGGCCCTATAGGAAACAGTAGAGTAGAGAGTGCTCTTTTCTCAAAAGCAGAGTATGTTTCTTGTAAGGCGATCTAGTGTTTGTTTCCCATTCAGAAACGGAGTTGAATCACATGCAGTTTCTGGTCCTATGAGCAAGAGTTGTTTTCTGGTAAGGAAAGTCACTATTATGCTTTCATTGCCATACACAGTGCAAATAATTCTCGCGTTTATTCCCAGCAAGTACAGTGTATTTGACTGAAGAGAATCTACTGTTCTTGTGAGTTCCTTAAGCAGAGTTGAACTAGATATTGCCCATGTGTGTGGAAGCACAGTTCTTTTGTTCTGAACAACCTCACTGTTCTGGACATATAGGAAACAGAGTAGAGTAGACTAGTACTCTTTTTTCAAAAGCAGAGTGTTTTTCTTTAAAGGCGAGCTAGTGTTAGTTTCCCATTCATAAATGGAGTTGAATCATGCAGGTTTTGGTTCGATGAGCAAGAGTTTTTTTCTGGTAAGGAAAATCACTATTGTGCTCCTTCTGCCATACACAGTACAAAAAGCACTCGCGTCTGTTCCCAGCAAGTACTGTGTATTGGACTGAAGAGAAGCTACTGTTCTTGTCAGTTTCATGAGCAGAGTTGAACTAGATATGGCCCGTGTGTGTAGGAAGCCTAGTTTTTTTGTTCTGAGGTAGCTCCCTCTTCAGGCTCTATAGGAAACACAGTAGAGTAGTAGAGTGCTCTTTTCTCTAAAGCAGAGTGTGTTTCTTGTAAGATGAGCTAGTGTTTGATTCCCATTCTTAAACGAAGTTGAATCACATGCAGTTTCAGGTAATATGAGCAAGAGTTGTTTTCTGGTAAGGAAAGTTCTAATGTGCTCCCATTGCCATACACAATACAAACAGCACTCATGTCAGTTCCCAGGAAGTACAGTTTATTGGACAGAAGAGAAGCTACTGTTCTTGTCAGTTTCCTAAGCAGAGTTGAACTACATATGGCCATGTGTGTAGGAAGCACAGTTCTTTTGTTTTGAACAAGCTCTCTTCTGGCCCTATGGGAAACACAGTAGAGTAGAAGAGGGCTCTTTTCTAAAGAGAAGAGTGTGTTTCTTGTAAGGCGTTTGTTTCCCATTCATAAACGTACTTGAATCCCATGCAATTTCTGGTCCTATGAGCAAGAGTTGTTTTCTGGTAAGGAAAATCTCTATTGTGCTCCCATTGCCATAAACAGTTCAAATAGCACTTGCGTCTGTTTCAAGCAATTACACGGTATTGGATGGAGCAGAAGCTACTGTTCTTGTCAGTTTCCTAAGCAGAGTTGAACGAGATATGGCCCGTGTGTGAAGGAAGCACAGTTCTTTTGTTCTGAGCAATCTCACTCTTCTGGTCCTATAGGAAACACAGTAGAATAGAAGAGTGCCTTTTGCTCAAAAGCAGAGTGTGTTTCTTGTAAGACGAGCTAGTGTTTGTTTACCATTCATAAACGGATTTGAATCACATGCAATTTCTGGTCCTAAGGGCAAGAGTTGTTTCCAGGTAAGGAAAGTCACTATTGGGCTCCCATTGCCATACACAGTGCAAATAATACTCGCCTCTGTTCCGAGCAAGTACAGTGCAAGTGACTGAAGAGAAGCTACTGTTCTTGTCAGTTTCCTTAGCAGAGTTGTACTAGATATGGCACGTGTGTGTAGGAAGCACAGTTCTTTTGTTCTGAGCAAGCTCACTGTTCTAGACTTTAGGAAACACAATACAGAAGAAGAGTGTTCTTTTCTCAAAATTAGAGTGTGTTTCTTATAAGGCAAGCTAGTGTTTGTTTCCCATCCATAAATGGAGTTGAATTACATGCATTTTCTGGTCCTATGAGCAAGAGTTGTTTTCTGGTAAGGAAAGTCACTATTGTGCTCCCATTGTCATACAAGTGCAAACAGCACTCTCGTCTATTCCCAGCAAGTACAGTATATTTGACTGAAGAGAAGCTACTGTTCATGTCATTTCCTAAGCAGAGTTAAACCAGATATGGCCCGTGTGTAGGAAGCACTGTTCTTTTGTTCTGAGCAAGCTCAGTCTCCTGGCCCTATCGGAAACCCAGTAGTGTCTAAGAGTGCTCTTTTCTCAAAAGCAGAGTGTGTTTTTTGTAAGGTGACCTAGTGTTTGTTTCCCATTCATAAACGGAGTTGAATCACATGCAAGTTCTGGTCCTACGAGCAAGAGTTGTTTTCTGGTAAGGAAAGTCACTGTTGCGCTCCCATTGCCATACACAGTGCAAATATCCCTTACATCAGTTCCCAGCAAGTACTGTGTATTGGACTGAAGAGAAGCTACTGTTCTTGTCAGTTTTGTAAGCAGAGTTTAACTAGATATGGCCCGTGTGGGTAGGAACACAGTTCTTTTTTTTTGACCATGCTCACTCTTCTAACTCTACATGAAATACAGTAGAGTAGAAGAGTGCTCTTTTCTAAAAAATCAGAATGTTTTTTTTGTAAGGCGAGCTAGTGTTTGTTTCCCATTCATAAACGGAGTTGAATCCCATCAGTTTCTGGTCCTAGGAGCAAGAGTTGTTTTATGGTAAGGACAGTCACTATTGCACTCCCTTTGCCATTCTCAGTACAAATAGCACTCGTGTCTGTTCCCAGAAAATACAGTGTATTGGGCTGAAGAGAATCTACTGTTCTTTTCAGTTACCTAAGCAGCGTTGAATTAGTGTAGCTAGAGTTTTCCTGCCTGTCCCACGGTCAGGGAAATTCTCTCTTACCCGCCAGTCCCACAGCCACTCAGACCCAACTAAGTAAACACAGAGACTTATATATTGGTTGCAATCTGTATGGCCGTGGCAGGTTTCTTGTTAACTGTTCTTACAGCTTAAATTATTCCATTTCTATTAATCTATACCTCGCCACATGGCTCGTGGCTTACCGGCATCTTCACATGCGGCTTGTCATGGTGGCAGCTGGCAGTGTCTCTCTCACCCAGCTTCCTGTTCTCTCAATTCTCCTCTCTGTTAGTCCCACCTATACTTCCTGCCTGGCCACTGGCCAATCAGTGATTTATTTATTGACCAATCAGCAACATATTTGAAATACAGACCATCCCACAGCACTTCCCCTTTTCTTTTCTTAAAAAGGAAGGTTTTAACCTTTACACATCTCTAAAGACAGGTTGGTATATTTGGGAATTTGGTTGTAGCTTTTCTTACTACTTCCTGCTGGAGGGGGGAGCTGTATTTTATGGGGACACAAAGAAAATTTTAGGATTATGGAATAGTCCATGAGGCTGTATTGTCTGAGCCAGTTGCCTTCAAACCATTCTGGATGTTGGATCATCTGGGCCATGGTGTCATTGGAGACCTTTCAGGGGGTCTTGGCTGGTCAAACCTGATGTATCTTAATCTGGAACAAATCCATAGCCTCTGGCTTTCTGTGGAAACAAAAGCAGAGCCTCCTTTCCAAAGCAACATATCTTTACATCCAAATTTTGAAGTCAAGGAACCTTTAAAATATACATTTTGGCATAACTCAACAGCTTTTGTAATCAAATGTTTTTCTTCAGTTATGAGTATCAAAGAGAACATAATCCAGATTCTCTGTGTGGTAGCCGTCTTTACGTGGCTTATTTTTTTTATATTAGTTTGCTCCTATTTCTTTAAACTGCAGCCTTTCTAAGACTGAAACAGCACTGGTGCTATGGCTGCTGGCTCCGCCCACTTCAGCTTCCCAACATGGCGGTGGTACGTTTTCCGCCAGCTCTGGGAGCCATCAACTCTTAGAAATAGTGGGTCTGTGCTTCTATCAAAGCAGCATGTAGCCCAGAAACCTCTTTTTTTTGTTTTGTTCTAGCAAAGGCTAAATCCACCACACAGCTTAATGTGCCACTTGCAGAGGCTTCATTCCCGCCATACTGCAGGTCGAGCGCACACATTCCAGGAACCCGCCATAGTAGCTCAAACACGCAGGCTGCCACTAACTTGAGAGAAACAACTAGGAACTATTTTTAGCTCCATTTTAGAATCTTTTTTCTCAGGTTTTAGGTGGAAACTCTTGCCAACACATTGGGCGCCATTTGTAGATGTAACCAACCGTCTTATTAAATAAGAATGGATATTTTTACCAAATAAACCAAACGAAAATTTAAAAATTTATGTGGAAAATATCTCTGACTTGATTTGGAAAGGAAAATTGAGACTTCGTCAATTAGCAGGAATAGACCCAGCAGAAATTGTCGTACCTTTAACTAAGGAGGACATTGAAAAATTATGGACAGAAAGTGAACCTTGGCAAAGAGCTTGCAGTAATTTTTTGGGAGAAATTAACAGCAAATATCCCAAAAGCGATAGAATTGATCTTATAAAGAGAGCTGATTGGATCTTGCCTCGAATTGTACGGGAAAAGCCCATATCTGGAGTTCGTACATTTTATACAGATGCCAACAAACAAGGAAAGGCAGGTTAGAAATCAGAAAATTTAAGTAAAGTGGTTCAAAGTCCTTATAATTCAGTTCAAAAATCAGAATTATATGCTATTCTGTTGGTATTCATGGATTTTTCAGAACCTCTCAAAATAGTAACTGACTCTCAGTATGCTGAAAGAATAGTATTACATATTGAGACTGCAGAATTTATCCCTGATGCTTCAGAATTAACTTCACTATTTATTCAATTACAAGACACAATCAGGAAAAGGAGTCATCCTTTATATATAACTCACATTCGATCCCATACTGGTCTGCCAGGCCCTCTAGCACAAGGCAATGATGAGATTGATAAGTTATTAATAGGAAATGTGCTGGAGGCCTCAGAATTTCATAAAAAACATCATGTCAATAGTAAAGGTTTAAAAAAGGATTTTTTCATAACCTGGCAACAAGCCAAGGAAATAGTAAAGAAATGTCCTACTTGTTCCTTCTACAATCAAACGCCATTACCAGCAGGATGTAACCCAGAGGGTACTCAAAGGAATGAAATCTGGCAGATGGACGTGTTTCACTTTGCAGAATTTGTAAAACTGAAATATGTACATCACACTATCGATACTTATTCAGGATTTCAGTGGGCAACTGCTTTGAGTTCTGAAAAAGCTGATTCTGTAATCACTCATTTGCTAGAAGTTATGGCCATCATGGGTATACCTGCACAAATCAAAACTGACAATGCTCCATCATATGTCTCTATTAAAATGAAACAGTTTTTTGCTTATTACAATATGAAGCATATTACAGGCATACCACATAATCCTACAGGTCAAGCAGTTATAGAAAGATCAAACAGAACTCTAAAGGATAAGCTAAATAAACAGAAAGGGGTAACAAAATCCCCAAGAAATAGACTGCATAATGCTCTATTAACTTTGAATTTTCTTAATGCCAATGAGAAAGGAACAACAGCTGCAGAGAGACATTGGATAATAGAAAAAACTACAGAATTAAATCAGCCCATATACTTTAAGGATGTGCTGACCTCAGAATGGAAACCAGGGTATGTGTTACATTGGGGACGAGGTTTTGCTTTTGTTTCTACAGGAGAAGATAAGTTGTGGGTACCATCAAAATTGATAAAGGATCGATTTGAACAAGAAAAACCTCTTAATTAGAGGAGGTGATAGCTCATCAACCAACATGAACATCCAATTTAAACTAACTTATACCAGTAACACATGTCTTTTCATTTAATCAGATAATAACTTGCCAAAAAGGAACATCCCCAAAATTATTCTTGGGGAAAGGTTTTTGTTTTTGTCTTTTAGGAGAATGAAGGTTAAGGAATCTGAAGAACATTGGACAAATAAGACAACTGAAGAAAAGGGACAAATCATCTATCCCAGGAAGCAGAGTGAAATGGCGTATGGGTATATATTATCTAAAAAATTTTATGTCTTCCTAAATGTTTGTTTCTGCTTTTCTCTAAAGATTTAACACTATTGATCTTCTAATAGTCCCAGTCCAATTAAAATTTAAAGCTCACTTTGGAGTTGGAGAATGGCTCTCTCTTTCTTTAAACTCAAGCATGTTGTTAAAAGTAAAATGCAAACTCCCTGTATCATGCCAGAATAAAACAGCCATCTTCTGCTATGAGACAGGAGAAAAGCCAAATTAATTAAGGGACTATTCTATTACTAATCTCAACACTTTGATTCTATTCTGATTCTTTAAACTTTTCTTAAAGTATAAATTTTATATCAAAACTTACAAGATTAATATATATATATATATATATATATATATATATATATATATATATATATATATATATATATATACATTTTAAACTTTGTTAAGATATGAATGGTCATATAGAGTACTAATTAATTCTAGAAAAAAGGCTTCAATTAGCTGCATATATATGTCTTTGTGTTCAAGTCTCTTATCAGTTTTCTGCAGGAATTCACGGCCAGGCCTAACATCAACTGAAGTCTCCAGGAAGAAGTTGGGGCCCCACAATGACAACAATTCCATGTGGACAATAATAACATCACTAAGCTGACAAACATCATCTACAGATCAGCTTTAAACTACAAGGTGCTCAGAGCAATTTTGAGATGACTAGATGAGATGATCCAGTCTCAAAGACTACTTGAATAAGGACTTGGGATAAACCCTGAACTTTGGCATTATACACAGACTGGATAATGAAGGATATAGTTACCTTCCCTAGAACTTGACAATTAACCTAAAATTTTTCTTTCAGGATAAAGATAACTTTGTCCATACCCAGCAGGAAGCAATTTTAAGAATACGACGCCCACATTCCCAAAGAGGTGGTGTGGGGCGGGTAGATTTTTGGACTTTTTAATGGGTTTTGGGTCTGGAATACTTTTCATTGTTTAGGGGGGTTGGTTACAAGTTGTTGTCAAGGGTTAGGAAAAGGACTAAGCAGATTAGATTTAAGGTTCTTATTTAAAAAAAAGAGAGAGAAAGAAAGAAGAAGAAAAAGACAGTTACTAGTTTTAAATACTTTACATTGGATTGGATTGTTTTATATTGTATACAAATTATATATATTGAAATTGATATTGTTAGAAAATGCTATATGTATATTTTTAATTGTACTTATATCGTTCATTTAACAATGCAATTTTCTGATCCTTGAATGTTATTATTACCAACTAGTAGGATATAAAGAAATGATAGTTAGTAGTTAGACATTACAATAGAACTTGTAGTCATATTAGATATGTTTTAAAAATTGAGCAGATATATTTTAGATAGGTCATCTTCAAACCCTTCAGAGAACTACAGAATATGGCATTTAAAATGTTTTAATAACTTAGAAAATTTTTCTTTTTTGTTATGACTATGAGACATGTCAGCTCCTGGCAGTACCAATCTATTTCAGAGAAAATATGGGCATTGAAGAAACTGCGTATGGAGTTAGCTTTCATTGTGGCAAAAGATAGCCACTGGACAACAAAGTATCCTCGAATCAACTGCTTACAAAATGGACAGACAGGACATGAAACAAAGACTACTGATTCTTGCCTAAACAAGCGTGGTTATGGCTTTATCAAAAGGCATCTTCTGAGGCCAGGACAATATGGCACCATCCCTGACGTGGCCTTCGCAACTCGGAAAAGGTACAGTGCCCTTTTCTTCGAAGGCAGCTGAACAGGCAGTGGGCCGATGGCTTCTGATGTGCAATGGAACAGCAGCTGAAACAGTTATTCTTGAAGAGTAACTAAGCTCACGCCCCTCAATAGTAAACTGGCATTTGATAGAGGAATGTAAAGAAGAACGGGATGCTGAGATGAAGCCATATGTACACAGCCAAGAAGAATGGACAGCTGAATAAAAAAACCATCAACAATTTCCAAAATTTAAAATCCTGCATCATGACATGACACTAGTGGAATTCAGGTGTTTCTTGTACGTGGACTGCTTTCACCCAATGTGAGGTTGAACTGTTGACCTTGTGTACATCCTATTTCACAAATGAGTCTGTCAGATATGCTAAGCCTATAGACTGAAGATGATGCCCCAGCATTGCGGAGAAACCTCAGGTGACTGTCCAGGCACCTGGCTGTTTCTGTCAACTCACAAATTTTTTGGAAGTTGCTTGCATGCACTTTCTGTTTTTATTTTTGTTAGCTAATATTATTTCCTTCTTGGGTCTCTGAGGGAGTTGAAGATTAGTTAGTTATAGTTGAAGGTTAGTTAGTTATAGTTGAAGATTAATTAGGGTAGAAAGTGAATTAGATACATTTTGGACTTAACAAAATAGGATAATGAAATTATTGTATCTAAATTTGTCAAATACAAATGGACTAGACATTGTTTAGACATTTATTGTTTGTATATATTGTATATAGTTATTGTACTTTTGTATATAGTTTTTCTTTTGTTAGTTATAACCTTTTTCTTATTTTTCATTTTTATTAAAATAGAAAAGGGGAAATGTGGTGGTATTTTACCTGTACTGAAATGTTATTTTAATTGTATGTTAATGAAAAAAGTTGCCTGGGGGTCAGTTTTAGAGCCATAGCAAGTGTGTGGCGGTGGTGGCACACGCCTTTAAGGACCTGGAGGGCGGTACATACAGGCAGTGACAAGGCAGTCACATGTTTAGGTTTACAACCAATTAGAAGGCAGAACAGCTAGACTATATAAAGATATACAAACAGGAAGTAGGCACTTTTTTCGAAGAGCTCTCTTGGCTGAAGCAGGATCGCTGAAGCAGGAAGGGTAAGGCTCTTGGATCTGATCTCTTGGCTTTCTTCTCTGAATCGGATCTGTGTTTCTTATTTAATAAGACAGTTGGTTACATCTACAAACTAGTTATGGCCTGTGTGTGTAGGAAGCACAGTTCTTTTGTTCTGAGAAAGCTCGCTATTCTGGCCTTATAGGAAACGCAGTAGAGTAGAAGAGTGCTGTTTCCTCAAAAGCAAAGTGTGTTTCTTGTAAGGCAAGCTAGTGTTTGTTTCCCACTCATAAACAGAGTTGTATCACATGCATTTTCTGGTGATACGAGCAAGAGTTGTTTTCTGGTGAGGAAAGTCACTATTGCACTCCCTTTGCCATACACAGTGCAAATAGCACCCGCGTCTGTTCCCAGCAAGTTCATTGTATTGGACTGAAGAGAAGCTACTGTTCTTGTCAGTTTCCTAAGAAGAGTTGAACTAGATATGGCCCCTGTGTGTAGAAATCACAGTTCTTTGTTCTGATCAAGCTCACCTTCTGGCCCTATAGGAAACACAGTAGTGTAGAAGAGTGCTCTTTTCTCAAAAGCAGAGTGTGATACTTGTAAGGCGATCTAGTGTTTGTTTCCCATTCATCAATGGAGTTGAATCACGTGCAGTTTCTGGTCCTACAAGTAAGAATTGTTTTCTGTTAAGGAATTAATTATTGTGCTCTCTTTGCCATACACAGTGCCAATAGCACCCATGTCTGTTCCCAGCAAGTACAGTGTATTGGACTGAAAAGAAGCTACTGTTTTTTTAGTGTTTTTTACTGTTTTTAGAGTGTTTTTCTTCTAAGGTGAATTAGTTTTTGTTTCCCATTCATAAAGGGAGTTGTATCACATAGAGTTTCTGGTCCAACAAGCAAGAGTTGTTTTCTGGTAAGGAAAGACACTATTTTTCTCCCATTGACATGCACAGTGCAAATAGCGTTTGCGTCTGTTCCCACCACGTACAGTGTATTGGTCTGAAGAGAAGCTAGTGTTCTTGTCAGTTTCCTAAACAGAGTTGAACTAGATATCGTCCTTGTGTGTAGGAAGCACAATTCTTTTGTTCTGACCAAGCTCACTCTTCTGGCCCTATCGGCAACCCAGTAGAATAGAAGAGTGCTCTTTTCTCAAAAGCAGAGTGTGTTTCTTGAAAGTTGAAACAGTGTTTGTTTCCCATTCATAAACGAATTTGAATCACATGCATTTTCTGGTTCTATGAGCAAGAGTTGTTTTCTGATAAGGAAAGTCACTATTGTGCTCCCATATTCAAACATAGTGCAAACAGCACTCGCCTCAGTTCCCAGCAAGTACAGTGTATTGGACTGAAGAGAAGCTACTGTTTTTGTCAGTTTCCAAAGCAAAGTTGTACCAGATAAGGCCCGTGTGTAGGAAGCACAGTTCTTTTGTTCTGAGCAAGCTCCCTGTTCTGGGCCTATAGGAAAAACTGTGAGGTAGAAGAGTGCTCTTTTCTCAAAAGCAGTGTGTGTTTCTTTTAAGGCAAGCTAATGTTTATTTCCAAGTTTATACGTATTTAAATCACATGTCATTTCTGGTCCTAACTGCAAGAGTTGTTTTCTGGTAAGGAAAGTCACTATTGTGCTCCCATTGCCATACATAGTGCAAAAAGCACTCGCGTCAGTTCCCAAGAAGTACACCGTATTGGACTGAAGAAATGATACTGTTCTTGTCAGTTTCCTTAGCAGAGTTGAAATGGATATGGCCTGTGTGTATAGGAAGCACATTTCTTTTGTTCTGAGCAAGCTCACTGTTCTGGCCCTATAGGAAACACAGTAGAGTAGAAGAGTGGACTTTTCTCAAAAGCAGAGTGTGTTTCTTGTAAGGCGAGCTAGTGATTGTTTCCCATTCATAAACGGAGTTGAATCACATGCAGTTTTTGGTCCTACGGAAAAGAGTTGTTTTCTAGTAAGGAAAGTCACTATTGCGCTCACATTGCCATACACACTGCAAATAGACCTCGCATCTGTTTCCAGCAACTACAGTGTATTCGACTGAAGAGAAGCTACTGTTCTTGTCAGTTTCCTAAGCAGAATTTAGGTAGATATGGCCCGTGTGTAGGAAGCACAGTTCTTTTGTTCTGAGCAAGCTCACTCTTCTGGTCCTATAGGAAACACAGAAGAGTAGAAGAGTGCTCTTTTGTCAAAAGCAGAGTGTGTTTCATGTAAGACGAGCAAGTGTTTGTTTCCCTTCATACATGGAGTTGAGTCACATGTAGTTTCTGGTCCTACGAGCAAGAGTTGTTTTCTGGTAAGGAAAGTCACTATTGTGCTCCCATTGCCATACATAGTGCAAATAGCACTCGCATCTGTTCCCAGCAATTACATTGTATTGCACTGAAGAGAAGATTCTGTTCTTGTCAGTTTCTAACCAGAGTTTTACTACATATGGCCCTTGTGAGTAGGAAGCACAGGTCTTTTGTTCTGAGCAAGCTTACTCTTCTGGCACTATATGAAACACAGTAGAATAGAAGAGTGCTCTTTTCTCAAAAGCAGAGTGTTTTTCTAGTAAGAAGTGCTAGTGTGTGTTTCCCATTCATAAAAGGAGTTGAATCTCATGCAGTTTCTGGTCCTATGAGCAAGAATTGTTTTCGGTAAGGAAAGTCACTATTGCACTCCCATTGCCATACACAGTTCAAATAGCACTCTCGTTTTTTCCTAGCAAGTATAGTGTATTGGACTGAAGAGAAGATGCTGTTTCTGACAGTTTCCTAAGCAGAGTTGAACTAGCTATGGCCCGTGTGTGTAGGAAGCACAGTTCATTTGTTCTGAGCAAGCTCACTCTTCTGAAACTATAGGAAACACAGTAGAGTAGAAGAGTGCTCTTTTCTCAAAAGCAGAGTGTGTTTCTTGTAAGGCGAGTTAGTGTTTGTTTCCCATTAATAAAAGGAATTGAATCACATGCAGTTTCTGGTCCTACGAGCAGGAGTTGTTATCTGGTAAAAAAAGTCACTGATGTTCTCCCATTGCAATAGCAGTGCAAATGGTACTCCATTCCATATCATGGAAGTACAGTGTATTGGACTGAAGAGAAGCTACTGATCTTGTCAGTTTTTTAAGGAGAGTTGAACCAGATATGGCCCGTGTGTGTTGGAAGCACTGCTCTTATGTTTTGAACAAGCTAAATTCTCTGGTCCTATAGGAAACACAGTAGAGTAGAAGCATGCACTTTTCTCAAAAGCAGAGTGTGTTTCTTGTTAGGCGAGCTAGTGTTTGTTTCCCATTCATAAATGGAGTTGAATCACAAGCAGTTTCTGGTCCAATGAACAAGAGTTGTTATTTAGTAAGAAAAGACACTATTGTGCTCCCATTTCCATACACAAAGCAAATAGCACTCACATCTGTTCCAAGCAAGTACATTGTATTAGACTGAAGAAAAGCTACTGTTCTTGGCAGTTTCCTAAGCAGAGTTGAACTAGATATGGCCCCTGTGTGTAGGAATCACATTTCTTTCGTTCTGAGCAAGCTCACTGTTCTGGCCCTAAAGGAAACACAGTAGAGTAGAAGAGTGCTCTTTTCTCAAAAGCAGAGTGTGTTTCTTGTAAGGCGAGCAAGTGTTTGTTTCCCATTCATAAACAAAGTTGAATCACATGCAGTTTCTGGTTCCAGGAGCAAGAGTTGTTTTCTGGTAAGGGAAGTCACTACTGTGCATCTATTGCCATTCACAGTGCTAATAGCACTCACGTCTGGTCCCAGCAAGTACATTGTATTTGACTAAAGAGAAGCTACTGTTATTGTCAGTATCCTAACCAGAGTTTTACTAGATATGGCACGTGTGTGTAGGAACCACAGTTCTTTTCTTCTGAGCAAGCTCACTCTTCTGGTCATATAGGAAAAACAGTAGAAAAGAATAGTGCTCCTTTCTAAAAAGCAGAGTGTGTTTCTAGTAAGGCGAGCTAGTGTTTGTTTCCCATTCATAAAGGGAGTTGAATCACAAGCAGTTTCTGGTCCTACGAGCAAGAGTTGTTTTCTGGTAAGGAAAGTCACTATTGTGCTCCCATTGCCATACACATTGCTAATAGCACTCCTGTCTGTTTCCTACAAGTACAGTGTATTGGACTGAAGAGAAGCTACTGTTCTTCCCAGTTTTCTAAACAGAGTTGAACTAGATATGACCTGTATGTGTAAGAAGCGCAGTTCTTTTTTTCTGAGCAAACTCACTCTTCTGGCCCTATAGGAAACACAGTAGAGTAAAGGAGTGCACTTTTCTCAAAATTAGAGTTTGTTTTTTGTAAGGCGAGATAGTGTTTGTTTTCCACTCATAAACAGATTTGAATCACATGCAGTTTCTGGTCCTACAAGCAAGAGTTGTTTTCTGGTAAGGAAAGTCACTATTGAGCTCCCATTGCCATACACAGTGCAAATAGCACTCTCGTCTGTTCCCAGGAATTACTGTGTATGGGACTCAAGAGAAGATACTATCCTTCTCAGTTCCAAGCAGAGTTGAACTAGATATGCCCTGTATGTTTAAGAAGCACAGTTCTTTTGTCTGAGGAAGCTCACACTTCTCGCCCTATTGGAAACACAGTAGAGTAGAAGAGTAGACTTTTCTCAAAAGCAGAGTTTGTTTCTTGTAAGGAGAGCTAGTGTTTGTTTCCCATTCATAAAGAGAGTTGAATCACATGCAGTTTCTTGTCCTATGAGCAAGACATATTTTCTGGTAAGGAAAGTCACTATTGTGCTTTCATTGCAATACACAGTGCGAATAGCACTCGCGTCTGTTTCCTGCAAGTAAAGTGTATTGGACTGAAGAGAAGCTACTCTTCTTGTCCGTGTCCTAAGCAGAGTTGAACTAGATATGGCCTGTAAGTGTAAGAACCACAGTTCTTTTTTCTGAGCAAGCTCACTCTTCTGGCCCTATAGGAAACACAGTAGATTAGAAGAGTGCACTTTTCTCAAAATTAGAGTATGTTTCTTGTAAGGCGAGATAGTTTTTGTTTTCTACTCATAAACAATTTGAATCACATGCAGTTTCTGGTCCTGCAAGCAAAAGTTGTTTTCTGGTAAGGATAGTTACTATTGTGCTGCCATTGCCCTACACAGTGCAAAGAGCAATCATGTGTGCTCCCAACAAGTACAGAGTATTGGACTTAAGAGAAGCTATTCTTCTTGTCAAATTCCTAAGCAGAGTTGATCTAGATATATCTCGTGTGTGTAGGAAGCACAGTTCTTTTGTTCTGAGCAAGCTCTCTGTTCTGGGCCTACAGGAAACACAGTGAGGTAGAAGAGTACTCTTTTCTCAAAAGCAGAGTGTGATCCTTGAAAGGCGATCTAGTGTTTGTTTTCCATCATAAATGGAGTTGAATCACATGCAGTTTCTGGTCCTATGAGCAAGAGTTGTTTTTTGGTCAGGAAAGACACTATTTTGCTCCCATTGCCATAAACAGAGCAAATAACACTCACATCTGTTTCCAGCAAGTACAGTGTATTCGACTGAAGAGAAGCTACTGTTCTTGGAAGTTTCCTAAGCAGAGTTGAACTAGATATGGCTCCTGTGTGTAGGAAGCACAGTTCTTTCGTTCTGAGCAAGCTCACTGTTCTGGCCCTAGAGGAAACACAGTAGAGTAGAAGAGTGCTCTTTTCTCAAAAGCAGAGTGTGCTTCTTGTAAGGCGAGCAAGTGTTTGTTTCCCATTCATAAACAATGTGGAATCATATGCAGTTTCTGGTTCCACGATCAAGAGTTGTTTTCTGGTAAGGGAAGTCACTATTGCGTTTCCATTGCCATTCACAGTGCTAATAGCACTCACTTCTGTTACCAGCAAGTACAGTGTATTGGACTGAAGAGAAGCTACTGTTCTTGTCAGTATCCTAAGCAGAGTTTTACTGGATATGGCACGTGTGTAGGAAGCACAGTTCTTTTGTTCTGAGCAAGCTCACTCTTCTGGCCATATAGGAAAAACTGTAGAGAAGAAGAGTGCTGTTTTCTCAAAAGCAGAGTGTGTTTCCAGTAAGACGAGCTAGTGTTTGTTTCCCATTCATAAAGGGAGTTGAATCACAAGCAGTTTATGGTCCTATGGGCAAGAGTTGTTTTCTGGTAAAGAAAGTCACTATTGCACTCCCATTGCCATACACATTGCTAATAGATCTCGCGTCTGTTCCCAGGAAGTACAGTGTATGGAATTGAAGAGAAGATACTGTTCTTGTCAGTTTTCAAGAAGAGTTGAACTAGATATGGCCTGTATGTGTAAGAAGCACAGTTCTTTTTTCTGAACAAGTTCACTCTTCTGGCCCTTTAGGAAACACAGTAGAGTAGAAGATTGCACTTTTCTCAAAATTAGAGTTTGTTTTTTGTAAGCAGAGATAGTGTTTGTTTTCCAGTCACAAACGGATTTGAATCACATGCAGTATCTGGTGCTACAATCAAGAGTTGTTTTCTTGTAAGGAAAGTCACTATTGTGGTCCCATTGCCATACACATTGCTAATAGCACTCGCATCTGTTCCAAGGAAGTACAGTGTATGAAATTGAAGAGAAGATACTGTTCTTGTCAGTTTTCAAGAAGAGTTGAACTAGATATTGCCTGTATGTGTAAGAAGCACAGTTCTTTTTTCTGAGCAAGCTCACTCTTCTGGCCCTTTAGAAAACACAGTAGAGTAGAAGATTGCACTTTTCTCAAAATTAGAGTTTGTTTTTTGTAAGCAGAGATAGTGTTTGTTTTCCAGTCACAAACGGAATTGAATCACATGCAGTTTCTGGTGCTACAAGCAAGAGTTGTTTTCTTGTAAGGAAAGTCACTATTGTGGTCACATTGCCATACACAGTGCAAATAGCCCTCGCGTCTGTTCCCAGGAAGTACAGTGTAATGGACTGAAGAGTAGCTACTGTTCTTGTCATTTTCCTAAGCAGAGTTGAACTAGATATCGCCCGTGTGTGTAGGAAGCACAATTCTTTTGTTCTGACCAAGCTCACTTTTCTGGCCCTATCGGAAACTCAGTAGAGTAGAACAGTGCTCTTTTCTCAAAAGCAGAGTGTGTTTCTTGTAAGTTGAAATAGTGTTTTTTACCCATTCATAAACGAAGTTGAATCACATGCAGTTTCTGGTCCTATGAGCAAGAGTTGTTTTCTTATAAGGAAAGTCACTATTTTGGTCCCATTGCCATACACAGTGCAAATAGCCCTCGCGTCTGTTCCCAGGAAGCACAGTGTAATGGACTGAAGAGTAGCTACTGTTCTTGTCATTTTCCTAAGCAGAGTTGAACTAGATATCGCCCGTGTGTGTAGGAAGCACAATTCTTTTGTTCTGACCATGCTCACTTTTCTGGCCCTATCGGAAACTCAGTAGAGTAGAACAGTGCTCTTTTCTCAAAAGCAGAGTGTGTTTCTTGTAAGGTGATCTAGCGTTTGTTTCCCCTTCATAAAGGGAGTTGTATCACATGTAGTTTCTGGTCCTACAAGTAAGAGTTGTTTTCTGGAAAGGAAAGTCACTATTTTTCTCCCTTTGCCATACACAGTGCAAATAGCACTCGTGTATGTTCCCAGCAAGTACTGTGTATTGGACTGAAGAGAAGTTACTGTTCTTGTCAGTTTTCTAAGCATAGTTGAGCTAGATATGGCCCGTGTGTAGGAAGCACATTTCTTTTGTTCTGAGCAAGCTCACTGTCCTGGGTCTATAGGAAACACTGTGAGGTAGAAGAGTGCTCTTTTCTCAAAAGCAGAGTGTGTTTCTTAAAAGCCAATCTAGTGTTTGTTTTCCATCATAAACAAAGTTGAATCACATGCAGTTTCTGGTCCTATGAGCAAGAGCTGTTTTCTGGTAAGGAAAGTCACTATTGCGTACCCATTGCTATTCACAATGCTAATAGCACTTGCATCTGTTCCCAGCGTGTCCAGTGTATTGGACTGAAGAGAAACTACTGTTCTTGTCAGTATCCTAAGCAGAGTTTTATTAGATATCACCCGTGTGTGTAGGAAGCACAGTTCTTTTTTTCTGAACAAGCTCACTCTTTTGACCATATAGGAAAAACAGTAGAGAAGAAGAGTGCTGTTTTCTCAAAAGCAGAGTGTGTTTCTAGTAAGGCGAGCTAGTGTTTGTTTCCCATTTATAAAGGGAGTTGAATTACAAGCAGTTTCTTGTCCTACGAACAAGAGTTGTTTTCTTGTAAATAAAGTAACTATTGCGCTTCCATTCCACGCAGAGTTGAACTAGATATGGCCTGTATGTGTAAGAAGCACAGTTCTTTTTTCTGAACAAGCTCACTCTTCTGGCTCTTTAGGAAACACAGTAGAGTAGAAGAGTGCACTTTTCTCAAAATTAGAGTTTGTTTTTTGTAAGGAGAGTTAGTGTTTCTTTTCCACATATAAACGGAATTGAATCACATGCAGTTTCTGGTGCTACAAGCAAGAGTTGTTTTCTGGTAAGGAAAGTCACTATTGTGCTCCCATTGCCATACACAGTGCAAATAGCCCTCACGTCTGTTCCCAGGAAGTACAGTGTAATGGACTGAAGAGAAGCTACTGTTCTTGTCAGTATCCTAAGCAGAGTTTTACTGGATATGGCACGTGTGTAGGAAGCACAGTTCTTTTGTTCTGAGCAAGCTCACTCTTCTGGCCATATAGGAAAAACTGTAGAGAAGAAGAGTGCTGTTTTCTCAAAAGCAGAGTGTGTTTCCAGTAAGACGAGCTAGTGTTTGTTTCCCATTCATAAAGGGAGTTGAATCACAAGCAGTTTATGATCCTTTGGGCAAGAGTTGTTTTCTGGTAAAGAAAGTCACTATTGCACTCCCATTGCCATACACATTGCTAATAGCATTCGCGTCTGTTCCCAGGAAGTACAGTGTATGGAATTGAAGAGAAGATACTGTTCTTGTCAGTTTTCAAGAAGAGTTGAACTAGATATGGCCTGTATGTGTAAGAAGCACAGTTCTTTTTTGTGAACAAGCTCACTCTTCTGGCCCTTTAGGAAACAAAGTAGAGTAGAAGAGTGCACTTTTCTCAAAATTAGAGTTTGTTTTTTGTAAGGAGAGTTAGTGTTTCTTTTCCACACATAAACGGAATTGAATCACATGCAGTTTCTGGTGCTACAAGCAAGAGTTGTTTTATGGTAAGGAAAGTCACTATTGTGGTCCCATTTCCATACACAGTGCAAATAGCACTCGTGTCTGTTCCCAGGAAGTACAGTGTATGGAATTGAAGAGAAGCTACTGTTCTTGTCAGTTTCCTAACCAGAGTTGAACTAGATATGGCAGGTGTGTGTAGGAAGCACAGTTCTTTTGTTCTGAAAAATCTCATAATTCTGGCACTGTAGGAAACACAGTAGAGTAGAAGTTTGCACTTTTCTCAAAATTAGTGTATGTTTCTTATAAGGCGAGATAGTGTTTGTTTTCCACTCTTAAACAGATTTGAATCACATGCAGTTTCCGGTCCAACAAGCAAGAGTTGTTTTCAGGTAAGGAAAGTTACTATTGCGCTGCCTTTGCCATACACAGTGCAAAGAGCAATCGTGTCTGGTCCCAGCATTTACAGTGTATTGGACTGAAAAGAAGTTACTCTTCTTGTCAAATTCCTAAGCAGAGTTCAACTAGATATCGCCTGTGTGTGTAGGAAGCACAACTCTTTTGTTCTGAGCAAGCACACTCTTCTGGCCCTATCAGAAACCCAGTAGAGTAGAAGAGTGCTCTTTTCTCAAAAGTAGAGTGTGTTTCTTGAAAGTTGAATTAGTGTTTTTTTCCCATTCATAAACGAAGTTGAATCACATGCAGTTTCTGGTTCTATGAGCAAGAGTTGCTTTCTGGTAAGGAAAGTCACTATTGTGCTCTCATATCCAAACCTAGTGTAAACAGCACTTGCGTCAGTTCCCAGCAATACAGTATATTGACCTGAAGAGAAGCTACTGTTCTTGTCAGTCTCCTTAGAAGAGTTAAATTAGATAAGGCCGGGTGTATAGTAAGCACAGTTCATTTTTCTGAGCAAGCTCACTCTTCTGGCCCTATATGAAACACAGTAGAGTAGAAGAGTGCTCTTTTCTCAAAAGCAGAGTGTGTTTCTTGTAAGGTGATCTAGTGTTTGTTTCCCATTCATAAAGGGAGTTGTATCACATGTAGTTTCTGGTCCTACAAGCCAGAGTAGTTTTCTGGTAAGGAAAGTCACTATTTTTCTCCCTTTGCCATACACAATGCAAATAGCACTCGCATCTGTTTCCAGCAAGTAGAGCTTATTGGACTGATGAGAAGCTACTGTTCTTGTGCGTTTGCTATGCAGAGTTGAACTTGATATGGCCTGTGTGTATAGGAAGCACAGTTGTTTTGTTCTGAGCAAGCTCGCTTTTCTGGCCCTTTAGGAAAAACAGTAGAGTAAAAGAGTGCTCTTTTCTCAAAAATAGAGTGTGTTTCTTGTAAGGCGAGCTCGTGCTTGTTTCCCATTCATAAAGAGTGTAAAATCACATGCAGTTTCTGGTTGTACTAGCAAGAGTTGTTTTCTGGTAAGGAAAGTCTCCATTGCTCTCCCTTTGCCATACACAGTGCATATAGCACTCGTGTCTGTTCCCAGCAAGTACAGTGTATTGGACTGAATAGAATCTTCTGCTCTTGACAGTTTTCTAAGCAGAGTTGAACCAGATATGGCCCGTGTGTGTAGGAAGCACAATTCTTTTGTTCTGAGCAAGTGTACTGCTCTGGCCCTATGGGAAACACAGTAGAGTAGAAGAGTGCTCTTTTCTCAAAAGCAGAATGTGTTACTTTTATCATTATCTAGTGTTTGTTTCCCATTCATAAAGAGAGTTGAATCACATGAAATTTCTGGTCCTACGGGCAAGAGTTATTTTCTGTTAAGGAAAGACAGTATTGTGCTCCCATTGCCATACACAGTGCAAATAGCCCTCGTGTCTGTTCCCTGCAAGTATCAGTATTGGACTGAAGAGAAGCTACTGTTCTTGTCAGTTTCCTAAGCAGAGTTGAACTAAATATGACCCATGGGTGTAGGAAGCACATTCCTTTTGTTCTGAGCAAGCTCATTCTTCTGGCCTGTTAGGAAACACAGTAGAGTAGAAGAGTGCTCTTTTCTCAAAAGCAAAGTGTGATTCTTTAATATGAGCTAGTGTTTATTTCCATTCATAAACGGAGTTGAATCTCATCCAGTTTCTGGTCCTATGAGCAAGAGCTGTTTTCTGGTAAGTAAAGTCACTGTTGTGCTCCCATTGCTATACACAGTGCAAATAGCACTCGAGTCTGTTCCAGCAAGTACAATGTAATGGACTGAAGAGAAGCTACTGTTCTTGTCACTTTCCTAAGCAGAGTTGAACTAGATATGGCCCATGAGTGTAGAAGCACATTTCTTTTGTTTTAAGCAAGGTCATTGTTCTGTCCTTATAGGAAACACAGAATAGTAGACGAGTGCTATTTTCTCAAAAGCAGAGTGTGTTTCTTGAAAGGCGACCTAGTGTTTTTTTCCCATTCATAAACGGAGTTGAATCACATGCAGTTTCTGGTTGTATGAGCAAGAGTTATTTTCTGGTAAGGAAATTCACTATTGTGCTCCCATTTCTAAGTATAGTGCAAATAGCACTCACGTAAGTTCCCAGCAAGTACTGCATATTGGACAGAAGAGAAGCTACTGTTCTTGTCAGTTTCCTTATCAGAGTTAAAATAGATTGGGCTGGTTGTATACAAGCACAGTAGTTTTGTTCTGAGCAAGCTCACTCATCTGTCTCTATATTAAATGCAGTACAGTAGAAGAGTACACTTTTCTCAAGAGCAGAGTGTGTTTCTTGTAAGGTGATCTAGTGGTTCTTTCCCACTCATAAAGGGAATTGTATCACATGTAGTTTCTGGTCCTACAAGCAAGAGATGTTTTCTGGTAAGGAAAGTCACTATTTTTTCCCATTGCCATGCACAGTGTAAATAGCTCTCACATCTGTTCAAACCAAGTACAGTGTATTGGAATGAAGAGAAGCTACTGTTCTTGTCAGTTTCCTAAGCAGAGTTGAACGAGATATCGCCCGTGTGTGTAGGAAGCACAATTCTTTTGTTCTGACTAAGCTCACTCTTTTGGCCCTATCAGAAAGCCAGTAGAGTAGAAGAGTGCTCTTTTCTCAAAAGCAGAGTGTGTTTCTTGTAAGTTGAGATAGTGTTTAATTCCAATTCATAAAAGAAGTTGAATTACATGCCGTTTCTGGTTCTACGATCAATTGTTGTTTTTTGGTAAGGAAAGTCACTATTTCGCTCCCATTGCCATACACAGTGCAAATAGCACTCGTGTCTGTTTCCAGCAAGTACAGTTTATTGGACTGAAGAGAAGCTACTGTTCTCGACAGTTTGTTGTGCAGAGTTGAACTAGATATGACCTGTGTGTATAGGAAGCACAGATCTTTGGTTCTGACCAAGCTCACTCTCCTGGCCCTTTAGGATACACAGTAGAGTAGAAGAGTGCTCTTTCCTCAAAAGCGAAATGTGATTATTTGAAGGCGAGCTAGTGTTTGTTTCCCATTCACAAACGAAGTTGAATCACATGCAGTTTCTGTTCCTATGAGGAAGTGTTGTTTTCTGATAAGGAAAGTCACTATTGTGCTTTCATTGCAATACATAGTGTAAATAGCACTCACGTCAAACCCCAGCAAGTATAGTGTATAGGACTGAAGAGAAGCTACTGTTTTTGTCAGTTTTCTAAGCAGAGTTGAACCAGATATGGTCTGTGTGTGTAGGAAGCACAGTTCCTTTGTACTGAGCAAGCGCACTGTTCTGGCCCTAGGGGAAACACAGTAGAGTAGAAGAGTGCTCTTTTCTCAAAAGCAGAATGTGTTACTTTTATCATGATTAGTGTTTGTTTCCCATTCATAAACAGAGTTGAATCACATGCAGTTTTTGCTCCTACG
Organism: Peromyscus eremicus; assembly: GCF_949786415.1. Lineage (NCBI taxonomy): Eukaryota > Metazoa > Chordata > Mammalia > Rodentia > Cricetidae > Peromyscus > Peromyscus eremicus. The sequence goes on along the minus strand of NC_081424.1, from coordinate 167,000 downwards.
GGCAAGAGTTGTTTTCTGGTAAGGAAAGTCACTATTTTTCTCCCATTGCCATACACAGTGCAAATAGACCTCCTGTAGGTTCCCAGCAAGTACAGTGTATTGGAGTGAAGAGAAGCTACTGTTCTTGTCAGTTTCCTAAGCAGAGTTTAGCGAGATATGGCCCGTGTGTAAGAAGCACAGTTCTTTTGTTCTGAGCAAGCTCACTGTTCTGGCCCTATAGGAAACACAGTAGAGTAGAAAAGTGCTCTTTTCTTAAAAGCAGATTATGTTTCTTGTAAGGCGAGCTACTGTTTGTTTCCCAGTCAGAAAATGAGTTGAATCACATGCAGTTTCTGGTCCTACATGCAAGAGTTGTTTTCTAATAAGGAGAGTAACTATTGCGCTCCATTTGCCATACACGGTGCAAATAGCACTCGCGTCTGTTCCCAGCAAGTTCAGTGTATTAGACTGAAGAGAAGCTACGGTTCTTGTCAGTTTCCTAAGCAGAGTTGAACTAAATATGGCCCATGTGTATAGGAAGCACAGTTCTTTTGTTCTGAGCAAGCTCACTGTTCTGGCACTATAGGAAACACAGTAGATTAGAAGAGTGCTCTTTTCTCAAAAGCAGAGTGTGTTTCTTGTAAGGTGAGCTAGTGTTTGTTTCCCAGTCAGAAATGGAGTTGAATCACATGCAGTTTCTGGTCCTACGAGCAAGATTTGTTTTCTGGTAAGAAGAGTCACTATTGCACTCCATTTGCCATACACAGTGCAAATAGCACTCGCATCTGTTCCCAGCAAGTACAGTGTATTGGACTGAAGAGAAGCTACTGTTCTTGTCAGTTTCCTAAGCAGAGTTGAACTAGATATGGCGTGTGTGTGTAGGAAGCACAGTTCTTTGGTTCTGAGTAAGCTCACTGTTCTGGCCCTATAGGAAACACAGTAGAATGGAAGAGTTCTCTTTCATCAAAAGCAGAGTGTGTTAACTCTAAGGTGAGTTAGTGTTTGTTTCCCATTCCTAAAGGGAGTTGAGTCACATGCGGTATCTTGTCCTACAACCAATAGTTTCTTTCTGGTAAGGAAAGTCAATATTGCGCTCCCACTGCCCTCCACCGTGCAAATAACACTCGGGTCTGTTCCCATCAGGTACAGTGTATTGGACTGAAGAGAAGCTACTGTTCTTGACAGTTTCCTAAGAAGAGTTGAACTAGATATGGCCCGTGATTGTAGGAAGCACAATTATTTTTTTTTGAGCAAGCTCACAATTCTGGCCCCAAAGGAAACACAGTAGAATGGAAGAGTTCTCTTTCATCAAAAGCAGAGTGTGTTAACTCTAAGGTGAGTTAGTGTTTGATTCCCATTCATAAACGGAGTTGAATCACCTGCAGTTTCTGGTCCTACGAGCAAGAGTTGTTTTCTGGTAAGAACAGTCACTATTGTGCTCCCATTGCCATAAACAGTGCAAATAGCACTCGTGTCTGTTTCCAACAAGTACAGTTTATTGGATTGAAGAGAAGCTAGTGTTCTTGTCAGTTTCCTATGCAGAGTAGAACTTGATATGGCCTCTGTGTGTAGGAAGCACAGTTCTTTTGTTCTGACCAAGCTCGCTGTTCTGGCCCTATTGGAAACACAGTAGAGTAAAAGAGTGCTCTTTTCTCAAAAGCAGAGTGTGTTTCTTGTAAAGCGAGCTAGTGCTTGTTTACCATTCATAAATAGTGTAAAATCACATGCAGTTTCTGTTCCTATTAGCAAGAGTTGTTTTCTGGTAATGAAAGTCTCTATTGAGCTCCCTTTGCCATACACATTGCAAATAGCACGCGCGTCTGTTCCCAGCAAATACAGTGTAGAGGACTGAAGAGAAGCTTCTGTTCTTGACAGTTTCCTAAGCAGAGTTGAGCAAGGTATGGACCGTGTGTGTAGGAAGCACAGTTCTTTTGTTCTGAGTAAGCTCACTGTTCTGGGCCTATAGGAAACACTGTGAGGTAGAAGTATGCTCTCTTCTCAAAAGCAGAGTGTGTTACTTTTAATGTGAGCTAGTGTTTGTTTCCCATTTTATACGTATTTAAATCACATGCAGTTTCTGATCCTACGAGCAAGAGTTGTTTTCTGGTAAGGAAAGTCACTATTGTGTTCCTATTGCCATACATAGTTCAAATAGCACTCGCGTCAGTTCCCAGCAAGTACAGTGTATTTGACTGAAGAAAATATACTGTTCTTGTCAGTTTCCTTAGCAGAATTGAAATGGATATAGCCTGTGTGTATAGGAAGCACAATTCTTTTGTTCTGAGCAAGCTCACTGTTCTGGCCGATTTAGGAAAAACAGTAGAGAAGAAGAGTGCTGTTTTCTCAAAAACAGAGTGTGTTTCTAGTAAGGCGAGTGAGTGTTTGTTTCCCATTCATAAAGGGAGTTGAATCACAATCAGTTTCTGGTTTTTTGAACAAGAGTTTTTTTCTGGTAAAGAAAGTCACTATTGCACTCCCATTGACATACACATTGGTAATAGCACTCGCGTCTGTTCCCAGAAAGTACAGTGTATGGGACTGAAGAAAAGACACTGTTCTTGTCAGTATCCAAACAGAGTTGAACTAGATATGGCCTGTATGTGTAAGAAGCACAGTTCTTTTTTCTTAGTAAGCTCACTCTTCTGGCCCTATAGGAAACACAGTAGAGTAGATGAATGCTCTTTTCTCAAAAGCAGAGTGTGTTTCTTGTAAGGCGAGCCAGTGTTTGTTTCCCATTCCTAAAGGGAGTTGAATCACATGCAGTATCTGGTCCTACAACCAATAGTTTCTTTCTGGTAAGGAAAGTCAATATTGCACTCCCACTGCCACACCAAGGGCAAATAGCACTCGGGTCTGTTCCCATCAGGTACAGTGTATTGGACTGAAAAGAAGCTACTGTCCTTGTCAGTTTCCTAAGCAGAGTTTAAGTAGAATTGGCCCATGTGTGAAGGACACACATTTTTTATGTTCTGAGCAAGCTCACTGTTCTGAGCCTATAGGAAACACTGTAGAGTAGATAAGTGCTCTTCTCTCAAAAGCAGAGTGTGTTTCTTGTAAGGCGAGCTAGTATTTGTTTCCCATTTTTATGCTTAGATGGATCACATGCAGTTTCTGGTCCTACTAGCAAGAGTTGTTTTCTGGTAATGAAAGACACTATTGCGCTCCCATTGCCATACACAGTGCAAATAGCACTCGGGTCTGTTCCCAGCAGTTACAGTATATGGGACTGAAGAGAAGCTACTGTTCTTGTCAGTTTCCTAAGCAAAATTGAACTAGATATGGCCCGTGTGTGTAGGAAGCACAGTTCTTTTGTTCTGAGCAAGTTCATTGTTCTGGCCCCATAAGAAAAACAATAGAATAGAAGAGTGCCCTTTTCTCAAAAGCAAAGTGTGTTTCTTATAAGGCGAGCAAGTGTTTGTTTCCCATTTACAAACGGAGTTGAATCACATGCAGTTCCTTGTCCTATGAGCAAGAGTTGTTTTCTGGTAAGGAAAGTCACTTTTGTGCTCCCACTGCCCTCCACAGTGCAAATAGCATGCGCATCTGTTCCCAGCAATTGCAGTTTATTGGACTGAAGAGAAGCTACTGTTCTTGACAGTTTCCTAAGCAGAGTTGAACTAGATATGGCCCGTGATTGTAGGAAGCACAATTATTTTTTTTTGAGCAAGCTTACTATTCTGGTCCTAAAGGAAACACAGTAGAATAGAAGAGTTCTCTTTAATCAAAAGCAGAGTGTGTTTCCTCTAATGTGAGTTAGCGTTTTATTCCCATTCATAAATGGAGTTGAATCACCTGCAGTTTCTGGTCCTACGAGCAAGAGTTGTTTTCTGGTAAGAACAGTCACTATTGTGCTCCCACCACCATAAACAGTGCAAATAGCACTCGTGTCTGTTCCCAACAAGTACAGTGTATTGGATTGAAGAGAAGCTACTGTTCTTGGCAGTTTTCTAAGCACAGTTGAAGTAGATATGGCCCGTGTGTGTAGGAAGCACAGGTTTTTTTTTTGAGCAAGCTCACTCTTCTGGCCCTATAGGAAACACAGTAGAGAAGAAGAGTAGTCTTCTCTGAAAGGCAGAGTGTGTTTCTTGTATGGTGAGCTAGGGTTTGCTTCCCATTCATAAATGGAGTTGAATCACATGGAGTTTCTTGACCTACGAGCAAGACTTGCTTTCTGGTAAGCAAAGGCACTTTTGTGCTCCCACTGCCCTACGCAGTACAAATAGCACTCACATCTGTTTCAAGCAAGTACAGTGCATTGGACTGAAGAGAAGCTTCTGTTCTTGTGAGTTTCCTATGCAGAATTTAACTAGATACGGCTGTGTGTGTTGGAAGCACACTTTTTTGTTCTAAGCAAGCTCACTCTTCTGGTCCTATAGGAAACACAGTAGAGTAGAAGAGCACTCTTTAATCAAAAGCAGAGTGTGTTTAATGTAAGGCAAGCTAGTGTTTGATTCCCATTCATTAACTGAGTTGAATCAGATGCAGTTTCTGGTACTATGAGCAAGAGTTGTTTTCTGATAAGGAAAGTCACTATTGTGCTCTACTGCCATAAACAGTGCAAATAGCACTCACGTCTGTTCCCAGCAAGTACAGTGTATTGGAATGAAGAGAAGCTACTGTTCTTGTCAGTTTCATATTCAGAGTATAGAAAGATATGGCCCGTGGGTGTAAAACGCACAGTCCTTTTGTTCTGAGCAAGCTCATTGTTCTGGCCAAAGGGGAAACACAGTAGAATAGAAGAGTGCCCATTTCTCAAAAGTAGACTTTGTTTCTTGTATGGTGAGCTAGTGTTTGTTTCCCATTCATAAACGGAGTTGAATCACATGCAGTTTCTGGTCCTACGAGCAAGAGTTGTTTTCTGGTAAGGAAAGTAACTAATGTGATCCCTTGACATACACAATGCAAATAGCACTCTCATCTGTTCTAATAAGTACATTGTATTGGACGGAGGAGAAACTGCTCTTCTTGTCAGTTTCCTAAGCAGAGTTGAACTAGTTATAACCCGGGTGTGTAGGAAGCCCAGTTCTTTTGTTTTGAACAATCCCACTGTTCTGATTCTGTGGGAATCACAATAGAATAGAAGAGTGCTCATTAATCAAAAGCAGAGTGTGATTCCTGTATGGAGAGCTAGTGTTTGATTCCCATTCATAAACGGAATTGAATCACATACAGTTTTTGGTACTATGAGCAAGAGTTGTTTTCTGGTAAAGAAATTCACTATTGTGCTCCCAATGCCATACACAGTGAAAATAACACTCGCGTCTGTACCCAACAAGTACAGAGTATTGGACTGATGAGAAGCTACTGTTCTTGTAAGTTTCCTAAGAAGAGTTGAACTAGATATGGCCCGTGTGTGTAGGAAGCACAGTTCTTTTGTACTGAGCAATCTCACAGTTCTGGCCCTATAGGTAACACAGTAGAAATGAAGAGTGGTCTTTTCTCAAAAGCAGAGTGTGTTTCTTGTAAGATGAGCTAGTGTTTGTTTCCCATTCATAAATGGAGTTGAATCACATGCAGTTCTTGACCTACGAGCAAGACTTGTTTTCTGGTAAGCAAAGTCACTATTGTTCTCCCATTGTCATACAAGTTCAAATAGCACGCTGGTATGTTCCCAGCAAGTACAGTGTATTGGACTGAAGACAAGCTACTGTTCATGTCAGTTCCTAAGCAGAGTTAAACCAGATATGGCCTGTGTGTAGGAAGCACTGCTCCTTTGTTCTGAGCAAGCTCACTCTTCTGGCCCTATGGAAAACACAGTAGAGATGAAGAGTCCTCTTTTCTCAAAAGCAGAGTGTGTTTCTTGTGAGACGAGCTAGTGTTTGTTTCCTATTCATAAACAGACTTGAATCACATGCATTTTTTGGTCCTAAAAGTAAAAATTTTTTTTCTGGTAAGAATGTCAGTATTGTGCTCCCATTGCCATACACTGTATAAATAGCATTTGTGTCTGTTCCCAGCAGGTACAGTGTATTGGACTGAAGAGAAACTACAGTTCTTGTCAGTTTCCTAAGCAGAGTTGATCTAGATATGGCACGTGTGTGTTGAAAGCACAGTTCTTTTGTTCGGAGCAATCTCAGTCTTCTGGCCCTATAGGAAACACAGTAGAGTAGATAAGTGCTCTTTTCTCAAAAGAAGAATGTGTTTTATGTAAGGTGAGCTAGTGTTTGATTCCCATTCATAAATGGACTTGAATCACATGCAGTTTCTGGTCTTACAAGCAAGAGTTGTTTTCTGGTAAGGAAAGTCAAACTGCCATACAAAGTGCAAATAGCACTCGGGTCTGTTCGCATCAAGTACAGTGTATTGGATTGAAGAGAAGATACTGTTCTTGTCAGTTTCCTAAGCAGAGTTTTACTAGATATGGCGGGTCTGTAATGGTAGCACAGTTTTTTTGTTCTGAGCAAGCTCACTGTTCTGAGCCTATAGGAAACACTGTAGAGTAGAAGAGTGCTCTTTTCTCAAAAGCAGAGTGTGTTTCTTGTAAGGCGAGCTAGTGTATGTTTCCCATTTTATACTTAGATGAATCACATGCAGTTTTTGGTCCTACCAGCAAGAGTTGTATTCTGGTAAGGAAAGTCACTATTGCGCTCCTATTGGCATACACAGTGCAAATAGCACTCACATCTGTTCCCAGCAGTTACCGTGTATTGGACTGAAGAGAACCTACTGTTCTTGTCAATTTCCTAAGCAGAGTTGAACTAAATATGGCCTGTGTGTGTTGGAATCACAGTGCTTTTTTCTGAGCAAGCTAACTGTTCTGGCCCTACAGTAAACAGAGAAGAGTAGAAGAGTGCACTTTTCCCAAAATTAGAGTTTGTTTCTTGTAAGGCGAGATAGTGTTTGTTTTCCACTCATAAACGGATTTGAATCACATGCAGTTTCTGGTCCTACAAGCAAGAGTTGTTTTCTGGTAAGGAAAGTTACTATTGCACTGCCATTGCCATACACAGGGCAAAGAGCACTCGTGTCTGGTCCCAGCAAGTACAGTGTATGGGACTGAAGAGAAGCTACTCTTCTTGACAAATTCCTAAGCAGAGTTGAACAAGATATATCCCGTATGTGTTGGAAACACAGTTCTTTTGTTCTGAGTTAGCTCACTCTTCTGGCCATATAGGAAATACAGTAGAGAAGAAGAGTGCTGTTTTCTCAAAAGCAGAGTGTGTTTCTAGTAAGGCGAGCTAGTGTTTGTTTCCCATTCATAAAGGGAGTTGAATCACAATCAGTTTCTGGGCCTATGAACAAGAGCTGTTTTCTGGTAAAGAAAGTCACTATTGTGCTCCAATTGCCATACACATTGCTAATAGCACTCGCATATGTTCCCAGGAAGTACAGTGTATGGGAATGAAGACAAGACACTGTTGTTAGTTTCCAAGCAGAGTTGAACTAGATATAGCCTGTATGTGTAGGAAGCACAGTTCTTTTGTTCTGAGCAAGCTCACTCTTCAGGCCCTATAGGAAACACAGTAGAGTAGTAGCGTGCTCTTTTCTCTAAAGCAGAGTGTGTTTCTTCTAAGATGAGCTAGTGTTTGATTCCCATTCTTAAACGGAGTTGAATCACATGCAGTTTCTGGTCCTATGAGCAAGATCTTTTTTTCTGGTAAGGAAAGTTCTAATGTGCTTCCATTGCCTTACACAATACAAAGAGCACTCGCCTCTGTTGCCAGCAAGTACAGTGTATTGGATGGACGAGAAGCTACTGTTCTTGTCAGTTTCCTAAGCAGAGTTGAACTAGATATGGCCCGTGTGTGAAGGAAGCACAGTTTTTTTGTTCTGAGCAATCTTACTGTTCTAGCCCTATAGAAAACACTGCAGAATAGAAGAGTGCCCTTTTCTCAAAAGCAGAGTGTGTTTCTTGTAAGGCGAGCTAGAGTTTGTTTACCTTTCATAAACGGAGTTGAATCACATTCAGTTTCTGGTTCTACGATCAAGAGTTGTTTTCTGGTAAGGAAAGTCACTATTGTGCTCCCATTGCCATATTCAGTGCACATAATACTCGCGTATGTTTCCAGCAAGTACAGTTATTTGACTGAAGAGAATCTACTGTTCTTGTGAGTTTCCTGAGCAGAGTTGAACTATATATGACCCCAGTGTAGGAAGCACAGTTCTTTTGTTCTAAGCAAGCTCATTATTCTGGACCAATAGGAAAGAGAGTAGAGTAGAAGAGTGCTCTTTTCTCAAAAGCAGCTTGTGTTTCTTGTAAGGCAAGCTAGTGTTAGTTTCCCATTCATAAACGGAGTTGAATCATACAGGTTTTGGTCCAACAAGCAAGAGTTGTTTTCTGATAAGGAAAATCACTAATGCGCTCCCATTTACATACACAATGCAAATAGCACTCGTGTCTGTTCCCAGCAAGTACCGAGTATTGGACAAAAGAGAAGCTAGTGTTCTTGTCAGTTTCCTAAGCAGAGTTGAACTACTTTTGGCCGTGTGTGTAGGAAACACAGTTCTTTTTTTCTGGGTCAGCTCACTCTTCTGGCCCTATTGGAAACACAGTAGAGTAGAAGAGTGGTCTCTAATCAAAAGCAGAGTGAGTTTCTTGAAAGGCCAGCTAGTATTTGTTTACCATTCATAAACAGAGTTGAATCACATGCAGTTTCTGTTCCTACAAGCAAGAGTTTTTTTATGGTAAAGATAGTCACTAATGCTTCCCATTGCCATACAAAATGCAAATAGCACTCGCGTCTGTTCTCACCAAGTACAGTTTATTGGACTGAAGAGAAACTACTGTTCTTGTCATTTTCCTAAGCAGAGTTGAGGTAGATATGAGCCATTTGTTTAGGAAGCACAGTTCTTTTGTTCTGAGCAAGCTCACTGTTCTGGACTTTAGGAAACACAACACAGTAGAAGAGTGTTCTTTTCTTAAGACAAAGTGTGTTTCTTGTAAGGCAAGCTAGTGTTTTTCCCATTCATAAACGGAGTTGAATCACATGCTGTTTCTGGTCCTTAGAGCAAGAGTTGTTTTCGGTTAAGGAAAGTCACTATTGCGCTCCCATGGACATTCAGTGTGCATATAGCACTCGCGTCTGTTCCCAGCAAGTACAGTGTATTGGACTGAAGAGTAGCTACTGTTCTTGTCGGTTTCCTAAGCAGAGTTGAAGTAGATATGGCCCGTGTGTGTAGGAAGCACAATTATTTTCTGCTGAGCAAGCTAACTGTTCCGGCCTTTGGAAACACAGTAGAGTAGGACAGTACACTTTTCTCAAAAGCAGAGTGTGTTTCTTGTAAGGCGAGCTAGTGTTTGTTTTCCATTCATAAACTTTGATTAATCACATGAAGTTTCTGGTCCTATGAACAAGAGTTGTTTTCTGGTAAGGAAAATCACTATTGCGCTCCAATTGCCATACACAGAACAAATAGCACTTGCGTCTGTTCCCAGCAAGTACAGTGTATTGGACAGAAGAGAAGCTACTGTTCTTGTCAGTTTTCTAAGCAGAGTTGAATTAGATATTGCCCGTGTGTGTAGGATTCACAGTTCTTTTGTTCTGAGCAAGCTAACTGTTCTGACCCTATGGAAACACAGTAGAGTAGAAGAGTGCACTTTTCTCAAAAGCATAGTGTGTTTCTTGTAAGGTGATCTAGTGTTTGTTTCCCATTCATAAACGGAGTTGAATCACATGCAGTTTCTGGTCCTATGAGCAAGAGTTGTTTTCTGGTAAGAAGAGTCACTATTGCGCTCATATTGTCATACACTGTGCAAATAACACTCGCGTCTGTTCCCAGCAATTACAGTGTATTGGACTGAAGAGAATCTACTGCTCTTGCCAGTTTCCTAAGCAGAGTTGAACTAGGTATGGCTCGTTTGTTTAGGAAGCACAGTTCTTTTGTTCTGAGTAAGCTCACTGTTCTGGCCCTATAGGAATTACAGTACAGTAGAAGAGTGCTCTTTTCTCAAAAGCAGAGTTTGTTTCTTCTAAGGTGAGCTAGTGTATGTTTCCCATTCATCAACGGAGATGAATCACATGCAGTTTCTGGTCTTACGAGCAAGAGTTGTTTTCTGGTAAGGAAAGTCACTATTGTGCTCCCATTGCCATATACAGTAGAAGAAACACTTGTGTCTGTTCCCAGCAAGTACAGAGTGCTGTGGGATGTTCTGTATGGCAAATATTTTGCTAATTAGTCCATAAATAAAACACTGATTGGCCATTGGCTAGGCAGGAAGTGTAGGTGGGACAAGGAGGAGAATAAAGCTAGGAAGTGGAACGCTAGTCAAAGAGACACTGCCAGTTGCCTCGATGACAAACAGAATGTGAAGATGCTGGTAAGTCACAAGCCATGTGGCAAGGTATAGATTTATAGAGATGGATTAATTTGTGCTGTAGGAACAATTAGCAAGAAGCCTGCCACGACCATAAAGTTTGTAACCAATATAAGTCTCTCTGTTTACTTGGTCGGGTCTGAGTGGCTGTGGGACAGGCAGGTGAGAGAGATTTGTCCTGACTGTGGGCCAGGCAGGAAAACTCTAGCTACAAATTGCATCCAACATTGTGGCAAGAGTTTCTGCCTAAAACCTGAGAAAAAAGATTCTAAAATGGAGCTAAAAACAGTTCCTAATTGTCTCTCTCAAATGAGTGGCAGCTGCTGGTTTGAGCTACTGCTGAGTTTCTAGTGTGTGTGCTCGACCTGCAGTATGGCAGGACTGAGGCCTCTGCAAGTGGCACACTAAGCTGCATGGTGAATTTAGACTTTGCTAGTACAAAACAAACAAAAAAAGTGGTTTCTGGACTACATGCTGCTTGGATAAAAGCATAGACCCATGATAGCTCCCAGAGCCAGCGGTAAAGTACCACGGCCATGTTGGGAAGCTGAGGTGGGTGGAGCCAGCAGCCATAGCTGCTGCAGATTAAAGCAATAGATTCACAATAAGACAGATTCGGATGTAATAGTTTACAATGTGTATAAAATATATGTAGGCTTGAAAGAGACAAAAAAGGTGATATATACAGTTACATAAACAAATACATAGAGTTGTTTTCTCATAAGGAAAGTCACTGTTTAGCTCCCATTGCCATACACAGTGAGTAGCACTCGCATCTGTTCCCAGAAATTACAGAATATTGGACTGAAGAGAAGCTACTTTTCTTGTCAGTTTCCTAAGCAGAGTTGAAGTAGATATGGCCCATGTGTGTAAGAACTACAGTTCTTTTATTCAGAACAAGTTCACATTTTGGGCCCTATAGGAAACACAGTAGAGTAAAAGAGTGCACTTTTATTAAAAGCAGAGTGTGTTTCTGGTAAGGCGAGCTTGTGTTTGTTTCCAATTCATAAATGAAGTTGAATCACATGCAGTTTCTGGTCTTATGAACAAGAGTTGTTTTCTGGTAAAGAAAGTCACTATTGTGCTCCCTTTGTCATACACTGTACAAAGAGCACTCACGTGTGTTCACAGCAAGTACAGTGTATTGGACTGAAGAGAAGCTACTGTTCTTGTCAGTTTCCTAAGCAGAGTTGAACTAGATATGGCCCGTGTGCATGAAGCCCAGTTCTTTTGTTCTGATCAAACTCAGTGTTCTGGAACTATAGGATACTGCGTAGAGTATAAGAGTGCTTTTTTTCACAAAAGCAGAGTGTGTTTCTTGTAAGGCGAGCAAGCGTTTGTTTCCCATTCATAAATGGAGATGAATCACATGCAGTTTCGGGTCCTCCAAACAAGAGTTGTTTTCTGGTAAGGAAAGTCACTATTGTGCTCCCTTTGTCATACACTGTACAAAGAGCACTCGCGTGTGTTCCCAGCAATTACAGTGTATTGGACTAAAGAGAAGCTACTGTTCTTGTCAGTTTCCTAAGCAGAGTTGAACTGTATATAGCCCGTGAGTGTAGAAAGCACAGTTCTTTTGTTCTGAGTAAGCTCTCTGTTCTGTCCCTATAGGAAACACAGTACAAAAGAAGAGTGCTCTTTTCTCAAAAGCCGAGTGTGTTTCTTGGAAGACGAGCTAGTGTTTGTTTCCCATTCATCAACAGAGTTGAATCCCATGCATTTTCTGGTCCTATGGGCAAGAGTTGTTTTCTGGTAAGGAAAGTCACTATTGCACTAACGTTGCCATACACAGTGCAAATAGCACTCGCGTCTGTTCCCAGCAAGTTCACTGTATTGCACTGAAGAGAAGCTACTGTTCTTGTCAGTTTCCAAAGCAGAGTTGAACTAGATATGGCCCATGTGTGTAGGAAGCACAGTTTTTTGTTTTGAGCAAGCTCGCTGTTCAGACCCTAAAAGAAACACAGTAGAGTAGAAGAGTGCTCTTTTCTCAAAAGTAGAGTATGTTTCTTGAAAGGCCAGCAGGTGTTTATTTCCCAATCATAAATGGAGTTGAATCATATGCTGTTTCTGGTCCTTGCTGCAAAAGTTGTTTTCTTGTAAGGAAAGTAACTATTGTGCTCCTGTTGTCATATACAGTTAAAATAGCACTCGTGTCTGTTCCCAGCAAGTACAGTGTATTGGACTGAAGAGAAGCTACTGTTCTTGTCAGTTTCATAAAGAGAGTTGAAGTAGATATGGCCTTTGTGTGTAGGAAGCACAGTTCTTTTGTTCTGTGAATGCTCACTGTTCTGGCCCTATAGGAAACAGAACAGAGTAGAGGAGTGCTCTTTTCTCAGAAGCATAGTATATTTCTTGTAAGGCGAGATAGTGTTTGTTTCCCATTAAGAAATGGAGTTGAATCACATGAAGTTTCTGGTCATCCAAGCAAGTGTTGTTTTCTGGTAAGGAAAGTCACTATTGCGCTCCCATTGCCATACACATTGCAAATAGCACTTGCGTCTGTTCGCAGAAAGTACAGTGTATTGGACTGAAGAGAAGCTACTGTTCTTGTCAGTTTCCTAAGCAGAGTTGAACTAGATATGGCTCGTGTGTGTAGAAAGCACATTTCATTTGTTCTGAGCAAGCTACTTTTCTGGCTCTATGAAAACACAGTAGAGTAGAAGAGTGTTCTTTTCTCAAAAGCAGAGTGTGTTCCTTGTAAGGCAAGTTATTGTTTTTTCCCATTCAAAAATGGAGTTTAATCACATGCAGTTTTTGGTCCTACAAGCAAGAATTGTTTTCTAATAAGGAAAGTCAGTATTGAGCTCCCATTGCCACACACTGTGCATATAGCAGTCCTGTCTCTTCCCAGCAAGTACAGTGTATTGAACTGAAGAGAAGCTACTGTTCTTGTAAGTTTCCTAAGCAGAGCTGAACTATATATGGCCCGTGTGTGTAGGAAGCACATTTCTTTTGTTCTGAGCAAGCTCACTGTGTTGGCCCTGTAGGAAACAGAGTAGAGTAGAAGAGTGTTCTTTTCTCAAAAGCAGAGTGTGTTTCTTGTATGGTTAGATACTGTTTGTTTCCCATTCATAAACAGAGTTGAATCACATGCATTTTCTGGTCCTAGGAGCAAGAGTTGTTTTCTGGTAAGGAAAGTCACTGTTGCGTTCCAATTGCCATACACAGTGCAAAGAGCACTCATGTCTGTTCCCAGCAAGTACACTGTATTGCACTGAAGAGAAGCTACTGTTCTTGTCAGTTTCTTAAGCAGAGTTGAACAAGATATGGTCTGTGGGTGTAGGAGGCCCAATTTTTTGTTCTGAGCAAGCTCGCTGTTTGGGCCCTATAACAAACACAGTAGAGCAGAAGAGTGCTCTGTTCTCAAAAGTAGAGTGTGTTTCTTGAAAGGCAAGCTAGTGTTTGTTTCCCATTCATCAATGGAGTTGAATCACATGCTGTTTCTGGTCCTTACATCAAGAGTTGTTTCCTTGTATGGAAAGTCACTATTGGCTCCCGTTGTCATACACAGTTAAAGTACACTCGTGTCTGTTCCCAGCAAGTACAGTGTATTGGACTGAAGAGAAGCTACTGTTCTTGTCAGTTTCCTAAGCAGAGTTGAACTGTATATGGCCTGTGTGTGTAGGAAACACATTTCTTTTGTTCTGAGTAAGTTCACTGTTCTGTCCCTATAGGAAACACAGTAGAGAAGAAGAGTGCTCTTTATCAAAAGCAGAGTGTGTTTCTTGTAAAGCAAGCTAGTGTTTGTTTCCAATATAAACGGAGTTGAATCACATGCAGATTCTGGTCAAACCAGCAAGAGTTTTTATCTGGTAAGGAAAGTCACTCCTGCGCTCCCATTGCCATACAATGTGCTAATAGCACTCATGTCTGTTCCCAGCGAGTACAGTGTATTGGACTGAAGAGAAGCTACTGTTCTTGTCTGTTTCCTAAGCAGAGTTGAAGTAGATATGTCCCGTGTATGTAAAAAACCCAGTTCTTTTATTCTGTGCATGCTCACTGTTCTGGCCTTATAGGAAACAGAATAGAGTAGAATAGTGCTCTTTTCTCAGAAGCATAGTATATGTCTTGTATGGCGAGGTAGTGTTTGTTTCCCATTCATAAGTGGAGTTGAATCACATGCAGTTTCTAGTCCTACGAGCAAGAGTTGTTTTCTGGTAAGGAAAGTCACTATTGTACTCCCAGTTATATACAGAGTGCAAATAGCACAAGCGTCTCTTCCCAGCAAGTACAGTGTATTGGACTGAAGAGAAGCCACTGTTTTTGTCAGTTTTCTAAGCAGAGTTGAACTAGATATGGCCTGTGTGGGTAGGAAACACAGTTCATTTGTTCTGAGCAAGCTCACTGTTCTGCTCTTTTAAGAAATACAGTAGAGAAGAAGAGTGCTCTTTTTTCCAAAGCAGAGTGTGTTTCTCGTAAGGCAAGCTAGTGTTTTTTTCCATTCATAAATGGAGATGAATCACATGCAGTTTCTGGTCCTGCAAACAAGAGTTGTTTTCTGGTAAAGAAAGTCACTATTGCACTCCCCTTGTTATTCACAGTGCAAATAGCACTCGCGTCTGTTCCCTGCAAGTAGAGTGTATGGACTGAAGGGAAACTACTGTTCTTGTCAGTTTCCTAAGCAGAGTTGAACTAAATATGTCCCGTGTGTGTACGAATCACAATTGTTTTGTTCTGAGCTAGCTCACTGTTCTGGCCTTATAGGAAACACAGTAGAGTAGAAGAGTGCTCTCTTCTCAAAAGCAGAGTGTGATTCTTGTAAGATGAGCTAGTGTTTGTTTCCTATTCATAAACGGAGTATTATCACATGCAGTTTCTGGTCCTACGAGCAAGAGTTATTTTCTGGTAAGGAAAGTCACTATTGCGCTCCCAGTTCCATACAGAGTGTAAAAAGCACTCCCGTCTCTCCCAGCAATTACAATGTATTGGACTGAAGAGAAGCAACTGTTCTTCTCATTTTCTTTAGCAAAGTTGTACTAGATATGGCCCATGTGTGTAGGAAGCAGAGTTCTTTTGTTCTGAGCAAGGTTACTGTTCTGGCCCTATAGAAAACACAGTAGAATAGAAGAGTGCTCTTTTCTCAAAAGCAGATTGGGTTTTTTGTTAAGCGAGGTAATGTTTGTTTCCCATTCATAAATGGAGTTGAATCACATGCAGTTTCTGGTCCTATGAGTTAGATTTTTTTTTGGTAAGGAAAGTCACTATTGTGCTCCCATTGCCATACACTGTGCAAATAGCACTCTCGTCTGTTCCCAGCAAGTACAGTTTACTGGACTGAAGAGAAGCTCCTGTTCTTGTTAGTTTCCTAAGCAGAGTTGAACTAGATATGGCCCGTGTATGTAGGAAGCAGAGTTCTTTTGTTTTGAGCAAGCTGACTGTTCTGGGCCTATAGGAAACACATTATGGTAGAAGAGTGCTCTTTTCTCTAAAGCAGAATGTGTTTCTCATAAGGCGAGCAAGTGTTTGTTTCTCATTAATATAAGGAGTTGTATCACATGCAGTTTCTGGTCCTACGAGCTAGAGTTGTTTTCTGTTCAGGAAATATACTTTGAGCTCCCTTTGCCATACAGTGCAAATAGCACTCACATCTGTTCCCAGCAAGTACAGTGTATTGGACTGAAGAGAAGCTACTGTTTTTGTCAATTTTCTAAGCAGAGTTGAACTAGATATGGCCCGTATGTGTAGGAACCACAGTTCTTTCATTCTGAGCAAGTTCACTTTTCTGGCCTACAGGAAACCCAATAGAGTAGAAGAGTGTTCTTTGCTCAAAAGCTGTGTGGTAAGAAAAGTCACTATTGTGCTCCCATTGCCATTCACAGAGCAAAGAACACTCGCGTCTGTTCCCATCAAGTACAGTGTATTGGACTAAAGAGAAGCTACAGTTCTTGTCAGTTTCCTAAACAGAGCAAAAGTAGATATGGCCCGTTTGTGCAGAAAGCACAATTCTTTTGTTCTGAGCAGGCTCACTGTTCTGTTACCTATGGAACACAGTAGAGAAGAAGAGTGCTCTTTTCTCAAAATCAGAGTGTGCTTCTTGTAAGGTGAGGTCTTGTTTGTTTCCTATTCATAAACAGAATTGAATCACATGCACTTTTGGTCCTATGAAAAAGAGTTGTTTTCTGGTAAAAAGTCACTAAAGTCCTACCATTGCCATACACAGTACAAATAGCACTTGCATCTGTTCCCAGCATGTGCAGTGTATTGGACTGAAGAGAAGCTATGGTTCTTGTCAGTTTCCTAAGCAGAATTGAACAAGATAAGGCAAGTGTATTTAGGAAGCACAGTTCTTTTTTTCTGAGCTAGCTCACTCTTATGGCCCTATAAGAAACACAGTAGAGTAGAAGATTGCTCTTTTCTCCAAAGCAGAGTGTGTTTATTGTACGGTGAGGTAGTGTGTGTTTCCCATTCATAAACAGAGTTGAATCACATGCAGTTTCTGGTCCTACGAGCAAGAGTTGTTTTCTGGTAAGGAAAGTCACTATTGGGCTCCCATTGCCATACACAGTGCAAATAGCACTCACATATCTTCCCAGAAAGTACAGCGTATTGGACTGAAGGGAAGCTATTGTTCTTATCAGTTTCCTAAGCAGAGTTGAACTAGTTATGGCCCGTGTATGGTGGAAGCACAGTTCTTTGTTCTGAGCAGGCTCACTGTTCTGGCCCTATAGGAAAAACATTAAAGTAGAAAAGTGCTCTGTTCTCAAAAGCTGAGTGTGTTTCTTGTAAGGCAAGCAAGTGTCTGTTTCCCATTCATAAACGGATTTGAATCACATGCAGTTTCTCCTCCTATGAGCAAGAGTTGTTTTCTGTTAAGGAAATTCACTTTGTGCTCTCTTTGACATACACAGTGCAAATAGCACTTGCGTCTGTTCCCAGCAAGTACAGTGTATTGGACTGAAAAGAAGCTGCTGTTCTTGTCAGTTTCCTAAGCAGAGTTGAAGTAGTATAAATCATGTGTGTAGGAAGCCCAGTTCTTTTGTTTTGAACAACCTCACTTTCTGCCCTATAGGAAAACTAGTAGAGTAGAAAAGTGCTCTTTATTCAAAAGCTGAGTGTGTTTACTGTAAGGCGAGCTAGTGTTTGTTTCCTATTCATAAACAGAGTTGAATCACATGCAGTTTCTTGTCCTATGAGCAAGAGTAATTTTCTGGTAGGAAAGTAACTATTGTGCTCTCAATGCCAAACACAGTTCAAATAGCAATTGTGTGTTTTCCCAGCAAGTACAGTGTATTGGACTGAAGTGAAGCTACTGTTCTTGTCAGTGTCCTAAGCAGAGTTGAACTAGATATGGCCTGTGTGTGTAGGAAAAACAGTTCTTTTGTTCTGAGTAAGTTCATTCCTTTTGTTTTGAGCAAGATCACTCTTCTGGCCCTATAGGAAACACAGTAGAGAAGAAAAGTGCTCTTATCTCAGTAGCAGAGTGTGTTTCTTGTAAGGCAAGCTAGTGTTTGTTTCCCATTTATAAACTTATTGAATCCCATGGAGTTTCTGGTCCTATGAGCAAGACTTGTTTTAATGTAAGGAAAGTGACTATTGCACTTTCTTTGCCATTCACAGTACAAATAGCATTCATGTTTGTTCCCAGCAAGTACAGTGTATTGGACTGAAGAGAAGCTACTGTTCTTTTCAATTACGTAAGCAGCATTGAACTACATATGGCCCGTGTGTGTAGGAAGCATAGTTCTTTTGTACTGAGCAAGCTCACTCTTCTGGCTCTATAGGAAACACAGTAAAGAAGAAGAGTGCTCTTTTTTCAAAAGCAGAGTGTGTTTCTTGTAAGGCAAGCTGGTGTTTGTTTCCCATTCATAAATGGAGTTGAATCACATGCAATTTCTGGGCCTATAAACAAGAGTTGTTTTCTGGTAAGGAAAGTCACTATTGTGCTCACTTTGCCATACACAGTGCAAATAGCACTCATATCTGTTCCCAGCAAGTACAGAGCATTGGACTGAAGAAAAAATACTGTTCTTGTTAATTTCCTAAACATAGTGGAAGTAGATATAGCCCATGTGTGTAGGAAGCACAGTGCTCTTGTTCTGAGCAAGCTCGCTCTTCTGGTCGTTTAGGAAACACAGAATAGAAGAGTGTTCTTTTCTCAAAAGCAGAGTGTGTTTCTGTAAGGCGTGGTAGTGTTTGTTTCCCCTTCATCAACGGAGTTGAATCACATGTAGTTTCTGGGTCTTACGAGCAAGTTTTATTTTCTGGTAAGGAAAGTCACTATTATGCTCCCTTTGCCATACACAGCACAAAGAGCCCACGTGTCAATTCCCAGCAAGTACAGTGTATTGGACTGAAGAGAAGCTACTGTTCTTGTCAGTTTCCTAAGCACAGTTGAGCTATATATGGCCCGTGTGTGTAGGAATCACAGTTCTTCTGTTCTGAGCAAGCTCGCTGTTCTGGCCCTATAGAAAACACAGTAGAGTAGAAGAATACTCTTTTCTCAAAAGCAGAGTGTGTTTCTTGTAAGGCGACCTAGTGTTTGTTTCCCACTCATCAACGGACTTGAATCACATGCAGTTTCTGGTCCTATAAGCAAGAATTGTTCTCTGGTAAGGAAAGTCACTGTTGTGCCACTATTGCCATACACAGTGCAAATAGCACTCGCGTCTGTTCCCAGCAAGTACAGTGTATTGGACTGAATAGAAGCTCCTGTTCTTGTCAGTTTCCTAAGTGGAGTTGAACTAGATATGACCCGTGTGTCGGAAGCACAGTTCTTTTGTTCTGAGCAAGCTCACTGTTCTGGCAATTTAGGAAACACAATAGATTAAAAGAGTGCTCTTTTCTCAAAAGCAGAGTGGGTTCTAGTAATGCGAGCTAGTATTTGTTTCCCAGTCAGAAATGGAGTTGAATCACATGAGTTTCTGGTCCTAGGAGCAAGAGTTTTTTTCTGGTAAGGAAAGTCACTAATGCCCTCCAATTGCCATACTCAGTTCAAATAGCACTCGTGTCTGTTCCCAGCAAGTACAGTGTATTGGACAGAAGAGAAGATACAGTTCTTGTCAGTTTCCTAAGCAGGGTACACTAGATATGGCCCGTGTGAGTAGGAAGCACAGTTCTTTGTTCTGAGCAAGCTCACTTATCTGGCACTATAGGAAGCACAGTAAAGAAGAAGAGGGCTCTTTTTTAAAAGAAGAGTGTGTTTCTTTTAAAGCAATATAGAGTATGTTTCCCATTCATAAAGGGATTTGAATCACATGCAGTTTCTTGTCCTACGAGCAAGAGTTGTTTTCTGGTAAGGAAACTCACTATTGCTCTCACTTTGCCATTCACAGTGCAAATAGCACTCGTGTCTGTTCTGAGCAAGTACAGTGTATTGGACTGAAGAGAAACTACTTTTCTTGTCAGTTACCAAAGCAGAATTGAACTAGATATGGCCGTGTGGGTAGGAATCACAGTTCTTTTGTTCTGAGCAAGCTCACTCTTCTGGCCCTATGGGAAACACAGTAGAGTAGAAGAGTGCTCTTTCCTAAAAAGCAGAGTGTGTTTCTTGTAAGGCGAGCTAGTGTTTGTTTCCCATTCATAAACGGAGTTGAATCCCATGCAGTTTCTGGTCCTATGAGCAAGAGTTGTTTTATGGTAAGGAAAGTCACTGTTGCACTCCCTTTGCCATGCACAGTACAAATAGCACTCGTGTCTGTTCCCAGCACGTACAGAGCATTGGACTGAAGAATAGATACTGTTCTTGTCAGTTTCCTAAGCATAGTGGAAGTAGATATAGCCCATGTGTGTAAGAAGCACAGTTCTCTTGTTCTGAGCACGCCTGCTCTTCTGGTCATTTAGGAAACACAGTAGAGTAGAACAGTGTTCTTTTCCAAGAAGAAGAGTGTGTATCTTGTAAGGCGAGCTAGTGTTTGTTTCCCATTCATAAACGGAGTTGAATGCCATGCATTTTCTGGTCCTATGAGCAAGTGTTGTTCTCTGGTAAGGAAAGTGAATATTGCGCTCCCTTTGCCATACACAGTGCAAATAGCCCTCATGTCTGTTCCCAGCAAGTACAGTATATAGGACTGAAGAGAAGATACTGTTCTTGTCAGTTTCCTAAGCAGAGTTGAACTGGATGTGGCCCGTGTGTGTAGGAAGCGCAGTTTTTTGTTCTGAGCAAGCTCACTATTCTGGCACTATAGGAAACACAGTAGAGTAGAAGAGTGCTCTTTTTTCAAAAGCAGAATTTGTTTCTCGTAAGGTGAGCTAGTGTTTGTTTCCTATTTTTAAACAGAGTTCAATCACATGCAGTTTCTGATCCTACGAGCAAGAGTTGTTTTCTGATAAGTAAATTCACTATTGCGCTCCCATTACCATACACAGTGCAAATAGCACTTGCGTCTTTTCCCAGCAAGTACATTGTACTGGACTGAAGAGAAGATACCATTGTTGTCATTTTCTTAAGCAGAATTTTACTAGATACGGCCCTTGTGGGAAGGAAGCAGTGTTCTTTTTTTCTGAGCAAGCTAACTCTTCTGGCAATATAGGAAACACAGTAAAGAAGAAAAGTGCTTTTTTCTAAAAAGCAGAGTGTGTTTCTTGTAAAGTGTTATATTGTTTGTTTCCCATTCATAAAGGGAGTTGAATCACATTCTGTTCCTGGTTCTACGCGCAAGAGTTGTTTTCTGATAAGGAAAGTCACTATTGCGCTCCCATTGTCATACACAGCACAAAGAGCCCTCGTGTCAGTTCCCAGCAAGTACAGTGTATAGGACTGAAGAGAATCTACTGTTCTTGTCAGTTTCCTAAGCACACTTGAGCCAGATATGGCCCGTGTGTGTAGGAATCACAGTTCTTCTGTTTTGAGCAAGCTCACTGTTCTGGCCCTATAGAAAACACAGTAGAGTAGAAGTGTGCCCTTTTCTCAAAAGCAGAGTATGTTTCTTGTAAGGCGACCTAGTGTTTGTTTCCCACTCATCAACGGACTTGAATCACATGCAGTTTCTGGTCCTATAAGCAAGAATTGTTTTCTGGTAAGGAAAGTCACTATTATGCCACCATTGCCATACACAGTGCAAATAGCACTCGCGTCTGTTCCCAGCAAGTACAGTGTATTGGACTGAAGAGAAACTCCTGTTCTTGTCAGTTTCCTAAGCAGAATTTAACCTGATATGGCCCGTGTTTGTAGGAAGCACAGTTCTTTTGTTCTGAGCAAGCTTACTCTTCTGGCCGTACAGGAAAAACAGTAGAGTATAAGGTTGCTCTTTTTTCAAAAGCAGAGTGTGTTTCTTGTAAGGCAAGCTAGTGTTTGTTTCCTGTTCATAAATGGAGTTGAATCACATGAAGTTTCTGGTCCTAGGAGCAAGAGTTGTTTTCTGTTAAGGAAACTCACTAATGCCCTCTAGTTGCCATACACAGTGCAAATAGCACTCGTCTCTGTTCCCAGGAAATACATTGTATTGTACTGAAGAGAAGCTACTCTTTTTGTCAGTTACATAAGCAGAGTTTAAATAGATATGGCCCGTTTGTATAGGTAGCAGAGTTCTTTTGTTCTGAGCATTCTTACTGTTCTGGCACTGAAGGAAACACAGTAGAGTAAAAGAGGGCTCTTTTCTCAAAAGCTGAGTCTGTTTTTTTATGGCGAGCAAGTGTTTGTTTCCCACTCATCAACGTAGTTGAATCCCATGCAGGTTCTGGGTCCTACGAGCAAGTTTTATTTTCTGGTAAGGAAAGTCACTATTGAGCTCCCATTGGTATACAGAGTGCAAATAGCACTTGCGTCTTTCCCAAGCAAGTACAGTGTATTGGACTGAAGTGAAGCAACTGTTCTTGTCAGATACCTAAGCAGAGTTGAACTAGATATGGGCTGTGTGTGTAGGAAGCACAGTTCTTTTGTTCTGAGCAAGCTCACTCTTCTGGCCCTGTGGGAAACACAGTACAGTAGAAGAGTGCTCTTTTCTAAAAAGCAGAGTGTGTTTCTTATAAGGCGAGCTAGTGTTTGTTTCCCATTCATAAATGGAGTTGAATCCCATGCAATTTCTGGTTGTACGAGCAAGAGTTTTTTTATGGTAAGGAAAGTCACTATTGCACTCCATTTGCCATTCACAGTACAAATAGCACTCGTGTCTGTTCTGAGCAAATACAGTGTATTGGACTGAAGAGAAGCTACTGTTCTTTTCAGATACCTAAGCAGAGTTGAACTAGATATAGGCCATGTGTGTAGGAAGCACAGTTCTTTTGTTCTGAGCAAGCTCACTCTTCTGGCCCTGTGGGAAACACAGTAGAATAGAAGAGTGCTCTTTTCTAAAAAGCAGAGTGTGTTTCTTGCAAGGCGAGCTAGTGTTTGTTTGCCATTCATTAACGGAGTTGAATCCCATGCAATTTCTGGTCCTATGAGCAAGAGTTGTTTTATGGTAAGGAAAGTCACTATTGCACTCATTTTGCCATTCACAGTACAAATAGCACTCATGTCTTTTCCCAGACAGTACAGTGTATTGGACTGAAGAGAAGCTACTGTTCTTTCCTGTTATGTAAGCAGCATTGAACTAGATATGGCCCATGTATAGGAAGCATAGTTCTTTTGTTCTGAGAAAGTTCGCTGTTCAGGCACTATACAAAACACAGTAGAGTAGAAGAGTACTCTTTCTCAAAAGCAGATTGTGTTTCTTGTAATGCGAGATAGTGTTTGTTTCCCATTCATAAATGTAGTTGAATCACATGTATTTTCTGGTACTATGAGCAAGAGTTGTTTTCTGGTAAGGAAAGTCACTATTGCGCTCCCTTTGCCATACTCAGTGCAAATAGCACTTGCGTCTGTTCCCAGCATTTACAGTGTATTGGACTGAAGAGAAGCTACTGTTCTTGTAATTTTCCCAAGCAGAGTTGAGCTAGATATGGCCCGTGTGTAGGAAGTACTGTTCTTTTGTTCTGAGCAATATCACTGTTCTGCCTCTATAGGAAACACAGTAGAATAGAAGAGTGCCCTGTTCTCAAAGGCATAGTGTGTTTCTTTTAAGGCGAGCTAGTGTTTCTTTCCCATTCATAAACGGAGTTGAATCACATGCAGTTTCTGGTCCTACGAGCAAGAGTTGTTTTCTGGTAAGGAAAGTCACTAATGCACTCCCATTGCCATTCACAGTGCAAATAATACTCGCGTCTGTTCCCAGCAAGTACAGTGTATTTCACTGAAGAGAATCCACTGTTCTTGTGAGTTATCTGAGCAGAGTTGAACTAGATATGGCCTGTGTGTAGGAAGCACAGTTCTTTTGTTCTGAGCAAGCTCACTGTTCTGGAACTTTATGAAACAGAGGAGAGTATAAGAGTGCTCTCTTCTCAAAAGCAGAGTGTGTTTCTTTAAAGGCGAGCTAGTACTAGTTTCCCATTCATAAATGGAGTTAAATCATGCAGGTTTTGGTCCTACGAGCAAGAGTTGTTTTCTGGTAAGGAAAGTCACTAAAGCACTCCCTTTGCCATAAACAATACAAATAGCACTCGCTTCTGTTACCGACATGTACAGTGTATTGGACAGAAGAGAAGCTACTGTTCTTGTCAGTTTCATAAGCAGAGTTAAACTACATATGGCAATAGGTAGGAAGCACAGTTCTTTTGTTCTGAGCAAGCTCACAGTTCTGGCCCTATGGGAAAAACAGTAGAGTAGAAGAGTGCTCTTTTCTCTAAAGCACAGTGTTTTTCTTTAAGGTCGAGCTAGAGTTAGTTTCCCATTCATAAACGGAGTTGAATCATGCAGGTTTTGATCCGATGAGCAAGAGTTGTTTTCTGGTAAGGAAAGTCACAATTGCTCTTCCTTTGCCAAACACAGTGCACGTAGCACAAACGTCAGTTCCCAGCATGTACAGAGTATTGGACTGAAGAGAAGCTACTGTTCTTGTCAGTTACCTAAGCAGCCTTGAACTAGATATGGCCCCTGTGTGCAGGAAGCACAGTTTTTTTGTTCTGAGGAAGCTCACACTTCAGGCCCTATAGGAAACACAGTAGAGTAGTAGAGTGCTCTTTTTTCTAAAGCAGAGTGTGTTTCTTGTAAGATGAGCTAGTGTTTGATTCCGATTCTTAAACGGAGTTGAATCACATGCAGTTTCAGGTAATATGAGCAAGAGTTGTTTTCTGGTAAGGAAAGTCACTATTGCGCTCCCATTGTCATACACAGTGCAAATAGCACTCGCATCTGTTCCCAGCAAGTACAGTGTATTGCACTGAAGGGAAGATACTGTTCTTGTCAGTTACATAAGCAGCAATGAACTAGATATGGCCCGTGTGTGTAGGAAGCACAGTTCTTTTGTTCTGAGCAGAGTCACTCTTCTGGCCTAATGGGAAACACAGTAGAGTAGAAGAGTGCTCTTTTCTAAAGAGCAGAGTCTGTTTCTTGTAAGGCGAGCAAGTGTTTGTTTCCCATTTATAGATGTACTTGAATCCTTGCAGTTTCTGGTCCTATGAGCAAGAGTTGCTTTATGGTAAGGAAAGTCACTATTGCGCTTCCTTTCCCATTCACAGTGCAAACAACATTCGTGTTTGTTCCCAGAAAGTACAGTGTATTGGACTGAAGAGAAGCTACTGTTCTTCTCAGTTATGTAAGCAGCGTTGAACTACATATGGCCCGTGTGTGCAGGAAGCATAGTTCTTTTGTTCTGAGCAAGCACACTATTCTGGCCGTATACAAAACAGTAAAGTAGAAGATTGCTCTTTCTCAAAAGCAGAGTGTGTTTCTTGTAATGCAAGCTACTGTTCGTTTCCCATTCATAAACGGAGTTGAATCACATGCAGTTTCTGGTCCTACGAGCAAGAGTTGTTTTCTGGTAAGGAAAGTCACTATTGCTCTCACTTTGCCATACACAGTGCTAATAGCACATGCGTTTGTTCCCAGCATGTACAGAGTATTGGACTGAAGAGAAGCTACTGTTCTTGTCAGTTACCTAAGCAGCCTTGAAGCAGATATGGCCCCTGTGTGTAGGAAGCATAGTTCTTTTGTTGTAAGCAAGCTCGCTGTTCTGGCCATATACAAAACACAGTAGAGTAGAAGAGTGCTCTTTCTCAAAAGCAGAGTGTGTTTCTTGTAATGCGAGCTAGTGTTTGTTTCCCATTCATAAACGTAGTTGAATCACATGTAGTTTCGGGTCCTACGAGCAAGAGTTGTTTTCTGGTAAGGAAAATCACTATTGGGCTACCTTTGCCATACACAGTGCAAATAGCACACACGTCTGTTCCCAGCATGTACAGTGTATCGGATTGAAGAGAAGCTATTGTTCTTGTCAGTTTCCTAAGCAGAGTGGAGCTTGATATGGCCCGTGTGTAGGAATCCCAGTTCTTTTATTCTGAGCAAGCTCACAGTTCTGGCCCTATAGGAAACACAGTAGAGTAGAAAGGTGCTCTTTTTTCAAAAGCAGAGTATGTTTCTTGTAAGGTGATCTAGTGTTTTTTTTTTTCCCATTCATAAATGGAGTTGAATCATGCAGGTTTTGGTCCGAGGAGCAAGAGTTGATTTCTGGTAAAGAAAGTCACTAATGTGCTTTCATTGACATACACAATACAAATAGCACTCGTGTCTGTTCCCAGCAAGTACATTGTGTTGCACAGAAAAAAAGCTAAAATTCTTGTCAGTTTCCTAAGCAGAGTAGAACTAGATATGGACCCTGTGTTCAGGAAGTCAGTTCTTTTGTTCTGAGCAAGTTCACTGTTCTGGCTCTATAGGAAACACAGTAGAGTAGTAGAGTGCTCTTTCTCAAAATCAGAGTGTGTTTCTTGTAAGGCGAGCTAGTGTTTGTTTTTTATTCATAAACAAAGTTGAATCACATGTAGTATCTGGTCCTACTAGCAAGAGTTGTTTTATGGTAAGGAAAGTCACTATTGTGCTCCCTTTGCCATACACAGTGCAAATAGCACCCGCATCTGTTCCCAGGAAGTACAGTGTATTGGACTGAAGAGGAGCTACTGTTCTTGTCATTTTCCTTAGCAGAGTTGAGGTAGATATGGCCCGTGTGTGTAGTAATCACAATTCTTTTGTTCCGAGTAAGCTCACTCTTCTGTCCCTTTGGTAAACACTAGAGAGGAGAAGAGTGCTCTTTTCTCAAAAGCAGACTGTTTTTCTTGTAACGCAAGCTAGTGTTTGTTTCCTATTCATAAAGGAGTTGAATCACATGCAGTTTCTCGTCCTACGAGCAAGAGTTGTTTTCTCGTAAGGAAAGTCACTATTGCGCTCCCATTGCCATACACAGTGCAAATAGCACCTGCGTCTTTCCCAGCAAGTACAGTGAATTAGACTGAAGAGAAGATACTCTTCTGGTCAGTTTCCTAAGCAGAGTTTTACTAGAGTAGGAAGCACAGTTCTTTGTTCTGAGCAAGGACACTGTTCTCGCCCTATAGGAAACACAGTAGAATAGATGAGTGCTCTTTTCTCAAAAACAGAGTGTGTTTCTAGTAAGGTGAGCTAGTGTTTGTTTCCCATTCATGAATGGAGTTGAATCACATGCAGTTTCTGTTCATATGAGAAGAGTTGTTTTCTAATAAGGAAAGTCACTATTGTGCTCCCATTGCATTATAAAGTGCAAATAGCACTCACATATGTTCCCAGCAAGTAGAGTGTATTAGACTTAAGAGAAGCTACTGTTCTTGTCAATTTTCTAGGCAGAGTTGAATTATATATGACCTGTGTGTAGGAAGCACAGTTCTTTTGTTCTGAGGTAGCTCACTCTTCTGGCCCTATAGAAAACACTATAGAGTAGAAGAGTGCTCTTTTCTGAAAAGAAGAGTGTGTTTCTTGTTAGGTGAACTAGTGTTTATTTCCCATTCATAAACATAGTTTAATCACATGCAGTTTCTGGTCCTATGAGCAAGAACTGTTTTCTGTTAAGGAAAGTCACTATTGTGCTCCCTTTGCCACACACAGTGCAAACAGCACCCGCATCTGTTCCCGCAAGTACAGTTTATTGGACTGAGGAGAAGCTACTGTTCTTCTCAGTTACCTAAGCAGCCTTGAACTAGATATGAACCCTGTGTGTAGGAAGCACAGTTCTTTTTTTCTGAGCAAGCTTTCTACTGGCCCTATAGGAAACACAATAGAGTAGAAGAGTCCTCTTTTCTAAAGAAGAGTGTGTTTTTTTAAGGCGAGCTAGAGTTTGTTTCCCATTCATAAACGTACTTGAATCCCATTGAATTTCTTGTCCTACGAGCAAGAGTTGTTTTATTGTAAGGAAAGTCACTATTGCGCTCCCTTTGCCATTCACAGTACAAATAGCATTCGTGTTTGTTCCCAGCAAATACAGTGTATTGGACTGAATAGAATCTACTGTTCTTCTCAGTTATGTAAGCAGCGTTGAACTACATATGGCCCGTGTGTGTAGGAAGCACAGTTTTTTTGTTCTGAGGAAACTCACTCTTCAGGCTCTATAGGAAACACAGTATAGTAGTAGAGTGCTCTTTTTTCTAAAGCAGAGTGTGTTTCTTGTAAGATGAGGGAGTGTTTGATTCCCATTCTTAAACGGAGTTGAATCACATGCAGTTTCAGGTAATATGAGCAATAATTGTTTTCTGGTAAGGAAAGTTCTAATGTACTCCCATTGCCATACACAATACAAACAGCACTCAAGTCGGTTCCCAGGAAGTACAGTTTATTGGACAGAAGAGAAGCTACTGTTCCTGTCATTTCCTAAGCAGAGTTGAACTACATATGGCCATATGTGTAGGAAGCACAGTTCTTTTGTTCTGGGCAATCTCACTCTTTTGGCCCAATAAGAAACACAGTAGAGTAGGAGAGTGCTCTTTAATCAAAAGCAGAGTGTGTTTCCTGTAAGGCGAGCTAGTTTTTGATTCCCATTTATAAATGGAATTGAATCACATGCAGTTTCTGGTCCTATGATCCAGAGTTGTTTTCTGGTAAGGAAAGTCACTATTTTGCTCCCATTGCCATAAACAGTACAAATAGGACTCGTGTCTGTTCCCAGCAAGTACAGTGAATTGGACTGAAGAGAAGCTACTGTTCTTGTCAGTTTCCTAAGCAGAGTTGAACTAGATATGGCCCCTGTGCGTAGGAAGCACAGTTCTTTTGTTTTGAACAAGCTCACTTCTGGGCCTATGGGAAACACAGTAGAGTAGAAGAGTGCTCTTTTCTAAAGAGAAGAGTGTGTTTCTTGTAAGGCGTTTGTTTCCCGTTCATAAATGTACTTGAATCCCATGCAATTTCTGGTCCTACGAGCAAGAGTTGTTTTATGGTAAGGAAAGTCACTATTGTGCTTTCTTTGCCATTCACAGTACAAATAGCATTCGTGTTTGTTCCCAGCAAGTTCAGTGTATTGGGCTGAAGAGAACTTACTGTTCTTCTTACTTACGTAAGCAGCGTTGAACTACATATGGCCCATGTGTGTAGGAAGCATAGTTCTTTTGTTCTGAGCAAGCTCGCTGTTCTGGCCGTATACAAAACACAGTAGAGTAGAAGAGTGCTCTTTCTCAAAAACAGAGTGTGTTTCTTCTAATGAGAGCTAGTATTTGTTTCCCATTCATAAACGTAGTTGAATCACATGTAGTTTCTGGTCCTACGAGCAAGAGTTGATATCTAGTAAGGAAAGTCAATATTGTGCTCCCTTTGCCATATTCAGTGCAAATAGCACACGAACCTGTTCCCAGCAAGTACAGTGTATTGGACTGAAGAGAAGCTACTGTTCTTGAAATTTTCCTAAGCAGAGTTGAACTAGATATGGCCCGTGTGTGTAGGAAGCACAGTTCTTTTGTTCTGGGCAAGCTCACTGTTCTGGACTTTAGGAAACACAACACAGTAGAAGAGTGTTCTTTTCTTAAAACAGAGTCTGTTTCTTGTAAGGCAAGCTAGTGTTTTTTCCCATTCATAAACACAGTTGAATCACATGCAGATTCTCGTCCTACGTGCAAGAGTTGTTTTCTGGTAAGGAAAATCACTATTGTGATCCCATTGCCATAAACAGTGCAAATTTCACTTGCGTTTATTTCAAGCAATTACACTGTATTGGATGGATCAGAAGCTACTGTTCTTGTGAGTTTCCTAAGCAGAGTTGAACTAGATATGGCCCGTGTGTGTAGGAAGCACAGTTCTTTTGTTCTGAGCAATCTCACTCTTCTGGTCCTATAGGAAACACAGTAGAATAGAAGAGTGCCCTTTGCTCAAAATCAGAGTGTGTTTCTTGTAAGACAAGCTAGTGTTTGTTTACCATTCATAAACGGATTTGAATCACATTCACTTTCTGGTCCTAAGAGCAAGAGTTGTTTCCTGGTAAGGAAAGTCACTATTGTGCTCCCATTGCCATACACAGTTCAAATAATACTCGCCTCTGTTCCGAGCAAGTACATTGTATGTGACTGAAGAGAAGCTAATGTTCTTGTCAGTTTCCTTAGCAGAGTTGTACTAGATATGGCACGTGTGTGTAGGAAGCACAGTTCTTTTGTTCTGAGCAAGCTTACTGTTCTAGACTTTAGGAAACACAATACAGTAGAAGAGTGTTCTTTCCTCAAAATTAGAGTGTGTTTCTTATAAGGCAAGCTAGTGTTTGTTTCCCATCCATAAACCGAATTACATGCATTTTCTGGTCCTATGAGCAACAGTTGTTTTCTGGTAAGGAAAGTCACTATTGTGCTCCCATTGTCATACAAGTGTAAACAGCACTCTCGTCTGTTCCCAGCAAGTACAGTGTATTGGCCTGTAGAGAAGCTACTGTTCATGTCACTTCCTAAGCAGAGTTAAACCAGATATGGACCGTGTGTATGAAGCAATGTTCTTTTGTTCTGAGCAAGCTCAGTGTTCCGGCCCTATCGGAAACCCAGTAGTGTCGAAGAGTGCTCTTTTCTCAAAAGCAGAGTGTGTTTCTTGTAAGGTGAGCTAGTGTTTGTTTCCCATTCATAAACGGAGTTGAATCACATGCAAGTTCTGGTCCTACGAGCAAGAGTTGTTTTCTGGTAAGGAAAGTCACTGTTGCTCTCCCATTGCCATACACAGTTCAAATATCCCTTGCGTCATTTCCCAGCAAGTACTGTGTATTGGACTGAAGAGAAGCTAATGTTCTTGTCAGTTTTGTAAGCAGAGTTTAATTAGATATGGCCCATGTGGGTAGGAAGATAGTTCTTCTTTTCTGAGCATGCTCACTCTTCTGTCTCTATGAAATACAGTAGAGTAGAAGAGTGCTCTTTTCAAAAAAAGCAGAGTATGTTTCTTGTAAGGCGAGCTACTGTTTGTTTCCCATTCATAAATGGAGTTGAATCCCATCAGTTTCTGGTCCTAGGAGCAAGAGTTGATTTATGGTTAGGGAAGTCACTATTTTGCTCCCATTGCCATACACAGTGCAAATAGCACTCTTGTCTGTTCTCAACAATTACACTGTATTGGACTTAAAAGAGGGAACTTTTTTTGTCAGTTTCCTAAGCAGAGTTGAACTAGATATGGCCCGTGTGTTTGGGAACAGAGTTTTTTTCTTCTGAGCCAGCTCATTCTTCTGGCCCTATAGGAAACATAGTAGAGTAGATGAGTGCTCTTTTATCTAAAACAGTGTGTGTTTCTTGTAAGGCGAGCTAACGTTTGTTTCCTATTCATAAAAGAAGTTGAAGCACATGCTGTTTCTGATCCTATGGCCAAGAGTTGTTTTCTGGTAAAGAAAGGCACTATTGTGTGTAGGAAGCACAGTTCTTTTGTTCTGAGCAAGCTCACTCTTCTGGCCCTGTAGGAAACACAGTAGAGTAGAAGAGAGCTCTTTTCTCAAAAGCACAGTGTGTTTCTTTTAGGGCGAGCTTCTGTTTGTTTGCCATTCATAAACGAAGTACAATTACATCCAATTTCTGGTCCTATGAGCAAGAGTTGTTTTCTGGTAAGGAATGTCACTATTGTGCTCCCAATGCCATACACAGTACAAATAGCACTCGTGTCTGTTCCCAGCCAGTACACTGTATTGGACTGAAGAGAAGCTAATGTTCTTGTCAGTTTTCTAAGCAGAGTTGAACTAGATATGGCGCGTGTATGTAGGGTGCAGTTTTTTTGTTCTGAGCAAGCACACTCTTCTGGCACTATAAGAAACACAGTACAATACAAAAGTGCTCTTTTCTCAAAAGCACAGTGTGTTTCTTGAAAGATGAGCTAGCATTTGTTTCCCATTCATAAATGGATTTGAATCACATGCAGTTTCTTGTCCTACGAGCAAGAGTTGTTTTCTGGTATGGAAAGTCACTATAGTGCTCCCTTTACCATACACAATGCAAATAGCACTCATGTCTGTTCCTAGCAAGTACACTGAATTGGACTGAGAGAAGATACTGCTCTTGTCAGTTTCCTAAGCGGAGTTGAGCTAGATATGGCCAATCTGTGTAGGAAACACAGTTCTTTTGTTCTGAGCAAGCTTACTCTTCAGGCCCAATAGGAAACACAGTAGAGTAGAAGAGTGCCCTTTTCTCAAAAGCAGAGTATTTTTCTTGTAAGATGAGATAGTGTGTGTTTCCCATTCATAAACGAAGTTGAATCACATGCATTTTCTGGTTCTATGAGCAAGAGTTGTTTTCTGGTAATGAAGTCACTATAGCGCTCCCTTTGCCATACACAGTGCAAAAAGCACTCATGTCAGTTCCCAGGAAGTACAGTGTTTTGGACTGAAGAGAAGCTACTGTTCTTGTCAGTTTCCTAAGCAGAGCTGAACTAGATATGGCCCGTGGGTGTAGGAAGAACAGTTCTTTTATTCTGAGCAAGCTCACTGTTCTGGCCTTATAGGAAACACATTAGAGAAGAATTGTGCTCTTTTCTAAAAAGCAGAGTGTGTTTCTTGTAAGACAAGCTAGTGTTTGTTTCCCATTCATAAACGGAGTTGAATGACGTGTAGTTTTGGTCCTACTGGAAAGGAAAGTAACTATATTGCTCCATTTGCCACACATAGAGAAAACAGCACTCATGTCTATTCCCAGCCAGTACAGTGCATTGTACTGAAGAGAAGCTACTATTCTTGATATTTTCCTAAGCAGAGTTGAACTAGATATGGCCTGTGTGTAGGAAGCACAGATTTTTTATCTGAGCAAGCTCACTGTTCTGGCCCTATAGGAAACAGAGTAGAGTAGAAGAGTGCTCTTTTCTCAAAAGCAGAGAGGGTTTCTTGTAACTTCATCTAGTGTTTGTTTCTCATTCATAAATGGAGTTGAAACACATGCAGTTTCTGGTACTATGAGCAAGAGTTGTTTTCTGGTAAGGAAAGTCACTATTGCGCTCCCATTGCCATACACAGTGCAAATCGCCCTCGAGTCTCTTCCCTGCAAGTAAAGTGTATTGGACTGAAGAGAAGCTACTGTTCTTGTTAGTTTCCAATGCAGTGTTGAACTTGATATGGCCCGTGTGTGCAGGAAGCACAGTTCTTTGGTTCTGAGCAAGCTCACTCTTCTGGCCCTATAAGAAACACAGTAGAGTAGAAGAATGCTCTTTTCTCAAAATCACATTGTGTTTCTAGTAAGTCAAGCTAGTGTTTGTTTCTTTTGTTTCAAGCAAGCTCACTGTTCTTGCCCTATAGGAAACACAGTAGAGTAGAAGAGTGGACTTTTCTCAAATGCAGAGTGTGTTTCTCAAAAGGTGAGCTAGTGTTTGTTTCCCTTCATAAACGGAGTTGAATCACATGCAGTTTTGGTCCTATGGGCAAGAGTTGTTTTCTGGTAAGGAAAGTAACTATTGTGTTTCCATCGCCATACATAGTGCAAATAGCACTTGTGTCTGTTCCAAGCAAGTACATTGCATTAGACGGAAGAGAAGATACTGTTCTTGTCAGTTTCTAAGCAGAGTTTTACTACATATGGCCCTTGTGAGTAGGAAGCACAGGTCTTTTGTTCTGAGCAAGCTCACTCTTCTGGCACTATATGACACACAGGAGAATACGAGAGTGCTCTTTTCTCAAAAGCAGAGTGTTTTTCTTGTAAGGAGTGCTAGTGTGTGTTTTCCATTCATAAAGGAGTTGAATCACACGCAGTTTCTGCTCCTATGAGAAAGAGTTGTTTTCTGGTAAGGAAAGTCACTATTGTGCTTCCATTGCCTTACACAGTGCAAATAGCACTCGCATCTGTTCCCAGGAAATACAGTGTATTGGACTGAAGAGAAGCTACTGTTCTTGTCAGTTTCCTTAGGAGAGTTGAACTAGATATGGCCTTTGTATATAGGAAGCACAGTTCTTTTATTCTGAGCAAGCTAAAACTTCTGGCCCTTTAAGAAACACAGTAGAGTAGAAGAGTGCTCTTTTCTCAAAAGCGGAGTGTGTTTCTTGTAAGGCGAGTTAGTGTTTGTTTCCCATTAATAAACGGAATTGAATCACATGCAGTTTCTGGTTGTAAGAGCAGGAGTTGTTATCTGGTAAAAAAGTCACTGTTGTGCTCCCATTGCCATAGCAGTGTAAATGGTCCTCGCTTCCATATCATGGAAGTACAGTGTATTGGACTGAAAAGAAGCTACTGATCTTGTCAGTTTTTTAAGGAGAGTTGAACCAGATATGGCCCATGTGTGTAGGAAGCACAGTTCTTATGTTCTGAGCAAGCTCACTCTTCTGGCCCTATAGGAAACACAGTAGAGTAGAAGAGTGCTCTTTTCTCAAAAGCAGAGTGTGTTTCCTGTTAGGCGAGCTAGTGTTTGTTTCCCATTCATAAATGGAGTTGAATCACAAACAGTTTCTGGTCCTATGACCAAGAGTTGTTATCTGGTAAGGAAAGACACTATTGTGCTCCCATTGCCATACACAAGCACATAGCACTGACATCTGTTCCAAGCAAGTACAGTGTATTGGACTGAAGAGAAGCTACTGTTCTTGGCAGATTCCTAAGGACAGTTGAACTAGATATGGCCCCTGTGTGTAGGAAGCACAGTTCTTTCGTTCTGAGCAAACTGACTATTCTGGCCCTATAGGAAACACAGTACAGTAGAAGAGTGCTCTTTTCTCAAAAACAGAGTGTGTTTCTTGTAAGGCAAGCAAGTGTTTGTTTCCCATTCATAAATAAAGTTGTATCACATGCAGTTTCTGGTCCCAGGAGCAAGAGTTGTTTTCTGGTAAGGGAAATCAATATTTTTCTCCCTTTGCCATACACAGTGCAAATAGCACTCGCGTCTGTTCCCAGCAAGTACAGTTAATTTGACTGAAGAGAAGTGCCTGTACTTGTCAGTTTCCTATGCAGTGGTGAACTAAATATGGCCTGTGTGTGTAGGAAGCACAGTTCTTTGGTTCTGAGCAAGGTCAGCCTTCCTGCCCTGTAGGAAACACAGTACAGTAGAAGAGTGCTCTTTTCTCAAAAGCAAAGTGTGATTATTCTAAGGCGAGCTAGTGTTTGTTTCCCATTCACAAACGGTGTTGAATCACATGCAGTTTCTGGTCCTACGAGGAAGTGTTGTTTTCTGGTAAGGAAAGTCACTATTGTGCTTCATTGCCATATATAGTTCAAATAGTGCTCGTGTCAATCCCCAGCAAGTATAGTGTATAAGACTGAAGAGAAGCTCCTGTTTTAGTCAGTTTCCTAAGCAGAGATGAACCAGATATGACCCGTGTGTTGAGGAAGCACAGTTCTTTTGTTCTGAGCAAGTGCACTGTTCAGGCCTTACGGAAAACACAGTAGAGTAGAAGAGTGCTCTTTACTCAAAAGCGGAATGTGTTACTTTTATTATGATCTAGTGTTTGTTTCCCATTTCTAAAGGGAGTTGAATCACATGAAGTTTCTATTTTTACGAGCAAGAGTTGTTTTCTGGTAAGGAAAGTCAATAATGTGCTCCCATTGCCATACACAATGCAAATAGCCCTCGCGTCTGTTCCAGGCAAGTGCCAGTATTGGACTGAAGAGAAGCTACTGTTCTTGTCAGTTTCCTAAGCAGAGTGAACTAAATATGGCCCGTGTGTGTAAGAAGCACATTCTTTTTGTTCTGAGCAAGCTCATTCTTCTGGCCTTATAGGAAACACAGTAGAGTAGAAGAGTGCACTTTTCTCAAAACCAAAGTGTGATTCTTGTAATGCAAGCTAGTGTTTATTTCCGTTCATAAAAGTTGTTGAATATCATACAGCTTCTGGTCCTATGAGCAAGAGCTGTTTTCTAGTAATTAAGTCACTGTTGCACTCCCAATGCCATAGACAGTGCAAATAGCCCTCGAGTTTGTTCCAGCAAGTACAATGTATTGGACTGAAGAGAGGCTACTGTTCTTGTCAGTTTCCTAAGCAGAGTTGAACTAGATATGGACCGTGTGTGTAGGAAGCACAGTTCTTTTGTTCTGAGCAAGCTTACTCTTCTGGCCCTTTAGGAAACACAGTAGAGCAGAAGAGTGCTCATTTCTCAAAAGCAAAGTTTGATTATTGTAAGGCGAGCTAGTGTTTGTTTCCCATTCACAAACGGAGTTGAATCGCATGCAGTTTTTGGTCCTACGGGGAAGTGTTGTTTTCTGGTAAGGAAAGTCACTATCCTGCTTTCATTACCACACATATTGCAAATAGCACTCGCGTCAATTCCCAGCAAGTACAGTGTATTGGACTGAAGAGAAGCTACTGTTTTTGTCAGTTTCCTAACCAAAGTTGGACCAGATATGGCCCGTGTGTGTAGGAAGCACAGTTCTTTTATTCTGAGCAAGCTCACTGTTCTGGGCCTGTAGGAAAAACTGTGAGGTAGAAGAGTGCTCTTTCCTCAAAAGCAGAGTGTGTTTCTCTTAAGGCGAGCTAGTGTTTGTTTCCCAGTTTATACATATTAAATCACATGCCGTTACTGGTCCTACATGCAAGAGTTGTTTTCTGGTAAGGAAAGTCACTATTGTGCTCCCATTGCCATACATAGTGAAAATAGCACTTGCGTCAGTTTCCAACATGTACACAGTATTGGACTGAAGAAAAGATACTGTTTTTGTCAGTTTCTAAGCAGAGTTTTACTACATATGGCCCTTGTGAGTAGGAAGCACAAGTCTTTTGTTCTGAGCAAGCTTACTCTTCTGTCACTATATGAAACATAGTAGAATACAAGAGTGCTCTTTTCTCAAAAGCAGAGTGTTTTTCTTGTAAGGAGTGCTAGTGTGTGTTTCCCATTCATAAATGGAGTTGAATCACAAGCAGTTTCTGGTCCTATGAACAAGAGTTGTTATCTGGTAAGGAAAGACACTATTGTGCTCCCATTGCCATAGAGATAGCAAATAGCACTGACATCTGTTCCAAGCAAGTACAGTGTATTGGACTGAAGAGAAGCTACTGTTCTTGCTAGTTTCCTAAGCAGAGTTGAACTAGATATGGCCCCTGTGTGTAGGAAGCACAGTTCTTTCGTTCTGAGCAAGCTCACTTTTCTGGCCCTATAGGAAACGCAGTAGAGTAGAAGAGTGCTCTTTTCTCAAAAGCAGAGTGTTTCTTGTAAGGCAAGCACGTGTTTGTTTCCCATTCACAAACGGAGTTGAATCACATGCAGTTTCTGGTCCTACGAGGAAGTGTTTTTTCCTGGTAAGGAAAGTCACTACTGGGCTTTCATTGACATACATAGTGCAAATAGCACTCAAGTCCATCCCCAGCAAGTATAGTGTATTGGACTGAAGAGAAGCTACTGTTTTTGTCAGTTTCCTAAGCAGATATGAACCAAATATGGCCCGTGTGTGTAGGAAGCACAGTTCTTTGTTCTGAGCAAGCGCACTGTTCAGGCCCTATGGGAAACACAGTATAGTAGAAGAGTGCTCTTTTCTCAAAAGCAGAATGTGTTACTTTTATCGTGATCTAGTGTTTGTTCCTAAAGGGAGTTGAATCGCATGAATTTCCTGGTCCTACAAGCAAGAGTTGTTTTCTGGTATGGAAAGTCAGTATTGCTCTCCCATTGTCATACACAGTGCAAACAGCCCTCACATCTGTTACGAGAAAGTACCAGTATTGGACTGAAGAGAAGCTACTGTTCTTGTCAGTTTCCTAAGCAGAGTTGAACTAAATATGTCCCGTGTGTGTAGGAAGCACATTCATTTTGTTCTGAGCAAGCTCATTCTTCTGGCCTGATAGGAAACACAGTAGAGTAAAAAAGTGCTCTTTTCTCAAAAGTAAAGTGTGATTCTTGTAATGCGAGCTAGTGTTTATTTCCATTCATAAACGGCGTTGAATCTCATCCAGTTTCTGGTCCTACGAGCAAGAGTTGCTTTCTGGTAAAGAAAGTCACTATTGTGCTCCCAATTCCAAACATAGTGCAAATAGCACTCACGTCAGTTCCGAGCAGGTACAGTTTATTGGACTGAAGAGAAGCTACTGTTCTTGTCAGTTTCCTTAGCAGAGTTAAATTAGATAGGGCCGGGTGTATAGTAAGCACAGTTCTTTTGTTCTGAGCAAGCTCACTCTTGTGGCCCTATATTAAACTGAGTAGAGTAGAAGAGTGCTCCTTTCTCAAAAGCAGAGTGTTTTTTTTGTAAGGTGAGTTAGTGTTTGTTTCTTATTCATAAAGGGAGTTGTATCACATGTAGTTTCTGGTCCTACAAGCAAGAGTTGTTTTCTGGTAAGGAAAGTTACTATTTTTCTCCCATTGCCATGCACAGTGCAAATAGCCCTTGCGTCTGTTCCCACCAAGTACAGTGTATTGGTCTGAAGAGAAGCTAGTGTTCTTGTCAGTTTCCTTAGCAGAGTTGAACTAGATATGGCCCGTGTGTAGGAAGCACAATTCTTTTGTTCTGACCAAGCTCACTCTTCTGGCCCTATCGGAAACCCAGTAGAGTATAAGAGTGCTCTTTTCTCAAAATCAGAGTGTGTTTCTTAAAAGTTGAAATAGTGTTTGTTTCCCATTCATATACGAAGTTGAATCACATGCCGTTACTGGTCCTATGATCAAGAGTTTTTTTCTGGTAAGGAAAGTCACTATTTCGCTCCCAATGACATACACAGTGCAAATAGCACTTGCGTCTGTTTCCAGCAAGTACCGTTTATTGGACTGAAGAGAAGCTACTGTTCTTGTCAGTTTCCTATGCAGAGTAGAACTTGATATGGCCTGTGTGTGTAGGAAGCACAGTTCTTTTGTTCTGACCAAGCTTGCTGTTCTGGCCCTATAGGAAACACAGTAGAGTAAAAGAGTGCTCTTTTCTCAAAAGCAGATTGTGTTTCTTGTAAGGCTAACAAGTGTTTGTTTCCCATTCATAAACAAAGTCAAATCACATGCAGGTTCTGGTCCCAGGAGCAAGAGTTGATTTCTGGTAAGGGAAGTCACTTTTGCGCATCCAATGCCATTCACAGTGCTAGTAGAACTCGCGTCTGTTCCCAGCTAGTAGAGTGTATTGGACTAAAGAGAAGCTACTGTTCTTGTCAGTATCCTAAGCAGAGTTTTACTAGATATGGCATGTGTGTGTAGGAACCACAGTTCTTTTGCTCTGAGCAAGCTCACTCTTCTGGCCATATAGGAGAAACAGTAGAGAAGAAGAGTGCTGTTTTCTAAAAAGCAGAGTGTGTTTTTTGTAAGGCGAACTAGTGTTTGTTTTCCATTCATAAACAAAGTTGAATCGCATGCCGTTTCTGGTCCCATGAGAAAGAGTTGTTTTCTGGTAAGGAAAGTCACTATTGCGTACCCATTGCCATTCACAGTGCTAAAAGCACTCGCGTCAGTTCCCAGCAAGTAGAGTATATGGGACTGAAGAGAAGCTACTATTCTTGTCAGTTTCCTTAGCAGAGTTAAATTAGATAGGCGAGCTAGTGTTTGTTTCCCATTCACAAATGAAGTTGAATCACAGGCAGTTTCTGGTCCTATGAAGAAGTGTTGTTTTCTGGTAAGGAAAGTCACTATTGTGATTTCATTGCCATACATAGTGCAAATAGCACTCGCGTCAATCCCCAGTAAGTATAGTGTATAGGACTGAAGAGAAGCTACTGTTTTTGTCAGTTTTCTAAGCAGAGTTGAACCAGATATGTTCCGTGTGTGTAGGAAGCACAGTTCTTTTGTTCTGATCAAGCAAACTGTTCTGGCTTTATGGGAAACACAGTAGAGTAGAAGAGTGCTCTTTTCTCAAAAGCAGAATGTGTTACTTTTATCGTGATCTAGTGTTTGTTTCCCATTCATAAACAGAGTTGAATCACATGCAGTTTTTGGTCCTTCTGGCAAGAGTTGTTTTCTGGTAAGGAAAGTCACTATTTTTCTCCCATTGCCATACACAGTGCAAATAGACTTCGCGTCTGTTCCCAATAAGTGCAGTGTATTGGACTGAATAGAAGCTAGTGTTCTTCTCAGTTTCCTACGCAGAGTTTAGGTAGATATGGCCCGTGTGTAAGAAGCACAGTTCTTTTGTTCTGAGCAAGCTCACTCTTCTGGTCCTATAGGAAACAGAGTAGTGTAGCTAGAGTTTTCCTGCCTGGACCACCTCAGGACAAATCACTCTCACCCGCCAGACCCACAGCCACTCACACCCAACCAAGTAATCACAGAGACTTATATTGGTTACAAACTGTATGGCCATGGCAGGCTTCTTGATAACTGTTCTTACAGCTTAAATTAATCCATTTTATTAATCTATACCTTGCCAAATGGTTTGTGGCTTACCAGAATCTTCACATGCGGCTTGTCATGGTGGCAGCTGGCAGTGTCTCCCTCACCCAGCTTCCTGTTCTCTATATTCTCCTCTCTGTTAGTCCTGCCTATACTTCCTACCTGGCCACTGGCCAATCAGTGATTTATTTATTGACCAATCAGCAACAAATTTGACATGCAGATCATCCCACAGCACAGTAAATTAGAAGACTGCTCTTTTCCAAAAAGCGGAGTGTGTTTCATGTAAGACAAGCAAGTGTTTGTTACCCTTCATTCACAGAGTTGAATCACATGCGTTTTCTGGTTCTATGAGCAAGAGTTGTTTTCTGGTAAGGAAAGTCACTATTGTGCTCCCATTGCCATACATAGTGAAAATAGCACTCGCGTCTGTTCCCAGCAAGTACAGTGTATTGGACTAAAGAGAAGATACTGTTCTTGTCAGTTTCTATGCAGAGTTTTACTACATATGGCCCTTGTGAGTAGGAAGCACAGGTCTTTTGTTCTGAGCAAGCTCACTCTTCTGGCACTATATGAAACACAGTAGAATACAAGAGTGCTCTTTTCTCAAAAGCAGAGTGTTTTTCTTGGAAGGAGTGCTAGTGTGTGTTTCCATTCATAAAGGGAGTTGAATCACATGCAGTTTCTGGTCCTATGAGCAAGAGTTGTTTTCTGGTAAGGAAAGTCACTATTGTGCTCCCATTGCCATATACAGTTCAAATAGCATTCTCGTTTGTTCCTAGCAAGTACAGTGTATTGGACTGAAGAGAAGATGCTGTTCTTGACAGTTTCCTAAGCAGAGTTGAACTAGCTATGGCCCGTGTGTGTAGGAAGCACAGTTCATTTGTTCTGAGCAAGCTTACTCTTCTGGAAATATAGGAAACACAGTAGAGAAGAAGAGTGCTCTTTTGTAAAAAGCAGAGTGTGTTTCTTGTAAGTAGAGCTACTGTTTGTTTCACATTAAAAACGGATATGAATCACATACAGTTTCTGGTCCTACGAGCAGGAGTTATTTTCTGGTAAGAAGAGTCACTATTGTGCTCCCATTGCCATACACAGAGCAAATAGCACTCACATCTATTCCAAAGAAGTACAGTGTATTGGACTGAAGAGAAGCTACTGTTCTTGGCAGTTTCCTAAGCAGAGTTGAACTAGATATGGCCCCTCTGTGTACTGAGCACAGTTCTTTTGTTCTGAGCAAGCTCACTGTTCTGGCCCTATAGGAAACACAGTAGAGTAGAAGAGTGCTCTTTTCTCAAAAGCAGAGTGTGTTTCTTGTAAGGCGAGCTAGTGTTTGTTTCCCATTCTTAAACGGAGTTGAATCACATGCAGATTCTGGTCCTTGAGCAAGAGTTGTTTTCTGGTAAAGAAAGTCACTATTGCACTCCCATTGCCATCAATAGCGCAAAGAGCACTCACGTCTGTTCTCAGCAAGTACAGTGAATTTGACTGAAGAGATGCTACTGCTCTTGTCAGTTTTCTATGCAGAGTTGAACTAGATATGGCCCGTGTGTATAGGAAGCACAGTTCTTTTGTTCTGAGCAATCTCACTCTTCTGGCCATATTGAAAACACAGTAGAGTAAAAGAGGCCTTTTTTCTCAAAAGCAGAGTGTGTTTCTTGTGAGACGAGCTAGTGTTTGTTTCCCAGTCATAAACAGACTTGAATCACATGCTGTTTCTGGTACTAAAAGCAAGAATTTTTTTTGGTAAGGAAATTCACTATTGCGGTCCCATTGCCATACACAGTGCAAATAGCACTCGAGTCTGTTCCCAGCAAGTACAGTGTATTGGACTGAAAAGAAGTTACTGTTCTTATTAGTTTCCTAAGCAGAGTTGAACTAGATGAGGCCCTTGTGTGTAGAAGCACAATTCTTTTGATCTGAGCAAACTCACTCTTCTGGCCCAATAAGAAACACAGTAGAGTAGAAGAGTGCTGTTTTCCCCAAAGCAGAGTGTGTTTATTGAAAGGCAAGCTAGTGTGTGATTTCCACTCATAAACGGAGTTGAATCACATGCAGTTTCTGGTCCGAAGTGCAAGAGATGTTTTCTGGTAAGGAAAGTCACTCTTGCGCTCCCACTGCCAAACACAGTACAAAACATTCACCCCTTGTACCCAGCAAGTACATTGTATTGGACTGAAGAGAAGCTACAGTTTTTATCAATTTCCTAAGCAGAGTTGAACTAGATATGGCCCATGTGTGTAGGAAGCACAGTTCTTTTGTTCTGAACAAGCTCAATCTACTGGCCCTACAGAAAACACAGTAGAGTAGAAGAGGCCTCTTTTCTCAAAAGCAGAGTGTGTTTCTTGTAAGACGAGCTAGCGTTTGTTTCCAATTCATAAACAGACTTGAATCACATGCTGTTTCTCGTCCTAAAAGCAAGAATTCCTTTCTAGTAGGGAAATTCACTATTGCACTCCCATTGCCATACACAGTGCAAATAGCACTCTGCTCTGTTCACAGCAAGTACAGTGTAATGGACTGAAGAGAAGCTATTGTTCTTAATTAGTTTCCTAAGCAGAGTTGAACTATATGTGGCCCGTGTGTGTAGGAAGCACCATTCTTTTGATCTGAGCAAACTTACTCTTCTGGCCTTATAATAAACACAGTGGAGTATAAGAGTGCTCTTTTCTGAAAAGAAGAGTATGTTTCTTGTAAGTCGAGCTAGTGTATGTTTCCCATTCATAAACGAAGTTGAATCACATGTAGTTTCTGGTCCTATGAGCAAGAGTTGTTTTCTGGTAAGGAAAGTCATGATTGCACTCCCATTGCCATACACAGTGCAAAAAGCACTCACGTCTCTTTCCTACAAGTACAGTGTATTGGACTGAAGTGAAGCTACTGTTCTTGTTAGTTTCCTAAGCAGAGTTGAACTAGATATGGCCCGTGTGTAGATATCACAGTTCTTTTGTTCTGAGCAAGCTCACTCTTCTGGCCCTGTAGGAAACAGAGTAGAGCAGAAGAGTGCTCTTTTCTCAAAAGCACAGTGTGTTTATTATACGGCAAGCTAGTGTTTGTTTCCCATTCATAAATGGAGTTGATTCACATGCAGTTTCTGGTCCTATGAGCAAGAGTTGTTTTCTGGTAAGGAAAGTCACTATTGTGTTCTCCATGCCATACACAGTTCAAATAGCACTCTGGTCTGTTCCCATCAAGTGCAGTGTATTGGAACGAATGAAGCTACTGTTCCTGTCAGTTTCTTAAGCAGAGTTGAACTAGATAAGGCCCGTGTGTGTAGGAAGCATAGTTCTTTTGTTCTGAGCAAGCTCACTATTCTGGCCCTAGAGGAAACACAGTAGAGTAGAATAGTGCTCTTTTCTCAAAACATTGTGTGTTTCTTGTAAGGCGAGCTAGTGTTTGTTTCCGATTCATAAACAGTGTTGAATCATATGCGGTTCAGATCCTACAAGCAAGAGTTCTTTTCTGGATAGAAATTCACTATTGCACTCCCATTGCAATACACAGTGCAAATAGCACTCACGTCTGTTTCCAGCAAGTACAGTGTATTGGACTGAAGAGAAGCGGCTATTCTTATCAGTTTCCTAAGGAGAGTTGAAATAGATATGGCCCGTGTGTGTAGGAAGTACAGTTCTTTTGTTCTGAGCAAGCTAACTGTTCTGACCCTATGGAAACACTGTAGAGTAGAAGAAGTGTTCTTTTCTCAAAACCATGGTGTGTATCTTGTAGGGCGAGTTAGTGTTTGTTTCCAGTTCATAAATGGAGGTGAATCACATGAAGTTTCTGGTCTTACGAGCAAGAGTTGTTTTCTAGTAAGGAAAGTCACTATTGCGCTCCCATTGCCATAAACATTGCAAATAGCACTAGCGTCTGTTCCCAGCAAGTACAGTGTATTGGACTGAAGAGTAGCTACTGTTCTTGTCAGTTTCCTAAGTAGAGTTGAACTAGATAAGGCCCGTGTGTAGATATCACAGTTCTTTTTTTCTGAGCAAGCTCATTCTTCTGACACTGTAGGAAACAGAGAAGAGTAGAAGAGTGCTCTTTTCTCAAAAGCACAGTGTGTTTCTTGTAAGGCACGCTAGTGTTTGTTTCCCATTCATGAACCGAGTTTAATCATATGAAGTTTCTGGTCCTACAAACAAGAGTAGTTTTCTGGTAAGAAAAGTCACTATTGTGTTCCCCTTGTCATACACAGTTTAAATAGCACTGATGTCTGTTCCCAGCAAGTGCAGTGTGTTGGAATGAATGAAGCTACTGTTCTTGTCAGTTTCCTAAGTAGAGTTGAACTAGATATGGCTCATGTGTTTAGGAAGCACAGTTCTTTTGTTCCGTGTAACCTCATAGTTCTGACCCTATAGGAAACACAGAATAGTAGAAAAGAGCTCTTTTCTCAAAAGCATGGTGTTTTTCTTGTAAGGCGAGCTAGTGTTTGTTTCCCATTCATGAACTGAGTTGAATCACATGCAGTGTCTGGACCTTCGAAAAAGAGGTGTTTCCTGGTAAGGAAAGTCACTATTGTGACTCGCGTCTGTTCCCAACAATTACAGTGTATTGGACTGAATGAAGCTACTGTTCTTGTCAGTTTTCTAAGCAGAGGTGAACTAGATATGGCCCGTGTGTGTAGGAAGCACAGTTCTTTTGTTCTGAGCAAGCAAACTCTTCTGGCACTATAGGAAACACTGCAGAGTAGTAGAGTGCTTCTTTCTCAATAGCAGTGTGTTTTTCTTGTAAGGCAAGCTAGTGTTTGTTTCCCATTCAAAAACGGAGTTGAATCATATGCAGTTTCTGGTCCTACAAGGAAGAGTTGTTTTCTGGTAAGGAAATCAGCATTGCGCTTTCATTGCCATACACAGTGTAAATAGCACTCAAGTCTGTTCCCAGCAAGTACAGTGTATTGTACTGAA
The DNA here is from genome assembly GCF_949786415.1 of Peromyscus eremicus. Classification (NCBI taxonomy): domain Eukaryota; kingdom Metazoa; phylum Chordata; class Mammalia; order Rodentia; family Cricetidae; genus Peromyscus; species Peromyscus eremicus. The sequence continues at coordinate 122,528 of NC_081424.1, read as the reverse complement.
GAGAAGCTACTGTTCTTGTCAGTTTCCTAATCAGAGATGAACTAGATATGGTCCATGTGTGTAGGAACCACAGTTCTTTGTTGTGAGCAAGTTCACTGTTCTGGCCCTATAGGAAACAGAGTAGAGTAGAAGAGTGCTCTTTTCTCAAAAGCATAGTCTATTTCTTGTAAGGCGAGCTAGTGTTTGTTTCACATTCATAAACGGAGTTGAATCACATGCAGTTTCTGGTCCTAGAGCAAGAATTGTTTTCTGGTAAGGAAGATCACTATTGCACTCCCATTTCCTATACACCGAGCAAATAGCACTCATGTCTTTTCACAGCAAGTACAGTGTATTGGACTGAAGAGAAGCTACTGTTATTTTGAGTTTCCTATGGAGAGTTGAACTGTATATGGTCTGGGTGTGTAGGACGCACAGTTCTTTTGTTCTGAGCAATCTCACTCTTCTGGCCCTGTAGGAAACTGAGTAGAGTAAAGAGTGATCTTTTCTCAAAAGGAGAGGGTATTTCTGGTAAAGTGAGCTAGTGTTTGTTTCCCATTCAAAAACGGAGTTGAATCACATGCAGTTTCTGTTCCTATGAGCAAGACTTGTTTTTTGTAATTAAAGTCACTATGGCATGCCCACTGCCATACCCATTGAAAATAACACTTGCGTCTGTTCCCAGCAAGTACAGTGTATTGGACTGAAGAGAAGCTACTGTTCTTGTTAGTTTCCTAAGCAGAGTTGAACTAGATGTGGCTTATGTGTGTAGGAAACACATTTCTTTTGTTCTGAGCAAGCTCACTCTTCTGGCCCTATGGAAACACAGTAGTGTAGAAGAGTGCTCTTTTCTCAAAAGCATGTGTGTTTCTTGTAAGGTGATCTAGTGTTTGTTTCCCATTCATAAACGGATTTGAATCACATGCAGTTTCTGGTCATACAAGCAAGAGTTGTTTTCTGGTAAGGAAAGTCACTATTGCATGCCCATAGCCAAACAAAGTGCAAAAAGGACTCGTGTGTGTTCCCAGCAAGTACAGGTATTGGATTGAAGAGAAGCTACTGTTCTTGTATGTTTCCTAGGCAGAATTGAACTAGATATGGCCCGTGTGTGTAGGAATCACAGTCTTTTGTTCTGTGCAAGCTCACTCTTCTGGCCCTATAGGAAACACAGTACAGTAGAAGAGTGCTCTTTTCTCAACAGCATGGTGTGTGTCTTGTAAGGCGAGCTAATAATTGTTTTCCACTCATGAACGGAGTTTAATCACATGCAGTTTCTGGTTCTATGAGCAAGAGTTGTTTTCTGGTAAAGAATGTTACTATTGCGCTCCCATTGCCATACACAGTGCAAGCAGCACTCTCGACTGTTCCCAGAAAGTACACTGTATTGGAATGAATAGAATCTACTATTCTTGTCAGTTTCCTAAGCAGAGTTGAAGTAGATATGACCGGAGTGCAGTAAGCACAGTTCTTTTGTTCTGTGCAAGCTAACTGTTCTGATCCTTTAGGAAACAGAGTAGAGGGAGAAGAATGCTCTTTTCTCAAAAGCAGAGTATTTCTCTTGTAAAGCAGGCTCGTGTTTGTTTCCTATGCATAAACGGAGGTGAATCACACGTAGTTTCTCTTCCTAGGAGGAAGAGTTGTTTTCTGGTAAGGAAAAACACTATTGCGTTCCATTGGCCATTCACAGAGCAAATAGTACTCGCGTCTGTTCCCAGCAAGTACAGTGTATTGGACTGAAGAGTAGCTACTGTTCTTGTCAGTTTCCTAAGCAGAGTTGAACTATATATGGCCCGTGAGTAGGAAGCACAGTTCTTTTGTTCTGTTCAAACTCACTGTTCTGTCACTTCAGGAAACACAGTAGAGTAGAAGAGTGCTCTTTTCTCAAAAGCAGGGTGTGTTTCTTGTAAGACAAGCTAGTATTTTTTTCCCATTCATAAACGGAGTTGAATCACACACAGTTTTTGGTCCTACGAGCAAAAGTTGTATTTTGTTAAGGAAAGTCACTATCGTGCTCCCTTTGCCAAACAGTGAAAATAGCACTCACATCTGTTCCCAGCAAGTACAGTGTATTGGACTATAGAGAAGCTACTGTTTGTGTCAGTTTCCTAAGCAGAGCTGAACTAGACATGGCTCGTGTGTGTAGTAAGCACAGTTCATTTGTTCTGAGCTAGCTCACTCTTCTGGCCCAATAGGAAAGTCACTATTTTGCTCCCATTTCCATACACAGAGCAAATAGCACTCACGTCTGTTCACAGAAACTACAGTGTATTTGACTGAAGAGAAGCTACTGTTCTTGTTAATTTCAAAGCAGAGTTGACATAGATATGGCCCGTGTTTGTAGGAAGCTCAGTTATTTTGTTCTGAGAAAAATCACTCCTCTGGCCCTATAGGAAACACAGTTGAGAAGAAGAGTGCTCTGTTCTCAAAAGCAGAGTGTGTTTCTGTAAGGCGAGATAGTATTTGTTTCCCATTCATAAACGAAGTTGAATTTCATGTAGTTTCTGGTCCTATGACAAAAGTTGTTTTCTGGTAAGGGAAGTCAATGCAGGACTTATATTGCCATATGCAGTGAAAAAAGCACTCGTGTCTGTTCCCAGCAATTACAGTGTATTGGACTGAACAAAAGCTACTGTTCTGGTCAATTTCCTTAGCAGAGTTGATGTAGATATGGCCCGTGTGTATAGGATGCACAGTTCTTTTGTTCTGAGCAAGCTCACTCTTCTGGCCCTATAGGAAACACAGTAGAGTTTATAGAGTGCTCTTTTCTCAAAATTAGAGTGTGTTTCTTGTAAGGCAAGCTAGCATTTGTTTCCCATTCATAAACAGAGTTCAATCATATGCAGTTTCTGTTCCTACGAGCAAGAGATGTTTTCTGGGAAGGAAAGTCACTATTATGCTCCCATTGACATACACAGTGCAAATAGCACTCATGTCTATTTCCAGCAAGTACTTTGTACTGGATTCAAGAGAAGCGACTGTTCTTGTCAGTTTCCTAAGCAGAGTTGAACTAGATATGGCCCGCATATGTAGGAAGCACAGCTCTTCTGTGATGAGCAAGCTAACTGTTCTGGCCTATGGAAACACAGTAGAATAGAAGAGTGCTCTTTTCTCAAAAGCAGAGTGTGTTCCTTGTAAGGCAAGCTAGTGTTTGTTTCCCATTCATAAACAGAGTTGAACCACATGCAGCTTCTGGTCCTAAGAGCAAGAGTTGTTTCTTGTAAGGAAAGTCACTATTGCACTAACTTTGCCATACACAGTGAAAATAGCACTCGGATCTGTTCCCAGCAAGTACAGGTGTTGGACTGAAGAGAAGCTACTGTTCTTGTCAGTGTCCTAAGCAGAGTTGAAGTAGATAAGGCCCGTGTGGGTAGGAAGCACAGTTCTTTGGATCTGAGCAAGCTCACTGTTCGGGCGCTATAGGAAACACAGGAGAGTAGAAGAGGGCTCTTTTTTCAAAAGCAGAGTGTGTTTCTTGTAAGGCGAGCTAGTGTTTGTTTCCCATTCATAAACATAGTTGAATCACATGCAATTTCTGGTCCTATGAGCAACAGTTGTTTTCTGGTAAGGAAAGTCACTATTGCGCTCCCATTGCCATACACAGTGCAAATAGCACTCATGTCTGTTCCCAGCAAGTACAGTGTATTGAACTTAAGAGACTCTACTGTTCCTGTCAGTTTCCTAAGCAGAGTTGAGGTAGAAATGGCCCGAGTGTGTAGGAAGAACAGTTCTTTTGTTCTTTGAAAGCTCACAGTTCTGGCCCTGTAGGAAACACAGTAAAGTAGAAGAGTGCTATTTTTTCAAAAGCAGACTGTGTTTCTTGTAAGGCGAGCTAGTGTTTGTTTCCCATTCATAAAAGAAGGTGAATTGCATGCAGTTTCTGGTCCTAAGAGCAAGAGTAGATTTCTGGTAAGGAAAGTCACTATTTGCTCCCATTTCCATACACAGAGCAATTAGCATTCACGTCTGTTCACAGAAAGTGCAGTGTATTGGACTGAAGAGAAGCTACTGTTCTTGTCAGTTTTCTAGGCAGAGTTTAACTAGATATGGCTCGTGAGTGATGGAAGCACAGTTCTTTTTTTCTGAGCAAGCTTACAGTTTGGGCCCTATAGGAAACACAGTAGAGTGGAAGAGTTCTCTTTTCTCAAAAGCAGAGTTTGTTTCTTGTAAGGCGAGCTAGTGTTTGTTTCCGATTCATAAACGGAGTTGAATCACATGCAATTTCTGGTTCTAAGAGCAAGAGTTGTTTCTGGTAATAAAAGTCAATATTGCGCTCCCATTGCCATACACACTGCAAATAACATTCGCGTGTGTTTCCAGCAAGTACAGTGTATTGGACTGAAGAGAAGCTACTGTTATTTTCAGTTTTCTAAGGAGAGTCGAACTGTATATGGCCTGTGTGTGTAGGAAGCACAGCTCTTTTGTTCTAAGCAATCTCACTCTTCTGGCCCTATAGGAAACTGAGTAGAGTAAAGAGTGCTCTTTTCTCAAAAGGAGAGGGTATTTCTGGTAAGTCGAGCTAGTGTTTGTTTCCCATTCATTAACGGAGTTGAATCACATGCAGTTTTTTTTTTCCTATGAGCAAGAGTTGTTTTATGGTAAGGAAAGTCACTCTTGCGCTCTCATTTTCATACATTGTGCAAATAGCACTTGTGTATTTTCCCAGCAAGTACCGTGAATTGGACTGAAGAGAAGCAAACTGTTCTTTTCAGTTTCCAAAGCAGAGTTCAACTAGATATGGCCCGTGCATGTAGGAAACACAGTTCTTCTGTGATGAGCAAGGAAACTGTTCTGGCCCTACAGAAACACAGAGGAATAGAAGAGATCTCTGTTCTCAAAAGCAGAGTGTGTTTCTTTTAAGGCGAGCTAGTTTTTGTTTCCCATTCATAAACGAAGTTGAAAACATGCAGTTTATGTTCCTAAGAGCAAGTGTTGTTTTCTGATAAGGAAAGTCACTATTGCGCTTTCATTGCCAAACACAGTGCAAATAGCCCTTGCGTATTTTCCCAGCAAGTACAGTATATTGGACTGAAGAGAATCTTCTGTTCTTGTCAGTTTCCAAAGCAGAGTTCAACTAGATATGGCCCGTGCATGTAGGAAACACAGTTCTTCTGTGATGAGCAAGGAAACTGTTCTGGCCCTTTGGAAACACAGAGGAATAGAAGAGATCTCTGTTCTCAAAAGCAGAGTGTGTTTCTTGTAAGGCGAGCTACTTTTTGTTTCCCATTCATAAACGAAGTTGAAAACATGCAGTTTATGTTCCTAAGAGCAAGTGTTGTTTTCTGGTAAGGAAAGTCACTATTGCGCTCCCATTGCCATACACAGTGCAAATAGCACTCACGTATTTTCGCAGCAAGTACAGTATATTGGACTGAAGAGAATCTTCTGTTCTTGTCAATTTCCAAAGCAGAGTTCAACTACATATGTCCCGTGCATGTTGGAAACACAGGTCTTCTGTGATGAGCACCAAACTGTTCTGGCCCTATGGAAACAAAGAAAAATAGAAGAGATCTCTGTTCTCAAAAGCAGAGTGTGTTTCTTGTAAGGCGAGCTAGTTTTTGTTTTCCACTCATAAATGAAGTTGAAAACATGCAGTTTATGTTCCTAAGAGCAAGTGTTGTTTTCTGGTAAGGAAAGTCACTATTGCGCTCCCATTGCCATACACAGTGCAAATAGCACTCGTGTTTGTTCCCAGCAAGTACAGTATATTGGACTGAAGAGAATCTTCTGTTCTTGTCAGTTTCTTAAGTGGAGTTGAACTAGATATGGCTCATGTGTGTAAGAAACACAATTCTTTTCTTCAGAGCAAGCTCACTCTTCTGGCCCTATAGGAAACTGACTAGAGTAAAGAGTGCTCTTTTCTCAAAAGCAGAATGTGTTGCTTGTAAGGCAAGCTAGTGTTTGTTTCCTATTAATAAACGGAGTAGAATCACATGCAGTTTCTGGTTCTATGAGCAAGAGTTGTTTCCTGGTAAGGAAAGTCACTATTGCGCTTCCAATTCATACACAGTGCAAAAAGCTCTCGCGTCTGTTCCCAGCAAGTACAAGGTATTGGACTGAAGAGAATCTACTGCTCTTGTCAGTTACCTAAGCAGAGTTGAACTAGATATGCCTCGTGTGTATAGGAAGCACAGTTCTTTTTTTCTAACTTACCTCACTCTTCTGGCCCTATAGGAAACACAGTAGAGTAGAAGAGTGTTCTTTACTGAAAAGCAGAGTGTGTTTCTTGTAAGGTGAACTAGTGTTTGTTTCCCATTCATAAACGGAGTTCAATCACATACAGTTTCTGGTCCTACGAGTAATAATAATTTTCTCGTAAGATAAGTCACTATTGTGCTCCCATTGCCATATACAGAGCAAATAGCACTCACGTCTGTTCACAGCCAGTACAGTGTATTGGACTGAAGAGAAGGTACTTTTCTTGTTAGTTTCCTAAGCAGAGTTGAACTATATGTGGCCCATGTATATAGGAAGCACAGTTCTTCTGTGATGAGCAAGCTAACGGTTCTGGCCCTATAGGAAACACAGTAGAGTAGAAGAGTGCTCTTTTATCAAATTAGAGTGTGTTTCTTGTAATGCGAGCTAGTGTTTGTTTCCCATTCATAAACGGAGTTGAATCACATGCATTTTCTGGTCCTACAATCAAGAGTTGTTTTCTGGTAAGGAAAGACACTATTGTGCTTCCATTGCCATACACAGTGCAAATTGCACTCGCGTCTGTTCCCAGCAAGTACAGCGTATTTGATTGAAAGAAGCTACTGTTCTTGTCAGTTTTAAAGCAGAGTTGAACTGCATATGGCACATGTGTTTAGGAAGCACAGTTTTATGTTCTGAGCAAGCACACAGTTCGGGCCCTATAGGAAAAACAGTACAGTAGAAGAGTGCTCTTTTCTAAAAAGCAGAGTATGTTTCTTGTAAGGCAAGCTAGTGTTTATTTCCCATTTATAAACGGAGTTTAATCACATGCTATTTATGGTCCTTAGAGCAAAAGTTGTTTTCTCGTAAGGAAACTCACTATTTAGCTCACATTGTCACACACCGTGCTAATAGCACTCGCATCTGTTCCCCGCAAATACAGTGAATTGGACTGAAGAGAAGCTGCTGTTCTTGTCAGTTTCCTAAGCAGAGTTGAAGTAGATATGTCCTGTGTGTGTAAGAAGCACTGTTCTTTTGTTCTGACTTACCTCACTCTTCTGGCACTATAAGAAACACAGTAGAGTAGAAGAGTGCTCTTTTCTCAAAAGGAGAGTGTGTTTCTAGCAATGCGAGCTAGTTTTTGTTTCCCATTCATAAACGCAGCTGAATCACATGCAGTTTCTGGTCCTATGAGAAAGAGTTGTTTTCTGGTAACGAAAGTCACTGTTGTGTTCCCCTTGCCATACATAGTGTAAATAGCACTCGTGATGTTTCCAGCAAGTACAGTGTATTGGACTGAAGAGTAGGTACTGTTCTTGTCAGTTTCCTAAGCAGAGTTCAACTAGATATTGCCAGTGTGTGTACAAAACACAGTTCTTTTGTTCAGACCAAGCTCACAGTACAGGCCCTATAGGAAACAAGGGAGATAGAAGAGTGCTCTTTTCTCAAAAGCAGAGTTCAACTAGATATGGCCCGTGTGTGTAGGAAGCACAGTTCTTTTGTTCTGAGAAAGCTCACTCTTCTGGCCCTTTAGGAAACACAGTAGAGTAGAAGAGGGCCCCTTTCTCAAAAGCAGAGTGTGTTTCTTGTAAGGCGAGCTAGTGTTTACTTCAGATTCATTAACGGAGTTGAATCACATGCAGTTTCTGGTCCTTAAAGTAAAAGTTGTTTTCTCGTAAGGAAAGTCACTATTGTGCTCCCATTGTCATACACTTTGCAAATGGAACTCGTGTCTGTTCGAAGCAAATACATTGTACTGGACTGAAGAGAAGATACTGTTCATGTCAGTTTCATAAGAAGAGTTGAACTAGACATAACCCTTATGTGTAGGTAGCGCATTTCTTTTGTTCTGAGCAAGCTCACTCTTTTGGCCCTATAGGGAGCACAGTAGAGTAGAAGAGTGCTCTCTTCTCAAAAGCAGAGTGTGTTTCTTGTAGGGTGATCTAGTGTTTGTTTCCCATTCATAAACGGAGTTGAATCAGTTGCAGTTTCTGGTCCTACGAGCAAGAGGTTTTTTTTTGGTAAGGATAGTAACTATTGTGCTCCCATTGCCATTCACAGTGCAAATAGCACTCGCGTCTGTTCCAAGCAAGTACAGTGTATTGGACTGAAAATAAGCTACTGTTCTTGTCAGTTTCCTAAGCAGAGTTGAACTGTAAATGGCCCGTTTGTGTAGGAAGCACAGTTCTTTTGTTCTGAGCAAGCTCACTTGTCTGGCCCTATAGGAAGCACAGTAGAGTAGAAGAGTGCTCTTTTCTCAAAAGCAAAGTGTGTTTCTTGTAAGGCGGGCTAGTGTTTGTTTCCCATTCATAAACGGAGTTGAATCACATGCACTTTCTGTTTCTATGAACAAGAGTTGTTTTCTGATAAGGAGAGTCACTATTGCGCTCCCATTGCCATACACAGTGCAATAGCACTCACGTCTATTCCCAGCAAGTAGAGTGTATTGGACTGAAGAGAAGCTACTGTTCTTGTCAGTTTTTAGGAAGAGTTGAACTGTATATGGCCCCTGTGTGTAGGAAGCACAGTTTTATGTCCTGAGTAAGCTCACTGTTCTGGCCCTATAAGAAACACAGTAGAGTAGAAGAGTGCTCTTTTCTCAAAAGCAGAGTGTATTTCTTGTAAGGTGAGCTAGTGTTTATTTCCCTTTCATAAACGGAGTTGAATCACATGCTGTTTTTTGTCCTCAGAGCTAGAGTTGTTTTCTGGTAAGGAAAGTCACTATTGCGTTCCCGTTGCCATACTCAGTGCAAACAGCACTCGCGTCTGTTCCCAGCAAGTACAGTGTATTGGACTGAAGAGAAGCTACTGTTCCTGTCAGTTGTCTATGCAGAGTTGAACTAGATATGGCCCATGTGTAGGAAGCACATTTTATTTGTTTTGAGCAAGCTAACTGTTCTGGCTCTTTGGAAACATTGTAGAGTAGAAGAGTTCTCTTTTCTCAAAAGCAGAGTGTATTTCTTGTAAGACAAGCTAGAGTTTCTTTCACATTCAAAAATGGAGTTTAATCACATGCAGTTTCTGGTCCTACGAGCAGAAGTTGTGTTCTCATAAGGAAAGTCACTTTTGTGCTCCCATTGCCATACACAGAGCAAAGAGCACTCGTGTCTGCTCCCAGCAAGTACAAGGTATTGGACTGAAGAGAATCTACTGCTCTTGTCAGTTACCTAAGCAGAGTTGAACTAGATATGGCTCTTCTGTATAGGAAGCACAGTTCATTTGTTCTCCGCAAGCTCACTGTTCTGGCCCTATAGGAATTACAGTAGAGTAGAAGAGTGCTCTTTTCTCAAAAGCAGAGTGTGTTTCTTGTAAGATGAATTAGTGTCTGTTTCCTTTTCATAAACGGAGTTGAATCACATGCAGTTTCTCTTCCTACGAGCAAGAATTGTTTTCTGGAAAGTAAGGTCACTGTTGTGTTCCCATTACCATACACAGTGCAAAGAGCACTAGCGTTTGTTCCCAGCAATTTAAGTTTATTGGACTGAACAGAAGCTACTTTACTTGTCAGTTTCCTAAGCCGAGTTGAACTAGATATGGCCCGTGTGTGTAGGAAGCACAGTTCTTTTGTTCTGAGTAAGATTACTCTTCTGGCCCCTTAGGAAAGAGAATAGAAGAGTGCTCTTTTCTCAAAAGCAGAGTGTGTTTCTTGTAAGGCAAGCTAGTGTTTGTTTCCCATTAATAAATGTAGTTGAATCACATGCAGTTTCTGGTCCTATGAGCAAGAGTTGTTTTCTGGTAAGGAAAGTCACTATTGTGTTCCCCTTGCCTTACACAGTGCAAATAGCACTTGGAATGTTCCCAGAAAGTACAGTGAATGGGACTGAAGAGAATCTACTGTTCTTGTCAGTTTCCTAAGCAGAGTTGAACTAGATATGGCCTGTGTGTGAAGGAAACCCAGTTCTTTTGTTCAGAGCAATCTCTGAGTTCCGGCCGTATATGAAACACAGTAGAGTAGAAGAGTGCAGTTTTCTCAAAAGTAGACTGTGTTTCCTGTAAGGCGAGCTAGTGTTTGTTTCCCATTCATAAACTGATTTGAATCACATGCAGTTTCTGGTCCTACGAGCAAGAGTTGTTTTCTGGTAAATAAAGTCACTATTGAGTTCCCCTTGCCATACAAAGCAAATAGCTCTCTCGACTGTTCCCTGCAAGTACAGTGTATTGGACTGAAAAGAATCTACTGTTCTTGTCAGTTTTCTAAGCAGAGTTCAATGAAATATGGCCTGTGTGTATAGGAAACACTATTCTTTGTTCTGAGCAAGCTCACTGTTCTGGCCCAATCAGAAACACCGTAGAATAGAAGAGTGCTCTTTTCTCAAAAGCAGAGTGTGTTTCTTGTAAGGCAAGGTATTGTTTGTTTCCCATTAATAAATGGAGTTCAACCACATGCACTTTCTAGTCCTATGAGCAAGAGTTGTTTTCTGGTAAGGAATGTTACTGTTGTGTTCCCATTGCCATACACTGTGCAAAAAGCACTCGTGTCTGTTCCCAGCAAGCACAGTGTATTGGACAGAAGAGAAGCTACTGTTCCTGTCAGTTGTCTACGCAGAGTTGAACTAGATATGGCCCGTGTGTAGGAAGCACATTTCATTTGTTCTGAGCAAGCTAACTGTTCTGGCCCTTTGGAAACAGTGTAGAGTAGAAGAGTTCTCTTTTCTCAAAAGCAGAGTGTATTTCTTGTAAGGCAAGCTAGTGTTTTTTTGCCATTCAAAAATGGAGTTTAATCACATGCAGTTTCTGGTCCTAAGAGCAAGAGTTGTTTTCTTATACGGAATGTCACTTTTTTGCTCCCATTGCAATACACAGTGCAAATAGCACTCGAGTCTGCTCCCAGCAAGTACAAGGTATTGGACTGAAGAGAATCTACTGCTCTTGTCAGTTTCCTAAGCAGAGTTGAACTAGATATGGCTCGTCTGTATAGGAAGCACAGTTGTTTTGTTCTCAGCAAGCTCACTGTTCTGGCACTATAGGAATTACAGTAGAGTAGAAGTGTGCTCTTTTCTCAAAAGCAGAGTATGTTTCTTGTAAGGCGAATTAGTGTCTGTTTCCCTTTCATAAACGGAGTTGAATCACATGCAGTTTCTGGTCCTATGAGCAAGGATTGTTTTCTGGAAAGGAAGGTCACTGTTGTATTCCCATTTCCATACACAGTGCAAAGAGCACTAGCCTTTGTTTCAGCAATTACACTGTATTGGAATGAAGAGAAGCTACTTTTCCTGTCAGTTTCCTAAGCCGAGTTGAACTAGATATGGCCCGTGTGTGTAGGAAGCACAGTTCTTTTGTTCTGAGTAAGATTACTCTTTTGGCCCTGTAGGAAAAAGAGTACAGTAGAAGAGTGCTCTTTTCTCAAAAGCAGAGTGTGTTTCTTGTAAGGCGAGCTAATGTTTGTTTCCCATTCATATATGGAGTTGAATCACATGCAGTATCTGGTCCTACGAGCAAGAGTTGTTTTCTGGTAAATAAAGTCACTATTGAGTTCCTCTTGCCATACAAAGCAAATAGCTCTCTCAACCGTTCCCTGCAAGTACAGTGTATTGGAATGAAAAGAATCTACTCTTCCTGTCAATTTTCTAAGCAGAGGCGAATGAGATATGGCCCGTGTGTATAGGAAACACTATTCTTTTGATCTGAGCAAGCTCACTGTTCTGGCCCAATCGGAAACACCGTAGTGTAGAAGAGTGCTCTTTTCTCAAAAGCTGAGTGTGTTTCTTTAAGGCAAGGTAGTGTTTGTTTCCCATTAATAAACGGAGTTCAACCACATGCACTTTCTAGTCCTATGAGCAAGAGTTGTTTTCTGGCAAGGAAAGTTACTGTTGTGTTCCCATTGCCATACACTGTGTAAAAAGCACTCGTGTCAGTTTCCAGCAAGCAAAGTGTATTGGACAGAAGAGAAGCTACTGTTCCTGTCAGTTGTCTATGCAGAGTTGAACTAGATATAGCCCGTGTGTAGGAAGCACATTTCATTTGTTCTGAGCAAGCTAACTGTTCTGGCCCTTTGGAAACAGTGTAGAGTAGAAGAGTTCTCTTTTCTCAAAAGCAGAGTGTATTTCTTGTAAGGCAAGCTAGTGTTTTTTTGCCATTCAAAAATGGAGTTTAATCACATGCAGTTTCTGGTCCTAAGAGCAAGAGTTGTGTTCTTATACGGAAAGTCACTTTTTTGCTCCCATTGCAATACACTGACCAAATAGCACTTGAGACTGCTCCCAGCAAGTACAAGGTATTGGACTGAAGAGAATCTACTGCTCTTGTCAGTTTCCTAAGCAGAGTTGAACTAGATATGGCTCGTCTGTATAGGAAGCACAGTTGTTTTGTTCTCAGCAAGCTCATTGTTCTGGCACTATAGGAATTACAGTAGAGTAGAAGAGTTCTCCTTTCTCAAAAACAGAGTGTGTTTCTTGTAAGGCGAATTAGTGTCTGTTTCCCTTTCATAAACCGAGTTGAATCACGTGCAGTTTCTGGTCCTTAGAGCAAGAGTTGTTTTCTCATAAGGAAAGTCACTATTAAGCTCCCATTGACATACTCAGTGCATATAGCACAAGAGTATGTTAACAGCAATTACAGTGTATTGGACTGAAGAGAAGCTACTGCTCTTGTCAGTTTCCTAACCCGAGTTGAACTAGATATGGCCCATGTGTGTAGGAAGCACAGTCATTTTGTTCTGAGCAAGCTAACTGATCTGACCCTATGGAAACACAGTAGAGTAGAAGAGTGCACTTTTCTCAAAAGCAGAGTGTGTTTCTTGTAAGGCGATCTAGTGTTTGTTTCCCATTCATAATCGGAGTATAATCACAAGAAGTTTCTGGTCCTATGAGCAAGAGTTGTTTTCTTATAAATAATGTCAGTATTGTGTTCCGCTTGCCATACAATGCAAATAGCTCTCGTGTCTGTTCCCAGCAAGTACAGTGTATTGGACGTAGAGAAGCTACTGTTCTTGTCAGTGTTCTAAGCAAAGTTGAATGAGATATGGCTCGTCTGCATAGGAAGCACAGTTCTTTTGTTTTCAGCAAGCTCACTGTTCTGGCACTATAGGAAACACAGTAGAGTAGAAGAGTGCTCTTTTCTCAAAAGCAGAGTGTGTTTCTTGTAAGGTGAGTTAGTGTCTGTTTCCCTTTCATAAATGGAGTTGAATCACATGCAGTTTCTGGTCCTACGAGAAAGAATTGTTTTCTGGAAAGGAAGGTCACTGTTGTGTTCCCATTGCCATACACAGTGCAATGAGCACTAGCATTTGTTCCCAGCAATTACAGTGTATTGTACTGAAGAGAAGCTATTTTTCTTGTCAGTTTCCTAAGCCGAGTTGAACTAGATATGTCCCATGTGTGTAGGAAGCACAGTTCTTTTGTTCTGATTAAGATTACTCTTCTTGCCCAGTAGGAAACAGAGTAGAGTAGATGAGTGCTCTTTTCTCAAAAGTAGAGTGTGTTTCTTGTAAGGCGAGCTAACGTTTGTTTCCCATTCATATATGGAGTTGAATCACATGCAGTTTCTGGTCCTTAGAACAAGAGTTGTTTTCTCGTAAGGAAAGTCACTATTGTGTTCCCATTGTCATACACAGTTAAAATAGCACTCGTGTCTGTTCCAAGCAAGTACAGTGTATTGGACTGAAGAGAAACTACTGTTCTTGTCAGTTTCCTAAGAAGAGTTGAACTGTATATGGCCCGTGTATGTAGGAAGCACAGTTCTTTTGTTCTAAGTTCACTGTTCTGTCCCTGTAGGAAACACAGAAGAGAATAAGACTGTTCTTTTCTCAAAAGCAGAGTGTGTTTCTTGTAAAGCAAGCTAGTGTTTGTTTCCCAGTCATAAACGGAGTTGAATCACATGCAGTTTCTGGTCCTACGAGCAAGAGTTTTTTTCTGGTGGGGAAAGTCACTATTGTGCTCCCATTGCCATACACAGTGCAAATAGCACTCGTGTCTGTTCCCAGCAAGTACAGTGTATTGGACTAAAGAGAATCTACTGTTCTTGTCAGTTCCCTAAGCAGAGTTGAAGTACATATGGCCCGTGTGTTTAGGAAGCACAGTTCTTTTGTTGTGTACATGCTCACTGTTCTGGCCCTATAGGAAACACAGTAGAGTAGAATAATACTCTTTTCTCAGAAGCATAGTATATTTCTTGTAAAGCAAGGTAGCTTTTGTTTCCCATTCATAAACGGAGTTGAATCACATGCAGTTTCTGGTCCTACGAGCAAGAGTTGTTTTCTGGTAATGAAAGTCACTATTGCACTCCCATTGCCCCAAACAGTGCAAATAGCACTCGCATCTGTTCCCGCAAGTACAGTGAATTGAACTGAAGAGAAGCTACTGTTCCTGTCAGGTTTCTAAGCAGAGTTGAACTAGATATGGCCCATGAGTTTAGGAAGCCCATTTCATTTGTTCTAAGCAAGCTAACTCTTCTGGTGCTATGGAAACACAGTAGAGTAGAAAAGTGCTGTTTTCTCAAAAGCAGAGTGTTTTTCTTGTAAGGCAAGCTCGTGTTTTTTTTCCATTCAGAAATGGAGTTGAATCACATGCAGTTTCTGGTCCTCCAGGCAAGCGTTGTTTTCTGGTAAGGAAAGTCACCATTGCGATCCCATTGCCATACACATTGCAAAGAGCCCTCATGTCTGTTCTCAGCAAGTACAGTGTATTGAACTGAAGAGAAGCTACTGTTCCTGTGAGTTTCCTAAGCAGAGTTGAACTAAATTTGGCCCGTGTGCATAGGAAGCACATTTCATTAGTTCTGAGCAAGCTCACTCTTCTGGCCCTATGGAAACACAGTAGAGTAGAAGAGTGCTCATTTCTCAAAAGCAGAGTGTGTATCTTGTAGGGCAAGCTAGTGTTTTTTTCCCATTCAAAAATGGAGTTGAATCACATGCAGTTTCTGGTCCTATGTGCTAGAGTTGTTTTCTGGTAAGAAGAGTCACTTTTGAGCTCCCATTGCCATACACAGAACAAATAGCACTCGCGTCTTTTCCCGGCAACTACAAGGTATTGAACTGAAGAGAATCTACTGCTCTTGTCAGTTTCCTAAGCAGAGTTGAACTAGATATGGCCCGTCTGTATAGAAAGCACAGTTCTTCTGTTCTGAGCAAGCTCACTGTTCTGGCACTATAGGAATTACTGTAGAGTAGAAGAGTGCTCTTTTCTCAAAAGCAGAGTGTGTTTCTTGTAAGGCAAGCTAGTGTTTCTTTCCCATTCATAAATGGAGTTGAATCACACAAAGTTTCTGGTCATACGAGCAAGAGTTATTTTCTGGTACAAAAAGTCACTATTGCGCTCCCTTTGACATACATAATGCAAATATCACTCGCATCTCTTCCCAGCACATACAGTGTTTTGGACTGAGGAGAAGCTACTGTTGTTGTCAGTTTCCTAAGCAGAGCTGAACTAGATGTGGCCCGAGTGTGTAGGAAGCACAGTTCATTTGTTTTGAGCAAGCATACTCTTTTGGCTTCATAGGAAACACAGTAGAGTAGAAGAGTGCTCTTATTTCAAAAGAAGAGTGTGTTTCTTTTAAGGCGAGATAGTATTAGTTTCCCATTCATCAACGGAGTTGAATCACATGCAGTTTCTGGTCTTAAGATCAAGAGTTGTTTTCTCCTAAGGAAAGTCACTATTGTGCTCCCATTGCCGTACAGTGCAAATAGCACTCGCGTCTGTTCTCTTCAAGTACAGTGTATTGGATTGAAGAGAAGCTAATGTTCCTGTCAGTTTCCTAAGCAGAGTTGAACTGTATATGGCCTGTGTGTGTAGGAAGCACAGTTCTTTTTTTATGAGTAAGTTCAATGTTCTGTCCCTGAAGGAAACACAGTAGAGAAGAAGAGTGCTCTTTTTTGAAAAGCAGAGTGTGTTTCTTGTAAAGTAAGCTAGGGTTTGTTTCCCATTCATAAAATAGTTGAATCACGTGCAGTTTCTGGTCTTAGAAGCAAGAGTTATTTTCTGGTAGGGAAAGTCACTATTGCACGGCCATTGCCATATACTGTGCAAATAGCACTCACGTCTGTTCCCAGCAAGTACAGTGTATTGGACTTCAGATAAGCTATTGTTCTTGTCAGTTTCCTAAGAAGAGTTGAAGTAGATATGGCTCGTGTGTGTAAAAAGCCCAGTTTTTTTTTTTTTTTGTTCTGTGCATGCTCACTGCTCTGGCCCTATAGGAAACAGAGTAGAGTAGAATAGTGCTCTTTTCTCAGAAGCATAGTATATATCTTGTAAGACGAGGTAGGGTTTGTCTCCCATTCATAAACGGAGTTGAATCAAATGCATTTTGGTCCGACGAGCAATAGTATTTTTCTGGTAATGAAAGTCACTATTGTGCTCCCCTTGTCATACATAGTGAAAATAGCCCTCGCATCTGTTCCCAGCAAGTACAGTGCATGGACTGAAGGGAAACCACTGTTCTTATCAGTTTCCTAAGCAGAGTTGAACTAGATATGGCCTGTGTATAGGAAGCACAGTTCTTCTGTTCTGAGCAAGCTCACTCTTCTGGCCCTATAGGAAAGACAGTGGAGTAGGAAAGTGCTCTTTTCTCAAAAGCACACTGTGTTTTTCTTGTAAGGCGACCTAGTGTTTGTTTGCCACTCATAAACGAAGTTGAACAACATGCAGATTCTGGTCCTACAGCAAGAGTTGTTTTCTGGTAAGGAAAGTCAGTAATGTGCTTGCTATGCCATATGCAGTGCAAATAGCACTGACATCTGTTCCCAAGAAGTACTGTGTATTGAACTGAAGAGATGTTCCTGCTCTTGTCAGTTTCCTAAACAGAGTTGAACAAGATATGGCTGGTGTGTATAGGAAGCACAGTTCTTTTGTTCTGAGCAAGCTCCCTCTTCTGCCCCTATAAAAAACAGAGTAGAGTAGAAGAGTGCTCTTTTCTCAAAAGCAGAGTGTGTTTCTTGTAAGGCGAGCTAGTGTTTGTTTCCCAGTCCTAAATGGAGTTGAATCACATGCAGTTTCTTGTCCTACGAGCAAGAGTTGTTTTCTGGTAAGAAGAGTCACTATTGCGCTCCCATTGCCATACACAGTGCAAATAGCACTCACGTCTGTTCCCACCAAGTACAGTGTATTGGACTGAAGAGAAGCTACTGTTCTCGTCAGTTTCCTAAGTGGAGTTGAACTAGATATGGCCCGTGTGTTGGAAGCACAGTTCTTTTGTTCTGAGCAAGCTCACTATTCTGGCACTATAGAAAACACAGTAGAGTAGAAGAGTGCTCTTTTCTCAAAAGCAGAGTGTGGTTCTTGTAAGGTGGGCTAGTGCTTCTTTCCCATTCATAAACGAAGTAGAATCACATGCAGTTTCTGATCCTACCAGCAAGAGTTGTTTTCTGGTAAGGAAAGTCACTATTGCATTCCCATTGCCATAAGTACTGCAAATAGCACTCGGGTATGTTCCCAGCAAGTACAGGGTATTGGACGTAGAGAAGCTACTGTTCTTGTCAGTGTTCTAAGCAGAGTTGAATGAGATATGGCTCGTCTGTATAGGATGCACAGTTCTTTTGTTCTCAGCAAGCTCACTGTTCTGGCACTATAGGAATTACAGTAAAGTAGATGAGTGCTCTTTTCTCAAAAGAAGAGTGTGTTTCTTGTAAGGTAAATTAGTGTCTGTTTCCCTTTCATAAACGGAGTTGAATCACATGCAGTTTCTGGTCCTACGAGCAAGAGTTGTTTTCTGGAAAGGAAGGTCACTGTTGTGTTCCCATTGCCATAAACAGTGCAAAGAGCACTAGCGTTTATTCCCAGCAATTACAGTGTATTGTACTGAAGAGAAGCTATTTTTCTTGTCAGTTTTCTAAGCCGAGTTGAACTAGATATGGCCCGTGTGTGTAGGAAGCACAGTTCTTTTGTTCTGATTAAGATTACTCTTCTGGCCCAGTAGGAAACAGAGTAGAGTAGATGAGTGCTCTTCTCTCAAAAGTAGAGTGTGTTTCTTGTAAGGCAAGCTAATGTTTGTTTCCCATTCATATATGGAGTTGAGTCACATGCAGTTTCTGGTTCTTAGAGCAAGAGTTGTTTTCTCGTAAGGAAAGTCACTATTGTGCTTCCATTGTCATACACAGTTAAATTAGCACTCGTGTCGGTTCCCAGCAAGCACAGTGTATTGGACTGAAGAGAAGCGACTGTTCTTGTCCGTTTCCTAAGAAGAGTTGAACTGTGTATGGCCTGTGTATGTAGGAAGCACAGTTCTTTTGTTCTAAGTTCACTGTTCTGTCCCTGTAGGAAACACAGAAGAGAATAAGACTGTTCTTTTATCAAAACAGAGTGTGTTTCTTGTAAAGCAAGCTAGTGTTTGTTTCCCAGTCATAAACAGAGTTGAATCACATGCAGTTTCTGGTCCTATGAGCAAGAGTTGTTTTCTGGTAATGAAAGTCACTATTGTGCTCCCATTGTCACAAACAGTGCAAATAGCACTATCGTCTGTTCCCAGCAAGTACAGTGTATTGGACTGAAGAGAAGCTACTCTTCCTGTCAGGTTCCTAAGCAGAGTTGAACTAGATATGGCCCATGTGTTTAGAAAGCACATTTCATTTGTTCTAAGCAAGCTAACTCTTCTGGTGCTATGGAAACACAGTAGAGTAGAAGAGTGCTCTTTTCTCAAAAGCAGAGTGTGTTTCTTGTAAGGCGAGCTCGTGTTTTTTTCCCATTCAGAAATGGAGTTGAATCACATGCAGTTTCTGGTCCTCCAGGCAAGCGTTGTTTTCTGGTAAGGAAAATCACCATTGTGATCCCATTGCCATACACATTGCAAAGAGCCCTCATGTCTGTTCTCCGCAAGTACAGTGTATTGAACTGAAGAGAAGCTACTGTTCCTGTGAATTTCCTTAGCAGAGTTGAACTAAATATGGCCGTGTGCGTAGGAAGCACATTTCATTAGTTCTGAGCAAGCTCACTCTTCTGGCCCTATGGAAACACAGTAGAGTAGAAGAGTGCTCATTTCTCAAAAGCAGAGTGTGTATCTTGTAGGGCAAGCTAGTGTTTTTTTCCCATTCAAAAATGGAGTTGAATCACATGCAGTTTCTGGTCGTATGAGCAAGAGTTGTTTTGTGGTAAGAAGAGTCACTTTTGAGCTCCCATTGCCATACACAGAACAAATAGCATTCACGTCTGTTCCCGGCAACTACAAGGTATTGAACTGAAGAGAATCTACTGCTCTTGTCAGTTTCCTAAGCAGAGTTGAACTAGATATGGCCCGTCGGTATAGAAAGCACAATTCTTTTGTTCTGAGCAAGCTCACTCTTCTGGCCAATAGAAAACCCAGTAGAGTAGAAGAGTGCTCTTTGCTCAAAAGCTGAGTGTGTTTCTTGTAAGGCAAGCTAGTGTTTGTTTCCTATTCATAAACGGAATTGAATCACATGCAGTTTCTGCTTCTAAAAGCTAGAGTTGTTTTCTGTTAAGGAAATTCACTTTGTGCTCACTTAACCAGATGTAGTGCAAATAGCACTCACAACTGTTACCAGCAAGTACAGTGTATTTGACTGAAGCGAAGATACTGTTCTTGTCAGTTTCTGAAGCTTAGTTGAACTAGATATGGCCCGTTTGTAGGAACCACAGTTCTTTTGTTCTGAGCAAGCGCACTCTTCTGGTCAATAGGAAACAGAGTAGAGTAGAAGAGTGCTGTTTCTACAAAACTGAGTGTGTTTCTTGTAAGGCAAGCTAGTCTTTGTTTCCTATTCATAAACGGTGTTGAATCACATGCAGTTTCTGGTCCTACGAGCAAGAGAGCAAGAGTTGTTTTCTGGAAAGGAAGGTCACTGTTGTGTTCCCATTGCCATAAACAGTGCAAAGAGCACTAGCGTTTGTTCCCAGCAATTACAGTGTATTGTACTGAAGAGAAGCTATTTTTCTTGTCAGTTTCCTAAGCCGAGTTGAACTAGATATGGCCCATGTGTGTAGGAAGCACAGTTCTTTTGTTCTGATTAAGATTACTCTTCTGGCCCAGTAGGAAACAGAGTAGAGTAGATGAGTGCTCTTCTCTCAAAAGTAGAGTGTGTTTCTTGTAAGGCGAGCTAATGTTTGTTTCCCATTCATATATGGAGTTGAATCACATGCAGTTTCTGGTCCTTAGAGCAAGAGTTGTTTTCTCGTAAGGAAAGTCACTATTGTGTTCCCATTGTCATACACAGTTAAAATAGCACTCGTGTCTGTTCCCAGCAAGCACAGTGTATTGGACTTAAGAGAAGTGACTGTTCTTGTCTGTTTCCTAAGGAGAGTTGAACTGTATATGGCCCGTGTATGTAGGAAGCACAGTTCTTTTGTTCTAAGTTCACTGTTCTGTCCCTGTAGGAAACACAGAAGAGAATAAGACTGCTCTTTTCTCAAAAGCAGAGTGTGTTTCTTGTAAAGCAAGCTAGTGTTTGTTTCCCAGTCATAAACGGAGTTGAATAACATGCAGTTTCTGGTCCTATGAGCAAGAGTTGTTTTCTGGTAATGAAAGTCACTATTGTGCTCGCATTGCCACAAACAGTGCAAATAGCACTCGCATCTGTTCCCAGCAAGTACAGTGTATTGGACTGAAGAGAAGCTACTGTTCCTGTCAGGTTCCTAAGCAGAATTGAACTAGATATGGCCCATGTGTTTAGAAAGCACATTTCATTTGTTCTAAGCAAGCTAACTCTTCTGGTGCTATGGAAACACAGTAGATTAGAAGAGTGCTCTTTTCTCAAAAGCAGAGTGTGTTTTTTGTAAGGCTAGCTAGTGTTTTTTTTCCCATTCAGAAATGGAGTTGAATCACATGCAGTTTTTGGTCCTCTAGGCAAGCATTGTTTTCTGGTAAGGAAAGTCACCATTGCACTCCCATTGTAGTACACATTGCAAAGAGCACTCGCGTCTGTTCCCTGCAAGTACAGTGTATTGAACTGAAGAGAAGCTACTGTTCCTGTGAGTTTCCTAAGCAGAGTTGAACTAAATATGGCTGTGTGTTTAGGAAGCACATTTCATTAGTTCTGAGCAAGCTCACTCTTCTGGCCCTATGGAAACACAGTAGAGTAGAAGAGTGCTCATTTCTCAAAAGCAGAGTGTGTATCTTGTAGGGCAAGCTAGTGTTTTTTTCCCATTCAAAAATGGAGTTGAATCACATGCAGTTTCTGGTCGTATGAGCAAGAGTTGTTTTGTGGTAAGAAGAGTCACTTTTGAGCTCCCATTGCCATACACAGAACAAATAGCATTCGCGTCTGTTCCCGGCAACTACAAGGTATTGAACTGAAGAGAATCTACTGCTCTTGTCAGTTTCCTAAGCAGAGTTGAACTAGATATGGCCCGTTGGTATAGAAAGCACAATTCTTTTGTTCTGAGCAAGCTCACTCTTCTGGCCAATAGAAAACCCAGTAGAGTAGAAGAGTGCTCTTTGCTCAAAAGCTGAGTGTGTTTCTTGTAAGGCAAGCTAGTGTTTGTTTCCTATTCATAAACGGAGTTGAATCACATGAAGTTTCTGCTTCTAGGAGTTAGAGTTGTTTTCTGTTAAGGAAATTCACTTTGTGCTCACTTAACCAGATGCAGTGCAAATATCACTCACGACTGTTCCCAGCAAATACAGTGTATTCGACTGAAGCAAAGATACTGTTCTTGTCAGTTTCTAAAGCTTAGTTGAACTAGATATGGCCCGTGTGTAGGAACCACAGTTCTTTTGTTCTAAGCAAGCGTACTCTTCTGGCCAATAGGAAACAGAGTAGAGTAGAAGAGTTCTCTTTCTACAAAACTGAGTGTGTTTCTTGTAAGGCAAGCTAGTCTTTGTTTCCTATTCATAAACGGTGTTGAATCACATACAGTATCTGGTCCTACGAGCAAGAGTTGTTTTCTGGTAAGGAAAGTCACTATTACGCTACCATTGCCATTTTCAGTGCAAATAACACTCGCGATTGTTCCCACAGTACAGTGTATTGGACTGAACAGAAGCTACTGTCGTTGTCAATTTCCTAAGCAGAGTTGAACTAGATATGGTCCGTGCGTGTAGGAAGCACAGTTCTTTTATTCTGAGTAAGCTAACTGTTCTGACCCTATAGGAAACATAGTAGAGCAGAAGGTTGCTCTTTTTTCAAAAACAGAGTGTGTTCCTGCTAAGGCAAGCTAGTGTTTTTTTCCCATTCATAAACAGAGTTGAATCACATGCACTTTCTAGTCCTACGAGCAAGAGTTGTATTCTGGTAAGAAAAGTCACTAAAGTACTACCATTGCCATACACATTGCAAATAGCACTCGAGTATGTTCCCCGCAAGTGCAGTGTGTGGGACTGAAGAGAAGCTACTGGTCTTGTCATTTTCATAAGCAGAGTTGAACTAGTTATGGCTCGTGTATGTTGGAATCACAGTTCTTTGTTCTGAGCAAGCTCACTCTTCTGGCCCTATAGGAAGCACAGTAAAGTAGAAGAGTGCTCTCTTTTCAAAAGCAGAGTGTGTTTCTGGTAAAGCGAGGTAGTTTTTGTTTCCCTTTCATAAACGGAGTTGAATCACATGCAGTTTCTCGTCCTACGAGAAGGGGTTTTCTGGTAATTAAAGACACATTTGTGCTCCCATTAAAATACACAGTGCAAATCGCCTTCGCGTCTTTTCCCAGCAAGTACAGTGTATTAGACTGAAGAGAAGCTACTGTTCTTGTCAGTTTCCTATGCAGAGTTGAACTAGTTATGGCCCGTGTGTGTAGGAAGCACAGTTCTTTTGTTCTGAGCAAGCTCACTGTTCTGGCCTTATAGGAAATACAGTAGAGTAGCAGAGTGCTCTTTTCTCAAAAGCAGAGTGTGTTTCTTGTAAGGCGAGCTAGTGTTTGTTTCCCATTCATAAACGGAGTTGAATCACGTGCAGTTTCTGGTCCTAGGAGCAAGAGTTTTCTGGTAAAAAAAAAAGTCACTGTAGCGCTCCCTTTGCCAAACACAGTGCAAATAGCCCTTGCATCTGTTTCCAGCAAGTACAGTGTATTGAACATAAGAGAAGATACTATTCTTCTCAGTACCTAGGCTGAGATTCACTAGATATCTCCCATGTGAGTAGGAAACACAGTACTTTTGTTCTGAGCAAGCTCACACTTCTAGCACTATAGAAAACACAGTAGAGAAGAAGAGTGCTCTTTACTCAAAAGCAGATTATGTTTTTTGTAAGGCGAGCTAGTGTTTGTTTTCCATTGATAATGGGTATTGAATCACATGCAGTTTCTCGTCCTACAAGCAAGATTTGTTTTCTGGTAAGGAAAGACACTATTGTGCTCAGATTGCCATACACAGTGCAAATAGCCCTAATGTCTGTTCCCAGCATTTACATTGTATTGGACTGAAGAGAAGCTACTGTTCTTGTCAGTTTCCTGAGCAGAATTGAACTAAATATGACCCATATGTGTAGGAAGCACAGTTCTTTTGTTCTGAGCAAGCTCACTGTTCTGGCCCTATAGGAAACACAGTAGTATAGAAGAGTGCTCTTTTCTCAAATGCTGAGTGTGATTCTTTTAAGGCGAGCCATTCTTTGTTTTCCATTCATTAAAGGATTTGAATCACATGCTCTTTCTGGTCCTAGGAGCAAGAGTTTTTTCTGGTAAAGAAAGTCACTATTGTGCTCCCATTGCCATACACAGTGCAAATAGCACTCGCGTCTGTTCCCAGCAAGGACAGTGTATTGGACTGAAGAAAAGATACTGTTCTTGTCAGTACTTAGGCTGAGTTTTACTAGATATTTCCCATGTGAGTAGGAAGCACAGTTCTTTTGTTCTGAGCAAGCTCTCCCTTCTGGTACTATAGGAAACACAGTAGAGAAGAAGAGTGCTCATTTCTCAAAAGCAGAGTGTGTTTTTTGTAAGGCGGGGTAGTGTTTGTTTCCCATCCTTAAAGGGAGTTGAATCACATGCATTTTCCTGTTCTATGATCAAGAGTTGTTTTCTGGTAAGGAAAGACACTATTGAGCTCACAATGCCATACACAGAGCAAATAGCCCTCATGTCTGTTCCCAGATATACATTGTATTGGACTGACGAGAAGCTACTGTTCTTGTCAGTTTCCTGAGCAGAATTGAACTACATATGACCCATATGTGTAGGAAGCACAGTTCTTTTGTTCTGAGCAAGCTTGCTGTTCTGGCACTTTAGGAAAGACAGTAGAATAGAAGAGTGTGCTTTTCTCAAAATCACTGTGTGTTTCTACTAAGGCGAGCTAGTGTTTGATTCCCATTCATAAACGGAGTTGAATTACATGCAGTTTCTGATCCTTAGAACAAGAGTTGTTTTCTCATAAGGAAAGTCACTATTGTGCTTCCTTTGTCATAAACAGTGCAAATAGAACTCACGTCTGTTCCCAGCAAGTACAGTGTATTGGACTGAAGAGAAGCTACTCTTCTTGTCTGTTTCCTAAGCAGAGATGAACTAGATGTGGCCCCTGTGTGTAGGAAGCACAGTTCTTTTGTTCTGAGCAAGCTCACTGTTCTGGCCCTATAGGAAACACAGTAGAATAGAAGAGTGCTCTTTTCTCAAATGCTGAGTGTGATTCTTTTAAGGCGAGCCATTCTTTGTTTTCCATTCATGAAAGGATTTGAATCACATGCTCTTTCTGGTCCTAGGAGCAAGAGTTTTTTCTGGTAAAGAAAGTCACTATTGTGCTCCCATTGCCATACACAGTGCAAATAGCACTCACGTCTGTTCCCAGCAAGGATAGTGTATTGGACTGAAGAAAAGATACTGTTCTTGTCAGTACTTAGGCTGAGTTTTACTAGATATTTCCCATGTGAGTAGGAAGCACAGTTCTTTTGTTCTGAGCAAGCTCTCCCTTCTGGTACTATAGGAAACACAGTAGAGAAGAAGAGTGCTCATTTCTCAAAAGCAGAGTGTGTTTTCTGTAAGGCGGGCTAGTCTTTGTTTCCCATCCTTAAAGGGAGTTGAATCACATGCACTTTCCCGTTCTACGAGCAAGAGTTGTTTTCTGGTAAGGAAAGACACTATTGAGCTCACAATGCCATACACAGAGCAAATAGCCGTCATGACTGTTCCCAGCATATACATTGTATTGGACTGACGAGAAGCTACTGTTCTTGTCAGTTTCCTGAGCAGAGTTGAACTAGATATGTCCCATGTGTGTAGGAAGCACAGTTCTTTGGTTCTGAGCAAGCTCACTCTTCTGGTCCTATAAGAAACACAGTAGAGAAGAAGAGTACTCTTTTCTCAAAAGCTGACTGTGTTTCTTGTAAGGCAATCTAGTGTTTGTTTCCCATTCATAAAGGGAGTTGAATCACATGCAGTTTCTGGTCCTATGATCAACAGTTATTTTCTGGTAAGGAAATCACTACTGTGTTCCTATTGCCATATACAGTGCAAACAAACCTCGTGTCTGTTCCCAGCAATACAGTGTATTGGACTGAATAGAAGCTACTGTTCTTGTCAGTTTCCTAAGCAGAGTTGAACTAGATATGGCCTGTGTGTGTAGGAAGCACAGTACTTTTGTCTCAGAAAGATCACTCTTCTGGTCCTTTAGGAAACACAGTAGAGTAGGAGAGTTCTGTTTTCACAAAAGTAGAGTGTGTTTCTTGTAAGGCGGTCTACGTTTAGTGTCCCATTCATAAAGGGAGTTGAATCACATGCAGGTTCTGGTCTTAAAAGTAAGAGTTGTTTTTTTGTAAGGAAACTCAGTATTGCGCTCCCATTGCCATACGCAGTGCAAATAGCCCTCGCATCTGTTCCCAGCAAGTACAGTGTATTGACTGAAGAGAAGCTAATGTTCCTGTCAGTTTCTGAAGCAGAGTTGAACTAGATAGGGCCGGTGTGTGTACGAAGTAAATTCCTTTTATTCTGAGCAAGCTCACTGTTCTTGCCTTAGAAACACAGTAGAGTAGAAGAGTGCTCTTTTCTCAAAAGCAACGTGTGATTCTTGTAAGGGGAGCTAGTGTTTGTTTCCATTAATGAATGGAGTGGAGTCACATGCAGTTTCTGTTCCTATGAGAAATAGTTGTTTTCTGGAAAGAAAAGTCACTATTTCGCTCAAATTACCATCCACAATGGAAATAGCCCTCGTATCTGTTCTCAAAAAGTATAGTGTATTGTACTGAAGAGAAGCTACTGTTCTTGTCAGTTTCCTAAGCAGAGTTGAACTAGATATGGCCCGTGTGTGTAGGAATCACAGTTCTTTTGTTCTGTACATGCTCACTGTTCTGGCCCTATGGGAAACACAGTAGAGTAGAAGAGTGCTCTTTCTTCAAAAGCATAGTGTGTTTCTTGTAAGGAAAGCTAGTGTTTGTTTCTCATTCATAAAAGGAGTTGAATCACATGCAGTGTCTGGTCCTATGAGCAAGTGTTGTTTTCTGGTAAGGAGAGTCACTATTGTGCTCTCTCTGCCATACATAGTGCAAATAACTCTCACGTCATTTCTCAGCTAGTACAGTGTATTGGACTGCAGAGAAGTTACTGTTCTTGTCAATTTCCTTAGCAGAGTTGAAATAGATAAGGCCTGTGTGTATATGAAATACATTTCTTTTGTTCTGAGCAAGCTCACTTCTCTGGCCCTAGAGGAAACACAGTAGAGTAGAAGAGTGGTTTTTTTCAAAAGCAGATGGTGTTTCTTGTAAGACAAGCTGGTGTTTGTTTCCCATTCATAAACAGAATTGAATCAAATGCAGTTTCTGGTTCTATGAGCTAGAGCTGTTTTCTGGTAAGGAAAGTCACTATTGTCCTCCCATTGCCATACACAGTACAAATAGCCCTCACGTTTGTTTCCAGCAAATACATTGCGCTCACATTAACAACACAGTGCAAATAGCATTCTCGTCTGTTCCTAGCAAGTACAGTGTATTGGACTGAAGAGAAGCTACTGTTCTTGTCAGTTTCCTAAGCAGAGTTGAACTAGATATGCCCCGTGTGTGTAGGAAGCACAGTTCTTTTGTTCTGAGCAAGCTCACTCTTCTGGCCCTACAGGAAACACAGTAGAGAAGAAGAGTGCTCTTTTCTCAAAAGCAGAGTGTGTTTCTTGTAAGGCGAGCTAGTGTTTGTTTCCCAGTCAGAAATGGAGTTGAATCTCATGCAGTTTCGGGTCCTACAAGTAAGAGTTGTTTTCTGGTAAGAAGAGTCACTATTGTGCTCCATTTGCCATACACTGTGCAAATAGCACTGGCGTCTGTTCCCAGCAAGTACAGTGTATTGGACTGAAGAGAAGCTACTGTTCTTGTCAGTTTCCTAAGCAGAGTTGAACTAGATATGGCCCGTGTGTGTAGGAAGCACAGTTCTTTTGTTCTGAGCAAGCTCACTGTTCTGGCCCTATAGGAAACACAGTAGAGTAGAAGAGTGCTCTTTTCTCAAAAGCAGAATGTGTTTCTTGTAAGACAAGCTAGTGTTTGTTTCCTATTCATAAACGGAGTTTAATCACATGCAGTTTCTGGTCCTAAGAGTAAGAGTTGTTTTCTGGTAAGGAAAGTCACTATTGTGTTCCCATTGCCACACACAGAGGAAATAGCACACGAGTCTGTTCCCAGCAAGTACAGTGTATTGGACTGAAGAGAAGTTACTGTTCATGTCAGTTTCCTAAGCAGAGTTGAACTAGATACGGCCCGTGTGTGTAGGAAGCACATTTCTTTTGTTCTGAGCAAGCTTACTGCTCTTGTCCTACAGGAAACACAGTAGAGTAGAAAAGTGCTCTTTTCGGAAAAGCAGAGTGTGTTTTTTGTAAGACAGGCTAGTGTTTGTATCTCATTAATAAACGGATTTGAATCTCATGCAGTTTCTGGTCCTATTAGCAAGTGTTTTTTTCTTGTAAGGAAAGTCACCTTTGCACTCCCATTGCCATACACAGTGCTAATTGCACTCGTGTCTGTTCCCAGCAAGTACAGTGTATTGCACTGAAGAGAAGATACTGTTCTTGTCAGTTTCATAAGCAGAGTTTTACTACATATGGCCCGTGAGAACAAATCACAGTTCTTTTGTTCAGAGAAAGCTTACTCTTCTGGCGCTATAGGAAACACAGTAGAGTAGAAGAGTGCTCTTTTCTCAAAAACAGAGTGTGGTTCCTGTAAGGGAAGCTAGTGTTTGTTTAACATTTTAAATGGAGTTGAATCACATGCAGTTTTTGGTCCTATGAGCAAGAGTTGTATTCTCGTCAAAAAAAAAAAAAACAACTCTATTGCGTTCCCATTGCCATCCACAGTGCAAGTAGCACTTGCGTCTGTTCCCACCAATTACAGTGTATTGGACTGAAGAGAAGCTACTGTTCTTGTCAGATTCCTAAGCAGAATTGAACTAGATATGGCCCATGTGTGTAGGAAGCACATTTCTTTTGTTCTGAGCAAGCTCACTCTTCTGGCCCTATAGGAAACACAGTAGAGTAGAAGAGTGCTCTTTTCTCAAAAGCAGAGTGTGTTCCTTGTTATGCGAGCTAGTGTTTGTTTCCAATTCATAAATGAAATTGAATCACATGCAGTTTCTGGTCCTATGAGCAAGAGCTGTTTTCTGTTAAAGAAAGTTACCATGGCTCTCCCAGTGAATACACAGTGCAAATAGCACTGGTGTCTGTTCACAGCAAGTAGAGTGTTTTCAACTGGAGAGAAACTACTGTTATTGTCAGATTCCTATGCAAAGTTGAACTAGATATGGCCCATGTGTGTAGGAAGCAGAGTTCTTTTCTTCTGAGC
This sequence comes from Peromyscus eremicus, assembly GCF_949786415.1. NCBI lineage: Eukaryota > Metazoa > Chordata > Mammalia > Rodentia > Cricetidae > Peromyscus > Peromyscus eremicus. The sequence continues at coordinate 93,874 of NC_081424.1, read as the reverse complement.
AAGCTCACTGTTCTGGCCCTATAGCAAACCCAGTAGAGTAGAAGAGTGCTCTTTTCTCAAAAGCAGAATGTGTTTCTTGTAAGACAAGCTAGTGTTTGTTTCCTATTCATAAACGGAGTTTAATCACATGCAGTTTCTGGTCCTAAGAGTAAGAGTTATTTTCTGGTAAGGAAAGTCACTATTGTGCTCCCATTGCCATACACAATGCAAATAGCACTCGCGTCTTTTTCCAGGAAGTACAGTGTATTGGACAGAGGAGAAGCTATTGTTCTACTCAGTTTCTTAATCAGAGTTGAACAAGATATGACCCATGTGTTTTGGCAGCACAGTTCTTATGTTTTGAGCAAGCTAACTGTTCTGGCCTTATAGGAAGTGTGCTCTTCTCTCAAAAGCAGAGTGTGTTTCTTTTAAGGGAGCTAGTGTTTGTTTCCCATTCAAAAACGGAGTTGAATCATATGCCGTTTCTGTTCCTACGAGCAAGAGTTGTTTTCTGGTATGGAAAATCACTGTTGTGTTCCCCTTGCCAAACACAGGGCAAATAGCTCTCGCATCTGTTCCCAGCAAGTACAGTGTATTGGACTGAATGAAGGTACTGTTCTTCTCATTTTCCTAAGTAGTGTTGAACTAGATATGGCCCATGTGTGTAGGAAGCACAGTTCTTTTGTTCTGTGCTCAATCACTGTTCTGGCCCTATAGGAAACACAGTAGAGTAGAAGAGTGCTCTTTTCTCAAAAGCATGATGTTTTTATTCTAAGGCGATCTAGTGTTTGTTTCCCATTCATAAACTGATTTGAATCACATGTAGTTTCTGGTCCTCCGATCAAGAGTTGTTTTCTGGGTGGGAAAGTCACTATTGCGCTCCCATTGCCATACCCATTGCAAATAGCACTCGGGTCTGTTCGAAGGAAATACAGTGTATTGGACTGAAGAGAAGCTACTGTTCTTGTCAGTTTCCTAAACAGAGTTGATCTGTATATGGCCCGTGTGTTGGTATAACAGTTCTTTTGTTCTTAGCAAGCTCACACTTCTGGCTGTGTTTCCCATTTATAAAAAATGTTAAATCACATGCAGTTTCTGGTCCTACGAACAAGAGTTGTTCTCTGGTAACTAAACTAACTTTGCACTTCCATTGCCATTCACAGTGCAAATGGCCGCTCGTCTGTTCCCTGGAAGTACACTGCATTGGACTGAAGAGAATCTACTGACTTGTCAGTTTCCTAAGCAGAACTGAACTAGATATGGGCAGTGTGTGTAGGAAGCACAGTTCTTTTGTTCTGAGAAAGCTCACTGTGCTGGCCATATAGGAAACCCAGTAGAGGAGAAAAATGCCCTTTTCTCAAATCAGAGTGTGTTTCTTTTAAGGCAAGCCAGTGTTTGTTTGCCAACATAAACAGAGTTGATTCACATGCAGTTTCTGGTCCTACAAGCAAGAATTTTTTTTCTAATAAGGAAAGTCTCTATTGTGCTCCCAATGTCATAAACAGTGCAAAGAGAACTCGCGTCTGTTCCCAGAAACTGCAGTTTATTGGACTGAAGAGAAGCTACTGTTCTTGTCAGTTTCCTAAGCAGAATTTAACTAGATATGGCCTGTGTGTGTGAAAAGCACAGTACTTTAGTTCTGAGCAAGTTCAATGTTCTGGATCTATAGGAAACAGAGTAGAGTAGAAGAGTGCTCTTTACTCAAAAGCAGAGTGTGTTTCTTGTAAGGCGAGCAAGTATTTGTTTCCCATTAATAAACAGAGTTGAATAACATGCACTTTCTAGTACATTAAGCAAGAGTTTTTTTTTCTGGTAAGGAAATTCATTGTTGTGCTCCCGTTGCCATACACACTGCAAATAGCACTCACGTCTGTTCCCAACAAGTACAGTGTATTGTACTGAAGGGAAGCTACTGTTCTTGTCAGTTTCCTAAGCAGAGTTGAACTAGATATGGCCCGTGTTTGTTGGAAGCAAAATTATTTTGTTCTGAACAAGCTAACTGTTCTGGCCCTATGGAAACACAGTAGAGTAGAAAAGTGCTCTTTTCTGAAAAGCATGGTGTGTTTCTTGTAAGGCGAGCTAGTGTTTGTTTTGCATTTATAAACCGAGTTGAATCATGTGCAGTTTCTGGTCCTATGAGCAAGAGTTGTTTTCTGGTATGGAAAGTCACTATTGAATTCCCCTCGCCATACACAGTGCAAATAGCCCTCGTGTCTTTTCCAAGCTAGTACAGTGTATTGGACTGAAGAGAATCTACTGTTCTTGTATGTTTCCTAAGCAGAGTTGAACTAGATATAACCTGTGTGTGTAGGAAGCACAGTTCTTTGTTCTGAGCAAGCTCACTGTTCTGCCTTATAGGAAACACAGTAAAGTAGAAGAGTGCTCTTTTCTCAGTGGTAGAGTGTGTTTCTTTAGGTGAGCTAGGGTTTGTTTCCCATTAATAAATGCAGTTGAATCACATGCAGTTTCTGGTCCTACGAGCAAGAGTTGTTTTCTGGTGAGGAAAGTCACTATTGTGCTCAAATTGTCATACACTGTACAAATAGCACTCGAGTGTGTTCCCAGCAAGAAGAGTGTATTGGACTGAAGAGAAGCTACTGTTCTTTGTCAGTTTCCTAAGAAGAGTTGAACTCGATATGGCCATTGTGTGTAGGAAACACAGTTCTTTTGTTCTGAGCAAGCAAACTATTCTGGCCCTATGGAAACAGAGTAGAGTAAGAGAGTTCCCTTTTCTCAAAAACAGAGTGTGTTTCTTGTATGTCGAGCTAGTGTTTGTTTTCCATTCATGAATGGAGTTGAATTACATGCAGTTTCTGATCCTACAAGCAAGAGATGTTTTCTGGTAAGGAAAGTCACTATTGGGCTCCCATTGCCATATACAGTGCAAATAGCACTCGTGTCTGTTCCCATCAAGTACAGTATATTGGACTGAAGAGAAGTTACTGTTCTTGTCAGTTTCCTAAGCAGAGTTGAACTAGATATGACCTTTGAGTTTAGAAAGCACAATTCTTTTGTTCTGAGCAAGCTCACTGTTCTAACACTATAGGAAACAGAGTAGAGTATAAGAGTGTTCTTTTCTCAAAAGCAGAGTGTGTTTCTTGTAAGACGAGCTAGTGTTGGTTTTCCATTCATAAACAGAGTTAAATCACATGCAGTTTCTCAAAATACGAACAAAAGTTTTTTCTGGTAAGGAAAGTCACTATTGCGCTCCCATTGCCATACACAGGGCAAATAGCACTCTCGTCTGTTCCCATAAACTACAGTGTATTGGACTGAAGAGAAGCTACTGTTCTTGTCAGATTGAACTAGATATTGCCCGTGTGTGTAGGAAGCATGGTGCTTTTTTTCTGAGCAAGCTCACTGTTCTGTCCCTATAGAAAACACAGTGGAGTAGAAGAGTGCTCTTCTCTCAAAAGCAGAGTGTGTTTCTTGTAATGCGAGCTAGTGTTTGTTTCCCATTCATAAAGGGAGTTGAATCACATGCAGTGTCTGTTCCTACATGCATAAGTAGTTTTCTGGTAAGGAAAGTCACTACTGCGATCCAATTACAATACCCAGTGCAAATAGCACTCGCATCTGCTACCAGCAGTTACAGTGTATTGGACTTAAGAGAAGCTACTGTAATTCTCAGTTTCCTAAGCAGAGTTGAACTAGATATGGCCTTAGTGTGTAGGAAGCACAGTTCTTTTGTTCTGGGGAAGCTCACTGTTCTGGTCCTATAGGAAAAAGTGTAGAGTAGAAGAGTGCTCTTTTCTCAAAAGCAGAGTGTGTTTCTTGTAGGCGAGCTAGTGTTTCTTTCCCATTCCTAAATGTAGTTGTATCACATGCAGTTTCTGGTCCGACGAGCAGGAGTTGTTTTCTGGTAAGGAAAGTCACTATTGTGCTCCCAATGCCATACACAGTGCAAATAGCACTCACACCTGTTCCCAGCAAGTACAGTGTATTGGACTGTAAAGGAGGTACTGCTCTTTTCAGTTTCCTAACCAGAGTTGAACTAGATATGGCCCATGTGTGTAGGAAGCACAGTTCATTTGTTATAAAAGCTCACTCTTTTGGCCATATAAGAAACTCAGTAGAGTAGAAGAACGCTCTTATCTCAAAGGCAGAGTGGGTTTCTTGTAAGACGAGCTAGCGTTTTTTTTCCCATTCATAAGCGGATTTGAATCACATGCAGTTTATGGTCTTACGAGCAAGAGTTGTTTTCTAGTAAGGAAAGTCACTATTGTGCTCTCAATGACATACACAGTGCAAATAGCACTCGCGCCTGTTCCCAGCAAGTACAGTGTATTGGACTTAAGAGAAGGTACTGTTCTCATCAGTTTTCTAAGCAGAGTTGAACGAAATATGGCCGGTGTATGCAGGAAGCACAGTTGTTTTGTTCTGAGCATGCTCACTGTTCTGTCCCTATAGAAAACACAGTGGAGTAGAAAAGTGTTCTTCTCTCAAAAGCAGAGTGTGTTTCTTGTAAGGTGAGCTAGTGTATGATTCCCATTCATAAGGGGAGTTAATTACATGCAGTTTCTGGTCCTACGAGCAAGAGTAGTTTTCTGGTAAGGAAAGTCACTATTGCGATCCAATTGCAATACCCACTGCAAATAGCACTCGCGTCTGTTCCCAGCAAATACAATGTATTTCACTGAAGAGAATGTACTGTTATTGTCAGTTTCCTAAGCAGTGTTGGATGAGATATTGCTCGTGTGTGCAGAAAGAACATTTCTTTTTCTCAGAGCAAGCTGACTGTAATGTCCTATAGGAAGCACAGTGGAGTAGAAGACTGCTCTTCTCTCAAAAGCAGAGTGTGTTTCTTGTAAGGCAAGCTAGTGCTTTTTTCCCTATCATAAGCAGAGTTGAATCACATGCAGTTTCTGGTCCTATGAGCAAGAGTTGTTTTCTCCTAAGGAAAGTCACTATTGTGCTCCCAATGCCATACACAGTGCAAATAGCTCTCGTGTGTGTTCCCAGTAAGTACAGTGTATTGGACTGAAGAGAAGCTACTGTTCTTTTCAGTTTCCTAAGCAGAGTTGAACTAGATATGGCCCGTGTGTGTAGGAAGCACAGTTCTTTTTTTCTGAACAAGCTCACTCTTCTGGCCATATAGAAAACAGTGTAGAGGATAAGTGTGCTCTTTTATCAATTGCAGAGTTTGTTTCTTGTAAGACAAGATAGTGTTTGTTTCCCCTTCCTAAACGGAGTTGAAGCACATGCAGTTTCTGGTCCTATATACAGTATTTTTTTCTGGTAAGGAAAGTCGCTATTGTGCTCCCAATGTCATATACAGGGCAAATAGCACGCACGTATGTTCCCAGCAAGTACAGAGTATTGTACTGAAGAGAAGCTACTGTTCTTATCAATTTCATAAGCGGAATTTAACAAGATATGGCACGTGTGTGTAGGAAGCACACTTCTTTTGTTCTAAGAAAGCTCAGTCCTCTGGCCCTTTGGAAACACAGAAGAGTAGAAGAGTGTTCTTTTCTCAAGACCAGAGTGTGTTTCTTGTAAGGTGAGCTAGTGTTTGTTTCCCATTCATAAACGGAGTTGAACCACATGCATATTCTGTTCCTACGAGTAAGTGTTGTTTTCTGGAAAGAAAGTCACTATTGTGCTCCCATTGCCATACACAGTGCAAATAGCACTCGCGTCTGATACCAGCAAGTACCCTGTATTGGAATGAAGAGAAGCAACTGTTCTTGTCATTTTCCTACGCAGAGTTGAATTAGATATGGCCTCTGTGTGTAGGAAGCAAGGTTCATTTGTTGTGAGCAAGCTCACTCTTCTGGCACTATAGAAAATACAGTAGAGTAGAAGAGTGCTCTTTTCTCAAAAGCAGAGTGTGTTTCTTATAGGCAAGCTAGTGTTTGTTTCCCATTCCCAAACAGAGTTGAATCACATGTAGTTTCTGGTCCTACGAGCAAGAGTTGTTTTCTGGTAAGGAAAGTCACTATTACGCTCCCATTGCCCTACACACTGCAAATAGCACTCCTGTCTCTTCCCAGCAAGTACAGTGTATTGGCTTGAAGAGAAGCTACTGTACTTCTCAGTTTCCTAAGCGGAGTTGAACTAGATATGGCCTGTGTGTGTAGGAAGCACAGTTCTTTTTTTTGTGCAAGCTCACTCTTCTGGCCCTATAGAAACACAATAGAGTAGAAGAGTGCTCTTTTCTCAAAGGCAGAGTGTGTTTCTTTTAGTGATAGCTCCTGTTTGTTTACCATTTATATACGGAGTTGAATCTTATGCAGTTTCTGGTCCTATGAACAAGAGTTGTTTTCTGGTAAGGAAATTCACATTGTGTTCCCATTGCCATACACAGTGCAAATAGCACTCGCGTCTGTTCCCAGCAAGTACAGTGTATTGGACTGAAGAGAAGCTACTGTTCTTATCAATTTCTTATGCTGAGATGAACTAGATATGGCCCGTGTGTAGAAAGCACAGTTATTTTGTCCTGATTCAGCTCACTCTTCTGGCACTATAGGAAACACAGTAGCATAGATGAGTGCTCTTTTCTCAAAAGTAGAGTGTGTTTATTGCAAGGCGAGCTAGTGTTTGTTTCTCGTTCATTAACACAGTTGTATCACATGCAGTTTCTGGTCCTATGAAGAAGAGTTGTTCTCTGTTAAGGAAAGTCACTATTGTGCTCCCCTTGTCATACACAGGGCAAATAGCAATCGCGTCTGTTCCTAGCAAGTGCAGTGTACTGGACTGAAGAGAAGCTACCGTTCTTGGCAGTTTTCTAAGCAGAGTTGAACTATATATTACTCGTGTGTGCAGGAAGCACAGTTCTTTTGTTCTGAGCAAGCTCACTCTTCTAGCCCTATAGGAATCACGGTAGAGTAGAAGAGTGCTCTTTCTACAAAACTGAGTGTGTTTCTTGTAAGACAAGCTAGTGTTTGTTTCCCATTCATAAACGGAGTTGAACCACATGCATATTCTGTTCCTACGAGTAAGTGTTGTTTTCTGGAAAGAAAGTCACTATTGTGCTCCCATTGCCATATACAGTGCAAATAGCACTCGTGTCAGTTCCCAGCAAGTACAGTGTATTGGACTGAAGAGAAGCTACCGTTCTTGTCTGTTTCCTAAGCAGAGTTGAACTAGATATGGCCCGTGTGAATGAAGCACAGTTCTTCTGTTCAGAGCAAGCTCACTCTTTTGGCATTATAGGAAACACAATGGAGTAGAAGAGTGCTCATTTCTCAAAAGCAGAGTATGTTTCTTTTAAGGCGAACTAGTGTTTGTTTCCCATTCATAAAAGGAGTGAATTACATGCAGTTTCTTCTCCGACTACCAAGAGTTGCTTTCTGATAAGGAAAGTCACTATTGTGATCCCATTTCCATACACAGTGCAAATAGCATTCGCATCTGTTCCTAGCAAGTACAGTGTATTGGACTGAAAAGAAGCTACTGTTCTTTACAGTTTCCTAAGCAGAGTTAGACTAGATATGGTTTGTGCGTGTAGGAAGCACAGTTCTTTTCTTCTGAGCAAGCTCATTGTTCTGGCCCTATAGGAAACACAGTAAAGTAGAAGAGTGCTCTTTTCTTAAAAGCAGAGTGTGCTTTTTCTAAGGGGAGCTAATGTTTTTTTCCTATTTATACACAGAGTTGAATCTCATGCAGTTTCTGGTCCTACAAGCAAGAGTTGTTTTCTGGTAAGAAAAGTCACTATTTTGTTCCCAGTTCCATACAGAGTGCAAATAGCATTCGCATCTGTTCCCAGCAAGTACAGTTTATGGTACTTAAGGGAAGCTACTGTTCTTGTCAGTTTCCTAAGCAGAGTTGAACTAGATATGCCCAATGTGTGTAGGAATCACAGTTCTTTTGTTCTGAGCAAGCTAACTCTTCTGGTTCTGTAGGAAACACCGTAGAGTAGAAGAGTGCTTTTTTATCAAAAGCAGAGTGTGTTTATTGTATGCGAGCTAGTGTTTGTTTCCCCTTCATAAATGGAGTTGAATCACTTGCAGTCTCTTCTCCTATGAGCAAGAGTTGTTTTCTTGTAAGGAAAGTGACTATTGTGCTGCCATTGACATACACACTGCAAATAGCACTCGCGTCTGTTCCCAGCATACAGTGTACTGGCCTGAAGAGAAGCCATTTTTCTTGTCAGTTTCGTAAGCAGAATTGAACTAGATATGGGCCGGGTGTGTAGGATGCACAGTTCTTTTATTCTGAGCAAGTTCACCTTTCTGATTCCTATAGGGAACACAGTAGAGTAGAAGAGTTCTCTTTTCTCCAAAGCAGAGTGTGTTTCTCATAGGACAAGCTAGTGTTTGTATCTCATTCATTTACAGAGTTGAACCACATGCAGTTTCTGGTCCTACGTGCAAGAGTTATTTTTTGGTAAGGAAAATCACTATTGTGCTTCATTTGCCATACACAGTGCGAATAGCACTCGTGTCTTTTCCAGGCAAGTACAGTGTATTGGACTGAAGAGAAGCTACTGTTCTTGTAAATTTACTAAGCAGAGTCGAACTAGATTTGGACCGTGTGTGTAGGAAGAACACTTCTTTTTTTCTGAGCAAGCTCCCTGTTTCTGCCCTATAGGGAACACAGTAGAGTAGGAGAGTGCCCTTAACTCCAAAGCAGAGTGTTGTTCTCGTAAGGCGAGGTAGTGTTTGTTTCCCATACATAAATGGAGTTGAATCAAATGCAGTTTCAAATCCTACGTGTTAGAGTAGTTTTCTGGTAAGAAAAGTCACTATTGTGCTCCCATTGACATACACAGTGTAAATAGCACTCAGGACTGTTCCCAGCAAGTACAGTGTATTGGACTGAAGAGAATCTACTGTTCATGTCAGTTTCCTAAGAAAAGGTGAACTAGATATGGCCCGTGTGTGTAGGAAGCACAGTTCTTTTGTTCTGAGCAAATTCACTATTCTGGCCCAAAGGAAACACAGTAGAGTAGAAGACTGTTCTTTTCTCAAAAGCAGAGTTTGTTTCTTGCAAGACAAACTAGTCTTTGTTTCCCATTCCTAAATGGAGTTGAACACATGCAGTTTCTGGTCCTATTCAACAGTATTTTTTCTTGTAGGGAAAGTTGCTATTGTGCTCCCAATGTCATATACAGTGCAAATATCACTCCCCTCTCTTCCCAGTAAGTACAGTGTATTGGAATGAAGAGAAGGTACTGTTCTTATCAGTTTCCTAAGCTGAAATTAACAAGATATGGCACGTGTGTGTAGGAAGCAAAGTTCTTTTGTTCTGAGAAAGTTCAGTCTTCTGGCCCTTTAGGAAACCCAGAAGAGTGGAAGAGTGCTCTTTTCTCAAGACCAGAGTGTGTTTCTTGTAAGGTGAGCTAGTGTTTGTTTCCCATTCGTAAACGGAGTTGAACCACATGCATATTCTGGTTCTACGAGTTAGTGTTGTTTTCTGGAAAGAAAGTCACAATTGTGCTCCCATTGCCATACACAGTGCAAATAGCACTCTCGTCTGATACCAGCAAGTACCCTGTATTGGAATGAAGAGAAGCTACTGTTCTTGTCATTTTCCTATGCAGAGTTGAACTAGATATGGCCTGTGTGTGTAGGATGCACAGTTCATTTTTTGTGAGCAAGCTCACTGTTCTGGCCCTATAGGAAATACAGTAGACTAGAAGAGTGCTCTTTTCTCAAAAGAAGAGTGTGTTTCTTATAGGCAAGATAGTGTTTTTTTTTTCCTTCCTAAACGGAATTGAATCACATGTAGTTTGTGGTCCCACGAGCAAGAGCTGTTTTCTGGTAAGGAAACTCACTATTTTGCTCCCATTGCCATGAACAGTGCAAATAGCACTCGCTTATGTTCCCAGCAATTACAGTGTACTGGACTGAAGAGAAGCTGCTGTTCTTGTCAGTTTTCTAAGCAGAGTTGAATTAGATAGGGCCCCTGTGTGTAGGAAGCACAGTTCTTTATTTTGAGCAAGCTCACTGTTCTGGCCCTATAGGAAATATAGTAGAGTAGAAGAGTGCTCTTTTCTCAAAAGCAGAGTGTGTTTCTTGTAAGGCGAGCTAGTGTTTGTTTCCCAGTCCTAAATGGAGTTGAATCACATGCAGATTCTGGTCCTATGAGCAACAGTTGTTTCAGGTAAGAAGAGTCACTATTGTGCTCCCCTTGCCATACACAGTGTAAATAGCACTCATGGCGGTTCCCAGCAAGTACAGTGTATTGGACTGAAGAGAAGCTACTGTTCTTGTCAGTTTCCTAAGGTCAGTTGAACTAGATATGGCCCGTGTGTGTAGGAAGCACAGTTCTTTTGTTCTGAGCAAGTTCACTGTTCTGGTCCTATAAGAAACACAGTAGAGTACAAGAGTGCTCTTTTCTCAAAAGCAGAGTGTGTTTCTTGTAAGGCGAGCTAGTGTTTGTTCCCCAATCCTAAATGGAGTTGAATCACATGCAGTTTCTGGTCCTACGAGCAAGAGTTGTTTTCTGGTAAGAAGAGTCACTATTGTGCTTCCATTGCCATACACAGTGCAAATAGCATTCGCATCTGTTCCTAGCAAGTACAGTGTATTGGACTGAAGAGAAGCTACTGTTCTTGTCAGTTTCCTAAGCAGAGTTGAACTAGATAGGGCCTGTGGATAGGAAGCACTGTTCTTTTGTTCTGAGCAAGCTCAGTGTTCTGGCCCTATAGGAAACACAGTAGAGTAGAAGAGTGTTCTTTTCTCAAAAGCAGAGTGTGTTTCTTGTAAGGTGAGCTAGTGTTTGTTTCCTAATCATAAATGGAGTTGAATCACGTGCAGTTTCTGGTCCTACGAGCAAGAGTTGTTTTCTGGTAAGAAGAGTCACTATTGTGCTCCCATTACCATACACAGTGTAAATAGCACTCGCGTCTTTTCCCAGCAAGTACAGTGTATTGGACTGAGGAGAATCTACTGTTCTTGTCAGTTTCCTAAGCAGAGTTGAACTAGATATGGCCCGTGTGTGAAGGAAGCACAGTTCTTTTGTTCTGAGCAAGCTCACTATTCTGACCCTATAGTAAACACAATAGAATAGAAGAGTGCTCTTTTCTCAAAAGCAGAGTGTGTTTTTCGTAAGGCGAACTAGTGTTTGTTTCCCATTCATAAACGGAGTTGAACCACATGCAGGTTCTGGTGCTAGGAGCAAGAGTTGTTTTCTGGTAAGGAAACTCAAAACCGCAATTCCACTGCCATAATCAATGCAAATAGCTCTCCCGTCTGTTCCCAGCAAACACAGTGAATTGGACTTAAGAGAAGCTACTATTCTTGTCAGTTTTCTAAGTGGAGTTAAACTAGATATGGTCCGTGTGTAGGAAGAAAAATTCTTTTGTTCTGAGTAAGCCTATTCTTCTGACCCTATAGGAAACAGTAGAGTAGAAGAGTGCTCTTTTCTCAAAATCAGAGTGTGTTTCTGGTAAGACGAGCTCGTGTTTGTTTACAGTCATAAACGGAGTTGAACCACATGCAGGTTCTGGTCCTACGAGGAAGAGTTGTTTTCTGGTAAGGAAAGTCACTATTGTGCTCCCATTGCCATACACAGGCCAAATAGCATTCGCATTTGTTCCCAGCAAGTACTGTGTATTGGACTGAAGAGAAGATACTGTTCTTGTCAGTTTTCTAAGCAGAGTTGAACTAGATATGGCCCATGTGTGTAGGAACCACAGTTCTTTTGTTCTGAGCAAGCTCACTATTCTGGCCCTATAGGACTATAGGAAACACAGTAGAGTAGAACAGTGCTCTTTTCTCAAAAGCAGAGTGTGTTTCTTGTAAGGTGAGCTAGTGTTTGTTTCCCATTCATAAACGGAGTTGAATCACATGCAGTTTCTGGTTTAAGGAGCAAGAGTTGTTTTCTAGTAAGGAAAGTCACTTTTGTGCTCCAATTTGCATTCACAGTGCATGTAGCCCTCACGTTTCTTCCCAGCAAGTACAGTGTATTGGACTGAAGAGAAGCTACTCTACTTGTCAGTTTCCTAAGCGTAGTTGAACTAGATATGGCCCGAGTGTGTAGGAAATATAGTTTTATTGTTTTGAGCAAATTCACTCTACTGGACCTATAGGAAACAGAGTTAAGTAGAAGAGTGCTCTTTTCTCAAAAGCAGAGTGTGTTTCTTGTAAGGCAAGCTAGTGTTTGTTTACCATTCATAAACGACGTTGAACCACATTCAGTTTCTGTTCCTATGTGCTAGAGTAGTTTTCTGGTAAGGAAAGTCACTATTGTGCTCCCATTGCCATACACAGGGCAAATAATACTCGCGTATGTTCCAGCAAGTACAGTGTATTCGACTGAAGAAAATCTACTGTTCTTGTCAGTTTCCTAAGCAGAGTTGACCTAGATATGACCCGTGTGTAGGAAGGACAGTTCTTTTTTTCTGAGCAAGCTCACTGTTCTGGAACTCTAGGAAACAGAGTAGAGTAGAAGAGTGCTGTTTTCTCAAAAGCAGAGTGTGTTTCTTGTAAGGTGAGATAGTGTTAGTTTGCCATTCATAAATGGAGTTGAATCATGCAGGTTTTGGTCTGACGAGCAAGAGATGTTTTCTGTTAAGGAAAGTCACTATTTTTCTCCCATTGCCATACACAACGCAAATAACACTCGCATCTGTTCCCGGCAAGTACAGTGCATTGGATGGAGGAGAACCTACTCTTCTTGTCAGTTTCCTAAGCAGAGTTGTACTAGATATGGCCCGCTTGTGTAGGCAGCACAGTTTTTTTGTTCTGAGTAATCTCACTGTTCTGGCCCTATAGGAAACACAGTAGAATAGAAGAGTGCCCTTTTCTCAAAAGCAGAGTGTGTTTCTTGTAAGGCAAGCTAGTGTTTGTTTACCATTCAAAAACGACGTTGAATCACATTCAGTTTCTGGTCCTATGAGCAAGAGTTGTTTTCTGGTAAGGAAAGTCACTATTGTGCTCCCATTGCCATACGCAGTGCAAATAATACTCTCGTATGTTCCCAGCAATTACAGTTAATTTGACTGAAGAGAATCTACTGTTCTCTTGAGTTTCCTAAGCAGAATTGAACTAGATGTGACCCGTGTGTAATAAGCACAGTTTTTTGTTCTGAGCAAGCTCACTGTTCTGGACCTATAGAAAACAGAGTAGAGTAGAAGAGTGCTCTTTTCTCAAAAGCAGAGTGTGATTCTTGTAAGGCGAGCTAGTGTTAGTTTCCCACTCATATTCAGGTTGAATCACACAGGTTTTGGTCCGACGAGCAAGAGAAGTTTTCTGGTAAGGAAAGTCACTAATATGCTCCCATTGCCAAACACAGTGCAAATAGCACTCACGTCTGTTCCATGCAAGTACAGTGTACTGGACAGAAGAGAAGCTAGTGTTGTCGTCAGTTTCTTAGCAGAGTTTAAGCAGATATGGCCCGTGTGTGTTGGAAGCACAGTTTTTTTGTTCTGAGCATGCTCACTCTTCTGGCCCTATAAGAAACACAGTAGAGTAGTAGAGTGCTCTTTAATCAAAAGCAGAGTGTGTTTCTTGTAAGGCAAGCTAGTGTTTGATTCCCATTCATAAATGCAGTTGAATCACATGCAGTTTCTGGTCCTACGAGCAAGAGTTGTTTTCTGGTAAGAAGAGTCACTATTGCGTTCCCATTGCTATACACAGTGCAAATAGCACTCGCATCTGTTCCCAGCAAGTACAGTGTATTTGACTGAAGAGAAGCTACTGATCTTGTCACTTTCCTGAGCAGAGTTTAACTAGATATGACCCGTGTGTGTAGGAAGCACAGTTCTTTTGTTCTGAGCAAGCACACTGTTTTGGCACTATAGGAAACAGTAGAGTAGAAGAGTGCTCTTTTCTCTAAAGCCGAGTGTGTTTCCTGTAAGGTTAACAAGTGTTTTATTCCCATTCTTAAAAGGAGTTGAATCACATGCAGTTTCTGGTCCTATGAGCAAGAGTTGTTTTCTGGTAATGAAAGTCTCTATTGTGCTCCCATTGACAATCACAGTGCAAATAGCTCTCTAGTCTGTTCCCAGCAAGTACAGTGTATTGGACTGAAGAGAAGCTACTGTTTATGTCAGTTCCTAAGCAGAGTTGAGCTAGATATGGCCCGTGTGTTTAGGAAGCACAGATCACTTGTTCTGAGCAAGCTCACTGTTCTGGCCCTATAGAAAACACAGTAGAGTTGAAGAGTCCTCTTTTCTCAAAGCAGAGTGTGTTTCTTGTGAGGCGAGCTAGTGTTTGTTTCCCATTCTTAAAGGGAGTTGAATCACATGCAGTTTCTGGTCCTAAAAGCATGAATTTTTTTCCGGTAATGAAAGTCCCTATTGCGGTCCCATTGTGATACACAGTTCAAATAGCACTCGCATCTGCTCCCAGCAAGTACAGTGTATTGGACTGAAGAGAAACTCCTGTTCTTGTTAGTTTCCTAAGGAGAGTTGAACTAGATGTGGCCCGTGTGTGTAGGAAGTACAGTTCTTTTGTTCTGAGCAAGCTCACTGTTCTGGCCCAACAGCAAACACAGTAGAGTAGAAGAGTGCTGTTTTCTCAAAAGCAGAGTGTGTTTCTTGTAAGGCAAGCTAGTTTTTGTTTCCCATTCATAAATGGAGTTGAATCACATGCAATTTCTGGTCATAAGCAAGAGTTGTTTTCTGGTCAGGAAAGTCACTATTGTGCTCCCATTGCCATGCACAGTGCAAATAGCACTTGCGTCTCTTCCCAGCATGTATAGTGTATTGGACTGAAGAGAAGCTACTGTTCTTGTGCGTTTCCTAAGCAGAGTTGAACTACATATGGACCGTGAGTGTAGGAAGCACAGTTCTTTTGTTTTGAGCAAACTCACTGTTCTGGACCTATAGGAAACAGAGTAGAATAGAAGAGTGCTCTCTTCTCAAAAGCAGTTTGTGTTTCTTTTAAGGCGAGCTAGTGTTAGTTTCCCATTCATAAACGGAGTTGAATCATGCAGGTGTTGGTCCGAGGAGCAAGAGTTCATTTCTGCTAAGGAAAGTCACTAATGAGCTCTGCTGTGGGATGTTTTGTATAGCAAATGTGTTGCTCTGATTGGTTGGTAAATAAATCACTGATTGGCCAGTGGCCAGGCAGGAAGTATAGGCGGGACAAGGAAGAGAATAAAGCTGGGAAGTGGAAGGCTGAGTCAGAGAGACACTGCCAGCCGCCACCATGACAATCCGCATATGAAGATCCAGGTAAGCCAGGAGCCATGTGGCAAGATATAGATTTATGGAAGTGGATTAATTTAAGTTGTAAGAACAGTTAGCAAGAAGCCTGCCAAGGTCATACAGTTTGTAACCAATATAAGTCTCTGTGTTTACTTGGTCGTGTGTGAGTGGCTGTGGGAATGGCGGGTGTCAGAGATTTGTCCTGACTGTGGGCCAGTCAGGAAAACTCTAGCTACAAATGGAGTTCAACGTGTTGGCAAGAGTTTCCACCTAAAACCTGAGTAAAAAGATTCTAAAATGGAGCTAAAAACAGCTCCTAGTTGTCTCTTTCAAGCTAGCACCAGCCTGTGTGTTTGAGCTACCATGGCGTGTTCCTGGCGTACATGCTCGACCTGCAGTATGGAGGGAATGAGGCCTCTGCAAGTGGCACATTAAGCTGTGTGGTGGATTTAGCCTTTGCTAGTACAAAACAAAACAAAAAAAGAGGTTTCTGGGCTACACGCTGCTTTGATAGACCCTCTATTTCTGAGAGTTGATGGCTCCCATAGCTGGTGAAAAACGTACTACTGCCATGTAGGGAAGCTGAAGTGGGCGGAGCCAGCAGCCATAGCGCCAGCACCACTTCTGGCTTAGAATGCTGCAGATTAAAGCAATAGGCTCAAGCTAATATAAAAAAATAAGCCACGTAAAGATGGCTACCACACAGAGAATCTGGATTATGCTCTCTTTGATATTCGTAATTGAAGAAAAACATTTGATTACAAATGCTGTTGAGTTATGCCAAAATGTATATTTTAAAGGTACCTTGACTTCAAAATTTGGATGTAAGGATATGTTGCTATGGAAAGGAGACTCTGCTTTTGTTCCCACAGAAAGCCAGAGGCTATGAATTTGTTCCATATTAAGATATATCAGGTTTGACCAGCCAAGACCCCCTGAAAGGTCTCTGAGGACACCATGGCTCAGATGATCCAACATCCAGAACCATTTCAAGGTGACTGGCTCAGTCGATACCCCGTCATGGACTACTCCATAATCCTAAACTTTTCTTTGAGTGCCCATAAGGTACTGCGCCCCCCTCCAGCAGGAAGTAGTAAGAGAAGCTACGTCCAAATTCCCAAATTATATGTAATTTTACTTTGTTAAGGTTAAAACCTTCCTTTTTGAAAAAAAAAATAGGGGAATTGCTGTGGGATGTTCTGTATAGCAAATGAGTTGCTCTGATTGGTTGGTAAATAAATCACTGATGGGCCAGTGGCCAGGCAGGAAGTAAAGGCAGGACAAGGAGGAGAAAAAACCTGAGTCAGAGAGACATTGCCAGCCGCCACCATGACAAGCCGCATATGAGGATCCCGGTCAGCCATGAGCCATGTGGCAAGGTATAGATTTATGGAAGTGGATTAATTTAAGCTGTAAAAACAGTTAGCAAGAAGCCTGCTACGGCCATACAGTTTGTAACCAATATAAGTCTTTGTGTTTACTTGGTCATGTCTGAGTGGCTGTGGGACAGGCGGGTGTCAGAGATTTGTTCTGATTGTGGGCCAGTCAGGAAAACTCTAGCTACAGAGCTCCCATTGACATACACAATGCAAATAGCAATCATGTCTCTTCCCAGCAAGTACAGTGTACTGGACAGAAGAGAAGCTACGTTTCTTGTCAGTTTTCTAAGCAGAGATGAATTACATATGGCCCTGTGTGTAGGAAGCACAGTTCTTTTGTTCTGAGCAAGCTAACTGTTCTGGCCCTATAGGAAACACAATAGAGTAGAAGAGTGCTCTCTTCTCAAAAGCAGAGTGTGTTTCTTGTAAGGTGAGCTAGTGTTTGTTTCCCATTCATAAACGGATTGAATCACATGCAGTTTCTGGTCCTAGGAGCAAGAGTTATTTTCTGGTAAGGAAACTCACAATTGCAATTCCACTGCCAAAAACAATGCAAATAGCTCTCCCTTCTGTTCCAAGCAAACACAGTGTTTTGGACTGAAGAGAAGCTACTATTCTTGTCAGTTTCCTAAGTGGAGTTAAACTAGATATTGTTCGTGTGTAGGAAGCAAAATTCTTTTGTTCTGAGTAAGCCTATTCTTCTGGCCCTATAGGAAACACAGTAGAGTAGAAGAGTGCCCTTTTCTCAAAATGAGAGTGTGTTTCTGGAAAGGCGAGCTAGTGTTTCTTTCCCAGTCATAAACGGAGTTGAATCACATGCAGTTTCTGGTCCTACGAGGAAGAGTTGTTTTCTGGTAAAGAAAGTCACTATTTTGCTCCCATTGTCATACACAGGGCAAATAGCATTCGCGTCTGTTCCCAGCAAGTACAGTGTATTGGACTGAAGAGAAGCTACTATCCTTGTCAGTTTGCTAAGCTGAGTTGAACTTTATATAACACGTGTGTGTAGTAAACCCAATTCTTTTGTTCTGAGCAAGCTCAAAATTCGGGCCCTATAGGAAAAAAAATAGAGTAAAAGAGTGCTCTTTTCTAAAAAGTACAGTGAGTTTCTTGTAAGGTGAGCTAGTGTTTGTTTCACAGTAATAAATGGAGTTGAATCACATGCAGTTTCTGGTCGTACAAGCAAGAGTAGTTTTCTGGTTAAGAGTCACTATTGTGCTCCCATTGCAATACACAGTGCAAAGAGCACTGGCGTTACTTCCCAGCAAGTACAGTGTATTGGACTGAAGAGAAGCTACTGTTCTTGTCAGTTTCCTAAGCAGAGATGAACTAGATAAGGCCCCTGTGTGTAGGAAGCACAATTCTTTTTTTCTGAGCAAGCTCACTATTCTGGCCTTATAGGAAACACAATAGAGTAGAAGAGTGCTCTTTTCTCAAAAGCAGAGTGTGTTTCTTGTGAGGCGAGCTAGTGTTTATTTCCCATTCATAAACAGAATTTAATCACATGCAGGTTCTGGTCCTAGACGCAAGATTTGTTTTCTAGTAAGGAAAGTCACTATTGCGCTGCTATTGTCATACACAGTGCAAAAATCTTTCGCATCTGTTCCCAGCATGTACATTTTATTTGACCTAATAGAAGCTACTGTTCTTGTCAGTTTCCTAAGGAGAGTTGAACTAGATATGGTCCGTGTGTGTAAGAAGAACAGTTCTTTTTTTCTGAGCAAGCTCACTGTTCTGGCCCTATAGGAAACACAGTTGAGTAGAAGAGTGCTCTTTTCTCAAAAGCAGAGTGTGTTTTCCAGTTGTAAATGGAGTTGAATCACATGCAGTTTCTGATCCTATGAGCAAGAGTTGTTTTCTGTTAAGAAGAGTCACTATTGCGCTCCCATTGCCATACACAAAGCTCTCGCATCTTTTCCCAGAATGTACAGTGTATTGGACTGAAGAGAAGCTACTGTTCTTGTCAGTTTCTTAAGGAGACTTGAACTAGATATGGCCCGTGTGTGTAGGAAGCCTAGTTCTTTTGTACTGAGCAAGTTCACTGTTCTGGAACTATAGGAAACACAGTAGAGTAGGATAGTGCTCTTTTCTCAAAAGCAGAGTGTGTTTCTTGTACGGCGACCTAGTGTTTGTTTCTCAGTCATAAATGGAGTGGAATCACATGCAATTTCTGGTCCTACCAGCAAGAGTTGTTTTCTGGTAAGAAGAATCACTATTGTGCTCCAATTGACAAACCCAGTGCAAATAGCACTCGCGTCTGTTCCCAGCAAGTACAGTGTATTGGACTGATGAGAAGCTACTGTTCTTGTCAGTTTTCAAAGGGAGTTGAACTAGATATGGCCCCTGTGTGTAGGAAGCACAGTTCTTTTGTTCTGAGCTAGCTCACTGTTCTGGCCCTTTAGGAAAAACAGTAGAGTGGAAGACTGCTCTTTTCTCAAAAGCAGAGTATGTTTCTTGTAAGGCGAGCTAGTGTTTGTTTCCCAGTCATAAATGGAGTTGAATCACATGCAGTTTCTCGTCCTACGAGAAAGAGTTGTTTTCTGGTTAGAATAGTCACTATTGTGCTCCCATTGCCATACACAGTGCGAATAGCACTCGAGTCAGTTCCCAGCAAATACAGTGTATTGGACTAAAGAGAAGCTACTGTTCTTGTCAGTTTCATAAGCAGAGTTGAACTAGATATGGCCCAAGTGTGTAGGAAACTTTGTTTTTTTGTTCTGAGCAAGTTTACTCTACTGGACCTATTGAAAACACAGTAGAGTAGAAGAGTGCCCATTTCTCAAAAGCAGAGTGTGTTTATTGTAAGCCGAGCTATTGTTTATTTCCCATTTTTAAACGGAGTTGAATCACATGCAGTTTCTGGGCCTAACAGCAAGAGTTGTTTCCTACTAAGAACAGTCACTATTGCGCTCCCATTGCCATACACAGTACAAAAAGCACTCGCGTCTCTTCCAAGCAAGTACAGTGTATTGGAATGAAGACAAGCTACTGTTCTTGTCAGTTTCCTAAGCAGAGTTGAATTAGATAGGACCCGTGTGTGTAGGAAAAAGAGTTCTTTTATTTTGAGCAAGCTAACTCTTCTGGCACTATAGGAAACACAGTAGAGTAGAAGAGTGCTCTTTTCTCAAAAGCAGAGTGTGTTTCATGTAAGGCGAGCTAGTGTTTGTTTCCCAGTCATAAATGGAGTTGAATCACAAGCAGTTTCTGGTCCTGCGAGCAAGAGATGTTTTCAGGTAAGAAGAGTCACTATTGCGCTCCCATTGCCATACACATTGGAAATAGCACTCACGTCTCTTCCCAGGAAGTACAGTGTATTGGAATGAAAAGAAGCTACTGTTCTTGTCAGTTTCCTAAGCAGAGTTAAACTAGATATGGCCCATGTGTGTAGGAAGCACAGTTCTTTTGTTCTAAGCAAGCACACTCTTCTGGCCCTATAGGAAACACAGTAGAGTAGAAGAGTGCTCTTTTCTCAAAAGCAGAGTGTGTTTCTTGTAAGGCAAGGTAGTGTTTGTTTTCCAGTCCTAAATGACGTAGAACCACATGGAGTTTCTGGTCCTAGGACAAGAGTTGTTTTCTGGTAAGAAGAGTCACTATTGCGCTCCCATTGCCATACACAGTACAAAGAGCACTCGCGTCACTTCGCTGCAAGTACAGTGTATTAGACAGAAGAGAAGGTACTGTTCTTTCCAGTTTCCTAAGCAGAGTTGAACTAGATATGGCCCGTGTAGGAAAAAGAGTTCTTTTGTTCTGAGCAAGCTCACTGTTCTGGCCCTATAGGAAACACAGTAGAATAGAAGAGTGCTCTTTTCTCAAAAGCAGAGTGTGTTTCTTGTAAGGCGAGCTAGTGTTTGTTTCCCAGTCCTAAACGGAGTTGAATCACATGCAGTTTCTGGTCCTACGAGCAAGAGTTGTTTTCTGGTAAGAAGAGTCACTATTGCGCTCCCATTGCCATACAAATAGCACTGGCGTCTGTTCCCAGCAAGTACAGTGTCTTGGACTGAATAGAAGCTAGAGTTCTTGTCAGTTTCCTAAACAGAGGTGAATCAGCTATGGCCCGTGTGTGAAGGAAGCCGAATTCTTTTGTTCCTAGCAAGCTCACTCTTCTGGCACTATACCAAACACAGTATAGTAGAAGAGTGTTCTTTTTTCAAAAGCAGAGTGTGTTTCTTGTAAGGAGAGCTAGAGTTTTTTCCCATTCATAAACGCGGTTGAATCACATGCAGTTTCTGGTCCTACCAGCAAGAGTTTTTTTTCTGGTATGGATAGTCACTATTGCGTTTGCATTGCCATACACAGTCCAAATAGCACTTGCATCTGTTCCCAGCAAGTGCAGTGTATTCAACTGTAGAAAAGCTACTGTTCTACACAGTTTCCTGAGCAGAGTTGAACTATATTTGGCCCGTTTTTGTAGGAAGCACTGTTCTTTTGTTCTGACCAAGCTCAGTGTTCTGGTCCTATAGGAAACACAGTAGAGTAGAAGAATGCTCTTTTCTCAAAAGCAGAGTGTGTTTTCTGTAAGGTGAGCTAGTGTTTGTTTCCCATTCATAAACGGAGTTGAATCACATGCAGTTCCTGGTCCAATGAGCAAGAGATTTTTTGTGGTAAGGAAAATCATTATTGCTTTCCCACTGCCATAACCAGTACAAATAGCATTCACGTCTGTTCCCAGCAAGTTCAGTGTATTGGACTGAAGAGTAGCTACTAATCTTGTTAGTTTCAAAAGCGAAGTTGAACTAGATATGGCCGGTTTCTGTAGGAAGCACAGTTCTATTGTTCTGAGCAAGCTCAATTTTCTGGCCTTTTAAAAAATACAGTAGGGTAAAAGAGTGCTCTTTTGTCAAAATCAGAGTGCGTTTTATGTAAGGCGAGCTAATGTTTGTTTCCCATTCACAAACAGTGTTGAATCAGATGCAGTATCTGGTCCTTCAAGCAAGAGTTGTTTTCTGGTAGAGAAAGTCTCTATGTTGCTCCCATTGCCTTGAACACAGTTCAAATAGCACTTGTGTCTGGTCCCAGCAAGTACAGTGTATTGGACTGCAGAGAAGCTACTGTTCTTGTCAGTTTTCTAAGCAGAGTTGAAATAGATATGGCAAATGTGTGTAGGAAGAACAGTTCTTTTGTTCTGAGCAAGCTCACATTTCGGGCATTTAGGAAACACAGTAGAGTAGGAGAGTGCTCTTTCCTCAAAAGCAGAGTGTCTTTCTTGTAAGGCGAGCTAGTGTTTGTTTCCCATTCATAAACGGAGTTGAAACACATGCAGTTTCTTGTCCTTCAAGGAAGAGTTGTTTTCTGGTAAGAAGAGTCACTATTGTGCTCCCTTTGCCTTACAGAGTGCAAATAGCACTCACATCTGTTCCCAGCAAGTACAGTGTATTGGACTGAAGAGAAGCTACTGTTCTTGTCAGTTTCTTAAGCAGAGTTGAAATAGATATGGTCTGTGTGTGTAGGAAGCACAGTTCTTTTGTTCTGAGCAAGCTCACTGCTCTAACCCTTTAGGAAACACAGTGGAGTAGATGAGTGCTCTTTTCTCAAAAGCAGATTGTGGGGCTGAAGAGAAGGCTCAGAGGTTAATAGCATTGCTTGTTCTTCTAAAGGTCCTGAGTTTAATCCCAGCAACCACATTGTGGCTCACAACCATCCATAATGAGATCTGGTGCCCTCTTCTGGTCAGAAGGGGTATGTGCAGACAGAACACTATATACTTAATAAATAAACCTTTAAAAAAAAAAGCTGATTGTGCTTCCTCTAAGGCGAGCTAGTGTTTGTTTTCCATTCATAAACGGAGTTGAATCACATGCAGTTTCTGGTCCTACGAGCAAGAGTTGTTTTCTGGTAAGGAAAGTCACTATTGCGCTCCCATTGCCATACACAGTGCAGAAAGCACTCGTGTCTATTCCCAGCAAGTACAGTGTATTGAACTGAAGAGAAGCTACTGTTCTTGTCAGTATCCTAAACAGAGTTGAACTAGATATGGCCCCTGTGTGTAGGAAGCACAGATTTTTGTTCTGAGCAAGGTCACTGTTCTTGCTCTATGTAAACACAGTAGACAAGAAGAGTGCTCTTTTCTCAAAAGCAGAGTGTATTTCTTGTAAGGCAAGCTAGTGTTTGCTTCCCCTTCATAAACGGAGTGGAATAACATGCAGTTTCTTGTCCTACGAGCAAGAGTTGTTTTTTGGTAAGAAAAGATACTCTTGTGCTCCCTTTGAAATACACAGTGGAAGTAGCACTCGCTTCTGTTCCCATCAAGTACACTGTAATTGACTGAAGCGAAGCTACTGCTGTTTTCAGTTTCCTAAGCAGAGTTGACCTAGATATGGCTCTTGTGTGTAGAAAGCACAGTTCTTTTGTTCTGAGCAAGCTCACTCTTCTGGCACTATAGCAAACACAGTATAGTAGAAGAGTGTTCTTTTTTCAAAAGCAGAGTGTGTTTCTTGTAAGGAGAGCTAGAGTTGTTTCCCATTCATAAATGCGGTTGAATCACATGCAGTTTCTGGTCCTACCAGCAAGAGTTTTTTTTCTGGTAAGGATAGTCCCTGTTGCGTTTGCATTGCCATACACAATCCAAATAGCACTTGCATCTGTTCCCAGCAAGTGCAGTGTATTCAACTGTAGAAAAGCTACTGTTCTACACAGTTTCCTGAGCAGAGTTGAACTATATTTGGCCCGTTTTTGTAGGAAGCACTGTTCTTTTGTTCTGACCAAGCTCAGTGTTCTGGCCCTATAGGAAACACAGTAGAGTAGAAGAGTGCTCTTTTTTCAAAATCAGAGTATTTTTCCTGTAAGGCATGCTAGTGTTTGTTTCTTATTCATAAACGGAGTTGAATCACATGCAGTTTCTGGTCCTACGAGCAAGAGTTGTTTTCTTGTAAGGAAAGTCATTATTGCACTCCCATTGCCCTGAACAGTGCAAACAGCACTCGCGTCTATTCCCAGCAAGTTCAGTGTATTGGACAGAAAAGAAGCTACTATTCTTGTCAGTTTCCTAAGAAGAGTTGAAGTAGATATGGCTCATGTGTGTTGAAAGCACAGTTCTTTTGTTCTGAGCAAGCTCACTCTTCTGGCACTATAACAAACACAGTATAGTAGAAGAGTGTTCTTTTTTCAAAAGCAGAGTGTGTTTCTTGTAAGGAGAGCTAGAGTTTTTTCCCATTCATAAACGCGGTTGAATCACATGCAGTTCCTGGTCCAATGAGCAAGAGATTTTTGTGGTAAGGAAAATCATTATTGCTTTCTCACTGCCATAACCAGTGCAAATAGCATTCACGTCTTTTCCCAGCATGTTCAGTGTATTGGACTGAAGAGTAGCTACTAGTCTTGTCAGTTTCAAAAGTGAAGTTGAACTAGATATGGCCAGTGTCTGTAGGAAGCACAGTTCTATTGTTCTGAGCAAGCTCAATTTTCTGGCCTTTTAAAAAATACAGTTGGTAAAAGAGTGCTCTTTTGTCAAAATCAGAGTGTGTTTTATGTAAGGCGAGCTAATGTTTGTTTCCCATTCATAAACGGTGTTGAATCAGATGCAGTATCTAGTCCTTCAAGCAAGAGTTGTTTTCTGGTTGAGAAAGTCTCTATATTGCTCCCATTGCCTTACACAGTGCAAATAGCACTTGTGTCTGTTCCCAGCAAGTACAGTGTATTGGACTGCAGAGAAGCTACTGTTCTTGTCAGTTTTCTAAGCAGAGTTGAAATAGATATGGCCCATGTGTGTAGGAAGCACAGTTCTTTTGTTCTGAGCAAGCTCACATTTCGGGCATTTAGGAAACACAGTAGAGTAGGAGAGTGCTCTTTCCTCAAAAGCAGAGTGTCTTTTTTGTAAGGCGAGCTAGTGTTTTTTTTCCCATTCAAAAACGGAGATGAATCTCATGCAGTGTCTGGTTCTAAGAGCAAGAGATTTTTTCTGGTAAGGAAAGTCACTATTGTGCTCACATTGACATACACAGTGCAAATAGCATACGCATCTGTTCCAAGCAAGTACAGTGTATTGTACTGAAGAGAAGCTACAGTTCTTGTCAGTTTCCTTAGCAGAGTTGAACTAGATAGGGTCCGTGAGTGTAGAAAGCACAGTTCTTTTGTTCTGAGCAAACTCACTGTTCTGGCTCTATAGGAAAAACACTCGAGTAGAAGAGTGCTCTTTTCTCTAAAGTAGAGTGTGTTTCTTGTAAGGCAAGCTAGTGTTTGTTTCCCATTCATAAACGGAGTTGAATCACATGCAGATTTTGATCTTATGAGCAAGAGATTTTGGTGGTATAGAAAGTCACTATTGTGCTCCCATTGCCATACACAGTGCAAATAGCACTCGCGTCTGTTCCCAGCATGAACAGTGTATTTTACTGAAGAGAAGCTACTGTTCTTGTCAGTTTCCTAAGTAGAGTTGAACTAGATATGGCCCGTGTCTGTAGGAACCTCATTTGTCTTGTTCTGAGCAGGCTCAATGTTCTGGCCCTATAGAAAACACTATCGAGTAGAAGAGTGCTCTTTTCTCAAAAGCAGAGTGTGTTTCCTGTAAGGCAAGCTAGGGTTTGTTTCCCATTCATAAACGGAGTTGAATCACATGCAGGTTTTGGTCCTATGTGCAAGAGAATTTGTGGTAAGGAAAGTCACTATTGTGCTCCCATTGACATACACAGTGGAAATAGCACTCGCACCTGTTCCAAGCAAGTACAGTGTATTTTACTGAAGAGAAGCTACTGTTCTTGTCAGTTACCTAAGCAGCCTTTAACTAGATATGGCCCCTGTGTGTAGGAAGCACAGTTCTTTTGTTCTGAGCAAGCTTTCTTCTGGCCTTATTGGAAACACAGTAGAGAAGAAGAGTCCTCTTTTCTAAAGAGCAGAGTGTTTTTATTGTAACGCGAGTTAGTGTTTGTTTCCCATTCATAAACGTACTTGAATCCCATGAAATTTCTGGTCCTACAAGCAAGAGTTTTTTTATTGTAAGGAAAGTCACTATTGCGCTCCCTTTGCCATTCATAGTACAAATAGCATTCGTGTTTGACCCAGCATGTACAGTATATTGGACCGAAAAGAAGCTACTGTTCTTTTCAGTTACATAAGCAGCGTTGAACTACATATGGCCGTGTGTGTAGGAATCATAGTTTTTTAGTTCTGAGCAAGCTCGCTGTTCTGACAGTATACAAAACACAGTAGAGTAGAAGAGTGCTCTTTCTCAAAAGCAAAGTGTGTTTCTTGTAATGTGAGCTAGTGTTTGTTTCCCATTCATAAACGTATTTGAATCTCATGTATTTTCTGGTCCTACAAGCAAGAGTTGTTTTCTGTTAAGGAAATTCACTATTGTGCTCCCTTTGCGTACACAGTGCAAATATCTCAAGCGTCTTTTCCCAGCATGTACAGTGTATTGGTCTGAGAGAAGCTATTGTTCTTGTCAGTTTCCTAAGCAGAGTTGAGCTTTATATGGCCCATGTGTTGGAATCGCAGTTCTTTTGTTCTGAGCAAGCTCACAGTTCTGGCCCTATGGAAAACACAGTAGAGTAGAAGAGTGCTCTTTTCTCAAAGGCAGAGTATGTTTCTTTTAAGGTGATTTAGTGTTTGTTTCCCATTCATAAACGGATTTGAATCATGCAGGTTTTGGTCCGACGAGCAAGAGTTGTTTTCTGGTAAGGAAAGTCAGTAATGCTCTCCCACTGCCATACACAATGCAAATTGAACTCGTGTCTGTTCCCAGTAAGTACAGTATGTTGGACAGAAGAGCAGCTATTGTTCTTGTAAGATTCCTAAGCAGAGTTGACTACATATGGCCTTTGGTAGGAAGCACAGTTCTTTTGTTATGAGCAAGCTCACTCTTCTGGCCCGATAGAAAACACAGTGGAGTAGAAGAGTGCACTTTAATCAAAAGTAGAGTGTGTTTCCTGTAAGGCAAGGTAGTGTTTGGTACCCATTTATTAACGGAGTTGAATCACATGCAGTTTCTGGTCTTAGGAGCAAGAGTTGTTTTCTGGTAAGGACAATCACTATTGTGCTCTCCTTGCCATAAACAGT
This sequence comes from Peromyscus eremicus, assembly GCF_949786415.1. Lineage (NCBI taxonomy): Eukaryota > Metazoa > Chordata > Mammalia > Rodentia > Cricetidae > Peromyscus > Peromyscus eremicus. The sequence goes on along the minus strand of NC_081424.1, from coordinate 67,486 downwards.
GCAAATAGCACTTGTGACTGTTCCCAACAAGGATAGTGTATTGGCCTGAAGAGAAGCTACTGTTCTTGTCAGTTTCCTAAGCAGAGTTGAACTAGATATCGCCCGTGTGTGTAGGAAGCACAGTTCTTTTGTTCTGAGCAAGCTCACTTTTCTGGCCCTATAGAAAACACAGTAGAAAAGAAGAGTGCTCTTTTATCAAAAGCAGAGTGTTTTTCTTGTAAGGTGAGCTAGGGTTTGCTTCCCATTCATAAATGGAGTTGAATCACATGCAGTTTATTGACCTATGAGCAAGAGTTGTTTTCTGGTAAGCAAAGTCACTTTTCTAAACCTACTTCCCTACACAGTGCAAATAGCACTCACATCTGTTTCCAGCAAGTACAGTGAATTGGACTGAAGAGAAGCTACTGTTCTTGTTAGTTTCCTAAGCAGAGTTGAACTAGATATGGCCCGTGTGTGTAGGAAGTACAGTTCTTTTGTTCTGAGAAATCTTACTGTTCTGGCTCTTTAGGAAACACAGTAGAATAGAAGATTGCCCTTTTCTCAAAGGCAGACTGTGTTTCTTTTAAGGCGAGCTAGTGTTTCTTTCCCATTCATAAACATAGTTGAATCACATGCAGTTTCTGGTCCTACGAGCAAGAGTTGTTTTCTGGTAAGGAAAGTCACTAATGCACTCCCATTGCCATTCACAGTGCAAATAATACTCGGGTGTGTTCCCAGCAATTACAGTGTATTTGACTGAAGAGAATTGACTGTTCTTGTGAGTTAACTTAGCAGAGTTGAACTAGATATGGCCTGTGTGTAGGAAGCACAGTTCTTTTGTTCTGAGGAAGCTCACTGTTCTGGAACTTTATGAAACAGAGGAGAGTATAAGAGTGCTCTCTTCTCAAAGCAGAGTGTGTTTCTTTAAAGGCGAGCTAATGCTAGTTGCCCATTCATAAATGGCGTTGAATCATGCAGGTTTTGGTCCTATGAGCAAGAGTTGTTTTCTGGTAAGGAAAGTCACTAAAGCACTCCCTTTGCCATACACAATGCAAATAGCACTCGCGTCTATTCTCGACATGTACAGTGTATTGGACAGAAGAGAAGCTACTGTTCTTGTCAGTTTCCTAAGCAGAGTTAAACTACATATGGCAATGGGTAGGAAGCACAGTTCTTTTGTTCTTAGCGAGCTCACAGTTCTGGCCCTATAGGAAACACAGTAGAGTAGAAGAGTACTCTTTTCTCAAAAGCACAGTGTTTTTCTTTAAGGGCGAGCTAGTGTTAGTTTCCCATTCATAAAGGGAGTTGAATTATGCAGGTTTTGGTCCGAAGAGCAAGAGTTGTTTTCTGGTAAGAAAAGCCACAATTGCTCTCCCTTTGCCATACACAGTGCAAATAGCACACGTGTCAGTTCCCAGCATGTAGAGAGTATTGGACTGAAGAGAAGCTCCTGTTCTTGTCAGTTACCTAAGCTGCCTTGAACTAGATATGTCCCCTGTGTGTAGGAAGCAGAGTTTTTTTGTTCTGAGGAAGCTCACTCTTCAGGCGCTATAGGAAACAAAGTAGAGTAGTAGAGTGCTCTTTTCTGAAAAGAAGAGTGTGTTTCTTCTTAGACGAACTAGTGTTTATTTCCTATTCATAAACATAGTTGAATCACATACAGTTTCTGGTCCTACGAGCAAGAATTGTTTTCTGGTAAGGAAAGTCACTATTGCGCTCCCATTGTCATACAGAGTGCAAATAGCACTCACGTTTGTTCCCAGCAATTACAGTGTATTGCACTGAAGAGAAGCTACTGTTCTTGTCAGTTACATAAGCAGCGTTGAACTAGATATGGCCCCTGTGTGTAGGAAGCACAGTTCTTTTGTTCTGAGCAAAGTCACTCTATTGGCCTAATGGGAAACACAATAGAGTAGAAGAGTGCTCTTTTCTAAAGAGCAGAGTGTGTTTCTTGTAAGTCGAGCAAGTGTTTGTTTCCCATTTGTAAACGTACTTGAATTCCTTGCAGTTTCTGGTCCTACAAGCAAGAGTTGTTTTATGGTAAAGAAAGTCACTATTGCGCTCCCTTTGCCATTCACAGTGCAAATAGCATTCGTGTTTGTTCCCAGCAATTACAGTGTATTGGACTGAAGAGAAGCTACTGTTCTTCTCAGTTACATAAGCAGCATTGAACTACATATGACCCGTGTGTGTAGGAAGCATAGTTCTTTTGTTCTGAGCAAGCACACTGTTCTGGCCATATACAAAACAGTAGAGTAGAAGTGTGCTCTTTCTCAAAAGCAGAGTGTGTTTCTTGTAAGGCGAGCTAGTGTTTGTTTCCCATTCATAAAGGAGTTGAATCACATGCAGTTTCTGGTCCTACAAGCAAGAGTTGTTTTCTGGTAAGGAAAGTCACTATTGCTCTACCTTTGCCATACACAGTGGAAATAGCACATGCGTCTGTTCCCAGCTTGTACAGAGTATTGTTCTGAAGAGAAGCTACTGTTCTTGTCAGTTACCTAAGCAGCATTGAACTAGATATGGCCCCTGAATGTAGGAAGCATAGTTCTTTTGTTGTGAGCAAGCTCGCTGTTCTGGCCGTTATCAAAACACAGTAGAGTAGAAGAGTGTTCTTTCTCAAAAGCAGAGTGTGTTTCTTGTAAGGCGATCTAGTGTTTGTTTCCCATTCATAAACGGAGTTGAATCATGCAGGTTTTGGTCTGAAGAGCAAGAGTTGATTTCTGGTAAGGAAAATCACTAATGCGCTCCCATTGACATACACAATGCAAATAGCACTCTCGTCTGTTCCCAGCAAGTACATTGTGGTGGACAGAAGAGAAGCTACTGTTCTTGTCAGTTTCCTAAGCAGAGTTGAACTAGATATGGTCCGTGTGAATAGGAAGCACAGTTCTTTGTTCTGAGCAAGCTCACTGTTCTTGCCCTATAGGAAACACAGTAGAGTAGTTGAGTGCTCTTTTCTCAAAGTCAGAGTGTGTTTCTAGTAAGGTGAGTTATTGTTTGTTTCCTATTCATGAACGGAGTTGAATCACATGCAGTTTTTGGTCATACGAGCAAGACTTGTTTTCTTGTACAAAAAGTCACTAATGCACTTGCTTTGCCATACTCAGTGCAAATAGCACTCACGTCTGTTCAACGCAAGTACAGTATATTGGACTGAAGAGAAACTACTGTTCTTGTCAGTTTCCTAAGCAGAATTGAACTAGATATGGCCCATGTGTGTAGGAAGCAAAGTTCTTTTCCTCTGAGCAAGCTCACTGTTTCGGCACTATAGAAAACACAGCAGAGTAGAAGAATGCTCTTTTTTCAAAAGCAGAGTGTGTTTCTTATAAAACGAGCTAGTGTTTGTTTCCCATTCATAAACGGAGGTGAATCACATGCAGTTTCTGCACCTCCAAGAAAGAGTTGTTTTCTGGTAAGGAAAGTCACTATTGCTCTCCCAGTTCAAACAGAGTGCAAATAGCACTCGCGTCTGTTCCCAGCAAGTACAGTGTATTGGACTGAAGAGAAGCTACTGTTCTTGTTAGTTTCCTAAGCAGAGTGGAACTAGATATGGCCCCTGTGTCTAGGAAGTCAGTTCTTTGGTTCTGAGCAAGTTCACTCTTCTGGCTCTATAGGAAACAAAGTAGAGTAGAAGAGTGCTCTTCTTCAAAAGCAGAGTGTGTTTCTTATAAGGTGAGCTATTTTTTTGTTTTTCATTCATAAACGGAGTTGAATCACATGTAGTATCTGGTCCTACTAGCAAGAGTTGTTTTAAGGTAAGGACAGTCACTATTGCACTCCCTATGCCATACATAGTGCAAATAGCACCCGCATCTGTTCCCAGCAGGTCCTTCAGTCCTCTTCGGACTGAAGAGGAGCTACTGTTCTTGTCAGTTTCCTAAGCAGAGTTGAGCTAGATATGTCCCCTGTGTGTAGGAAGTCAGTTCTTTGGTTCTGGGCAAGTTCACTCTTTTGTCCCTATGGGAATCACAATAGAGGAGAAAAGTGCTCTTTTCTCAAAAGCATATTGTTTTTCTTGTAATGCGAGCTAGTGTTTGTTTCCCATTCATAAACGGAGTTGAATCACATGCAGTTTCTGGTCCTATGAGCAAGAGTTGTTTTCTCGTAAGGAAAGTCACTATTGCGCTCCCATTGCCATACACAGTGCAAATAGCCCCTGCGTCTTCCCAAGCAAGTACAATGTATTAGACTGAATAGAATATACTGTTCTGGTCAGTTTCCTAAGCAGAGTTTTACTTGATATGGCCCATGTGAGTAGGAAGCACAGTTCTTTGTTCTGACCAAGCACACTATTCTTGGCCTATAGGAACCACAGTAGAGTAGATGAGTGCTCTTTTCTGAAAAGCAGAGTGTGTTTCTAGTAAGGCGAGCTAGTGTTTGTTTCCAATTCATGAACGGAGTTGAATCACATGCAGTTTCTGTTCATACGAGCAAGAGTTGTTTTCTGATAAGGAAAGTCACTATTGTGCTCCCATTACAACATAAAGTGCAAATAGCACTCACATATGTTCCCAGCAAGTAGAGTGTATTAGACTGAAGAGAAGCTACTGTTCTTGTCAATTTTCTAGGCAGAGATGAATTATATATGAACCGTGTGTGGGAAGCACAGTTCTTTTTTTCTGAGCTAACACACTCTTCTGTCCCTATAGGAAACACTGTAGAGTAGAAGAGTGCTCTTTTCTGAAAAGAAGAGTGTTTTTCTTCTTAGACGAACTAGTGTTTATTTCCCATTCATAAACACAGTTGAATCACATGCAGTTTCTGGTCCTACGAGCAAGAATTGTTTTCTGTTAAGGAAAGTCACTATTGTGCTCCCTTTGCCATACACAGTGCAAAGAGCACCCGCATCTGTTCCCAGCAAGTACAGTTTATTGGACTGAAGAGAAGCTACTGTTCTTGTCAGTTACCTAAGCAGCCTTGAATTATATGGCCCCTGTGTGTAGGAAGCACAGTTCTTTTGTTCTGAGCAAGCTTTCTTCTGGTCCTATTGGAAACACAGTAGAGAAGAAGAGTCCTCTTTCCTAAAGAGCAGAGTGTGTTTCTTGTAAGGCGAGATAGAGTTTGTTTCCCATTCATAAACGTACTTGAATCCCATGGAATTTCTGGTCCTACGAGCAAGAGTGGTTTTATTGTAAGGAAAGTCACTATTGTGCTCCCTTTGCCATTCACAGTACAAATAGCATTCATGTTTGTTCCCAGCATGTACAGTGTATTGGACTGAAGAGAAGCTACTGTTCTTCTCAGTTACATAAGCAGCGTTGAACTACATGTGGCCCGTTTGTGTAGGAAGCATAGTTCTTTTGTTCTGAGCAAGTTCGCTGTTCTGACAGTATACAAAACACAGTAGAGTAGAAGAGTGCTCTTTCTCAAAAGCGGAGTGTGTTTCTTGTAATGTGAGCTAGTGATTGTTTCCCATTCATAAACGTAGTTGAATCACATGTAGTTTCTGATTCTATAAGCAAGAGTTGTTTTCTGGTAAGGAAAGTCACTATTGTGCAACCTTTGTAATACACAGTGCAAATACCTCAAGCGTCTGTTCCCAGCATGTACAGTGTATTGGACTGAAGAGAAGCTACTGTTCTTGTCAGTTTCCTAAGCAGAGTTGAACTAGATATGGCCGTGTGTGTAGGAAGCACAGTTCTCTTGTTCTGAACAAGTTCACTGTTCTGGCCCTCTAGGAAACACAGTAGAGTAGAAGAGTGCTCTTTTCTCAAAAGCAGAGTATGTTTCTTGTAAGGCGATTTAGTGTTTCTTTCCCATTCATAAATGGAGTTGAATCAAGCAGCTTTTGGTCCAACAAGTAAGAGTCGTTTTCTGGTAAGGAAAGTCACTAATGCGCTCCCATTGCCATACACAATGCAAATAGCACTCGTGTCTGTTCCCAGCAAGCACAGTGTGTTGGACAGAGCAGAAGCTCTTGTTCTTGTAAGATTCCTAAGCAGAGTTGAACTACATATGGCCGTGTGTGTAGGAAGCACATTTCTTTTGTTCTGAGCAACCTCACTCTTCTGGCCCTATAGGAAACACAGTGGAGTAGAAGAGTGCTCTTTAATCAAAAGCAGAGTGTATTTCCTGTAAGGCGAGCTAGTGTTTGTTGCCATTTATAAACTTAGTTGAATCACATGCAGTTTCTGGTCCTACGAGCAAGAGTTGTTTTCTGGTTAGGAAAGTCACTATTGCGCTCCCATTGCCATAAACAGTGCAAATAGCACTCGCATCTGTTCCCAACAAGTACAGTGTATTGGAATGAAGAGAAGCTACTGTTCTTGTCAGTTTCTTAAGCAGAATTGAACTAGATATGGCCCGTGTGTGTGGGAAGCACAGTTATTTTTTTTTTGAGCAAGCTCACCATTCTGGCCCTAAAGAAATCACAGTAGAGTAGTAGAGTGCTCTTTAATCAAAAGCATAGTGTGTATCCGCTAAGACGAGCTAGTGTTTGATTTTCATTCATAAACGAAGTTGAATCACATGCAGTTTCTGGTCCTATGAGCAAGAGTTTTTTTCTGGTAAGGACAGTCACTATTGTGCTCCCCTTGCCATAAACAGTGCAAATAGCACATGTGTCTGTTCCCAATAAGGACAGTGTATTGGACTGAAGAGAAGCTACTGTTCTTTACAGTTTCCTAATCATAGTTGAGCTAGATATGGCCCGTTTGTGTAGAAAGCACAGTTCTTTTGTTCTGAGCAAGCTCACTGTTCTGGCCCAATAGGAAACACAGTAGAAAAGAAGAGTGGTCTTTTCTCAAAAGCAGAGTGTGTTTCTTGTAAGGTGAGTTAGGGTTTGCTTCCCATTCATAAATGGAGTTGAATCACATGCAGTTTCTTGACCTACGAGCAAGAGTTGTTTTCTGGTAAGCAAAGTCACTTTTCGGCACCTACTGCCCTACACAGTGCAAATAGCACTCGCATCTGTTTCCAGCAAGTGCAGTGCATTGGACTGAAGACAAGCTACTGTTCTTGTCAGTTTTTTAAGCAGAGTTGAACTAGATATGACCCGAGTGTGTAGGAAGCACATTTCTTTTGTTCTGAGCAATCTCACTGTTCTGGCTCTATAGGAAACACAGTAGAATAGAAGAGTGCCCTTTTCTCAAAAGCAGAGTGTGTTTCTTTTAAGGCGAGCTAGTGTTTCTTTCCCATTCATAAACGGAGTTGAATCACATGCAGTTTCTGGTCCTATGAGCAAAAGTTGGTTTCTGATAAGGAAAGTCACTAATGCACTCTCTTTGCCATACACAATGCAAATAGCACTCGCGTCTGTTCTTAGCATGTCCAGTGTATTGGACAGAAGAGATGCTACTGTTCTTGTCAGTTTCCTAAGCAGAGTTAAACTGCACATGGCAATGGGTAGGAAGCACAGTTCTTTTCTTCTGAGGAAGTTCACAGTTCTGGCCCTATAGGAAAGAAAAGAGAGTGCTCTTTTCTCAAAAGCAGAATATGTTTCTTGTAAGGCGATCTAGTGTTTGTTTCCCATTCATAAACAGAGTTGAATCCCATGCAGTTTCTGGTCCTACGAGCAAGAGTTGTTTTCTGGTAAAGAAAGTCACTATTATGCTTCCATTGCCATACACAGTGCAAATAATTCTCCCGTCTGTTCCCAGCAAGTACAGTGTATTTGACTGAAGAGAATCTACTGTTCCTGTGAGTTCCCTAAGCAGAGTTGAACTAGATATTGCCCATGTGTGTGGAAGCACAGTTCTTTTGTTCTGAACAAGCTCACTGTTCTGTTCCTATAGGAAACAGAGTACAGTAGAATAGTTCCCTTTTCTCAAAAGCAGAGTGTTTTTCTTTAAAGGTGAGCTAGTGTTAGTTTCCCATTCATAAACGGAGTTGAATCATGCAGGTTTTGGTCCGACGAGCAAGAGTTTTTTTCTGGTAAGGTAAGTCACTATTGTGCTCCCACTGCCATACCCAGTACAAAAAGCACTCGCGTCTGTTCCCAGCAAGTACTGTGTATTGGACTGAAGAGAAGCTACTGTTCTTGTCAGTTTTATGAGCAGAGTTGAACTAGATATGGCCCGTGTGTGTAGGAAGCACAGTTTTTTTGTTCTGAGGAAGTTCACTCTTCAGGCCCTATAGAAAACACAGTAGAGTAGTAGAGTGCTCTTTTCTCTAAAGCAGAGTGTGGTTCTTGTAAGATGAGCTAGTGTTTGATTCCCATTCTTAAATGGAGTTGAATCACATGCAGTTTCAGTCAATATGAGCAAGAGTTGTTTTCCTGTAAGGAAAGTCACTATTATGCTTCCATTGCCATACACAGTGTAAATAATTCTCACTTCTGTTCCCAGCAAGTACAGTGTATTTGACTGAAGGGAATCTACTGTTCTTATGAGTTCCCTAAGCAGAGTTGAACTAGATATTTCCCATGTGTGGGGAAGCACAGTTTTTTGTTCTGAGCAAGCTCACTCTTCTGGACCAATAGGAAACATAGTAGAGTAGAATAGTGATCTTTTCTCAAAAGCGAGTGTTTTTCTTTAAAGGTGAGCTAGTGCTAGTTTCCCATTTATAAATGGAATTGAATCATGCAGGTTTTGGTCCGACGAGCAAGAGTTTTTTTTTGGAAAGGAAAGTCACTATTGTGCTCCCTCTACCATACACAGTACAAAAAGCACTCGCGTCTGTTCCCAGCAATTACTGTGTATTGGACTGAAGAGAAGCTACTGTTCTTGTCAGTTTCCTGAGCAGAATTGACCTGGATATGGCCCGTGTGTGTAGAAAGCACAGTTTTTTTGTTCTGAGTTAGCTCACTCTTCAGGCTCTATAGGAAACACAGTAGAGTAGTAGAGTGCTCTTTTCTCTAAAGCAGAGTGTGTTTCTTTTAAGATGAGCTAGTGTTTGATTCCCATTCTTAAACGAAGTTGAATCACATGCAGTTTCAGGTAATACGAGCAAGAGTTGTTTTCTGGTAAGGAAAGTTCTAATGTGCTTCCATTGCCATACACAATACAAAGAGCACTCAAGTCGGTTCCCAGGAAGTACAGTTTATTGGACAGAAGAGAAGCTACTGTTCTTGTCAGTTTCCTAAGCAGAGTTGAACTACATATGGTTATGTGTGTAGGAAACACAGTTCTTTTGTTCTGGGCAAGCTCACTCTTTTGGCCCAGTAAGAAACACAGTAGAGTAGAAGAGTGCTCTTTAATCAAAAGCAGTGTGTTTCCTGTAAGGCGAGCTAGTTTTTGATTCCCATTCATAAACGGAACTGAATCACATGCAGTTTCTGGTCCTATGATCCAGAGTTGTTTTCTGGTAAGAAAAGTCACTATTTTGCTCCCATTGCCATAAACAGTGCAAATAGCACTTGGTCTGTTCCCAGCAAGTACAGTGAATTGGACTGAAGAGAAGCTACTGTTCTTGTCAGTTTCCTAAGCAGAGCTGAACTAGATATGGCCCCTGTGTGTAGGAAGCACAGTTCTTTTGTTTTGAACAAGCTCTCTTCTGGTCCTATGGGAAACACAATAGTGTAGAAGAGTGCTCTTTTCTAAAGAGAAGAGTGTGTTTCTTGTAAGGCGTTTGTTTCCCATTCATAAACGTACTTGAATCCCATGAAGTTTCTGGTCCTACAAGCAAGAGTTGTTTTATGGTAACGAAAGTCACTATTGTGCTTTCTTTGCCATTCACAGTACAAATAGCATTCGTGTTTGTTCCCAGGAGGTGCAGTGTATTGGACTGAAGAGAGTTTACTGTTCTGCTCACTTACATAAGCAGCGTTGAACTACATATGGCCCATGTGTGTACGAAGCATAGTTCTTTTGTTCTGAGCAAGCTCGCTGTTCTGGCCATATACAAAACACAGTAGAGTAGAAGAGTGCTCTTTCTCAAAAACAGAGTGTGTGTCTTCTAATGAGAGCTAGTATTTGTTTTCCATTCATAAACGTAGTGGAATCACATGTAGTTTCTTGTCCTACGAGCAAGAGTTGATCTCTGGTAAGGAAAGTCAATATTGTGCTCCCTTTGCCATACACAGTGCAAATAGCACACGAATCTGTTCCCAGCAAGTACAGTGTATTGGACTGAAGAGAAGCTACTGTTCTTGTCATTTTCCTAAGCAGAGTTGAACTAGATATGGCTCGTGTGTGTAGGAAGCACAGTTCTTTTGTTCTGGGCAAGCTCACTCTTCTGGACTTTAGGAAACACAACACAGTAGAAGAGTGTTCTTTTCTTTTTTTTTAATTTTTATTTTGCAATACAATTCAGTTCTACATATCAGCCACAGATTCCCTTGTTCTTTCCCCTCCCGCCCCCCTCAACTTCCTCCCAGCCCGCCCCCCATTTCAATCTCCTGCAGGGCAAAGCCTTCTGCACAGACTGAGATCAACCTGGTGGACTCAGTCCAGGTAGGTCCAGTCCCCTCCTCCCAGGCCGAGCCAAGGGACCCTGCATAGGCCCCAGGTTTCAAACAGTCGACTCATGCAATGAGCACAGGACCCGGTGCCACTGCCTGGATGCCTCCCAAACAGATCAGGCCAATCAACTGTCTCACCCACTCAGAGGGCCTGATCCAGTTGGTGACCCCTCAGCCATTGGTTCATATTTCATGTGTTTCCGTTTGTTTGGCTATTTATCTCTGTGCTTTATCCGACCTTGGTCTCAACAATTCTGACTTCCTTAGGTTGGAATTTTCCTTCTAGTGCTTTCTGTAGGGCTGGGTTTGTGGATAAATATTGTTTAAATCTGGCTTTGTCATGGAATGTCTTGTTCATTCCATCTATGATGATTGAAAGTTTTGCTGGGTATATTAGTCTAGGCTGACATCCATGGTCTTTTAGTGTCTGCATTACATCTGTCCAGGACCTTCTGGCTTTCAAAGTCTCCATTGAGAAATCGGGTGTTATTCTGATAGGTTTGCCTTTATATGTCACTTGGCCTTTTTCCTTTGCTGCTCTTAATATTCTTTCTTTATTCTGTACGTTTAATTGTTTAATTATTATGTGGTAAGGGGACTTTTTTGGGGGGTCTAGTCTGTTTGGTGTTCTATAGGCTTCCTGTATCTTCATAGGCATTTCCTTCTTTAAGTTGGGAAAGTTTTCTTCTATGATCTTGTTGAATATATTTTCTGTGCCCTTGAGTTGGTATTCTTCTCCTTCTTCTACCCCTATTATTCATAGGTTTGGTCTTTTCATGGTGTCCCAAATTTCTTGGACAATTTGGTTCATGACTTTGTTGACTTTAGTGTTTTCTTTGACTGATGAATCTATTTCTTCTATTGTATCTTCAACGCTAGAGATTCTCTCTTCCATCTCTTGCATTCTGTTGATTATACTTGCATCTGAAGTTCCCAATCGTTTTCTCAGATTTTCTATTTCCAGCATTCCCTCTGTTTGTGTCTTCTTCATTTTTTCTATTTCCCTTTTCAGGTCTTGGACTGTTTCCTTCATTTGTTTCATTGATTTTTCTTGATTTTCTTTCAGTATTTTATTGTTCTCTTCCAGGACTTTTGATTTCTTCTAATTTGTTTGCCCTTTCCTCTAGTTGTTTACAGCGTTCTTTACATTTTTTTGTCTTTTCCTCTACATGAGCCTCTAGCTTTTTCATGATGACATTCATAAGGCTATTTTCTTCTGATTCTTCCAATTTCTGATGTTCAGGTCCAGGTGTTGGAGGAGGGCTAGGGCCTGGTGATGGTGTATTGCTATTCATTTTGTTGTATGTGTTTCTGCCTTGACATCTGCCCATCTCCTTGTGGTTTGTTCTTGGCCTTATCCACACACTTGGTTCAGACAGAGCTGACAGATTCAGGAAGTCTCTCTCTATTGTCCAGATGGGAGCTCTCTTGTCAAAATTGGAAGTCCGGGGCAGGATGGGAGCTCTTGTTCAGAAGGGAAGTCCGGGGGAGGATGGGTGCTTTCCTCTCTCTCTCTCTCTTTCTCTCTCTCTCTCTCCTCCAGATGGGAAATCCGGGGCAAGATGGGAGTTGGGGCCAGCCTCTAAGTCTCAAGAAGAGGCTTGGGGCTCGGGCGGATGGGCGTGGGGTCAGGGCGTGGAGACTGCAGGGTCTGCCAGGGGTCTTGGAAAAGGGGATCCTTCCCGGTGGGGCTAGAAGGGAACTTGCCCGGTGACCAGAACCTGGGGCCAAGTTGGACAGGTCTTCCCGAGTGGCTGGTGCCCAGGGATGGGGTTGGGGCAAGTTAGGGGACTCACCTGTGCTTCAGAAGGGAAGTCCAGGGCAAGATGGGAGCTGGGGGCTGGCTTCTAAGTCTCAGGAAGAGGCTTGGGGCTCAGGCGGATTGGGGTGGGAGCAGGGCGTGGAGACTGCAGGGTCTGCCAGGGGTCTTGGAGAAGGGGATCCTTCCCAGTGGGGCTATAAGGGAACCTGCCCAGTGACCAGAACCTGGGGCCAAGTTGGGCAAGTCTTCACGGGAGTGGCAGGTGCCCAGGGATGGGGTCAGGGGCAAGCTAGGGCACTCATCTGTGCTTCAGAAGGGAAGTCCGGGGCAGGATGGGAGCTGGGAGCTGGGGGCCGTCCGAGTGTTCTTTTCTTAAAACAGAGTGTGTTTCTTGTAAGGCAAGTTAGTGTTTTTTCCCATTCATAAACAGAGTTGAATCACATGCAGTTTCTCGTCCTACATGCAAGAGTTGTTCTCTGGTAAGGAAAATCACTATTGTGCTCCCATTGCCATAAACAGTTCAAATAGCACTTGCGTCTGTTTCAAGCAATTACACTGTATTGGATGGAGCAGAAGCTACTGTTCTTGTCAGTTTCCTAAGCAGAGTTGAACTAGATATGGCTCGTGTGTGTAGGAAGCACAGTTCTTTTGTTCTGAGCAATCTCACTCTTCTGGTCCTATAGGAAACACAGTAGAATAGAAGAGTGCCCTTTGCTCAAAAGCAGAGTGTGTTTCTTGTAAGACGAGCTAGTGTTTGTTTACCATTCATAAACGGATTTGAATCACATGCACTTTCTAGTCCTAAGAGCAAGAGTTGTTTCCTGGTAAGGAAAGTCACTATTGCGCTCCCATTGCCATACACAGTGCAAATAATACTCGCCTCTGTTCCGAGCAAGTGCAGTGTATGTGACTGAAGAGAAGCTACTGTTCTTGTCCGTTTCCTTAGCAGAGTTGTACTAGATATGGCACGTGTGTGTAGGAAGCAAAGTTCTTTTGTTCTGAGCAAGCTCACTGTTCTAAACTTTAGGAAACACAATACAGTAGAAGAGTGTTCTTTTCTCAAAATTAGAGTGTTTCTTATAAGGCAAGCTAGTGTTTGTTTCCCATCCATAAACGGAGTTGAATTACATGCATTTTCTGGTCCTATGAGCCAGAGTTGTTTTCTGGTAAGGAAAGTCACTATTGTGCTCCCATTCTCACACAAGTGCAAACAGCACTCTCGTCTGTTCCCAGCAAGTACAGTATATTTGACTGAAGAGAAGCTACTGTTCATGTCACTTCCTAAGCAGAGTTAAACCAGATATGGCCCGTGTGTAGGAAGCACTGTTCTTTTGTTCTGGGCAAGCTCAGTCTTCTGGCCCTATCGGAAACCCAGTAGTGTCGAAGAGTGCTCTTTTCTCAAAAGCAGAGTGTGTTTCTTGTAAGGTGACCTAGTGTTTGTTTCCCATTCATAAACGGAGTTGAATCACATGCAAGTTCTGGTCCTACGAGCAAGAGTTGTTTTCTGGTAAGGAAAGTCACTGTTGCGCTCCCATTGCCATACACAGTGCAAATATCCCTTGCATCAGTTCCCAGCAAGTACTGTGTATTGGACTTAAGAGAAGCTACTATTCTTGTCAGTTTTGTAAGCAGAGTTTAACTAGATATGGCCCGTGTGGGTAGGAACACAGTTCTTTTTTTCTGAGCATGTTACACTCTTCTGGCTCTATATGAAATACAGTAGAGTAGAAGAGTGCTCTTTTCAAAAAAAGCAGAGTGTCTTTCTTGTAAGGCGAGCTAGTGTTTGTTTCCCATTCATAAACGAAGTTGAATCCCATCAGTTTCTGGTCCTAGGAGCAAGAGTTGTTTTATAGTAAGGACAATCACTATTGCACTCCCTTTGCCATTCACAGTACAAATAGCACTCGTGTCTGTTCCCAGCAAATACAATGTATTGGACTGAAGAGAAGCTACTGTTCTTTTCAGTTACCTAAGCAGCGTTGAACTAGTGTAGCTAGAGTTTTCCTGCCTATCTTTGTCAGGGCAATTCTCTCTCATCCGCCAGTCCCACAGCCACTCAGACCCAACTCAGTAAACACAGAGACTTATATATTGGTTGCAATCTGTATGGCCGTGGCAGGTTTCTTGTTAACTCTTCTTACAGCTTAAATTAATCCATTTCTATTAATCTATACCTTGCCACATGGCTCGTGGCTTACCGGCATCTTCACATGCGGCTTGTCATGGTGGCAGCCTGCAGTGTCTCTCTCACCCAGCTTCCTGTTCACTCAATTCTCCTCTCTGTTAGTCCTGCTTATACTTCCTGCCTGGCCACTGGCCAATCAGTGATTTATTTATTGACCAATCAGCAACACATTTGACATACAGACCATCCCACAGCACTTCCCCTTTTCTTTTCTTAAAAAGGAAGGTTTTAACCTTTACACATCTCTAAAGTCAGGTTGGTATATTTGGGAATTTGGTTGTAGCTTTTCTTACTACTTCCTGCTGGAGGGGGGCGCTGTATTTTATGGGGACACAAAGAAAATTTAAGGGTTATGGAATAGTCCATGAGGCTGCATTGTCTGAGCCAGTTGCCTTCAAACCACTCTGGATGTTGGATCATCTGGGCCATGGTGTCATCAGAGACCTTTCAGGGGGTCTAGGCTGGTCAAACCTGATGTATCTTAATCTGAACAAATCCATAGCCTCTGGCTTTCTGTGGAAACAAAAGCTGAGCCTCCTTTCCAAAGCAACATATCTTTACATCCAAATTTTGAAGTCAAGGAACCTTTAAAATATACATTTTGGCATAACTCAACAGCTTTTGTAATCAAATGTTTTTCTTCAGTTATGAATATCAAAGAGAACATAATCCAGATTCTCTGTGTGGTAGCCATCTTTACGTGGCTTATTTTTTTACATTAGTTTGCGCCTATTGCTTTAAACTGCAGCCTTTCTAAGACTGAAACAGCGCTGGCGCTATGGCTGCTGGCTCCGCCCACTTCAGCTTCCCAACATGGCCGTGGTACGTTTTCTGCCAGCTGTGGGAGCCATCAACTCTCAGAAATAGTGGGTCTGTGCTTCTATCAAAGCAGCATGTAGCCCAGAAACCTCTTTTTTTGTTTTGTGCTAGCAAAGGCTAAATCCACCACACAGCTTAATGTGCCACTTGCAGAGGCCTCATTCCCGCCATACTGCAGGTCGAGCACACATGCTAGGAACCCGCCATAGTAGCTCAAAAACGCAGGCTGCCACTAACTTGAGAGAAACAACTAGGAACTGTTTTTAGCTCCGTTTTAGAATCTTTTTTCTCAGGTTTTAGGTGGAAACTCTTGCCAACACATTGGGCGCCATTTGTAGATGTAACCAACCGTCTTATTAAATAAGAATGGATATTTTTACCAAATAAACCAAACGAAAATTTAAAAACTTATGTGGAAAAAATCTCTGACTTGATTTGGAAAGGAAAATTGAGACTTCGTCAATTAGCAGGAATAGACCCAGCAGAAATTGTCGTACCTTTAATTAAGGAGGACATTGAAAAATTATGGACAAAAAGTGAACCTTGACAAAGAGCTTGCAGTAATTTTTTGGGAGAAATTAACAGCAAATATCCCAAAAGCGATAGAATTGATCTTATAAAGTGAGCTGATTGGATATTGCCTCGAATTGTATGGGAAAAGCCCATATCTGGAGTTCGAACATTTTATACAGATGCCAACAAACAAGGAAAGCCAGGTTAGAAATCAGAAAATTTAAGTAAAGTGGTTCAAAGTCCTTATAATTCAGTTCAAAAATCAGAATTATGTGCTATTCTGTTGGTATTCATGGATTTTTCAGAACCTCTCAACATAGTAACTGACTCTCAGTATGCTGAAAGAGTAGTATTACATATTGAGACTCCAGAATTTATCCCTGATGCTTCAGAATTAACTTCACTATTTATTCAATTACAAGACACAATCAGGAAAAGGAGTCATCCTTTATATATAACTCACATTCAATCCCATACTGGTCTGCCAGGCCCTCTAGCACAAGGCAATGATGAGATTGATAAGTTATTAATAGGAAATGTGCTGGAGGCCTCAGAATTTCATAAAAAACATCATGTCAATAGTAAAGGTTTAAAAAAGGATTTTTCCATAACCTGGCAACAAGCCAAAGAAATAGTAAAGAAATGTCCTACTTGTTCCTTCTACAATTAAATGCCATTATCAGCAGGATGCAACCCAAAGGGAACTCAAAGGAATGAAATCTGGCAAATGGACGTGTTTCACTTTGCAGAATTTGTAAAACTGAAATATGTACACCACACTATCGATACTTATTCAGGATTTCAGTGGGCAACTGCTTTGAGTTCTGAAAAAGCTGATTCTGTAATCACTCATTTGCTAGAAGTTATGGCCATCATGGGTATACCTGCACAAATCAAAACTGACAATGCTCCATCATATGTCTCTGTTAAAATGAAACAGTTTTTTGCTTATTACAATATAAAGCATATTACAGGCATACCACATAATCCTACAGGTCAAGCAGTTATAGAAAGATCAAACAGAACTCTAAAGGATATGCTAAATAAACAGAAAGGGGTAACAAAAATCCCCAGAAATAGACTGCATAATGCTCTATTAACTTTGAATTTTCTTAATGCCAATGAGAAAGGAACAACAGCTGCAGAGAGACATTGGATAATAGAAAAAACTACAGAATTAAATCAGCCTATATACTTTAAGGATGTGCTGACCTCAGAATGGAAACCAGGGTATGTGTTACATTGGGGATGAGGTTTTGCTTTTGTTTCTACAGGAGAAGATAAGTTGTGGGTACCATCAAAATTGATAAAGGACCGATTCGAACAAGAGAAACCTCTTAATTAGAGGAGGTGATAGCTCATCAACCAACATGAACATCCAATTTAAACTAACTTATACCAGTAACACATGTCTTTTCATTTAATCAGATAATAACTTGCCAAAAAGGAACATTGCCAAAATTAGTCTTGGGGAAAGGTTTTTGTTTTTGTCTTTTAGGAGAATGAAGGTTAAGGAATCTGAAGAACATTGGACAAATAAGACAACTGAAGAAAAGGGACAAATCATCTATCCCAGGAAGCAGAGTGAAATGGCGTATGGGTATATATTATCTAAAAAATTTTATGTCTTCCTAAATGTTTGTTTTTGCTTTTCTCTAAAGATTTAACACTATTGGTCTTCTATTAGTCCCAGTCCAATTAAAATTTAAAGCTGACTTTGGAGTTGGAAAATGGCGCTCCCCTTCTTTAAACTCAAGCATGTTGTTAAAAGGAAAATGCAAACTCCCTGTATCATGCCAGAATAAAAGAGTCATCTTCTGCTATGAGACAGGAGAAAAGCCAAATTAATTAAGGGACTATTCTATTACTAATCTCAACTCTTTGATTCTATTCTGATTCTTTAAACTTTTCTTAAAGTATAAATTTTATATCAAAACTTACAAGATTAATATATATATATATATATATATATATATATATATATATATATATATATATATATATATACATTTTAAACTTTGTTAAGATATGAATGGTCATATAGAGTACTAATTAATTCTAGAAAAAAGGCTTCAATTAGCTGCATATATATGTCTTTGTGTTCGAGTCTCTTAACAGTTTTCAGCAGGAATTCACAGCCAGGCCTAACATCAACTGAAGTCTCCAGGAAGAAGTTGGGGCCCCACAACAACAACAATTCCACTTGGACAATAATAACATCACTAAGCTGACAAACATCATCTACAGATCAGCTTTGAACTACAAGGTGCTCAGAGCAATTTTGAGATGACTAGATGAGATGATCCAGTCTTAAAGACTACTTGAATAAGGACTTGAGATAAACCCTGAACTTTGGCATTATATACAGACTGGATAATGAAGGATATAGTTACCTTTCCTAGAACTTGACAATTAACCTAAAATTTTTCTTTCAGGATAAAGATAACCTTGCCCATACACAGCAGGAAGCAATTTTAGGAATACGACGCCCACATTCCCAAAGAGGTATTGGGGGGGCAGGTGGTTTTTTGGTCTTTTTAATGGGTTTTGGGTCTAGGATACTTTTCATTGTTTAGGGGGGTTGGTTACAAGTTGTTGTCAAGGGTTAGGAAAAGGACTAAGCAGATTAGATTTAAGGTTCTTATTTTAAAAAAAAGAGAGAGAAAGAAAGAAGAAAAAGACAATTACTAGTTTTAAATACTTTACATTGGATTGGATTGTTTTATATTGTATACAAATTATATATATTGAAATTGATATTGTTAGAAAATGCTATATGTATATTTCTAATTGTACTTATATCGTTCATTTAACAATGCAATTTTCTGATCCTTGAATGTTATTATTACCAACTAGTAGAATATAAAGAAATGATAGTTAGTAGTTAGACATTACAATAGAACTTCTAGTCATATTATATATGTTTTAAAAATTGAGCAGATATATTTTAGATAGGTCATCTTCAAACCCTTCAGAGAACTACAGAATATGGCATTTAAAATGTTTTAATAACTTAGAAAATTTTTCTTTTTTGTTATGACTATGAGACATGTCGGCTCCTGGCAGTACCAATCTACTTCAGAGAAAATATGGTCATTGAAGAAACTGCGCATGGAGTTAGCTTTCATTGTGGCAAAAGTTAGCCACTGGACAACAAAGTATCCTCGAATCAACTGCTTACAAAATGGACAGACAGGACATGAAACAAAGGACTACTGATTCTTGCCTAAACAAGCGTGGTTATGGCTTTATCAAAAGGCATCTTCTGAGGCCAGGACAATATGGCACCATCCCTGACGTGGCCTTCGCAACTCGGAAAAGGTACAGTGACCTTTTCTTCGAAGGCAGCTCAACAGGCAGTGGGCCGATGGCTTCTGATGTGCAATGGAACAGCAGCTGAAACAGTTATTCTTGAAGAGTAACTAAGCTCACCCCTCTCAATAGTAAACTGGCATTTGATAGAGGAATGTGGAGAAGAACGGGATGCTGAGAAGCCAAGAAGAATGGACAGCTGAATAAAAAAACCATCAACAATTTCCAAAATTTAAAATCCTGCATCATGACATGACACTAGTGGAATTCAGGTGTTTCTTGTACATGGACTACTTTCAACCAATGTGAGGTTGAACTGTTGACCTTGTGTACATCCTACTTCACAAATGAGTCTGTCAGATATGCTAAGCCTATAGACTAAAGATGATGCCCCAGCATTGTGGAGAAACCACAGGTGACTGTCCAGGCACCTGGCTGTTCCTGTCAACTCACAAATTTTTTGGAAGTTGCTTGCATGCACTTTCTGTTTTTATTTTTGTTAGCTAATTTTATTTCCTTCTTGGGTCTCTGAGGGAGTTGAAGATTAGTTAGTTATAGTTGAAGTTTAGTTAGTTATAGTTGAAGATTAATTAGGATAGAAAGTGAATTAGATACATTTTGGACTTAACAAAATAGGATAATGAAATTATTATCTCTGAATTTGTCAAATACAAATGGACTAGACATTGTTTAGACATTTATTATTTGTACATATTGTATATAGTTATTGTACTTTTGTATATAGTTTTTCTTTTGTTAGTTATAACCTTTTTCTTTTTTTTTCCTTTTTATTAAAATAGAAAAGTAGAAATGTGGTGGTATTTTACTTGTACTGAAATGTGATTTTAATTGTATGTTAATAAATAAAGTTGCCTGGGGGATAGAGATTTAGAGCCATAGCAAGTGCGTGGCAGTGGTGGCACATGCCTCTAAGGACCTGGAGGGGGGTACATACAGGCAGTGACAAGGCAGTCACGTGTTTAGGTTTACAACCAAATAGAAGACAGAACAGCTAGACTACATAAAGATATATACACACAGGAAGTAGGCCCTTTTTTCGAAGAGCTCTCTTGGCTGAAGCAGGATCGCTGAAGCAGGAAGGGTAAGGCTCTAGGTTCTGACCTCTTGGCTTTCTTCTCTGAATTGGATCTGTGTTTCTTATTTAATAAGACGGTTGGTTACATCTACAAACTAGTTATGGCCTGTGTGTGTAGGAAGCACAGTTCTTTTTTTCTGAGCAAGCTCATTGTTCTGGCCTTACAGGAAATGCACTGGAGTAGAAGAGTGCTGTTTTCTCAAAAGCATAGTGTGTTTCTTGTAAGGCAAACTACTGTTTGTTTCCTATTCATAAATAGAGTTGAATCACATGCATTTTCTGGTCATACGAGCAAGAGTTGTTTTCTGGTAAGAAAAGTCACTATTGCACTCCCTTTGCCATACACAGTGCAAATAGCACCTGCGTCTGTTCCCAGCAAGTTCAGTGTATTGGACTGAAGAGAAGCTACTAATCTTGTCAGTTTCCTAAGAAGAGTTGAGCTAGATATGGCTCCTGTGTGTAGAAATTACACTTCTTTTGTTCTGATCAAGCTCACTCTTCTGGCCCTATAAGAAACACAGTAGTGTAGAAGAGTGCTCATTTCTCAAAAGCAGAGTGTGTTTCTTGTAAGGCATTCTAGTATTTGTTTCCCATTCATCAATGGAGTTGAATCACAAGCAGTTTCTGGTCCTACGAGCAAGAATTGTTTTCTGTTAAGGAATTCATTATTGTGCTCTCTTTGCCATACACAGTGCAAATAGCACCCACGTCTGTTCCCAGCAAGTACAGTGTATTGGACTGAAGAGAAGCTACCATTCTTGTCAGTTTCCTAAGCAGAGTGGAAGTAGATATAGCCTGTGTGTGTAGGAAGCACAGTTTTTTTGTTCTGAGCAGTCTCATAGTTCTGGCCCTGTAGAAAACACAGTAGAGTAGAAGGGTGCTCTTTTCTCAAAAGCAGAGTGTGTTTCTTGTAAGGCAAGCTAGGTTTAGTTTCCCATTCATAAACGGAGTTGAATCATATGCAGTTTCTGGTCCTAACAGCAAGAGTTGTTTCCTGGCAAGGAAAGTGACTATTGTGTTCCCATTGCCATACACAGTGCAAATAGCACTTGCGTCTTATCCCATCAAGTACAGTGTATTGGAATGAAGAGAAGATACAGTTCTTGTCAGTTTCCTAAGCAGAATTTTACTAGATATGGCCCGTGTAAGTAGGAAGCCATTTCCTTTGTTCTGAGCAAGCTCACTCTCCTGGCCGTATAGGAGACAAATTAGAGTAGAAGAGAGCTCTTTTCTCAAAAGCAGAGTGTGTTTCTTGTAAGGCAGCTAGTGTTTGTTTCCCATTCATAAATGGATGTTGAATAACATGCAGTTTCTGGTCCTAGAAGTAAGAGTTGTTTTGTGGTAAGGAAAGTCACTTTTGCGCACCCATTGCCATTCACAGTGCAAATAGCACTCACGTCTGTTCCCTGCAGATACAGTGTATTGGACTGAAGAGAAGATACTCTTCTTGTCAGTTTCCTAAGAAGAGTTGAACTAGATATGGCTTGTGTGTGTAGGAAGCACAGTTTTTTTGTTCTGTACAAGCTCACTGTTCTGGCCCTATAGGAAACACACTAAAGTAGAAGAGTTCTCTTTTCTCAAAAGCAGAGTGTGTTTCTTGTAGGGCGAGCTAGTGTTTTTTTCCCATTAATAAAGAGAGTTGAAACTCATGCAGTTTCTGTTCCTATGAGCAAGAGTTGTTTTCTGGTAAGAAAAGTCACTATTGTGCTCATTTTGCCATGCACAGTATGAATAGCACTCCTGTCTGTTCCCAGCAAGTACAGTGTATTGGACTGCAGATAAGCTACTGTTCTTGTCAGTTCCCTAAGCAACGTTGAACTAGATATGGACCGTGTGTAGGAAGCACAGTTGCTTTGCTCTGAACAATCTCTCTCTTCTGGCCCTATAGGAAACTCAGTAGTATACTAGAGTGCTTTTTTCCCAAAATAATAGTGTGTTTCTTGAAAGGCGAGCCAGTGTTTGTTTCCCATTCATAAACGGAGTGAATCACATGCAGGTTCTGGTCCTATGAGCAAGAGTTGTTTTCTGGAAAGGAAAGTCACTATTGTGCTCCCATTGCAAAACAAGTTCAAATAGTACTTGCGTCTTTTCCCAGCAAGTACAGTGTATTTGACTGAAGAGAGGATACTGTTCTTGTCAGTTTCCTAAGCAGAGTTGAGCTAGATATGGCCCGTGTGTGTAGGAAGCACAGGTCTTTTGTTCTGACCACGCTCACTCTTCTAGCCCATTAGGAAACACAGTAGAGTAGAAGAGTGCTCTTTTCTCAAAAGGAGATTGTGTTTCTTTTAAGGCGTTCTAGTGTTTGCTTCCCACTCATCAAAGGAGTTGAATCACATGCAGTTTCTGGTCCTACCAGCAAGAATTGTTTTCTGGTAAGGAAATTCAGTGTTGTACTCCCTTTGCCATACACAGTGCAAATAGCACTTGCGTCTATTCCCAGCAAGTACAGTGTATTGGACTGAAGAGAAGCTACTGTTCTTGTCTGTTTCCTAAGCAGAGTTTTACTAGATATGGACCATGTGTGTAGGAAGCACATTCCTTTTTTTTTAAGCAAACTCATTGTTCTGGCCTTATAGGAAACACAGTAGAGTAGAAGAGTGCTTTTTACTCAATAGCAAAGTGTGATTCTTGTAATGAGAGCTAGTGTTTATTTCTATTCATAAATGGAGTTTAATCTCATACAGTTTCTGGTCCTACGAGCAAGAGTTGTTTTCTGGTAAGGAAAGTCACTGTTGCGCTCCAATTGCCATACACAGTGCAAACAGCCCTCGAGTCTGTTCCCGCAATACAGTGTATTGGACTGAAGAGAAGCTACTGTTCTTGTCAGTTTCCTAAGCAGAGTTGAACTAGATATGGCCCGTGTGTAGGAAGCACATTCCTTTGTTTTGAGCAAGCTCCTTCTTCTGGCCTTATAGGAAACAGAGAATAGTAGAAGAGTGCAATTTTCTCAAAAGCAGAGTGTGTTTCTTGAACGGCGACCTAGTGTTTTTTATCCCATTCATAAACTGAATTGAATCATATGCAGTTTCTGGTCCAATGAGCAAGAGTTGTTTTCTGGTAAGGAAAGTTGTAGCCAGAGTTTTCCTGCCTGGCCCACAGTCAGGACAAATCTCTCTCACCTGCCAGTCCCACAGCCGCTCAGACCCGACCAAGTAAACACAGAGACTTATATTGGTTACAAACTGTACAGCCGTGGCAGGCTTCTTGCTAACTGTTCTTACAGTTTAAATTAATCCATTTCCATTAATCTTTACCTTGCCACATGGCTGGTAGCTTACCGGAATCTTCATATGCTGTTTGTCATCGTGGTGGCTGGTAGTGTCTCTCTGACTCAGCCTTCCACTTCTTAGATTTATTCTCCTCCTTGTCCCATCTATATTTCCTGACTAGCCAATGGCCAATCAGTGTTTTATTTATTGACTAATTAGCAACACATTTGCCAAACAGACTATCCCATAGCACTTCCTTTTTTTTTTTTTCAGGGAGAGCAAATTTGAGATTTATTAGGTAAAGAAAAGTACACTGTTTATTAAAAAAAAGATAACTCCCACTATGCATTTCAGTATGGGCATTAAGGCATATACACACTCTTAAGACAGGATAGCAGTATCTAACAAGGTAGGTGAGTACCAGCTTCTCAAAAGGAGAGAATTGCAGTAATGTGTCATATTTGGGGCTTTTTAAATGTGTGTGTGTGTGTATGTTTGGACTTGGAGACTAGAGGCTGGCCTCAGAGGTGGGGCAAGGAGGAGAATAAAGCTGGGAAGTGGAAGGCTGAGTCAGAGAGACACTGCCAGCCGCCACCATGACAAGTCGCATGTGAAGATCCTGGTAAGCCACGACCCATGTGGCAAGGTATAGATTTATGGAAATGAATTAATTTAAGCTGTAAGAACAGTTAGCAAGAAGCCTGCCACGGCCATACAGTTTGTAACCAATATAAGTCACTGTGCTTACTTTGTCTTATCTGAGGGGTTTTTGGACTAGCAGGTGAGAGAGATTTGTCCTGACTGTGGGCCAGGCAGGAAAACTCTGGCTACAAATGGCGTCCAATGTGGTGGCAAGAGTTTCCACCTAAAAACTGAAAAAAAAAGATTCTAAAATGGAGCTAAAAACAGCTTCCTAATTGTCTCACTCAAATAAGCGGCAGCTGCCGGTTTGAGCTACTGGTGGGTTCCTAGCATGCACACTCGACCTGCAGTTTGGTGGGAATGAGGCCTCTGCAAGTGGCACATTAAGTTGCATGGTGGAATTAGACTTTGCTAGTATAAAACAAAAAAAGAAGTTTCTGGGCTACACGCTGCTTGGATAAAAGCATAGACCCACAATAGCTCCCAGAGCCGGTGGTAAAGTACCAAGGCCATGTTGGGAGGCTGATGTGGGCAGAGCCAGCAGCCACAGCTGCTGCAGTTTAAAGCAAGAGATTCACAATAAGACAGATTCAGATGTAATAATTTACAATGTGTGTAAAAATATACGTAGGTTTGAAAGAGACAAAAAGGTGATATATGCAGTTATAGAAACAAATACATAGTTTTAAAAAATAAAGTCTTTAAGAGACAGTAAAATTAATATAAAAAATAAGCCACATAAAGATGAATATTACACAGAGAATCTGGATTGTGTTGTCTTTGGGATTTTTAACTGCAGAAAAACATTTGATCGTAAAAGATGTTGAGTTAAACCAATATGTATATTTTAAAGGTACCTTGACTTCAAAATTTGTATATAAGAATATGTTGCTTTGGAAAAGAGTCTCTTTTGTTCCCACAGAAAGCCAAAGGCTATGGATTTGTTCAAGATTAAGATACATCAGGTTTGACCAGCCAAGACCCCCTGAAAGGTCTCCGATGACACCATGGCCCAGATGATCCAAAATCCAGAATGGTTTGAAGGCATCTGGCTTAGACGATACACCCTCATGGACAACTCCATAATCCTAAAATTTTCTTTGAATCCCCATAAGATACAGCGCCCCCCTCCAGCAGGAAGTAGTAAGAGAAGCTACGCCCAAATTCCCAAATGATATGTAATTTTACTTTGTTAAGGTTAAAATCTTCCTTTTTGAAAAGAAAAAGGGGGAAGTGCTGTGGGATGGTCTGTTTGGCAAATGTGTTGCTATTAGTCAATAAATAAAACACTGATTGGCCACTGGCTAGGCAGGAAGTATAGGTGGGACAAGGAGCAGAATAAAGCTGGGAAGTGGAACGCTGAGTCAGATAGACACTGACAGCCGCCATGATGACAAACAGCATATGAAGATTCCGGTAAGCCACGAGCCATGTGGCAAGGTATAGATTAATGGAAATGGATTAATTTACGCTGTAAGAACAGTTAGCAAGAGCCTGCCATGGCCATACAGTTTGTAACCCATATAAGTCTCTGTGTTTGCTTGGTCGGGTTTGAGCGGCTGTGGGACTGGAAGGTGAGAGAGATTTGTCCTGACTGTGGGCCAGGCAGGAAAACTCTAGCTACAGAAAGTCACTATTGTGCTCCCATTTCCAAACATAGTCCAAATAGCACTCACGTCAGTTCCCAGCAAGTACAGTGTATTGGACTGAAGAGAAGCTACTGTTCTTGTCAGTTTCCTTAGCAGAGTTAAAATAGATAGGGCCGGGTGTATAGTAAGCACAGTTCTTTTGTTCTGAGCAAGCTCACTATTCTGGACCTATATTAAACACAGTAGAGTAGAAGAGTGATCTTTTCTCAAAAGCAGAGTGCTTTTCTTGTAAGGTGATCTAGTGTTTGATTCCCATTCATATAGGGAGTTGTATCATGTGCAGTTTCTGGTCCTAAAGCAAGAGTTGTTTTCTGGTAAGGAAAGTCACTATTTTTCTCCTATTGCCATGCACAGTGCAAATAACACTTGCTTCTGTTTCCAGCAAGTACAGTTTATTAATTGAAGAGAAGCTACTGTTCTTGTCAGTTTCTTATGCAGAGCTGAACTTGATATGGCCTGTGTGTGTAGGAAGCACAGTTCTTTTATTCTGAACAAGCTCGCTGTTCTGGCCCTATAGTAAACACAGTAAAGTAAAAGAGTGCTCTTTTCTCAAAAGCAGAGTGTGTTTCTTGTAAGGCTAGCTAGTGTTTGTTTCCCATTCATAAACAGTGTAAAATCACATGCAGTTTCTGTTCCTATTAGCAAGAGTTGTTTTCTGGTAAGGAAAGTCTCATTTGTGCTCCCTTTGCCATACACAGTGCAAATAGCACTAGTGTCTGTTCCCAGCAAATAAAGTGTATTGGACTGAAGAGAAGCTACTGTTCTTGACAGTTTCTGAAATTGAGCTACATATGGACCGTGTGTGTAGGAAGCACAGTTCTTTTGTTCTGAGCAAGCTTACTCTTCTGGCCCTTTAGGAAACACAGTAGGGCAGAAGAGTGCTCGTTTCTCAAAAGCAAAGTTTGATTATTGTAAGGTGAGCAAGTGTTTGTTTCCCATTCACAAACGGAGTTGAATCGCATGCAGTTTTTGGTCCTATGGGGAAGTGTTGTTTTTTGGTAAGGAAAGTCACTCTCCTGCTTTCATTACGACACATACTGCAAATAGCACTCCCGTCAATTCCCAGCAAGTACAGTGTATTGGACTGAAGAGAAGCTACTGTTTTTGTCAGTTTCCTAAGCAAAGTTAGACCAGATATGGCCGTGTGTGTAGGAAGCACAGTTCTTTTGTTCTGAGCAAGCTCGCTGTTCTGGGCCTATAGGAAAAACTGTGAGGTTGAAGAGTGCTTTTTCCTCAAAAGCAGAGTGTGTTTCTCTTAAGGCGAGCTAGTGTTTGTTTCCCAGTTTATACGTATTTAAATCACATGCCGTTTCTGGTCCTACATGCAAGAGTTGTTTTCTGGTAAGGAAAGTCACTATTGTGCTCCCATTGCCATACATAGTGCAAATAACACTCGCGTCAGTTCCCAACATGTACACTGTATTGGACTGAAGAGAAGATACTGTTCTTGTCAGTTTCTAAGCAGAGTTTTACTACATATGGCCCTTGTGAGTAGGAAGCACAGGTCTTTTGTTGTGAGCAAGCTTACTCTTCTGGCACTATAAGAAACACAGTAGAATACAAGAGTGCTCTTTTCTCAAAAGCAGAGTGTTTTTCTTGTAAGGAGTGCTAGTGTGTGTTTCCCATTCATAAATGGAGATGAATCACAAGCAGTTTCTGGTCCTATGAACAAGAGTTGTTATCTGGTAAGGAAAGACACTATCTTGTTTCCATTGCCATACACAGAGCAAATAGCACTGACATCTGTTCCAAGCAAGTACAGTGTATTGGACTGAAGAAAAGCTACTGTTCTTGCCAATTTCCTAAGCAGAGTTGAACTAGATATGGCCCCTGGGTGTAGGAAGCACAGTTCTTTCGTTCTGAGCAATCTCACTGTTCTGGCCTTATAGGAAACACAGTAGAGTAGAAGAGTGCTCTTTTCTCAAAAGCAGAGTGTGTTTCTTGTAAGGCGAGCAAGTGTTTGTTTCCCATTCATAAATAAAGTTGTATCACATGCAGTTTCTGGTTCCAGGAGCAAGAGTTGTTTTCTGGTAAAGGATGTCAATATTTTTCTCCCTTTGCCATACACAGTGCAAATAGCACTCGTGTCTGTTTCCAGCAAGTACAGTTTACTGGACTGAAGAGAAGCGACTGTACTTGTCAGTTTCCTATGCAGAGTTGAACTAAATATGGCCCGTGTGTAGGAAGCACAGTTCTTTTGTTCTGAGCAAGGTCACTCTTCTGGCCCTGTAGGAAACACAGTAGAGTAGAAGAGTGCTCTTTTCTCAAAAGCAAAGTGTGATTATTCTAAGGCAAGCTAGTGTTTGTTTCCCATTCACAAACGGAGTTCAATCACATGCAGTTTCTGGTCCTACGAGGAAGTTTTTTTTTTCTGGTAAGGAAAGTCACTATTGAACTTTCATTACCACACATATTGCAAATAGCACTCGCGTCAATTCCCAGCAAGTACAGTGTATTGGACTGAAGAGAAGCTACTGTTTTTGTCAGCTTCCTAAGCAAAGTTGGACCAGATATGGCCCGTGTGTGTAGGAAGCACAGTTCTTTTGTTCTGAGCAATCTCACTGTTCTGGGCCTATAGGAAAAACTGTGAGGTTGAAGAGTGCTTTTTCCTCAAAAGCAGAGTGTGTTTCTCTTAAGGTGAGCTAGTGTTTGTTTCCCAGTTTATACATATTTAAATCACATGCCGTTTCTGGTCCTACATGCAAGAGTTGTTTTCTGGTAAGGAAAGTCACTATTGTGCTCCCATTGCCATACATAGTGCAAATAGCACTCGCGTCAGTTCCCAACAAGTACACTGTATTGGACTGAAGAGAAGATACTGTTCTTGTCAGTTTCTAAGCAGAGTTTTACTACATATGGCCCTTGTGAGTAGGAAGCACAGGTCTTTTGTTGTGAGCAAGCTTACTCTTCTGGCACTATAAGAAACACAGTAGAATACAAGAGTGCTCTTTTCTCAAAAGCAGAGTGTTTTTCTTGTAAGGAGTGCTAGTGTGTGTTTCCCATTCATAAATAAAGTTGTATCACATGCAGTTTCTGGTCCCAGGAGCAAGAGTTGTTTTCTGGAAAGGGATGTCAATATTTTTCTCCCTTTGCCATACACAGTGCAAATAGCACTCGTGTCTGTTTCCAGCAAGTACAGTTTACTGGACTGAAGAGAAGCGACTGTACTTGTCAGTTTCCTATGCAGAGTTGAACTAAATATGGCCCGTGTGTAGGAAGCACAGTTCTTTTGTTCTGAGCAAGGTCACTCTTCTGGCCCTGTAGGAAACACAGTAGAGTAGAAGAGTGCTCTTTTCTCAAAAGCAAAGTGTGATTATTCTTAGGCAAGCTAGTGTTTGTTTCCCATTCACAAATGGAGTTGAATCACATGCAGTTTCTGGTCCTACGAGGAAGTTTTTTTTTCTGGTAAGGAAAGTCACTATTGAACTTTCATTACCACACATATTGCAAATAGCACTCGCGTCAATTCCCAGCAAGTACAGTGTATTGGACTGAAGAGAAGCTACTGTTTTTGTCAGCTTCCTAAGCAAAGTTGGACCAGATATGGCCCGTGTGTGTAGGAAGCACAGTTCTTTTGTTCTGAGCAAGCTCACTGTTCTGGGCCTATAGGAAAAACTGTGAGGTTGAAGAGTGCTTTTTCCTCAAAAGCAGAGTGTGTTTCTCTTAAGGCGAGCTAGTGTTTGTTTCCCAGTTTATACATATTTAAATCACATGCCGTTTCTGGTCCTACATGCAAGAGTTGTTTTCTGGTAAGGAAAGTCACTATTGTGCTCCCATTGCCATACATAGTGCAAATAGCACTCGCGTCAGTTCCCAACAAGTACACTGTATTGGACTGAAGAGAAGATACTGTTCTTGTCAGTTTCTAAGCAGAGTTTTACTACATATGGCCCTTGTGAGTAGGAAGCACAGGTCTTTTGTTGTGAGCAAGCTTAATCTTCTGGCACTATAAGAAACACAGTAGAATACAAGGGTGCTCTTTTCTCAAAAGCAGAGTGTTTTTCTTGTAAGGAGTGCTAGTGTGTGTTTCCCATTCATAAATAAAGTTGTATCACATGCAGTTTCTGGTCCCAGGAGCAAGAGTTGTTTTCTGGAAAGGGATGTCAATATTTTTCTCCCTTTGCCATACACAGTGCAAATAGCACTCGTGTCTGTTTCCAGCAAGTACAGTTTACTGGACTGAAGAGAAGTGACTGTACTTGTCAGTTTCCTATGCAGAGTTGATCTAAATATGGCCCGTGTGTAGGAAGCACAGTTCTTTTGTTCTGAGCAAGCTCACTCTTCTGGTCCTATAGGAAACACAGAAGAGTAGAAGAGTGCTCTTTTATCAAAAGCAGAGTGTGTTTCACGTAAGACGAGCAAGTGTTTGTTTCCCTTCATTCACGTAGTTGAATCACATGCATTTTCTGGTCCTACGAGCAAGAGTTTTTTTCTGGTAAGGAAAGTCACTATTGTGCTCTCATTGCCATACATAGTGCAAATAACACTCACGTCTGCTCCCAGCAAGTACATTGTACTGGACTGAAGAGAAGATACTGTTCTTGTCAGTTTCTAAGCAGAGTTTTACTACATATGGCCGTTGTGAGTAGGAAGCACAGGTCTTTTGTTCTGAGCATGTTCACTCTTCTGGCACTCTATGAAACACAGTAGAATATAAGAGTGCTCTTTTCTCAAAAGCACAGTGTTTTTCTTGTAAGGAATGCTCATGTGTGTTTCCCATTCATAAAAGGATTTGAAATACATGCTGTTTCTGGTCCTATGAGCAAGAGTTGTTTTCTGGTAAGGAAAGTCACTATTGCGCTACCATTGCCATACATGGTTCAAATAGCACTCTCGTTTTTTCCTAGCAAGTATAGTGTATTGGCCTGAAGAGAAGATGCTGTTCTTGACAGTTTCCTAAGCAGAGTTGAACTAGCTATGGCCCGTGTGTAGGAAGCACAGTTCATTTGTTCTGAGCAAGCTCACTCTTCTGGTCCTATAAGAAACACAGTAGAGAAGAAGAGTGCTGTTTTCTCAAAAGCTGAGTGTGTTTCTTGTAAAGTGATCTAGTGTTTGTTTCCCATTCATAAAGGGAGTTGAATCACATGCAGTTTCTGGTCCCACGATCAAAAGTTATTTTCTGGTAAGGAAATCAGTATTGTGCTCCTATTGCCATACACAGTGCAAATAGCCCTCGTATCTGTTCTCAGCAAGTATAGTGTATTGTACTGAAGCGAAGCTACTGTTCTTGTCAGTTTCCTAAGCAGAGTTGAACTAGAAATGGCCTGTGTGTGTAGGAAGCACAGTTCTTTTGTTCTGTACATGCTCACTGTTCTGGCCCTATAGGAAAAAGAGTAGAGTAGAAGAGGGCTCTTTCTTCAAAAGCATAGTGTGTTTCTTGTAAGGCAAGCTAGTGTTTGTTTCCCATTCATAAAAGGAGTTGAATCACATGCAGTGCCTGGTCCTATGAGCAAGTGTTGTTTTCTGGTAAGGAAAGTCACTATTGTGATCCCTTTACAATACATAGTGCAAATGGCTCTCATGTCAGTTTCCAGCAAGTACATTGTATTGGACTGAAGAGAAGCTACTGTTCTTGTCAGATTCCTAAGCAGAGTTGAACTAGATATGGCCCGTGTATGTAGGAAGCACAGTTCTTTTGTTCTGAGCAAGCTAACTGTTCTGGCCTTATAGGAAACACAGTAGAGTAGAAGAGTGCTCTTTTCTCTAAAGCAGAGTGTGTTTCTTGTAAGGAGAGCTCCTGTTTGTTTCCCATTCATAAGCACAATTGAATCACATGCAGTTTCTGGTCCTATGAGCAAGAGTTGTTTTCTGGTAAGGAAAGTCACTATTGTGCTCCCATTAAAAACACAGTGCAAATAGCACTCTCGTTTGTTCCTAGCAAGTACAGTGTAGTGGACTGAGGGAAGATGTTGTTCCTGTCAGTTTCCTAAGCAGAGTTGAACTAGCTATGGCCCATTTGTGTAGGAAGTAGAGTTCATTTGTTCTGAGCAAGTTCGCTCTTCTGGCACTATAGGAAACACAGTAGAGTAGAAGAGTGCTCTTTTCTAAAAGCAGAGTGTGTTTCCTGAAAGACGATCTACTGTACTTTCCCATTCATAAACGGAGTTGAATCACATGCAGTTTCTGGTCCTATGAGCAAGAATTGTTTATGGGTAAGGAAAGACACTATTGTGCTCCCATTGCCATACACAGAGAAAATAGCACACAAGTCTATTCCCAGCAAGTACAGTGTATTGGACTGAAGAGAAGTTACTGTTCATGTCAGTTTTCTAAGCAGAGTTGAACTAGATATGGCCCATGTGTGTAGGAAGCACATTTCTTTTGTTCTGAGCAAGCTTACTGCTCTCGTCCTATACGAAACAGGGTAGAGTAGAAGAGTGCTCTATTCTCAAAATCAGAGTGTGTTTTTTCTAAGACAGGCTAGTGTTTGTATCTCATTAATAAACGGATTTGAATCACATGCAGTTTCTGGTCCTATTAGCAAGTGTTGTTTTCTTGTAAGGAAAGTCACCTTTGTACTCCCATTGCCATACACAGTGCTAATAGCACTCGTGTCTGTTCCCAGCAAGTACAGTGTATTGCACTGAAGAGAAGATACTGTTCTTGTCAGTTTCATAAGAAAAGTTTTACTACATATGGCCCGTGAGTACAAATCACAGTTCTTCTGTTTAGAGCAAGCTCACTTTTCTGGCGCTATAGGAAACACAGTAGAGTAGAAGAGTGCTATTTTCTCAAAAGCAGAGTGTGGTTCTTGTAAGGCAAGCTAGTGTTTGTTTCCTATTCATAAACAGAGTTGAATCACATGCAGTTTCTGGTCCTAGGAGCAAGAGTTTTCTGGTAAAAAAAAAAAGTCACTGTAACGCTCCCTTTGCCAAACACAGTGCAAATAGCACTGGCGTCTGTTTCCAGAAAGTACAGTGTATTGGACTGAAAAGAAGCTACTGTTCTTGTCAGATTCTTAAGCAGAATTGAAATAAATATGGCCCATGTGTGTAGGAAGCACATTTCTTTTGTTCTGAGCAAGCTCACTCTTCTGGCCCTATAGGAAACACAGTAGAGTAGAAGAGTGCTCTTTTCTCAAAAGCAGAGTGTGTTCCTTGTAATGCGAGCTAGTGTTGTTTTCAATTCATAAATGAAGTTGAATCACATGCATTTTCTGGTCCTATGAGCAAGATTTGTTTTCTGTTAGGAAAGTTACTATTGCGCTCCCAGTGAATTCACAGCACAAATAGCACTCGTGTCTGTTCACAGCAAGTAGAGTGTTTTCAACTGGAGAGAAACTACTGTTATTGTCAGATTCCTATGCAAAGTTGAACTAGATATGGCCCGTGTGTGTAGAAAGCAGAGTTCTTTTCTTCTGAGCAAGCTCACTGTTCTGGCCCTATAGTAAACCCAGTAGAGTAGAAGAGTGCTCTTTTCTCAAAAGCAGATTGTGTTTCTTGTAAGACAAGCTAGTGTTTGTTTAGTATTCATAAACGGAGTTGAATCACATGCAATTTCTGGTCCTAAGGGTAAGAGTTGTTTTCTGGTAAGGAAAGTCACTATTGTGCTCCCATTGCCATACACAATGCAAATAGCGTTCACATCTTTTCCCAGGAAGTACAGTGTATTGGACAGAGGAGAAGCTATTGTTCTACTCAGTTTCCTAATCATAATTGAACAAGATATGACCCTTGTGTTTTGGAAGCACAGTTCTTATGTTTTGAGCAAGCTAACTGTTCTGGCATTATAGGAAGCACAGTAGAGTAGAAGTGTGCTCTTTTCTCAAAAGCAGAGTGTGTTTCTTTTAAGGGAGCTAGTGTTTGTTTCCCATTCATAAACGGAGTTGAATCACATGCCGTTTCTGTTCCTATGAGCAAGAGTTGTTTTCTGGTATGGAAGGTCACTGTTGTGTTCCCCTTGCCAAACACAGGGCAAATAGCACTCGCGTCTGATCCCAGCAAGTACAGTGTATTGGACTGAATGAAGCTACTGTTCTTCTCATTTTCCTAAGTAGAGTTGAACTAGATATGGCCCATGTGTGTAGGAAGAACAGTTCTTTTTTTCTGTGCTCGATCACTGTTCTGACCCTTTAGGAAACACAGTAGAGTAGAAGAGTGCTCTTTTTTCAAAACATGGTGTGTTTCTTGTAAGACAAGCTAGTGTTTGTTTCCCATTAATGATCCAAGTTGAATCATTGGCAGGTTCTGGTTCTACAAGCAGAAGTTGTTTTCTTGAAAGAAAGTCACTATTGCACTCCCGTTTTCGTACAAAGTGCAAATAGCACTCGCATCTGTTTCCAGCTAGTACAGTGAATTGGACTGAAGACAAGCAACTGTTCTTGTCAGTTTCCTAAGCAGAGTTGAAGTAGATATGGCCCGGGTGTGTAGGAAGCACAGTTCTTTTGTTCTGAGCAAGCTAACTGTTCTGGCCCCATGGAAACACAGCAGAGTGGAATAGTGCTCTTTTCTCAAAAGCATGGTGTGTTTCTTGTAAGGCGAGCTAGTGTTTGTTTCGGATTCATAAACGGAGTAGAATCACATGCAGTTTCAGGTCCTACGTGCAAGAGATTTTTTCTGGTAAGGAAAATCACTTTTTCGCACACGTTGCCATACACAGTTTAAATAGCACTCACCTTTATTCTGTGCAAGATCACAGTTCTGGCCCCAAAGAAAACACAGTAGAGTAGAAGAGTGCTCTTTTCTCAAAAGCAGGTGTGTTTCTTGTAAGGTGATCTAGTGTTTGTTTCCCATTCATAAACTGAGTTGAATCATATGCAGTTTCTGGTCCTCCGATCAAGAGTTGTTCTGGGTAGGAAAGTCACTGTTGCGCTCCCATTGCCATACCCTTTGCAAATAGCACTCGGGTCTGTTCGAAGGAAATACAGTGTATTGGACTGAAGAGAAGCTACGGATCTTGTCATTTTCCTAAACAGTGTTGAACTGTATATGGCCCGTGTGTTGGTATCACAGTTCTTTTGTTCTTAGCAAGCTCACACTTCTGGCCATATTTCCCATTTATAAAAAATGTTAAATCATACGCAGTTTCTGGTCCTACGAGCAAGAGTTGTTCTCTGGTAACTAAACTCACTTTGCACTCCAATTGCCATTCACAGTGCAAATGGCCGCTCGTCTGTTCCCTGGAAGTACACTGCATTGGACTGAAGAGAAGCTACTGACTTGTCAGTTTCCTAAGCAGAACTGAACTAGATATGGGCAGTGTGTGTAGGAAGCACAGTTCTTTTGTTCTGAGAAAGCTCAATGTGCTGGCCATATAGGAAACCCAGTAGAAGAGAAAAATGATCTTTTCTCAAATCAGAGTGTGTTTCTTTTAAGGCAAGCCAGTGTTTGTTTGCCAACATAAACGGAGTTGATTCCCATGCAGTTTCTGGTCCTACAAGCAAGAGGTTTTTTTTGGTAAGGAAAGTCTCTATTGTGCTCCCAATGTCATAAACAGTGCAAAAAGCACTCACATGTGTTCCCAGAAACTAAAGTTTATTGGACTGAAGAGAAGGTACCGTTCTTGTCAGTTTCCTAAGCAGAATTTAACTAGATATGGCCTGTGTGTGTGAAAAGCACAGTACTTTAGTTCTGAGCAAGTTCACTGTTCTGGATCTATAGGAAACAGAGTAGAGTAGAAGAGTGCTCTTTACTCAAAAGCAGAGTATGTTTCTTGTAAGGCGAGCCAGTATTTATTTTCCCATTAATAAACAGATTTGAATAACATGCAGTTTCTAGTCCAATAAGCAAAAATTTTTTTTTGGTAAGGAAATTCATTGTTGTGCTCCCATTGCCGTACACAGTGCAAATAGTACTCCTGTCTGTTCCCAACAAGTACAGTGTATTGTACTGAAGGGAAGCGACTGTTCTTTTCAGTTTCCTAACCAGAGTTGAACTAGATATGGCCCGTGATTGTTGGAAGCACAATTCTTTTGTTCTGAACAAGCTAACTGTTCTGGCCCTATGGAAACACAGTAGAGTAGAAGAGTGCTCTTTTCTGAAAAGAATGGTGTGTTTCTTGTAAGGCGAGCTAGTGTTTGTTTTTCATTTATAAACCGAGTTGAATCATGTGCAGTTTCTGGTCCTATGAGCAAGAGTTGTTTTATGGTATGGAAAGTCACTATTGTGTTCCCCTCGCCATACACAGTGCAAATAGCACTCGCATCTGTTACCAGCAAGTACAGTGTATTGGAATGAATGAAGCTACTGTTCTTGTCAGTTTCCTAAGCAGAGTTGAAGTAGATATGGCCCGTGTGTGTAGGAAGCACAGTTCTTTTGTTCTGTGCAAGCTCACTGTTCTGGCCTTATAGGAAACACAGTAGAGTAGAACAGTGCTCTTTTCTCAAAAGCATTGTGTGTTTCTTCTAATGCAAGCTAGTGTTTGTTTTCCATTTATAAACCTAGTTGAATCATATGCAGTTTCTGGTCCTACAAGCAAGAGTTGTTTTCTGTTAAAGAAGTCACTATTGCGCTCCCATTGCCATACACAGTGTAAATATCACTGGCGTCTATTTCCAGCACTTACAGTGCATTGGACTAGAGGGATGATAATGTTCTTGTCAGTTTCCTAAGTACAGTTGAACTACATATGGCCCGTGTGTGTAGGAAGCACAGATCTTTTGTTCAGAGCAAAATAACAGTTCTGGAACTATAGGAAACAGAGTACAATAGAAGAGTATTATTTGCTCAAAACTAGAGTGTGTTTCTTGTAAGGCGAGCCAGTATTTGTTTCCCATTCATAAACGGAGTTGAATCACGTGCAGTTTCTGGTCCTACGAGCAAGAGTATTTTTCTGGAAAGGAATGCCACTATTACGCTTCCATTGCCATACAGAGTGAAAATATCACTCGCGTCTCTTCCCAGTATGTACAGTATTGGACTGAAGAGAAGCTAGTGTTCTTTTCAGTTTCCTAAGCAGAGTTGAACGAGATATGGCCCATGTGTGTAGGAAGCACAGTTCTTTTTTTCTGAGCAAGCTCACTCTACTGGACCTATAAGAAACAGAGTAGAGTAGAAGAGTGCTCTTTTCTCAAAAGCAGAGTGTGTTTCTTGTAAGGTGAGCTAGTGTTTGTTTCCCATTCATAAACGGAGTTGAATCACATGAAGTTTCTGGTCCTAGGAGTAAGAGTTGTTTTATGGTAGGGAAGTCACTATTGTGCTCCCGTTGCCATACACATTGCAAATAGCACTCGTGTCTTTTCCAAGCTAGTACAGTCTATTGGACTGAAGATAATCTACTGTTCTTGTATGTTTCCTAAGCAGAGTTGAACTAGATATGACTTGTGTGTCTAGGAAGCACAGTTCTTTGTTCTGAGCAAGCTCACTGTTCTGGCCCTATAGGAAACACAGTATAGTAGAAGAGTCCACTTTTCTCAAAAGTAGAGTGTGTTTCTTCAGGCGAGCTAGGGTTTGTTTCCCATTAATAAACGGAGTTGAATCACATGCAGTTTCTGGTCCTATGAGCAAGAGTTTTTTTCTGGTGAGGAAAGTCACTACTGTGCTCAAATTGTCATACACTGTACAAATAGCACTTGCGTGTGTTCCCAGCAAGAAGAGTGTATTGGATTGAAGAGAAGCTACTGTTCTTGTCAGTTTCCTAAGAAGAGTTGAACTCGATATGGCCCGTGTGTGTAGGAAACACAGTTCTTTTATTCTGAGCAAGCACACTATTCTGGCCCTATGGAAACAGAGTAGAGTAAGAGAGTTCCCTTTTTTCAAAAGTAGAGTGTGTTTCTTGTAAGTGGATCTAGTGTTTGTTTCCCATTCATGATCGGAGTTGAATTACATGCAGTTTCTGATCCTATAAGCAAGAGGTGTTTTCTGGTAAGGAAAGTCACTATTGGGCTCCCATTGCCATATACAGTGCAAATAGCACTCGTATCTGTTCCCATCAAGTACAGTGTATTGAACTGAAGAGAAGGTACTGTTCTTGTCAGTTTCCTAAGCAGAGTTGAACTAGATATGGCCTTTGTGTTTAGAAAGCACAATTCTTTTGTTCTCAGCAAGCTCACTGTTCTGACACTATAGGAAACAGTGTAGAGTATAAGAGTGTTCTTTTCTCAAAAGCAGAGTGTGTTTCTTGTAAGGCGAGCAAGTATTTGTTTCCCAATCATAAACGGAGTTGAACTACATGAAATTTCTCATCCTACAAGCAAGAGTTGTTTTCTTGTAAGAAAAGTCACTATTGTGCTCCCATTGAAATACAGTGCAAATAGCTCTCGCTTCTTTCCCAGCAAGTACAGTGTATTGGACTGTGAGAAACTACTGTTCTTGTCAGTTTCCTAAGCAGAGTAGAACCGTATATGGCATGTATGAGTAGGAGGCACAGTTCATTGTTCTGAGCATGCTCACAGTTCGGGCCCTATAGGAAACAGAGTAGAGTAGAAGAGTGCTCTTTTCTCTAAAGCAGAGTGTGTTTCTTGTAAGGTGAGCTAGTGTTGGTTTCCCATTCATAAACGGAGTTAAATCACATGCAGTTTCTTGTAATACTAACAAAAGTTTTTTCTGGTAAGGAAAGTCACTATTGTGCTCCCATTGCCATACACAGTGCAAATAGACCTCGCGACTGTTCCCAGCAAGTACAGTGTATTGGACTGAAGAGAAGCTACTGTTCTTGTCAGTTTCTTAAGCAGATTGAACTAGATATGGCCCGTGTGTAGGAAGCACGTTTCTTTTTTTCTGAGCAAGTTCACTCTTCTGTCCCTATAGAAAACACAGTGGAGTAGAAGAGTGCTCTTCTCTCAAAAGCAGAGTGTGTTTCTTGTAATGCGAGCTAGTGTTTGTTTCCCATTCATAAAGGGATTTGAATCACATGCAGTTTCTGGTCCTATGAGCAAAAGTAGTTTTCTGGTAAGGAAAGTCATTATTGTGATCCAATTGCAATACCCAGTGCAAATAGTACTCGCATCTGCTACTAACAGTTACAGAGTATTGGACTTAAGAGAAGCTACTGTAATTCTCAGTTTCCTAAGCAGAGTTGAACTAGATATGGCCTTAGTGTGTAGGAAGCACAGTTCTTTTGTTCTGAGGAAGCTCACTGTTCTGGTACTATAGTAAACAGAGTAGAGTAGAAGAGTGCTCTTTTCTCAAAATCAGAGTGTGTTCCTTGTAGGCGAGCTAGTGTTTCTTTCCCATTCCTAAATGTAGTTGTATCACATGCAGTTTCTGGTCCTACGAGCAGGAGTTGTTTTCTGGTAAGGAAAGTCACTATTGTGCTCACAATGCCATACACTGTGCAAATAGCACTCGCATCTGTTCCCAGCAAGAACAGTGTATTGGACTGTAAAGAAGGTACTGTTCTTTTAAATTTCCTAACCAGAGTTGAACTAGATATGACCCGTGTGTGTAGGAAGCCCAGTTCATTTGTGATGGGCAAGCTCACTCTTTTGGCCATATAAGAAACACAGTAGAGTAGAACAATGCTCTTATCTCAAAGGCAGAGTGGGTTTCTTGTAAGACGAGTTAGCGTTTTTTTCCATTCATAAGTGGATTTGAATCACGTACAGTTTCTGGTCATTTGAGCAAGAATTGTTTTCTGGTAAGGAAAGTCACTATTGTGCTCTCAATGCCATACACAGTGCAAATAGCACTCGCATCTGTTCCCAGCAAGTACAGTGTATTGGACTGTAAAGAAGGTACTGTCCTTTTCAGTTTCCTAACCAGAGTTGAACTAATATGACCTGTGTGTGTAGGAAGCCCAGTTCATTTGTTATGGGCAAGCTCACTCTTTTGGCCATATAAGAAACGCAGTAGAGTAGAAGAATGCTCTTATCTCAAAGGAAGAGTGGGTTTCTTGTAAGACGAGCTAGCCTTTTTTCCCATTCATAAGTGGGTTTGAATCACATGCAGTTTCTGGTCCTAGGAGCAAGAGTTGTTTTCTGGTAAGGAAAGTCACTATTGTGCTCTCAATACCATACACAGTGCAAATAGCACTTGCGTCTGTTCCCAGCAAGTACAGTGTATTGGACTGAAGAAAAGGTACTGTTCTAATCAGTTTTCTAAGCAGAGTTGAACGAAATATGGCCGGTGTGTGCAGGAGGCACAATTGTTTTGTTCTGAGCATGTTCACTGTTCTGTCCCTATAGAAAACACAGTGGAGTAGAAGAGTGCTCTTCTCTCAAAAGCAGAGTGTGTTTCTTGTAAGGTGAGCTAGTGTATGATTCCCATTCATAAAGGGAGTTGAATCACATGCAGTTTCTGGTCCTACGAGCAAGAGTAGTTTTCTGGTAAAGAAAGTCACTATTGCGAACCAATTGCAATACCCAGTGCAAATAGCACTCGTGTCTGTTCCTAGCAAATAAAATGTATTTCACTGAAGAGAATGTGCTGTTATTGTCAGTTTCCTAAGCAGTATTGGACGAAATATGGCTCGTGTGTGCAGAAAGAACATTTCTTTTGTTCAGAGCAAGCTGACTGGTCTTGCCCTATAGGAAGCACAGTGGAGTAGAAGAGTGTTCTTCTCTCAAAAGCAGAGTGTGTTTCTTGTAAGGCAAGCTAGTGTTTTTTTTTTCCCATTCATAAGCGGAGTTGAATCACATGCAGGTTCTATTCCTATGAGCAAGAGTTGTTTTCTTGTAAGGAAAGTCACTATTGTGCTCCCAATGCCATACACAGTGCAAATAGCTCTTGCATCTGTTCCCATCAAGTACAGTGTATTGAACTGAAGAGAAGGTACTGTTCTTGTCAATTTCCTAAGCAGAGTTGAACTAGATATGGCCTTTGTGTTTAGAAAGCACAATTCTTTTGTTCTCAGCAAGCTCACTGTTCTGACACTATAGGAAACAGTGTAGAGTATAAGAGTGTTCTTTTCTCAAAAGCAGAGTGTGTTTCTTGTAAGGCGAGCAAGTATTTGTTTCCCAATCATAAACGGAGTTGAACTACATGAAATTTCTCGTCCTACAAGCAAGAGTTGTTTTCTTGTAAGAAAAGTCACTATTGTGCTCCCATTGAAATACAGTGCAAATAGCTCTCGCTTCTTTCCCAGCAAGTACAGTGTATTGGACTGTGAGAAACTACTGTTCTTGTCAGTTTCCTAAGCAGAGTAGAACCGTATATGGCATGTATGAGTAGGAGGCACAGTTCATTGTTCTGAGCATGCTCACAGTTCGGGCCCTATAGGAAACAGAGTAGAGTAGAAGAGTGCTCTTTTCTCTAAAGCAGAGTGTGTTTCTTGTAAGGTGAGCTAGTGTTGGTTTCCCATTCATAAACGGAGTTAAATCACATGCAGTTTCTTGTAATACTAACAAAAGTTTTTTCTGGTAAGGAAAGTCACTATTGTGCTCCCATTGCCATACACAGTGCAAATAGACCTCGCGACTGTTCCCAGCAAGTACAGTGTATTGGACTGAAGAGAAGCTACTGTTCTTGTCAGTTTCTTAAGCAGATTGAACTAGATATGGCCCGTGTGTAGGAAGCACGTTTCTTTTTTTCTGAGCAAGTTCACTCTTCTGTCTCTATAGAAAACACAGTGGAGTAGAAGAGTGCTCTTCTCTCATAAGCAGAGTGTGTTTCTTGTAATGCGAGCTAGTGTTTGTTTCCCATTCATAAAGGGATTTGAATCACATGCAGTTTCTGGTCCTATGAGCAAAAGTAGTTTTCTGGTAAGGAAAGTCATTATTGTGATCCAATTGCAATACCCAGTGCAAATAGTACTCGCATCTGCTACTAACAGTTACAGAGTATTGGACTTAAGAGAAGCTACTGTAATTCTCAGTTTCCTAAGCAGAGTTGAACTAGATATGGCCTTAGTGTGTAGGAAGCACAGTTCTTTTGTTCTGAGGAAGCTCACTGTTCTGGTACTATAGTAAACAGAGTAGAGTAGAAGAGTGCTCTTTTCTCAAAATCAGAGTGTGTTCCTTGTAGGCGAGCTAGTGTTTCTTTCCCATTCCTAAATGTAGTTGTATCACATGCAGTTTCTGGTCCTACGAGCAGGAGTTGTTTTCTGGTAAGGAAAGTCACTATTGTGCTCACAATGCCATACACTGTGCAAATAGCACTCGCATCTGTTCCCAGCAAGAACAGTGTATTGGACTGTAAAGAAGGTACTGTTCTTTTAAATTTCCTAACCAGAGTTGAACTAGATATGACCCGTGTGTGTAGGAAGCCCAGTTCATTTGTGATGGGCAAGCTCACTCTTTTGGCCATATAAGAAACACAGTAGAGTAGAACAATGCTCTTATCTCAAAGGCAGAGTGGGTTTCTTGTAAGACGAGTTAGCGTTTTTTTCCATTCATAAGTGGATTTGAATCACGTACAGTTTCTGGTCATTTGAGCAAGAATTGTTTTCTGGTAAGGAAAGTCACTATTGTGCTCTCAATGCCATACACAGTGCAAATAGCACTCGCATCTGTTCCCAGCAAGTACAGTGTATTGGACTGTAAAGAAGGTACTGTCCTTTTCAGTTTCCTAACCAGAGTTGAACTAATATGACCCGTGTGTGTAGGAAGCCCAGTTCATTTGTTATGGGCAAGCTCACTCTTTTGGCCATATAAGAAACGCAGTAGAGTAGAAGAATGCTCTTATCTCAAAGGAAGAGTGGGTTTCTTGTAAGACAAGCTAGCCTTTTTTCCCATTCATAAGTGGGTTTGAATCACATGCAGTTTCTGGTCCTAGGAGCAAGAGTTGTTTTCTGGTAAGGAAAGTCACTATTGTGCTCTCAATACCATACACAGTGCAAATAGCACTCGCGTCTGTTCCCAGCAAGTACAGTGTATTGGACTGAAGAAAAGGTACTGTTCTAATCAGTTTTCTAAGCAGAGTTGAACGAAATATGGCCGGTGTGTGCAGGAGGCACAATTGTTTTGTTCTGAGCATGTTCACTGTTCTGTCCCTATAGAAAACACAGTGGAGTAGAAGAGTGCTCTTCTCTCAAAAGCAGAGTGTGTTTCTTGTAAGGTGAGCTAGTGTATGATTCCCATTCATAAAGGGAGTTGAATCACATGCAGTTTCTGGTCCTATGAGCAAGAGTAGTTTTCTGGTAAAGAAAGTCACTATTGCGAACCAATTGCAATACCCAGTGCAAATAGCACTCGTGTCTGTTCCTAGCAAATAAAATGTATTTCACTGAAGAGAATGTGCTGTTATTGTCAGTTTCCTAAGCAGTATTGGACGAAATATGGCTCGTGTGTGCAGAAAGAACATTTCTTTTGTTCAGAGCAAGCTGACTGGTCTTGCCCTATAGGAAGCACAGTGGAGTAGAAGAGTGTTCTTCTCTCAAAAGCAGAGTGTGTTTCTTGTAAGGCAAGCTAGTGTTTTTTTTCCCATTCATAAGCGGAGTTGAATCACATGCAGGTTCTATTCCTATGAGCAAGAGTTGTTTTCTCGTAAGGAAAGTCACTATTGTGCTCCCAATGCCATACACAGTGCAAATAGCTCTTGCATCTGTTCCCAGCAAGTACAGTGTATTGAACTGAAGAGAAGCTACTGTTCTTTTGAGTTTCCTAAGCAGAGTTGAACTAGATATAGCCCGTTTATGTAGAAACCACAGTTCTTTTTTTCTGAGCAAGCTCACTCTTCTGGCCCTATAGGAAACAGAGTAGAGGATAAGAGTGCTCTTTTCTCAATTGCAGAGTTTGTTTCTTGAAAGACGAGCTAGTGTTTGTTTCCCCTTCCTAAATGGAGTTGAAGCACATGCAGTTTCTGGTCCTATTCAACAGTATTTTTTTCTGGTAAGAAAAGTCGCTATTGTGCTCCCAATGTCATATACAGGGCAAATAGCACTCCCGTCTGTTCCCATCAAGTACAGTGTATTGGAATGAAGAGAAGCTACTGTTCTTATCAGTTTCCTAAGCCAAATTTAACAAGATATGTCACGTGAGTGTAGGAATCACAGTTCTTTTGTTCTGAGAAAGCTCAGTCTTCTGGCCCTTTAGGAAACACAGAAGAGTAGAAGAGTGCTCTTTTCTCAAGACCAGAGTGTGTTTCTTGTAAGGTGAGCTAGTGTTTGTTTCCCATTCATAAACGGAGTTGAACCACATGCATATTCTGTTCCTAAGAGCAAGTGTTGTTTTCTGGAAAGAAAGTCACTATTGTGCTCCCATTGCCATATACAGTGCAAATAGCACTCGCGTCTGATCCCAGCAAGTACAGTGTATTGGACTGAAGAGAAGCTACTGTTCTTGTTATTTTTCTACGCAGAGTTGAATTAGATATGGCCTGTGTGTGTAGGAAGCACAGTTCATTTGTTGTGAGCAAGCTCACTGTTCTGGCACTATAGGAAATACAGTAGAGTAGAAGAGTGCTCTTTTCTCAAAAGCAGAGTGTGTTTCTTTTAGCGATAGCTCCTGTTTGTTTCCCATTTACATATGGAGTTGAATCACATGCAGTTTCTGGTCCTATGAACAAGAGTTGTTTTCTAGTAAGGAAATTCACTTTGTGTTCCCATTGCCATACACAGTGCAAATAGCACTCGCGTCTGTTCCCAGCAAGTACAGTGTATTGCACTGAATAGAAGCTGCTGTTCTTATCAATTTCTTATGCTGAGTTGAACTAGATATGGCCCGTGTGTGTAGGAAGCACAGTTTTTTTTCCTGATTCAGCTCACTCTTCTGGCACTATAGGAAAGACAGTAGCATAGAAGAGTGCTCTTTTCTCAAAAGCAGAGTGTGTTTATTGTAAGGCGAGCTAGTGTTTGTTTCTCATTCATTAACACAGTTGTTTCACATGCAGTTTCTGGTCCTACGAAGAGAAGTTGTTTTCTGTTAAGGAAAGTCACTATTGTGCTCCCCTTGTCATACACAGTGCAAATAGCACTCTCGTATGTTCCCAGCCTACAGTGTACTGGCCTGAAGAGAAGCTACTTTTCTTGTCTGTTTCCTAAGCAGAGTTGAACTAGATATGGCCCGTGTGAACGAAGCACAGTTCTTCTGTTCTGAGCAAGCTCACTCTTCTGGCATTATAGGAAA
The DNA here is from genome assembly GCF_949786415.1 of Peromyscus eremicus. Classification (NCBI taxonomy): domain Eukaryota; kingdom Metazoa; phylum Chordata; class Mammalia; order Rodentia; family Cricetidae; genus Peromyscus; species Peromyscus eremicus. Next base: position 23,101 of record NC_081424.1, on the reverse strand, counting down.
AACTGTAGAGTAGAAGAGTGCTCTTTTCTCAAAAGCAGAGTATGTTTCTTGTAAGGCGAGCTAGTGTTTGTTTCCCATTCATAAAAGGAGTGAATTACATGCAGTTTCTGCTCCGACTAGCAAGAGTTGCTTTCTGATAAGGAAAGTCACTATTGCGATTACATTGTCATACACAGTGCAAATAGCATTCACATCTGTTCCCAGCAAGTACAGTGTATTGGACTGAAAAGAAGCTACTGTTCTTTACAGTTTCCTAAGCATAGTTAGACTAGATATGGTTTGTGCGTGTAGGAAGCATAGTTCTTTTGTTCTGAGCAAGCTCATTGTTCTGGACCTATAGGAAACACAGTAGAATAGAAGAGTGCTCTTTTCTTAAAAGCAGAGTGTGTTTTTTCTAAGGAGAGCTAGTGTTTTTTCCCATTTATACACAGAGTTGAATTACATGCAGTTACTGGTCCTACAAGCAAGAGTTGTTTTCTGATAAGGAAAGTCACTATTGTGTTCCCAGTTCCATACAGAGTGCAAATAGCATTCGCATCTGCTCCCAGCAAGTACAGTTTATGGTACTTAAGGGAAGCTACTGTTCTTGTCAGTTTCCTAAGCAGAGTTGAACTAGATTTGCCCAATGTGTGTAGGAATCACAGTTCTTTTGTTCTGATCAAGCTAACTCTTGGTTCTATAGGAAACACCGAAGAGTAGAAGAGTGCTTTTTTGTCAAAAGCAGAGTGTGTTTCTGTATGGCGAGCTAGTGTTTGTTTCCCATTCATAAATGGAGTTGAATCACTTGCAGTCTCTGGTCCTACGAGCAAGAGTTGTTTTCTGGTAAGAAGAGTCACTATTGCGCTCCCATTGCCATACACAGTGCAAATAGCACTCGCGTCTGTTCCGGCAAGTACAGTGTATTGGACTGAAGAGAAGCTACTGTTCTTGTAAATTTACTGAGCAGAGTCGAACTAGATTTGGCCCGTGTGTGTAGGAAGCACAGTTCTTTTTTTCTGAGCAAGCTTCCTGTTTGTGCGTGTAGGAAGCATAGTTCTTTTGTTCTGATCAAGCTCAGTGTTCTGGACCTATAGGATACTGACTAGAATAGAAGAGTGCTTTTTTCTCAAAAGCAGAGTGTGTTTCTTGTAAGGCAAGCTCGTGTTTGTTTCCCATTCATAAACAGAGTTGAATCACATACAGTTTCTGGTCCTGGGAGCAAGAGTTGCTTTCTCTTAAGGAAAGTCACTATTGTACTCCCATTGCCAAACACAGTGCAAATAGCACTCACATCTGTTCCCAGCAAATACAGTGCATTGGACTGAAGAGAAGCTGCTGTTCTTGTCAGTTTCCTAAGCATAGTTGAATTAGATATGGGCTGTGTGTATAGGAAGCACAGTTTCTTTGTTCTGAGCAAGCTCACTCTTCTGGGAATATAGGAAACACAGTAGAGTAGAGGAGTGCTCTTTTTTCAAAAGCAGAGAGTGTTTTTTGCAACGCGAGCTAGTGTTTGTTTCCCATTCATAACCGGAGTTGAATCACATGCAGTTTCTGGTCCTATAAACAAGAGTTGTTTTCTGGTAAGGAAATTCAATTTGTGTTCCCATTGCCATAACCAGTGCAAATAACACTTGCGTCTGTTCCCAGAAAGTACAGTGTATTGCACTGAAGAGAAGCTACTGTTCTTATCAATTTCTAATGCTGAGTTGAACTAGATATGGCCCGTGTGTGTAGGAAGCACAGTTATTTTGTCGTGATTCAGCTCACTCTTCTAGCACTATAGGAAACACAGTAGCATAGAAGAGTGCTCTTTTCTCAAAAGCAGAGTGTGTTTATTTTAAGGTGAGCTAGCATTTGTTTCTCCTTCATTAACACAGTTGTATCAGATGCAATTTTTGGTCCTACGAGAAAGAGTTGTTTTCTGTTAAGGAAAGTCACTATTGTGCTCCCATTGCCATACACAGTGCAAATAGCACTCACATCTGTTTCCAGCAAGTACAGTGTATTGGACTGAAGAGAAGCTACCGTTCTTGTCTGTTTCTTAAGCAGAGTTGAACTAGATATGGCCCGTGTGAACGAAGCACAGTTCTTCTGTTCTGAGCAAGCTCACTCTTCTGGCATTATAGGAAACACAGTAGAGTAGAAGAGTGCTCTTTTATCAAAAGCAGAGTGTGTTTCTTGTAAGGTGAGCTAGTGTTTGTTTCCCATTCATAAACGGAGTTGAATGACATGCAGTTTCTGGTCCTACGAGCAAGAGTTGTTTTCTGTAAGGAAAGTCACTATTGTGCTCCCAGTTCCATACACAGTGAAAATAGCACTCTTGTCTGTTCCAAGCAAGTACAGTGTATTGGACTTAAGAGAAGCTACTATTCTTGTCATTTTCCTAAGCAGAGTTGAACTAGATATGACCCGTGTGTGTAGGAAGCACAATTCTTTTGTTCTGAGCAAGCTCACTGTTCTGGCCCTATAGGAAACACAGTAGAGTAGAAGAGTTTTCTTTTTTCAAAAGCAGAGTGTGTTTCTTGTAAGGCGAGCTAGTGTTTGTTTCTCATTCATAAACAGAGTTGAATCACATGCAGGTTCTGGTCCTAAGAGCAAGAGTTGTTTTCTGGTAAGGAAAGTCACTAATGCACTCCCATTGTATTACAAAGTGCAAATAGCACTCGCATTTTTCCCAGCAATACAGTGTATTGGACTGAAGAAAAGCTACTGTTCCTGTCAGTTACCTAAGCAGAGTTTAACTAGATATGGCCCCTGTTTGTAGTAAGCACAGTTCTTTTGTTCTGAGCAAGTTCGCTGTTCTGGACATATAGGAAAAACAGTAGAGTAGATGACTGCTTTTTTCTCAAAAGCAGAGTGTGTTTTCTGTAAGGCGAGCTAGTGTTTGTTTCCCATTCATCAACGGAGTTGAATCACATGCAATTTCTGGGTCCTACGAGCAAGTTATATTTTCTGGAAAGGAAAGTCACTATTATGCTCTTTTTGCCATACAGAGTACAAACAGCACTCAGGTCTATTCCCAACAAGTAGAGTGTATTGGATTGAAGAGAAGCTACTGTTCTTATCAGTTTCCTAAGCAGAGTTTAACTAGATATGGCACGTGTGTGTAGGAAGCACAGTTGTTTTTTTTTTTTTTTTTTGAGCAACCTCGCTGTTCTGGCCCTATAGGAAACACAGTAGAGTGTAAGAGTGCTCTTTTTTCAAAAGCAGAGTGTATTTCTTGTAAGCCGAGCTAGAGTTTGTTTGCCATTCATAACCGGAGTTGAATCACATGCAGTTTCTAGACCAATGAGCAAGAGTTGTTTTCTGGTAAGAAGAGTCACTATTGCAATCACATTGCCATACAAAGTTCAAATAACACTCGCGTCTGTTCCCAGCAAGTACAGTGTATTGGACTGAAGAGAAGCTACTGCTCTTGTCAGTTTCCTAAGCAGAGGTGAACTAGATATAGCCCATGAGTGTAGGAACACAGTTCTTTTTTTCTGAGCATGCTGACTCTTCTGGTACTATAGAAAACACAGTAGAGTAGAAGAGTGCTCTTTTCTCAAAAGCAGAGTGTGTTTCTTGTAAGGCGAGCTAGTGTTTGTTTCCTATTCATAAAAGGAGTTGAATCACATGCAGTTTCTGGTCCTACCAGCAACAGTTGTTTTCTGGTAAAGAAAGTCACTATTGCTGTCCCATTGCCATACAGATTGCAAATAGCACTTGTGTCTTTTCCCAGCAAGTAAAGTGTATTGGACTGAAGAGAAGATAAGGCTCTTGTCATTTTCCTAAGCAGAGTTTTACTAGATACGGCCCTTGTGAGTAGGAAGCACAGTTCTTTTGTTCTGAACAAGCTCACTGTTCTGGCCCTACAGAAAACACACTAGAGAAGAAGAGTGCTCTTTTCGCAAAAGCAGAGTGTGTTTATTGTAAAGCGATCTATTGTTTGTTTCCCATTCATAAATGGAGTTGAATCACATGCTGTATCTGCTCCTATGAGCAAGAGTTGTTTTCTGTTAAGGAAAGTCACTATTGTCCTCCCATTAACATACACAGTGCAAATAGCCCTCGCTTCTGGTCCCAGCAAGTACAGGGTATTGGACTGAAGAGAATCTACTGTTCTTGTCAGTTTCCTAAGCAGAGTTAAACTAGATATGGCCGTGTGTGTAGGAAGCACTGTTCTTTTGTTCTGAGAAAGCTCTCTCTTCTGGCCCTATAGGAAACATAGTAGAGTAGAAGAGTGCTATTTTCTCAAAAGCAGAGTGTGTTTCTTATAAAACAATCTATTTTTTGTTTCTCATTCATAAAGGTAGTTGAATCACATGCTATTTCTGGTCCTACGAGTTAGAGTTGTTTTCTGGTAAAAAAAAAAAAAAAACCTCACTATTTCGCTCCCATTGCCTTACACAGTACAAATAGCACTCGTGTCACTTCCAAGAAAGTACAGTGTATTGGACTGAAGAGAAGCTACTGTTCTTGTCAGTTTTCTAAGTAAAGTTTAACAAGATATGGCCGGCGTGTGTAGGATTACAGTTCCTTTTTTCTGAGCATGCTCACTCTTCTGGCTCTATTGGAAACACAGTAGAGTTGAAGAGTGCTCTTTCCTCAAAACCAGTGTGTTTTTCTTGTTAGGTGAGCTAATGTTTGTTTCCCATTCGTAAACACAGTTGAATCACATGCAGTTTCTGGTCCTATGAGCAAGAGTTGTTTTATGGAAAGGAAAGTCACTATTGTGCTCCCTTTGCCATTCACAGTGCAAAAAGCACTCATGACTGTTCCCTTCAATTACAGTGTATTGGACTGAAGAGAACTACTGTTCTTGTCAGTTTTCTTAGCAGAGTTGAACTATATGGCCCGTGTGAGTAGGAAGCACAGTTCTTTTGTTCTGTGCCAGCTCACTTTTCTGGCCCCATATGAAAGAGATGAGAGTAGAAGAGTTCTCTTTTCTCAAAAGCAGAGTGTGTTTCTTGTCAGGCGAGCTAGTGTTTGTTTCCCCTTCATTTACTAAGTTGAATCACATGCAGTTTCTGTTCCTAAGAGTAAGAGTTGTTTTCTCGAAAGGAAAGTCACTATTGCGTCCCCATTGCCATTCACAGTGCAAATAGCCCTCGCGTCAGTTCCCAGCAAGTACAGTGTATTGGAATGAAGAGAAGCTACTCTTCTTGGCAGTTTCCTAAGCAGAGTTGAACAAGATGTGGCCCTTGTGTGTAGGAAGCACAGTTCTTTTGTTATGAGGAAGCTCACTGTTCTGGCCCTATGGAAATCACACTTTGTTTCCCATTCATAAAAGGTGTTGAATCACAAGCAGATTCTGGTCCTAAGAGCAAGAGTTGCTTTCTGGTAATGAAAGTCACTATTGTGCTTCCATTGCCATATACAGTGCAAATCGCCCTCACGTCTGTTCTCTTGCATGTACAGTGTTTTGGCCTGAAGAGAAGCTACTGTTCTTGTCAGTTTCCTAAGCAGAGTTGAACTAGATATGGAACGTGTGTGTAGGAACCACTGTTCTTTTGTTTTGAGCAAGCTCATTCTTCTGGCACTGTAGGAAACACAGTAGAGTAGAAGAGTGCTCTATTCTCAAAAGAACAGTGTGTTTCTTGTAAGGCGAACTAGTGTTTGTTTCCCATTCATAAACAGAGTTCAATCACATCCAGTTTCTGGTACTACAAGCAAGAGTTTTTTTCTGGTAAGGAAAGTCACTATTGTGCTCCCATTGCCATACACAGTGCAATTAGCACTCGCGTCTGTTCCCAGAAGGTACACTGTAATAGACTGAAAAGAAGCTACTGTTCTTGTCAGTTTCCTTAGCAGAGTTGAACTATATGGCCCGTGTGAGTAGGGAGCACAGTTCTTTTGTTCTGTGCCAGCTCACTTCTCTGGCCCCATATGAAACAGATTAGAGTAGAAGAGTTCTCTTTTCTTAAAAGTAGAGTATGTTTCTTGTCAGGCGAGCTAGTGTTTGTTTCCCCTTCAATAAAAAAGTTGAATCACATGCAGTTTCTGGTCCTAGGAGTAAGAGTTGTTTTGTCAAATGGAAAGTCACTGTTGTGCCCCCATTGCCATTCACAGTGCAAATAGCCCTCGTGTCAGTTCCCAGCAAGTACAGTGTATTGGAATGAAGACAAGCTACTCTTCTTGGCAGTTTCCTAAGCAGAGTTGAACAAGATGTGGCCCTTGTGTGTAGGAAGCACAGTTCTTTTGTTATGAGCAAGCTCACTGTTCTAGCCCTATGGAAATCACAGTTTGTTTCCCATTCATAAAATGTGTTGAATCACACCCAGATTCTGGTCTTAGGAGCAAGAGTTGCTTTCTGGTAATGAAAGACACAATTGTGCTTCCATTGCCATATACAGTGCAAATCGCCCTCACGTCTGTTCTCTTGCAGGTACAGTATTTTGGCCTGAGGAGAAGCTACTGTTCTTGTCAGTTTCCTAAGCAGAGTTGAACTAGATATGGAACGTGTGTGTAGAAAGCACTGTTCTTTTGTTTTGAGCAAGCTCATTCTTCTGGCACTGTAGGAAACACAGTAGAGTAGAAGAGTGCTCTTTTCTCAAAAGAACAGTGTGTTTCTTGTAAGGCGAACTAGTGTTTGTTTCCCATTCATAAACGGAGTTCAATCACATCCAGTTTCTGGTCCTATGAGCAAGAGTTTTTTTCTGGTAAGGAAAGTCACTATTGTGCTCCCATTGCCATACACAGTGCAATTAGCACTCGCGTCTGTTCCCAGAAGGTACACTGTAATGGACTGAAGAGAAGCTACTGTTCTTGTCAGTTTCCTTAGCAGAGTTGAACTATATGGCCTGTGTGAGTAGGAAGCACAGTTCTTTTGTTCTGTGCCAGCTCACTTCTCTGGCCCCATATGAAACAGATTAGAGTAGAAGAGTTCTCTTTTCTCAAAAGCAGAGTGTGTTTCTTGTCAGGCGAGTTAGTGTTTGTTTCCTTTTCATTAACAAAGTTGAATCACATGCAGTTTCTGGTCCTAGGAGTAAGAGTTGTTTTGTCAAAAGGAAAATCACTGTTGCGCCCCCACTGCCATTCTCAGTTTAAATAGCCCTCGTGTCAGTTCCCAGCAAGTACAGTGTATTGGAATGAAGACAAGCTACTCTTCTTGGCAGTTTTTTAAGCAGAGTTGAACAAGATGTGGCCCTTGTGTATAGGAAGCACAGTTCTTTTGTTATGAGCAAGCTCACTGTTCTAGCCCTATGGAAATCACAGTTTTTTTCCCATTCATAAAAGGTGTTGAATCACACCCAGATTCTGGTCTTAAGAGCAAGAGTTGCTTTCTGGTAATGAAAGACACAATTGTGCTCCTATTGCCATACACAGTGCAAATCGTCCTCGTGTCTGTTCTCTTGCAGGTACAGTGTTTTGGACTGAAGAGAAGCTACTGTTCTTGTCAGTTTCCTAAGCAGAGTTGAACTAGATATGGCCCGTGTGTGTAGGAAGCACTGTTTTTTTGTTCTGAGCAAGCTCACTCTTCTGCACCTATAGGAAACACAGGAGAGTAGAAGAGTGCTATTTTCACAAAAGCAGAGTGTGTATCTTGTAAGGAGAGCCAGTATTTGTTTCCCATTCAAAAAAGGAGTTGAATCACATGCAGGTTTTGGTCCTACGAGCCAGAGTTGCTTTCTGGTAAGGAAAGACACTGTTGCGCTCAAATTGCCATACACAGTGCAAATAGTCCTCGCGTCTGTTCCTAGCAAGTACAGTGCATTGGACTGAAGAGAAGCTACTGTTCTTGTCAGTTTCCTAAGCAGAGTTGAAGAAGATATGGTCTGTGTGTATAGGAAGTACAGTTCTTTTGTTCTGAGCAAGCTCACTCTTCTGGCCCTGTAGGAAACACAGTAGAGTAGAAGAGTGCTCTTTTCTCAAAAGCACAGTGTGTTTCTTGTAAGTCGAGCTAGTGTTTGTTTCCCATTCATAAAGGAAGTTCAATCACATCCAGTTTCTGGTCCTATGAGCAAGAGTTTTTTTCTGGTAAGGAAAGTCACTATTGTGCTCCCATTGCCATACACAGTGCAATTAGCACTCACGTCTGTTCCCAGAAGGTACACTGTAATAGACTGAAAAGAAGCTACTGTTCTTGTCAGTTTCCTTAGCAGAGTTGAACTATATGGCCCGTGTGAGTAGGGAGCACAGTTCTTTTGTTCTGTGCCAGCTCACTTCTCTGGCCCCATATGAAACAGATTAGAGTAGAAGAGTTCTCTTTTCTTAAAAGTAGAGTGTGTTTCTTGTCAGGCGAGCTAGTGTTTGTTTCCCCTTCAATAAAAAAGTTGAATCACATGCAGTTTCTGGTCCTAGGAGTAAGAGTTGTTTTGTCAAATGGAAAGTCACTGTTGTGCCCCCATTGCCATTCACAGTGCAAATAGCCCTCGTGTCAGTTCCCAGCAAGTACAGTGTATTGGAATGAAGACAAGCTACTCTTCTTGGCAGTTTCCTAAGCAGAGTTGAACAAGATGTGGCCCTTGTGTGTAGGAAGCACAGTTCTTTTGTTATGAGCAAGCTCACTGTTCTAGCCCTATGGAAATCACAGTTTGTTTCCCATTCATAAAATGTGTTGAATCACACCCAGATTCTGGTCTTAGGAGCAAGAGTTGCTTTCTGGTAATGAAAGACACAATTGTGCTCCCATTGCCATATACAGTGCAAATCGCCCTCACGTCTGTTCTCTTGCAGGTACAGTATTTTGGCCTGAGGAGAAGCTACTGTTCTTGTCAGTTTCCTAAGCAGAGTTGAACTAGATATGGAACGTGTGTGTAGAAAGCACTGTTCTTTTGTTTTGAGCAAGCTCATTCTTCTGGCACTGTAGGAAACACAGTAGAGTAGAAGAGTGCTCTTTTCTCAAAAGCACAGTGTGTTTCTTGTAAGGCGAACTAGTGTTTGTTTCCCATTCATAAACGGAGTTCAATCACATCCAGTTTCTGGTCCTATGAGCAAGAGTTTTTTTCTGGTAAGGAAAGTCACTATTGTGCTCCCATTGCCATACACAGTGCAATTAGCACTCGCGTCTGTTCCCAGAAGGTACACTGTAATGGACTGAAGAGAAGCTACTGTTCTTGTCAGTTTCCTTAGCAGAGTTGAACTATATGGCCTGTGTGAGTAGGAAGCACAGTTCTTTTGTTCTGTGCCAGCTCACTTCTCTGGCCCCATATGAAACAGATTAGAGTAGAAGAGTTCTCTTTTCTCAAAAGCAGAGTGTGTTTCTTGTCAGGCGAGTTAGTGTTTGTTTCCTTTTCATTAACAAAGTTGAATCACATGCAGTTTCTGGTCCTAGGAGTAAGAGTTGTTTTGTCAAAAGGAAAATCACTGTTGCGCCCCCACTGCCATTCTCAGTTTAAATAGCCCTCGTGTCAGTTCCCAGCAAGTACAGTGTATTGGAATGAAGACAAGCTACTCTTCTTGGCAGTCCAATGACCAAGAGTTTTTTTCTGGTAACAAGAGTCACTATTGCGCTCCCATTGTCATACACAGGGCAAATAGCACTGGCGTCAGTTCCCAGCATATACAGTGTATTGGACTGAAGAGGATCTACTGTTCTTGTCAGTTTCCTAAGCAGAATTGAACTAGATATGGCCATGGGTGTAGGAAGCACAGTTCTTTTGTTCTGAGCAAGCTCACTGTTCTGGCCCTATAGGAAACACAGTAGAGTAGAAGAGTGCCCTTTTCTGAGAAGCAGAGTGTGTTTCTTGTAAGGCGAGCTAGCGTTTGTTTCCCAGTCCTAAATGGAGTTGATTCACATGCAGTTTCTGGTCCTACGAGCAAGAGTTTTTTTCTGGTAAGAAGAGTCACTATTGTGCTCCCATTTTAATACACAGAGTAAATAGCACTGGCGTCTTTTCCTAGCATGTACAGTGTATTGGACTAAAGAGGAGCTACGGTTCTTGTCAGTTTCCTAAGCAGAATTGAACTAGATATGGCCGTGTGTGTAGGAAGGATAGTTCTTTTGTTCTGAGCAAGTTCTCTCTTCTGGCCCTATAGGAAACACAGTAGAGTAAAAGAGTGCTCTTTTCTCAAAAGCAGAGTGCGTTTCTTGTAAGGCAAGCTAGCGTTTGTTTCCCAGTCCTAAATTGTGTTGAATCACATGCAGTTTTTTGTCCTACGAGCAAGAGTTGTTTTCTGGTAAGGAAAGTCACTATTGCGCTCCCATTGCCATACACAGTGCAAATAGCATTCGCGTCTGTTCCCAGCAAGTACAGTGTATTGGACTGAAGAGGAGCTACTGTTTTTTCAGTTTCCTAAGCAGAGTAGAACTAGATATGGCCCGTGTGTGTAGGAAGCACAGTTCTTTGTTCTGAGCAAGCTCACTGTTCGGACCCCATATGAAACACAGTAGAGTAGAAGAGTGCTCTTTTCTCAAAAGCAGAGTGTGTTTCTGGTAAGTCGATCTAGTGTTTGTTTCCCAGTCAGAAATGGAGTTGAATCTCATGCAGTTTCTGGTCCTACGAACAAGAGTTGTTTTCTGGTAAGAAGAGTCACTATTGCGCTCCCATTGCCATACACAGTGCAAATAGCACTCGCGTCTGTTCCCAGCAAGTACAGTGTATTGGACTGAAGAGGAGCTACTCTTCTTGTCAGTTTCCTAAGCAGAGTTGAACTAGATATGTCCCCCGTGTGTAGGAAGCACAGTTCTTTTGTTCTGAGCAAGCTCACTGTTCGGACCCCATATGAAACACAGTAGAGTAGAAGAGTGCTCTTTTCTCAAAAGCAGAGTGTGTTTCTTGTAAGGCGAGCTAGCTTTTGTTTCCCAGTTATAAATGGTGTTGAATCTCATGCAGTTTCTGGTCCTACGAGCAAGAGTTGTTTTTGGTAAGAAGAGTCACTATTGCGCTCCCATTGCCCTACACAGTGCAAATAGCACTCGCGTTTGTTCCCAGCAAGTACAGTGTATTGGACTAAAGAGGAGCTACTGTTTTGTCAGTTTCCTAAGCAGAGTTGAACTAGATATGGCCCGTGTGTGTAGGAAGCACAGTTCTTTTGTTCTGAGAAACTCACTGTTCGGACCCCATACAAAACACAGGAGAGTAGAAGAGTGCTCTTTTCTCAAAAGCAGAGTGTGTTTCTTGTAAGGCAAGCTAGCGTTTGTTTCCCAGTTATAAATGGAGTTGAATCACATGCAGTTTCTGGTCCTATGAGCAAGAGTTTTTTTCTGGTAACAAGAGTCACTATTGCGCTCCCATTGTCATACACAGGGCAAATAGCACTGGCGTCAGTTCCCAGCATGTACAGTGTATTGGACTGAAGAGGATCTACTGTTCTTGTCAGTTTCCTACGCAGAATTGAATTAGATATTGCCGTGTGAGTAGGAAGTACAGTTCTTTTGTTCTGAGCAAGCTCACTGTTCGGACACCATATTAAACACAGTAGAGTAGAAGAGTGCTCTTTTCTCAAAAGCAGAGTGTGTTTCTTGTAAGGCGAGCTAGCTTTTGTTTCCCAGTCCTAAATGGAGTTGAGTCACATGCAGTTTCTGGTCCTATGAGCAAGAGTTGTTTTCTGGTAAGAAGAGTCACTATTGCGCTCCCATTGTCATACAGAGGGCAAATAGCACTGGTGTCGTTTCCCAGCATGTACAGTGCATTGGACTAAAGAGGATCTACTGTTCTTGTCAGTTTCCTAAGCAGAATTGAACTAGATATGGCCATGGGTGTAGGAAGCACAGTTCTTTTGTTCTGAGCAAGCTCACTGTTCTGGCACTAAAGGAAACACAGTAGAGTAGAAGAGTGCTCTTTTTTCAAAAGCAGAGTGTATTTCTTGTAAGGCGAGCTAGCGTTTTTTTCGCAGTCCTAAATGGAGTTGAATCACATGCAGTTTCTGGTCCAATGACCAAGAGTTTTTTTCTGGTAAGAAGAGTCACTATTGCGCTCCCATTGTCATACACAGGGCAAACAGCACTGGCGTCAGTTCCCAGCATGTACAGTGTATTGGACTGAAGAGGATCGACTGTTCTTGTCAGTTTCCTAAGCAGAATTGAACTAGATATGGCCCGTGTGTGTAGGAAGTGCAGTTCTTTTGTTTTGAGGAAGCTCACTTTTCTGACCCCATATGAAACACAGTAGAGTAGAAGAGTGCTCTTTTCTCAAAAGCAGAGTGTGTTTCTTGTAAGGCGAGCTAGCGTTTGTTTCCCAGTACTAAATGGAGTTGAGTCACATGCAGTTTCTGGTCCTACGAGCAAGAGTTGTTTTCTGGGAAAAAGAGTCACTATTGAGCTCCCATTGTCACACAGAGGGCAAATAGCACTGGCGTCGGTTCCCAGCATGTACAGTGCATTGGACTAAAGAGGATCTACTGTTCTTGTCAGTTTCCTAAGCAGAATTGAACTAGATATGGCCATGGGTGTAGGAAGCACAGTTCTGTTGTTCTGAGCAAGCTCACTGTTCTGGCCCTATAGGACACACAGTAGAGTAGAAGAGTGCTCTTTTCTCAAAAGCAGAGTGTGTTTCTTGTAAGGCGAGCTAGTGTTTGTTTCCCAGTACTAAATGGAGTTGAGTCACATGCAGTTTCTGGTCCTACGAGCAAGAGTTGTTTTCTGGTAAGAAGATTCACTATTGCGCTCCCATTGTCATACACAGGGCAAATAGCACTGGCGTCGGTTCCCAGCATGTACAGTGCATTGTTCTAAAGAGGATCTACTGTTCTTGTCAGTTTCCTAAGCAGAGTTGAACTAGATATGATCCGTGTGTGTAGGAAGCACAGGTCTTTTGTTTTGAGCAATCTCACTGTTCGGACCCAATATGAAACACAGCAGATTAGAAGAGTGCTCTTTTCTCAAAAGCAGAGTGTTTCTCGTAAGGCGAGCTAGCGTTTGTTTCCCAGTCCTAAATGGAGTTGAATCTCATGCAGTATCTGGATCTACGAGCAAGAGTTGTTTTCTGGTTAAAAGAGTCACTATTGCGCTCCCATTGCCATACACAGTGCAAATAGCACTCACGTCTGTTCCCAGCATGTACAGTGTATTGGACTGAAGAGGAGCTACTGTTCCTGTCAGTTTCCTAAGATGAGGTTTACTAGATATGGCCCGTGTGTGTAGGAAGCACAGTTCTTTTGTTCTGAGCAAGCTCACTGTTCTGGCCCTATAGGAAACACAGTAGAGTAGAAGAGTGCTCTTTTCTGAGAAGCAGAGTGTGTTTCTTGTAGGGCGAGCTAGCGTTTGTTTCCCAGTCCTAATTGGAGTTGAATCACATGCAGTTTCTGGTCCTACGACCAAGAGTTGTTTTCTGGTAAGAAGAGTCACTATTGCGCTCCCATTGTAATACACAGGGTAAATAGCACTGGCGTCTGTTCCCAGCATGTACAGTGTATTGGACTGAAGAGGAGCTACTGTTCTTGTCAGTTTCCTAAGCAGAATTGAACTAGATATGGCCCTGTGTGTTGGAAGCACAGTTCTTTTGTTCTGAGCAAGCTCTCGATTCTGGCCCTACAGGAAACACAGTAGAGTAGAAGAGTGCTCTTTTCTCAAAAGCAGAGTGCGTTTCTTGTAAGGCAAGCTAGCATTTGTTTCCCAGTCCTAAATTGAGTTGAATCACATGCAGTTTTTTGTCCTACGAGCAAGAGTTGTTTTCTGGTAAGGAAAGTCACTATTGCGCTCCCATTGCCATACACAGTGCAAATAGCACTCGCGTCTGTTCCCAGCAAGTACAGTGTATTGGACTGAAGAGGAGCTACTCTTCTTGTCAGTTTCCTAAGCAGAGTTGAACTAGATATGGCCCGTGTGTGTAGGAAGCACAGTTCTTTTGTTCTGAGCAAGCTCACTGTTCGGACCACATATGAAACACAGTAGAGTAGAAGAGTGCTCTTTTCTCAAAAGCAGAGTGTGTTTCTGGTAAGACGATCTAGTGTTTGTTTCCCAGTCAGAAATGGAGTTGAATCTCATGCAGTTTCTGGTCCTACGAACAAGAGTTGTTTTCTGGTAAGAAGAGTCACTATTACGCTCCCATTGCCATACACAGTGCAAATAGCACTCGCGTTTGTTCCCAGCAAGTACAGTGTATTGGACTGAAGAGGAGCTACTGTTCTTGTCAGTTTCCTAAGCAGAGTTGAACTAGATATGTCCCCCGTGTGTAGGAAGCACAGTTCTTTTGTTCTGAGCAAGCTCACTGTTCGGACCCCATATGAAACACAGTAGAGTAGAAGAGTGCTCTTTTCTCAAAAGCAGAGTGTGTTTCTTGTAAGGCGAGCTAGCGTTTGTTTCCCAGTTATAAATGGTGTTGAATCTCATGCAGTTTCTGGTCCTACGAGCAAGAGTTGTTTTTGGTAAGAAGAGTCACTATTGCGCTCCCATTGCCCTACACAGTGCAAATAGCACTCGCATTTGTTCCCAGCAAGTACAGTGTATTGGACTAAAGAGGAGCTACTGTTTTGTCAGTTTCCTAAGCAGAGTTGAACTAGATATGGCCCGTGTGTGTAGGAAGCACAGTTCTTTTGTTCTGAGAAACTCACTGTTCGGACCCCATAGAAAACACAGGAGAGTAGAAGAGTGCTCTTTTCTCAAAAGCAGAGTGTGTTTCTTGTAAGGCGAGCTAGCGTTTGTTTCCCAGTTATAAATGGAGTTGAATCACATGCAGTTTCTGGTCCTATGAGCAAGAGTTTTTTTCTGGTAACAAGAGTCACTATTGCGCTCCCATTGTCATACACAGGGCAAATAGCACTGGCGTCAGTTCCCAGCATGTACAGTGTATTGGACTGAATAGGATCTACTGTTCTTGTCAGTTTCCTACGCAGAATTGAATTAGATATGGCCGTGTGTGTAGGAAGTGCAGTTCTTTTGTTCTGAGCAAGCTCACTGTTCGGACCCCATATTAAACACAGTAGAGTAGAAGAGTGCCCTTTTCTGAGAAGCAGAGTGTGTTTCTTGTAAGGCGAGCTAGCGTTTGTTTCCCAGTCCTAAATGGAGGTGAGTCACATGCAGTTTCTGGTCCTACGAGCAAGAGTTGTTTTCTGGGAAAAAGAGTCACTATTGAGCTCCCATTGTCACACAGAGGGCAAATAGCACTGGCGTCGGTTCCCAGCATGTACAGTGCATTGGACTAAAGAGGATCTACTGTTCTTGTCAGTTTCCTAAGCAGAATTGAACTAGATATGGCCCGTGTGTGTAGGAAGCACAGTTCTTTTGTTCTGAGCAAGCTCACTGTTCTGGCCCTATAGGAAACACAGTAGAGTAGAAGAGTGCTCTTTTCTCAAAAGCAGATTGTGTTTCTTGTAAGGCTAGCTAGTGTTTATTTCCCAGTTCTAAATGGAGTTGAATCACATACAGTTTCTGGTCCTACGACCAAGAGTTGTTTTCTGGTAAGAAGAGTCACTGTTGCTCTCCCATTGTCATACAGAGGGCAAATAGCACTGGTGTCGTCTCCCAGCATGTACAGTGCATTGGACTGAAGAGGAGCTACTGTTCTTGTCAGTTTCCTAAGCAGAGTTGAACTAGATATGGCCCGTGTGAGTAGGGAGCACAGTTCTTTTGTTCTGTGCCAGCTCACTTCTCTGGCCCCATATGAAACAGATTAGAGTAGAAGAGTTCTCTTTTCTTAAAAGTAGAGTATGTTTCTTGTCAGGCGAGCTAGTGTTTGTTTCCCCTTCAATAAAAAAGTTGAATCACATGCAGTTTCTGGTCCTAGGAGTAAGAGTTGTTTTGTCAAATGGAAAGTCACTGTTGTGCCCCCATTGCCATTCACAGTGCAAATAGCCCTCGTGTCAGTTCCCAGCAAGTACAGTGTATTGGAATGAAGACAAGCTACTCTTCTTGGCAGTTTCCTAAGCAGAGTTGAACAAGATGTGGCCCTTGTGTGTAGGAAGCACAGTTCTTTTGTTATGAGCAAGCTCACTGTTCTAGCCCTATGGAAATCACAGTTTGTTTCCCATTCATAAAATGTGTTGAATCACACCCAGATTCTGGTCTTAGGAGCAAGAGTTGCTTTCTGGTAATGAAAGACACAATTGTGCTTCCATTGCCATATACAGTGCAAATCGCCCTCACGTCTGTTCTCTTGCAGGTACAGTATTTTGGCCTGAGGAGAAGCTACTGTTCTTGTCAGTTTCCTAAGCAGAGTTGAACTAGATATGGAACGTGTGTGTAGAAAGCACTGTTCTTTTGTTTTGAGCAAGCTCATTCTTCTGGCACTGTAGGAAACACAGTAGAGTAGAAGAGTGCTCTTTTCTCAAAAGAACAGTGTGTTTCTTGTAAGGCGAACTAGTGTTTGTTTCCCATTCATAAACGGAGTTCAATCACATCCAGTTTCTGGTCCTATGAGCAAGAGTTTTTTTCTGGTAAGGAAAGTCACTATTGTGCTCCCATTGCCATACACAGTGCAATTAGCACTCGCGTCTGTTCCCAGAAGGTACACTGTAATGGACTGAAGAGAAGCTACTGTTCTTGTCAGTTTCCTTAGCAGAGTTGAACTATATGGCCTGTGTGAGTAGGAAGCACAGTTCTTTTGTTCTGTGCCAGCTCACTTCTCTGGCCCCATATGAAACAGATTAGAGTAGAAGAGTTCTCTTTTCTCAAAAGCAGAGTGTGTTTCTTGTCAGGCGAGTTAGTGTTTGTTTCCTTTTCATTAACAAAGTTGAATCACATGCAGTTTCTGGTCCTAGGAGTAAGAGTTGTTTTGTCAAAAGGAAAATCACTGTTGCGCCCCCACTGCCATTCTCAGTTTAAATAGCCCTCGTGTCAGTTCCCAGCAAGTACAGTGTATTGGAATGAAGACAAGCTACTCTTCTTGGCAGTTTTTTAAGCAGAGTTGAACAAGATGTGGCCCTTGTGTATAGGAAGCACAGTTCTTTTGTTATGAGCAAGCTCACTGTTCTAGCCCTATGGAAATCACAGTTTTTTTTCCCATTCATAAAAGGTGTTGAATCACACCCAGATTCTGGTCTTAAGAGCAAGAGTTGCTTTCTGGTAATGAAAGACACAATTGTGCTCCTATTGCCATACACAGTGCAAATCGTCCTCGTGTCTGTTCTCTTGCAGGTACAGTGTTTTGGACTGAAGAGAAGCTACTGTTCTTGTCAGTTTCCTAAGCAGAGTTGAACTAGATATGGCCCGTGTGTGTAGGAAGCACTGTTTTTTTGTTCTGAGCAAGCTCACTCTTCTGCACCTATAGGAAACACAGGAGAGTAGAAGAGTGCTATTTTCACAAAAGCAGAGTGTGTATCTTGTAAGGAGAGCCAGTATTTGTTTCCCATTCAAAAAAGGAGTTGAATCACATGCAGGTTTTGGTCCTACGAGCCAGAGTTGCTTTCTGGTAAGGAAAGACACTGTTGCGCTCAAATTGCCATACACAGTGCAAATAGTCCTCGCGTCTGTTCCTAGCAAGTACAGTGCATTGGACTGAAGAGAAGCTACTGTTCTTGTCAGTTTCCTAAGCAGAGTTGAAGAAGATATGGTCTGTGTGTATAGGAAGTACAGTTCTTTTGTTCTGAGCAAGCTCACTCTTCTGGCCCTGTAGGAAACACAGTAGAGTAGAAGAGTGCTCTTTTCTCAAAAGCACAGTGTGTTTCTTGTAAGTCGAGCTAGTGTTTGTTTCCCATTCATAAAGGAAGTTCAATCACATCCAGTTTCTGGTCCTATGAGCAAGAGTTTTTTTCTGGTAAGGAAAGTCACTATTGTGCTCCCATTGCCATACACAGTGCAATTAGCACTCACGTCTGTTCCCAGAAGGTACACTGTAATAGACTGAAAAGAAGCTACTGTTCTTGTCAGTTTCCTTAGCAGAGTTGAACTATATGGCCCGTGTGAGTAGGGAGCACAGTTCTTTTGTTCTGTGCCAGCTCACTTCTCTGGCCCCATATGAAACAGATTAGAGTAGAAGAGTTCTCTTTTCTTAAAAGTAGAGTGTGTTTCTTGTCAGGCGAGCTAGTGTTTGTTTCCCCTTCAATAAAAAAGTTGAATCACATGCAGTTTCTGGTCCTAGGAGTAAGAGTTGTTTTGTCAAATGGAAAGTCACTGTTGTGCCCCCATTGCCATTCACAGTGCAAATAGCCCTCGTGTCAGTTCCCAGCAAGTACAGTGTATTGGAATGAAGACAAGCTACTCTTCTTGGCAGTTTCCTAAGCAGAGTTGAACAAGATGTGGCCCTTGTGTGTAGGAAGCACAGTTCTTTTGTTATGAGCAAGCTCACTGTTCTAGCCCTATGGAAATCACAGTTTGTTTCCCATTCATAAAATGTGTTGAATCACACCCAGATTCTGGTCTTAGGAGCAAGAGTTGCTTTCTGGTAATGAAAGACACAATTGTGCTCCCATTGCCATATACAGTGCAAATCGCCCTCACGTCTGTTCTCTTGCAGGTACAGTATTTTGGCCTGAGGAGAAGCTACTGTTCTTGTCAGTTTCCTAAGCAGAGTTGAACTAGATATGGAACGTGTGTGTAGAAAGCACTGTTCTTTTGTTTTGAGCAAGCTCATTCTTCTGGCACTGTAGGAAACACAGTAGAGTAGAAGAGTGCTCTTTTCTCAAAAGCACAGTGTGTTTCTTGTAAGGCGAACTAGTGTTTGTTTCCCATTCATAAACGGAGTTCAATCACATCCAGTTTCTGGTCCTATGAGCAAGAGTTTTTTTCTGGTAAGGAAAGTCACTATTGTGCTCCCATTGCCATACACAGTGCAATTAGCACTCGCGTCTGTTCCAGAAGGTACACTGTAATGGACTGAAGAGAAGCTACTGTTCTTGTCAGTTTCCTTAGCAGAGTTGAACTATATGGCCTGTGTGAGTAGGAAGCACAGTTCTTTTGTTCTGTGCCAGCTCACTTCTCTGGCCCCATATGAAACAGATTAGAGTAGAAGAGTTCTCTTTTCTCAAAAGCAGAGTGTGTTTCTTGTCAGGCGAGTTAGTGTTTGTTTCCTTTTCATTAACAAAGTTGAATCACATGCAGTTTCTGGTCCTAGGAGTAAGAGTTGTTTTGTCAAAAGGAAAATCACTGTTGCGCCCCCACTGCCATTCTCAGTTTAAATAGCCCTCGTGTCAGTTCCCAGCAAGTACAGTGTATTGGAATGAAGACAAGCTACTCTTCTTGGCAGTCCAATGACCAAGAGTTTTTTTCTGGTAACAAGAGTCACTATTGCGCTCCCATTGTCATACACAGGGCAAATAGCACTGGCGTCAGTTCCCAGCATATACAGTGTATTGGACTGAAGAGGATCTACTGTTCTTGTCAGTTTCCTAAGCAGAATTGAACTAGATATGGCCATGGGTGTAGGAAGCACAGTTCTTTTGTTCTGAGCAAGCTCACTGTTCTGGCCCTATAGGAAACACAGTAGAGTAGAAGAGTGCCCTTTTCTGAGAAGCAGAGTGTGTTTCTTGTAAGGCGAGCTAGCGTTTGTTTCCCAGTCCTAAATGGAGTTGATTCACATGCAGTTTCTGGTCCTACGAGCAAGAGTTTTTTTCTGGTAAGAAGAGTCACTATTGTGCTCCCATTTTAATACACAGAGTAAATAGCACTGGCGTCTTTTCCTAGCATGTACAGTGTATTGGACTAAAGAGGAGCTACGGTTCTTGTCAGTTTCCTAAGCAGAATTGAACTAGATATGGCCGTGTGTGTAGGAAGGATAGTTCTTTTGTTCTGAGCAAGTTCTCTCTTCTGGCCCTATAGGAAACACAGTAGAGTAAAAGAGTGCTCTTTTCTCAAAAGCAGAGTGCGTTTCTTGTAAGGCAAGCTAGCGTTTGTTTCCCAGTCCTAAATTGTGTTGAATCACATGCAGTTTTTTGTCCTACGAGCAAGAGTTGTTTTCTGGTAAGGAAAGTCACTATTGCGCTCCCATTGCCATACACAGTGCAAATAGCATTCGCGTCTGTTCCCAGCAAGTACAGTGTATTGGACTGAAGAGGAGCTACTGTTTTTTCAGTTTCCTAAGCAGAGTAGAACTAGATATGGCCCGTGTGTGTAGGAAGCACAGTTCTTTGTTCTGAGCAAGCTCACTGTTCGGACCCCATATGAAACACAGTAGAGTAGAAGAGTGCTCTTTTCTCAAAAGCAGAGTGTGTTTCTGGTAAGTCGATCTAGTGTTTGTTTCCCAGTCAGAAATGGAGTTGAATCTCATGCAGTTTCTGGTCCTACGAACAAGAGTTGTTTTCTGGTAAGAAGAGTCACTATTGCGCTCCCATTGCCATACACAGTGCAAATAGCACTCGCGTCTGTTCCCAGCAAGTACAGTGTATTGGACTGAAGAGGAGCTACTCTTCTTGTCAGTTTCCTAAGCAGAGTTGAACTAGATATGTCCCCCGTGTGTAGGAAGCACAGTTCTTTTGTTCTGAGCAAGCTCACTGTTCGGACCCCATATGAAACACAGTAGAGTAGAAGAGTGCTCTTTCTCAAAAGCAGAGTGTGTTTCTTGTAAGGCGAGCTAGCTTTTGTTTCCCAGTTATAAATGGTGTTGAATCTCATGCAGTTTCTGGTCCTACGAGCAAGAGTTGTTTTTGGTAAGAAGAGTCACTATTGCGCTCCCATTGCCCTACACAGTGCAAATAGCACTCGCGTTTGTTCCCAGCAAGTACAGTGTATTGGACTAAAGAGGAGCTACTGTTTTGTCAGTTTCCTAAGCAGAGTTGAACTAGATATGGCCCGTGTGTGTAGGAAGCACAGTTCTTTTGTTCTGAGAAACTCACTGTTCGGACCCCATACAAAACACAGGAGAGTAGAAGAGTGCTCTTTTCTCAAAAGCAGAGTGTGTTTCTTGTAAGGCAAGCTAGCGTTTGTTTCCCAGTTATAAATGGAGTTGAATCACATGCAGTTTCTGGTCCTATGAGCAAGAGTTTTTTTCTGGTAACAAGAGTCACTATTGCGCTCCCATTGTCATACACAGGGCAAATAGCACTGGCGTCAGTTCCCAGCATGTACAGTGTATTGGACTGAAGAGGATCTACTGTTCTTGTCAGTTTCCTACGCAGAATTGAATTAGATATTGCCGTGTGAGTAGGAAGTACAGTTCTTTTGTTCTGAGCAAGCTCACTGTTCGGACACCATATTAAACACAGTAGAGTAGAAGAGTGCTCTTTTCTCAAAAGCAGAGTGTGTTTCTTGTAAGGCGAGCTAGCTTTTGTTTCCCAGTCCTAAATGGAGTTGAGTCACATGCAGTTTCTGGTCCTATGAGCAAGAGTTGTTTTCTGGTAAGAAGAGTCACTATTGCGCTCCCATTGTCATACAGAGGGCAAATAGCACTGGTGTCGTTTCCCAGCATGTACAGTGCATTGGACTAAAGAGGATCTACTGTTCTTGTCAGTTTCCTAAGCAGAATTGAACTAGATATGGCCATGGGTGTAGGAAGCACAGTTCTTTTGTTCTGAGCAAGCTCACTGTTCTGGCACTAAAGGAAACACAGTAGAGTAGAAGAGTGCTCTTTTTTCAAAAGCAGAGTGTATTTCTTGTAAGGCGAGCTAGCGTTTTTTCGCAGTCCTAAATGGAGTTGAATCACATGCAGTTTCTGGTCCAATGACCAAGAGTTTTTTTCTGGTAAGAAGAGTCACTATTGCGCTCCCATTGTCATACACAGGCAAACAGCACTGGCGTCAGTTCCCAGCATGTACAGTGTATTGGACTGAAGAGGATCGACTGTTCTTGTCAGTTTCCTAAGCAGAATTGAACTAGATATGGCCCGTGTGTGTAGGAAGTGCAGTTCTTTTGTTTTGAGGAAGCTCACTTTTCTGACCCCATATGAAACACAGTAGAGTAGAAGAGTGCTCTTTTCTCAAAAGCAGAGTGTGTTTCTTGTAAGGCGAGCTAGCGTTTGTTTCCCAGTACTAAATGGAGTTGAGTCACATGCAGTTTCTGGTCCTACGAGCAAGAGTTGTTTTCTGGGAAAAGAGTCACTATTGAGCTCCCATTGTCACACAGAGGGCAAATAGCACTGCGTCGGTTCCCAGCATGTACAGTGCATTGGACTAAAGAGGATCTACTGTTCTTGTCAGTTTCCTAAGCAGAATTGAACTAGATATGGCCATGGGTGTAGGAAGCACAGTTCTGTTGTTCTGAGCAAGCTCACTGTTCTGGCCCTATAGGACACACAGTAGAGTAGAAGAGTGCTCTTTTCTCAAAAGCAGAGTGTGTTTCTTGTAAGGCGAGCTAGTGTTTGTTTCCCAGTACTAAATGGAGTTGAGTCACATGCAGTTTCTGGTCCTACGAGCAAGAGTTGTTTTCTGGTAAGAAGATTCACTATTGCGCTCCCATTGTCATACACAGGGCAAATAGCACTGGCGTCGGTTTCCAGCATGTACAGTGCATTGTTCTAAAGAGGATCTACTGTTCTTGTCAGTTTCCTAAGCAGAGTTGAACTAGATATGATCCGTGTGTGTAGGAAGCACAGGTCTTTTGTTTTGAGCAATCTCACTGTTCGGACCCAATATGAAACACAGCAGATTAGAAGAGTGCTCTTTTCTCAAAAGCAGAGTGTTTCTCGTAAGGCGAGCTAGCGTTTGTTTCCCAGTCCTAAATGGAGTTGAATCTCATGCAGTATCTGGATCTACGAGCAAGAGTTGTTTTCTGGTTAAAAGAGTCACTATTGCGCTCCCATTGCCATACACAGTGCAAATAGCACTCACGTCTGTTCCCAGCATGTACAGTGTATTGGACTGAAGAGGAGCTACTGTTCCTGTCAGTTTCCTAAGATGAGGTTTACTAGATATGGCCCGTGTGTGTAGGAAGCACAGTTCTTTTGTTCTGAGCAAGCTCACTGTTCTGGCCCTATAGGAAACACAGTAGAGTAGAAGAGTGCTCTTTTCTGAGAAGCAGAGTGTGTTTCTTGTAGGGCGAGCTAGCGTTTGTTTCCCAGTCCTAATTGGAGTTGAATCACATGCAGTTTCTGGTCCTACGAGCAAGAGTTGTTTTCTGGTAAGAAGAGTCACTATTGCGCTCCCATTGTAATACACAGGGTAAATAGCACTGGCGTCTGTTCCCAGCATGTACAGTGTATTGGACTGAAGAGGAGCTACTGTTCTTGTCAGTTTCCTAAGCAGAATTGAACTAGATATGGCCCTGTGTGTTGGAAGCACAGTTCTTTTGTTCTGAGCAAGCTCTCGATTCTGGCCCTACAGGAAACACAGTAGAGTAGAAGAGTGCTCTTTTCTCAAAAGCAGAGTGCGTTTCTTGTAAGGCAAGCTAGCATTTGTTTCCCAGTCCTAAATTGAGTTGAATCACATGCAGTTTTTTGTCCTACGAGCAAGAGTT